>NC_090409.1:26358743-26983750 GCF_036365525.1 Heterodontus francisci | reverse complement strand
AAGGCGTGCAGAGTCTGCACCAGGAAGCATAAATTATAATATTGAAACCCCACGGTCATATCATTTATAGAAAGCAAAATATTGAGCAGCAGTGCAGAATTTGATTGAACGAAAGAGAGCGAGAGAGAGAGATAAGGAATAGCTTAAACGACTCTTAATTTCAGGGAAAATGAGTCTCCAGAGATGCAACATTGCATTTCCAGTCGCAGATACGACGTTTTGCACTAATTAAGAACATTTCAGGCTCATAAATTCATTTAAGGTAGAAGGCAAAAACCACGCTATTTTCTGGCGTACTCTGCATGTTAATACCGTTTAAAACAGCAACATCACGCCCTTACATGATTTGCGTTCAGGGGAAATTGGATCATGGTTCAGCGGAGTTGACACCAATCACGAATTCTGGATTTATGCTGCTGCACTGCACAGGTGAGGAACCTATAGGATTGCTCTGTGAAATATTCCATAATGGCTGTAGTTTTACGACAGAAATAAAGGTGTATGTTTCTGTCTCTCTACCTCACATGATCTGCCTCTCTAATCACGTCTGTATATTTTTGTCCATAAATATTAATATTTCTGCGTTGCGGTCTCTTAAAAGGTGTATGTTTCTGCCTAACAATCTATTGAGTATGTACATTTGTCACACTGGGTCCCTTTCTCTCTACATATTGGTCTATGCATACGTCTGTCTCTCTTCATTTAGGTATAGACATCTCAGAGTTCTGATGAAAGGTATGGCAACTGAAATGTTACTAATACTTATCTCTCCACAGATGCTGCCAGACCTGCTGACTATCTCTAGCACTTTCTGTTTCAGAGAATAAAGTGTGTTTGAACAAAACAAAGAACAAAGAAAATTACAGCACAGGAACAGGCCCTTCGGCCCTCCGAGCCTGCGCCGATCCAGATCCTCCACCTAAACAATTCGCCTATTTTCTAAGGGTCTGTATCTCTTTGCTTCCTGCCCATTCATGTATCTGTCTAGATACATCTTAAAAGACGTTATCGTGCCTGCGTCTACCGCCTCCACTGGCAACGCGTTCCAGGCACCAACCACCCTCTGCATAAAGAACTTTCCACGCATATCCCCCCTAAACTTTTCCCCTCTCACTTTGAACTCGTGACCCCTAGCAATTGAATCCCCCACTCTGGGAAAAAGCTTCTTGCTATCCACCCTGTCTATACCTCTCATGATTTTGTACACTTCAATCAGGTGCCCCCTCAACCTCCGTCTTTCCAATGAAAATAATCCTAATCAACTCAACCTCTCTTCATAGCTAGCGCCCTCCATACCAAGCAACATCCTGGTGAACCACCTCTGCACCCTCTCCAAAGCATCTACATCCTTTTGGTAATGTGGCGACCAGAACTGCACGCAGTATTCCAAATGTGGCCGAACCAAAGTCTTGTACAACTGTAACATGACCTGTCAACTTTTGTACTCAATACCCCGTCCGATGAAGGAAAGCATGCCGTATGCCTTCTTGACCACTCTATTGACCTGCGTTGCCACCTTCAGGGAACAATGGACCTGAACACCCAAATCTCTCTGTACATCAATTTTCCCCGGGACTTTTCCATTTACTGTATAGTTCACTCTTGAATTGGATCTTCAAAATGCATCACTTCGCATTTACCCTGTTAGAACTCCATCTGCCATTTCTCTGCCCAACTCTCCAATCTATCTATATTCTGCTGTATTCTCTGACAGTCCCCTTCACTATCTGCTACTTCACCAATCTTAGTGTCGTCTGCAAACTTGCTAATCAGACCACCTATACATTCCTCCAAATCATTTATGTATATCACAAACAACAGTGGTCCCAGCACGGATCCCTGTGGAACACCACTGGTCACACGTTTCCATTTTGAGAAACTCCCTTCCACTGCTACTCTCTGTCTCCTGTTGCCCAGCCAGTTCTTTATCCATCTAGCTATTACACCCTGGACCCCACGCCACTTCACTTCCTCCATCAGCCTACCATGGGGAACCTTATCAAACGCCTTACTGAAGTCCATGTATATGACATCTGCAGCCCTTCCCTCATCAATCAACTTTGTCACTTCCTCAAAGAATTATATTAAGTTGGTAAGACATGACCTTCCCTGCACAAAACCATGTTGCCTATCACTGATAAGCCCATTTTCTTCCAAATGGGAATAGATCCTTTCCCTCAGTATCTTCTCCAGCAGCTTCCCTACCACTGACGTCAGGCTGACCGGTCTATAATTATCTGGATTATCCCTGCTACCCTTCTTAAACAAGGGGACAACATTAGCAATTCTCCAATCCTCTGGGACCTCACCCATGTTTAAGGATGCTGCAAAGATATCTGTTAAGGCCCCAACTATTTCCTCTCTCACTTCCCTCAGTAACCTGGGATAGATCCCATCCGGACCTTGGGACTTGTCCACCTTAATGCCTTTTAGAATACCCAACACTTCCTCCCTCCTTATGCCAACTTGACCTAGAGTAATCAAACATCTGTCCCGAACCTCAACATCCGTCATGTCCCTCTCCTCGGTGAATACCGATGCAAAGTACTCGTTTAGAATCTCACCCATTTTCTCTGACGTCACGCATAACTTTCCTCCTTTGTCCTTGAGGTGCCAATCGTTTCTCTAGTTACCCTCTTGCTCCTTATATATGAATAAAAGGCTTTGGTATTTTCTTTAACCCTGTTTGCTAAAGATATTTCATGACCCCTTTTAGCCCTCTTAATTCTTCGTTTCAGATTGGTCCTACATCCCCGATATTCTTTCAAAGCTTCGTCTTTCTTCAGCCACCTAGACCTTATGTATGCTTCATTTTTCCTCTTAGCTAGTCTCACAATTTCACCTGTCATCCATGGTTCCCTAATCTTGCCATTTCTATCCCTCATTTTCACAGGAACATGTCTCTCCTGCATGCTAATCAACCGCTCTTTAAAAGCCTCCCACATATCTAATATGGATTTACCTTCAAACAGCTGCTCCCAATCTACATACCCCAGCTCCTGCCGAATTCTGGTATAGTTGGCCTTCCCCCAATTTATCACTCGTCCTTAAGGACCACTCTCATCTTTGTCCATGAGTATTCTAAAACTTACTTAATTGTGATCACTATTCCCAAAGTAGTCCCCTACTGAAACTTCAACCACCTGGCCGGGCTCATTCCCCAACACCAGGTCCAGTATGGCCCCTTCCCGAGTTGGACTATTTGTATCCTGCTCTAGAAAACCCTCCTGGATGTTCCTTACAAATTCTGCTCCACCTAGACCTCTAACACTAAGCGAATCCCAGTCAATGTTGGGAAAATTAAAATCTCCTATCAGCACCACCCTGTTGCTCCGACATCTTTCCATAATCTGTTTACATATTTGTACTTCTATCTCACGCTCGCTGTTGGGAGGCCTGTAGTACAGCCGCATCACTGTTACCGCACAATTCCTATTTCTGAGTTCTGCCTATATTGCCTCACTGCTCGAGTCCTCCATCGTGCCCTCCTTCAGCAAAGCTGTGATATCCTCTTTGACCAGTAATGCAACTCCTCCACCCCTTTTACCTCCCTCTCTATCCCGCCTGAAGCATCGATATCCTGGTATATTTAGTTGCCAATCATGCCCTTCCCTCAACCAAGTCTCAGTAATAGCAATAACATCATACTCCCAGTTACTAATACAAGCCCTAAGTTCATCTGCCTTACCTACTACACTTCTTGCATTAAAACAAATGCACCTCAGACCTCCAGTCCCTTTGCGTTCATCATCTGCTCCCTGTCTACTCTTTCCCTTAGTCACGCTGACTTCATTATCTAGTTCCTTACAGGCTTCAGTTACTACCTCCTTACTGTCCGCTGACCTCCCCATTTGGTTCCCATCCCCCTGCCACATTGATGCGATTGCATTAGCCAGACCCCTTAAAACGGAAGTTGAAGGACCTGGCCGTGTATATGAGTTGGGAATTTTCCTTTGAGGAAATGAATAATAGTGAATAAGAGGGCAGTGAACCTAGAGGAATGACAGCATGATGGTAACACTAATTAACTGCCCACTGGATGTGGTTAACAAATTCCAATACCTTGGGTCCACGATGACAGTCAATCTGTCCCTTGATGCAGAGCTCGATACATACATAAGGAAAGCAGCTAACACCTTTGGCCAACATGTAAAACGTGCATAGGATGTTATAAATCTGGCCCTTAGGACCAGGCTGATGGTTTATAAGGCCTGTGTTCTCAGCAATTTTCAATATGGCATGAAACATGGGTGACTTTCAGCTCCAATTATGGGTATATGCTTAGCTGAACAAAATCACAAATTCGGCAGTCCTCTCAAGGACAAAGCTCCCAAGTCTGTTGGCACTAATCAAGCAATGGCGGCTTCGGTGCAGTGGAAATGTCCGCAGGATGGAAGATGGTGTGATTCCCCAGGATCTTCTCTTCAGTGAGGTAGCCGGGACCAGTGGAGCTCAAAAAGTTCCGTTTCAAGGATGCTTGCCAATGGCCAGCAATGCTGAGTGCAGATTTGAGTGTGCACACTTTATTAATACTCCTGCACTACTAACAGTTCCGCCTCTTCCCACTATTCTCTATGGCTATCCTTCGACGATATATCTCTCTCTGCCTTTTTAAAGGGTTGTAGGCGTCGCTGGCAAGGTTAACATGAGTTGGATCTTCCTAATTACTGTTGAGAATGTGATAATGAACTTCCTTCTTTGACTGCTGCAGTTCTCCTGATGTAGTTTCATCCACAGTGCAGGTAGGGAGGTAGTTCCAGGATATTTATCCAGCGACAGTGATGTGTTTTCCTTCAGGATGGCGAGTGACCTAGGTGGCACGGGCAGCTGGTGATATTCTCATGTTTCTTCTCTGGTAACCAGTGCTGTGACCACCTCTTTGAAGCTACGACCCTGTAAACGCTCATTTTCCCTGATGCTTCGCAGCAACTCCAACTGTTCTTGAAATCCTGATCTCGGGCTCAAGAACCTGGAGACACCTCCTACACATGTGATCACCTAAGGCACATGAATAATCCTGAATTTTCCACCTTGTAGAGCAATTGCAAGTAATCGGTCTCAGCTCCCATTCCCTCTTTTGAAAACTAGTTTGCACCGTGTTAAAACTGTTTATGTTAATTAATATCCTTAGATGTGCTCTGTGCCAATAGTGTTATTATAACTGTATGTATTATACCTACCCCAATTGAAATATTATTATTTCCAGTTCCTTGTTTAAATGAATGCCCAGGTGCAGAGACATAAATGGAGAAATCCTCACACACAAATCACGTAGCTGCTTTCCTGTGACAGCACACTTTGATTTTAATCAATCTTTTGACTCTCCGCTCCCGACCATTTTCAAATTTCCGATATGAATCTCTGATCCGACTCTTTTTAAACCAATGATCAAACTCTCAGCTCCTGCTCTTTGTAAATCTCTGTTTCTAAATCTTGTATCTCTATCTGTCTATTAATAGAATTTTTTTTATTACCAGCTGTTTGCCTATCAATGCAATTGCGTCTCTGTTTCTCGGTCTCTCAACGTAATATTTTACCACTGAATAAAATTCCTGATTCCACTTTCAACATTGCGTTGGGATTATCAACGCTCATCATTAATGGCTGGTGAAAGAATGGTTCCAGCCTTTCATTATATTTGCGGACTTCTTATGGACTTTCGGCAGCAATGGTTCACAGCACACACCTACCAACACAGCCACGTCCAGTTTCACAAAAAAATGCAACAATTTGCAACTGCCCTTACCGTCTTCTTTCTTCTTAAGCTCTGTAAGGCACATTTTGTCATCGTTTAACACAGGCTGATGGCAGCAAACACAGCCTCAGAAGTCAGATTGCATAAGAGATCGGGTCAAGTCATGAGTAGCAGATCAAGCAGAAACAAAGCTTCAAGTAACGTGGTGCGCATTTAGCTGGGAACGTCACCTGTCCATTCTTCGAAAACTGAAATCTTCTCTCTCTCTCTCTCTCTCTCTCTCTCTCAATCTCCCCCTCTCTCCCCGATCCTGGGAACTTCACGATATTGTATTCTGGGAATATACTCCACACTCTTGCAGGTCAAGGATTCTTTGGTGCCACCATAGAGTTAAGTTTCTAGCCACATCCGTTCACTTACAACTTGAATTAGGTGATGCCATAGCAGGATATGTCCGAATGCATTCATTTGATTCCCGTTTTATCCTGTTGATTTTGAGCTGGAGTCTGCATTGGACCCATTTCAAATTGTGGTTATTGATCAACCAGAATCAATAAAGGCCACCAATTCACTTACATTAACTTTAATTATCACTTGTAATTGTAAATCGTGCTCCACACAACTCACAAGCTGCAGTTAACGACACGGGTAAATCTTGCTGGCCACCCCAGATTCTCAAAGCTGCATCGCCTAAGCTCCTCCTATTTTGGGAAGTCTGCAACTCCATGGCCCGACTCATCACATCGATAATATCAGCAGCATTCCTTTTTAATGTATTTACCTCAAGAACTGTAGTTACATGGCCTACAGTTGCACTTCCCTCCAAGGACCTTCCCAGTTTTACAGCTACACCTTGCTCCCTAGCAGTTGAGCAGAATGGAATCGAGTCCCTGACTTCTCGATCCGAGACGAAAGGTCTTGTAGACAGTGGCCCATCATCAGAAACGCCATGATCGTTGCAGTGGAGTAGCTGTCAGATTGGAGGCACTACCTTCCCCTATGTAATGAGACCACTTTTTAAAACGGATTGTCATGGCATTGTAGTAGGAGCAGGCGTTGAACATCTAATTCCATTCAGATAAGGAGACATCAGCATGTCCGTGCTTCAGTGCTCTCAACTGCGGGTAGCTAGCCACCGTCCGCGTCCCTTTCAAAGCCGGCCTTTTGACTATAACACATAAATCAGGACAGGGCATTCGTCTTATAGCCACCTCTGGCTCTTTGCAAGTCTTTTAATGGCCCAGAGCTAAGGTTCTACATCAGAACCTGGAATCGTTGTCTGCCAAATTTGACAGCATAGAAAGATAGGATGTGTGTTGTTTGAGCCTCTAGCCTGCCTCAATTCTGTCTTAAAGCAACATTTTACTGACGGACTCTCAGCACCTTTGTCAATTGTGTTTCGAAGCTCTCGTGATGGATGTCAATTATCTGATTGTTTCTCCCTTTGTTCCTGTATCCTATTGTCTGGAAGAATGTTTCGTTTTTTGCCCGTTGGGCCTGGTGTCATTCTGCCTCTTTCTATTTCCAGTAGAGATATTGATCCCATTCCTAACACCGCACGATGCATTGTCCGACAGTTTCTGAGTCTCCTGTCTCCTCGAAGCAGCAGTCCTCATGCTATCCAAGTTTGTTTCATTAAATAAATAACACAAGACAAACAAAGTATCATATAATGCATCTTGAATTATTTTCTACTTTTTATGAAGGAATGTCTATGACAGCAGCCTTTTAAATACTAAGTTCTTAAAGGATCTGCCATTGTGAAGTTTCAGGCATATAGCTTATCATCGCGCTCTTAAATCTAAGGTTAGTTAAAGTACAATACCCTTATTAATTTGGAGCATAGCCCTCACAATCATGCGTTTAACGAAAGAGCTTTGGACGACATTGCATCTGTCTATTAGTTTCTCCATCTGTCATGATGTTTCCCAAAATCTGTAACTTACATTTGATCAGTAATTTCTGTCTATCCCTCTATCATCCATCTGTCTATTGGCTCCGGCCTTGCCTCAGCTATTCTGCTGTTGAAACCATAATCAATGCCATTGTGACCTCGAGACCTGAGTATTCTAAGTCTCTTTCAGCCAGACATCCACATTCTACCTGGCGTCACTTGATAAATCGACATCTTCCAAAACTCAGCTGCCCATGTTCTGACTCGTCACAAATCCTGCTCGCCCATTAGTCAAGTGTTAACTGATCTGCACTAGCTGCGGGTTATGTAAAGCCTCTATTTTAAAATTCCCATCCAGCATTTCAAAGTAGTTCATGGCCTCCCGCCCCCTGTCTCTTTAATTGCTTCAGCACAACAACACTCCGATATAGCAGTTTTCCTCTAACTCCGGCCCATGTGCATCCCAAATTTTAATGACACCACACTTGATGGTGATGTTTCTCCTGCTAATGCCTTAATTTCTGGAATTCCATCCCAACACCTCACTGGCTCTCGACTTCGCTTGTCGCCTTTATACCACTCATTGAAAACTATCTGCTGAACAAGCTTTCAGTCAGTTAATCTTGCCTTCCATGGCTCAGTGCCATATTTTCTCACACAATGCCTCTTGAAAGCCACTTGGAAAGCATTAAATACTTTAAAGCGACAGATATGTAAATGTTGCTGTTATTCTATGTGTCTGTTTGACACCCTGTAGGAGTATGTGTCTCTCTGTCATTCTGTGCATCTTTGTTCCTCCTTCTCTCCCTTCCCACACACACGTGTGCCTCTTCTCGACAGATGTGTGCAAGTGTTTCTATCTCGTTGTCTATATGTCTTTGTTTCCACAACTGCCTACCTGGCTGCCAATCAACTCGTGTCTGTGTTTCCACATCTCTGTTACTTTGACTCTCTGTCTGTCTCACTCTGCCTGCATATTTATCGCTCTGCCACGCTGCCTACCGATGTATGTACATTTCTCTATTTCTTTCTTTCTTACTGTTTTAAAATGTACGGATATGTATGCCTTTCAGTCATCGCATGTGTCTGCCTATCGTTCTGTCAAACGTATATGTGTTTCTCCTTGTATCTGTATCTATCAAGCTATGCAGTTATATTGCCATTGAGAGGCTGAATGGCCTATTCCTGCTCCATTTCTTATGATGTTGTGTCATTTTATCTCTGTATCTCAATGTCTGTGGCTGCCTGCCTGTCGATGTACCTCGCGCTCCCTGTGATTCGAAGCCCTGCTTCAACACTAGCAACAATGATTAGGGCATGAACGCTCAACATTAAAAATGCATTATTTTGTGATCAGTGGAAAATTATTAGCTTCTGCAGTTCATTATCCTTAGCTCTATCCACTTTATTTATCCAAATGTTAAGTCCATGTTAGCTATGGAAAAGGAGAATCCAGGTAACAAAAAGAGGATTTAGTTGGTGCAGGACAAATTTAATGGGATGAGAACATATCTGGCCCAAGGGGAAAGTAAGGAAAACGAACCTAGAAATGCCTGGATGAAGACAGAAGTAGAGAAGAAGATGAAACAGAATAAAACTTCATATAGCTGAAGTGAGGTTGACAATGCACCTGAGAACCAGGCTCAATATTGATAGTTCAGAGGTGCGGTGAAAAGGTTGCTGTAGAAGCAAAGCGTCAGTCGACGAAGAGACAGGCTAGCAATATTCAAATACATATGTCTTCTATAGGCATATAAACAGGAAAAATTTTGGTAAAAGGAGGAGGGCCAATTAGACCAAAAAGCATGGAAGCAGCCGGATTGGCTGAAGTTCTCAGTAAGTATTTTGCCTCTGACTTTACCGATGAAGAAGATGTTGCCAATTCATAGTGAATAAGCAGGAAGTTGAGACTCTGAATGGGTTACAAGGCGATAATGAAGAGGTATTACAGAGTATGGTTGTATTTAAATCTGATAAATCCCCAGGATCGGATCAGATACATGAGGATATTTAGGACAGCAAACGTATAATTTGCAGAGGTAATGTCAATCCTTTTCAAATCCTCCTTATATACAGGAATGATGCAAGAGGACAGGAGAATTAGAAATAATACAAACTTTTTCAAAAAGTGCATCAGGATAACCCAAGCACAACTACAGATCAGTCAGTTACACCTTGGTGATAGGAAATCTTTTAGAAACTTTAATCCAGGACCACATTAACAGTTACTTGGAAAAATGTGGTTCAGTAAAGCAGATTTTCGATGAGCTATTAGAAGAGTTGATAAGGATAGCATGTTATTTTAACGTGGACTTTAAAAGTGGACACATAAAGTGCCAGTTAACAGGTTTTTGAACAAAGTTGGTTTCAAAAGGCAATTTGAACAATTATCTGAAGAGAAAGAAATACAGGGCTAAGGGGAA
The DNA here is from genome assembly GCF_036365525.1 of Heterodontus francisci. Lineage (NCBI taxonomy): Eukaryota > Metazoa > Chordata > Chondrichthyes > Heterodontiformes > Heterodontidae > Heterodontus > Heterodontus francisci. Next base: position 26,973,738 of record NC_090409.1, on the reverse strand, counting down.
AAGGCGGTGGAAGGGGACCAATAGATTTTCACCCGAACGGACACGACGGGCCGAATGGCCTTTTTCAGTGATCTAACCACTGTATGCTTCTACGATTCTATAATACTGACTTGCATTTCAGTAGCGCCGGTTCCCAACATCACTCATAACATCACAGTCTTTCTGAGTTTCACAGAGGAACACAGTGATTGTGTTACTATCCTTACCATCTTGTTCATTTTTAAGATCTGTAGGGCACAATGGACCATCATTAGACATTCTGTACACGATCTTTACGTAGGGACAATTAAGACTGCCAACGATCAGCAAAACCAAAATCGGGACTCAGCTTTGACAGGAAGTTGGACCATCTTATTTCAGAAGAATCATTCACACAGTTTCAAAGCACATGGCACACGAGGATTACTCAAAAAAACGTAAAAGAAAGGTAGTCGTTCATTGCTACGCATTCAAAGGGCAGCAAGAAGAAATTAAGAAACACAGTTGCCAAATGCTCCAGCGTATGAAGCAATATGAGTAAGGTATTCATTTGCAAAAGCAATGGACTTTTTGTGTATGTAGAGCTTCATATTTCCCACATTTTGGAAAAGTTTATCAATGATGTCAAGAACAAAAACAACAGAATGCGTTCATAATGTGCACCCAACTCAGTGAACTGCTCCGAGGAACTTCATAGGATATCTTTCAAACTTAATTCGACCTCCAGGTATGCAAATGGGTATGCGTGAAGTTGACAACAAGCTTGCTCAAAGACAGTGATCTGAAGCAGCAGTTGCTCACCATTAACCTGCTTATTGATGCACAGTTTAGATTCCTCCAGGGCCCCTAAGATCCAGAGCTTATTTTGGCTTTGGTCCAAACAAGGAGAAAATAGCTGAAATAAAGAGGTGAGGTGAGAGTGACTGCAGTTAACATCAAGGCATCATTTGATAGACTGTGACATCAATGAGTGCTAGGAATATAGGAATGATTGGAAATCAGTGAGTCCACTGGTTGGAATAGTATCTATCCAATAATCTCAGTCCCAGCTCATCGCTTCAGGAATTCCTCAGGGTCATGTCCTATGCCCAAATGTCTTTATCTGCTTCATAAATGACCCAGCCTGCAACACTATGTCACAAGTGGGGTTGTTTACTGTTGATTGCACAGTAGGCTGCATCGTTTGCGTCCAATTGTTTGTATTCGTGCAGCTCTCACTCTCTATAGCGTTTCCTCTGCACAAAGGTATGTCTCCCTATCTCTCAACGTCTGAATCATTCACTCTCTCTCTCTCCTTGACAATCTGTTTATCGATCAACGTGCATGAATCAGCTTCTCCAGCACCCTTTCTGCCTACCTATAGACTCTTGTGTATGGTTCTGTCATCTGCCGCTCCATCTTGCTGATAGGCGATATATGCCAGCGCATTTGTCTCTTTGTCTTCCTACTGAACAACTTCAGTATGTGACTACGCCCTTTGTCTACCATAATGTCTGCCTCTGTTTCTCTCTCAATCGGTGAATGTCATTTCTCTCTCTCTCTCTTTCACTCACACTCTCTATTTAATGAAGTATGGAAACAGTTTTCTCTCTGCAACTATATGTGCTTACAGACATACTTATATTTCCATCTCTCCAAGTATCGACATATGGGTTTATCTGAGTACAGACTTGACGAATCCATCCTTCTGACTCAAAGCCTAATTTTGCATCAAGAATATTGTTGAGGCTATCAATAGTAATTAATGGCTACTCGTTTGCTGTCAGGTGTTAAGTATTGTTTCTTGGCGTACATTCGACTTGCACCTGTCCACAGACTTCGTGTAAAGATTTCAGTGGCAAAGGTTCATTGCATCACTGCTACCATCATTTAGGCCTGACCTGTTTCACACAGAAACACAACCATTTTTTTGCAGGGCCTACCTTCTTTGCACTTCACAAGATCTGTAAGGAACAATAGAAAGCTTTTAAACACCCTTTCCAAATTACTGTTCATATGGACAAGTAACGAAACCCACTGACATGACATGAAACCCAAGCTGAAGGACTTAGCATTGACAAGGTATCGAAACATCTCAAATCATGTGGGTCATGCAGCCACATGGATTCAAAGAGCAAGATGCACAAGTCGGGGTGAGCGTCCCAGCAACTCATCCAACTACAGAACTACATCCCTTCACTTCAAACATAGCACTGACGTGACCACATGCAACGCAATGTGTGCATTTGATTTCCGTTTCAAGCACGTGCACTTGATCTGGAGGTCACATTCAAATCATTGAATCATGGTTTACGGAGGAGCCCGATCAATATTGCACATCAGCTCCTTTTCTTTTCCTGTTATTATTCGTAGGGAGAGGAAAGCGGCATCCAGGCTGATCAGAAGCTACAGTATCGAAATCAGTTGATCTATGCAGTATCTATGCATCTTTATCACTGTTGCATTACACCTACTTGGTGAGGGAAGTGTGCCACTCCATAGTCTGACTCACAACGCCAGTAATACCGTCATCCTTTCCCTGGTTTATTGTTTACCCCAAGATATGCAACTATGTGGCCTGCAACAATAACACATTCATGGCGCTTTCCATCTCTTCAGTGACACCTTGCGCCCAAGAATTTCTGGTGCAGCAAATTTACTTTTACCATCCAATCAACACTTAGATGTTGGCCTGGTTCTCATGCCTTACCGAATATACGATCTGGGATGGAAGGAAACGTAGAGCGCACTCCACAGAAGAAACTGCACGATAACTGCATCGAACTGACTGTCAGGTTGAAGCCACCCCTGGATACTTTTAATCAGTAAAATATTTGCAAACGAGGTACAATGACCTCTTGGTAGGACGAGGCATTGAACCTACAAACCATGGCAATCAGGTGGCGTTAGCTCTTGCGTGCATTGTAGAATTCATTCAGCTGAGCGTACGTGGTCGGCAATGTGGTTCCAGGGCAACATAGACCTTTTTGAGTATGCCTCTATAAAAAGGTGTCATAATGCCAGAACAGTGCTCCATTAGCCAGCTCTGCTGCTCTGCACATCTGCCAAAGCCCAAGAGTGATCTTTCCAAGGCATCCTTTGACCTTATTTCCAACGTTGGCCAGATTGGATGAGGGTATCCTGAGTTTCCATCCTATCCCACTTTAGTCTGAATTCAACAATCTCGAAAAGACACAGAGCAAGATATTTCATTTGTACTCGGATTGCCTCCTGTCTTGTCACAATTATCTGACTGTTTCTCTCTTTTTCACAGGTTTTATTACAAGAACCAGTTCCACAAACATTTACTCCATTGGGCCTGGTCTCTTTCTATTTCGAGTAGATATTGACCCCGCTCCTGCTGCCACATTTTTCACGGTCCTCATCACGCTAAGCCTCGTTTAGTCCCACAAGCAGCAGTTCTCAATCAAACCAATTCCATTTAATTTATAACAAACACGACTCAAGGAAATCAGCGCACAATGAAACGTTCATTTTAGCTTTTGCTTTGCTTGAACTTCACACTGCAATTCTTCTCTTGCTGTTGTACGCCTACAACTACACGTCTTGCTAATAATCTTTGAAAGGATCCATGAATTTCCTCGTAAATGTGAGGATTTAGAAAAGCGACATCAGCTTGTTATTGAAATTGATGTTGCTCAAATTACCATATGTTCATTCAGTTATATCATAACTGTCACGGAAGTACAGCTGACCTACCATACTTGAATACCATGCCTCCTTCTATCAGTGTGTCCGAAGTTCCCTCCCTCTGTCTACACTTGTGTATGACCTACAATTTATCAATTTATGTCTATCTAGCTATCGTCCATCTTTCATCGACGTACTTGTCTATGTATGTATCCGAATCGAGGTATTTTCACCTTTATCTCTCTAACTATCGATGTCCCCTGTTTAGTCTGTCTCATGACGTGGATGTGCCTCACTTTCTCCCTGTTTTTGCAGGTACCTCTGTCTCCTTCTCTCTGTGCCCATCAACCGTTCCCTCTATCTCTGTTTCTCCGTGGCTTTATTCTCATTTTCTGTCGACCTATACATACACACATACGAATTAAAAGCAGGAGTAGGCCACTCGGTTCCTCGAGCCTTCTTCTCCATTCAATTAGATGATGGCTGATCTAATTGTAACGCCAACTCCACGTTCCCGCCCACCTCTGATAAATTTCAACTCCTTGCTTATCCCGAATCTAACCCCCTTTCTGATCAATAATCTGCATACCTATGGCGTAAAAAAAATATCGACTCTGTTTCCAGCATCTTTTGACGAATTAGTTCCAAAGACTCACACCCTGTGCGAGAAAAGGGAAATTCTTCTCATCTCTGCCTTAAAGGGCGACCCCTTATTTTTAAACTGTGATCACTAGTTCTAGATTATCCCACAAGAGAAACATCCTTTCCACATACACCCTGTCAAGACCCTTCAGGATCTTAAATGTTTCAATCAAGTCGCCTCTTAATCGCCTAAACTCTAGCGAATACAAGCCTAGCCTGTCCAACCTTTGCTTACAGGTCAACCCGCCCATTCCAGGTGTTTGCCCACTAAACATTCTCTGAACTGCTTCCAACGCATTTACATATTCCTTTAAATAAGGAGACCAATACTGTACGCAGTACTCCAGATGTCCTCTCACTAATTCCTGTATAACTGAAGCATAACCTCACCATTTTTGGTCAATTCTCCTCGTAATAAATGACAACATTCTATTAGCTTTACTAATTACTTGCCATAGCTGCCTACTAATCTTTTGTGGTTCATGCACCCAGATCACTCTGCATCTCAGAGTTCTGCAATCTCTCATCATTTAGATAACATGCTTCTTTTTATATATTTCCTGCCAAAATGGACAACCTCACATTTTCCCACATTATACTGCATTTGCCAGATTTTTCACACTCATTTAACCTATCTATATCCCTTTGTAGCCTGCTTATGACCTCTTCACAACTTGTTTTCATGTCTATCTTTGTGTCATTAGCAAATTTAACATACATACCTTCGGTCCCTTCGGCCAATTAATTTATATAAATTGTAAAACAGTTAACGCCCCAGCACTGATCCCTGTGGCACACCCCGCGTTACATCATGACAAAAAGAAAAGGACCCATTTATGCCTAGGCTCTGTTTCCTGTTAGTTAGCGAATTTTCTACCCATGCCAATCTGTTACCCCTTACACCATATCGAAGCTTGGGTTGATAAATGACAAGCAACATTCGGCCACACAAGTGCCAGGCAGTGACCATCTCCAACAACAGAGAATCTAACCATCTCCCCTTGACATTCAATGGCATTACGATCGCTGAATCATCCACTATCAACATCCTAGGGGCTACCATTGACCAGAAACTGAACTGGAGTAGCCATATAAATACTGTGGCTACAAGAGCAGGTCCGAGGCTAGGAATCCTGCGGCGAGTGACTCCTCTCCTGAAGCCCCAAAGCCTGTCCACCATCTACAAGGCACAAGTCAGGAGTGCGATGGAATACTCTACACTTGCCTGGATGGGTGGAGCTCCAACAGCACTCAAGAAGCTCGGCATCATCCAGGACAAAGCCGCCAGCTTGATTGGCACCCCATCCACAGACATTCACTCCCTCCACCACCGAAGCACAGTGGCAGCAGTGTGTGCCATTTGCAAGATGCACTGCAGCAACGCACCAAGGCTCCTCAGACAGCACCTTCCAAACCCGCAGCCTCTACCAAGTAGAACGATAAGGGTAGCAAATGTATGGGAACACCACTACCTGCAAGTTCCCCTCCAAGTCACGCACCATCCTGGCTTAGAACTATATCACCATTCCTTCACTGCCATTGGGTCAAAATCCTGGAACTCCCTTCCTAACAGCACTGTGGGTGTACCTACCTCTCGTGGATTGCAGCGGTTCAAAAAGGCAGCTCACCACCATCTTCTCAAGGGCAATTAGGGATGGGCAATAAATGCTGGCCCAGCCATCGACGCCCACATTTCATGAATGAATTAAAGAAAATGACCTTTTATTTTTTGCAAGAACATTTGATGTGGCACCTGATCAATTGCCTTCTGGAAATATAAGTGCAGCACTTCCATCAGTTCCCCTTTTATCCACAACGCATGTTACTTCTTCAAATAACTCCAATAAATTGGTTAGACATCGATTCTGTTTCACAAAACCATGTTGACTCGGCCTGAATACCCTGCTTTTTTTGTTTTTCTGTCTCCCCTGATACAACTTCTTTAGTAATAGTTACTAACATGTTTCCAATGACAACTGATAAATGGCACATTTAGCTCTCTGTATCTTTGTCTTTCAGCTTGTCTGTCTCTATCACGCTTTCAATGGAGGCATGCATATTTTGCTCTCACTCTCTTTTCCTTTTCAACGAAGCATGCATATATTTTTTTACCCTCTATCGACATGTGGCTCTACCTGCTGTTCTTTAATCGATATGATTTATTCACGTTTCTCTTCTTAACAATGTATGTACTTCTCTGCCTCGCAGTCTATTCATATCTCCCAGTCTCTCTCTGACTCAAACACCGGATTCAGGTTAAGAATATATCGTAGGCATCATTTTGTGATCGCAAAAGAAGGAATCCTACTTGTCGTTCTTTAAAACTGCAATTACCCAAAAACTTCTTAAGGATATTTCTGTGCCAGCGGCTTCCAGTGTTACCCCTACCATGACAATCTCGCCTTCTTTCTTAAATTAAATCAAAGATGGTTTAGTGCCCTCACTTTCTTGTTCTTTCGTATGATCTGTTGGGCAAAAATGAAAAAAAAAACAACTTTAAACATTCTTTCTAATTAGTTTTTCATGGATAGTTTACAGAAGATGATGACAGAAAAAAACAAACTCAGAACTCAATTTGATGAGATGTTTGATGAACATCTCATTCAAGCAAATGACTCATAAACACAGCCTCAGGCCTCATAATGCACCAGTGCTACTCGTCTAGAGCCAAGGAAGGTATTTAGTTCGGTCTCAAGCTTCCGAACAGCAGGAAAGAGCAACACAAATCAACATGACATTTAAAAGTTGTACAACTTGTGGCATTTTAATTAGACTATTCACTTTCTGCAGAAATATATTCCTTTTGCATGCAGAGCTCGATATTAGTCTATATTTGTCAGGGTTTAGCTATGATGATATTAATGTCAGCTGCATAAGCATACAACAGTAACAAAATAAACTGATATTACGCCTTTTTTAAAGTTGTGAAGCGTCAAAGAGGCTTCACAGAAGCGTTATCAATCAATTGAGGCAGATGACTAACAACTTTATAAAAATGGTGATTTTTAGCTTATTAAGTGGGAAAGAGAGAAGGGCATGTTGAGGGAAGGAATTTCTGAGCCTGGGGATCAGCAGCAGAAGGCATACCACTCTGATACAGAGCTTTGAAAATCGAGGATGTGCGAATGGTCAGAATTGGAGTAACCAGAAAGCTTTGAAGGTTGTGGTGTTGGAGAATTTTTCAGAGATTTGGAACTAAGTCATGGAGAAATTTAAAAGTAAAGAATAATAATTCTAAATGATAGGCATAACTTAACGTTTAATATTTTATGCATGTCAGCGAGTACAAGCACAGAAGGAAGCCATTCAGCATACCTTGTTTGTGTCAGCACTTTGAAACATCTGCCAAATTAAGCTCTACATTTTGTTCTGTCAACATATCCCTGCCATTTCCGTCCCTCAATTAATTATCAAATTCCATTTGGAAAAGTAATACAGAGTACGCATCTGCCAGTCTCAAAGGTTGTGTTTTCCAGATCCTAATAACTCATGGCATTAAAGGAATGAAACTGCCAAAGATATCAAATGTCCTAAATATGCCAGTGGAATATGGACACCTGATCAAACGCCTCAAACAGCATCTCTATCGTTTTCACGACATTTTGTTGAGGCTTCAGCAAACAGGCCCCCTACAGTGTACTCAAGGTCTCCAATATCACAATATGGCACTTCTCTTACTTTGGCATGGATCAAGTATACTTCGGTCGATACTTTACCCTCTATTTTGCACAACTGTGAAATGTGCTATGATGCAAAACATATACAGCCATTTTCCAAGCATGCTGCTGCATATCCGGTATCAGGTCTCAATCCCTAATGCAAGTGCCCTTGGAAGAAGGACGTGAACACTTATTATCGAAAAGCATGGAGATTGTTACGAGTGCTGTCATTTTTTTGTTGAGAAATTGAGTTTTAAAACTGAACAAAATTCCATAGTTGCGTATTTTTAAATAGGTCATCAGAAGGACTTGTGGACTGAGCTTATAAACAGCAGTAATGGAAGGATCAAGGAGTACTAAAAACAACCCCTGACTGGAAGTCACTTGTCTTCAGATAATTAACCAACAGTTTTTCTTTTTTTGACTTGGGGAAACTATTAACAGATAAGTTGCCGGTCAAGATTTATTGGGTTCAGGAGGCTTGACCCCTAAGAGATGTTTTTAATTTTGTTTTGGACAGACAGTTTGGATATGGACAGTGTCAAAAAGACAACTGGAGAATACTTGCCAAGGAAGCAAACCCCAACTCAGTCTTTTCCATCTCATTGAAACTCTACCAATTGTTCATCTCTTTAAGAATCTATGAGAGGCAAGTGCAAGAAACTGCCTGAAACCTCTCTTGCTGTATTTTCCTGGGAAGCCTCCCCAAACCTATGTTTAACGTCGCCTGACAAGAACTGTTCTAGGAAGATCCCCATGACAGCCACCGACCCTACTCGGGACGCCAAACCAAAACAAATGACGTTTGATATCTTTTCATATCTTCTCTTTTTTTCTTCAAGAATTAGAAAGTTTTTGACCAATGTGTTCTTTTTGTCTGCATGTTTTTGTAATAGTACTGTAAAGCGTAAATTTCTTTATTATTCTGGAAATCTGGTGTGTGTGTGTGTGTGTGTGTGCATGTGTGTGAGGGCCTAAGGTAAGAAGGGAACTTTTATATTTCAGTCTGTGTGTTTTTACTTTGCTTCATTACTGGTTATGCATAGTTTTATAATAAAAGGATAAATATGTTGGTTATTAAATAAACCTGGTTGCTGGATTTTATTCTGCGATAAAATAGAGCCTATGATTGAGCACATCGGTAACTGGAAAGACTATAAATATAAGTTGTGACCTGTGAAAAAGTGGATCAAGAGAGAGAAAAAAAAGTGCACTTTTCCCCCTTCGGTCATTACATTGGGTGCTCTTTGTGGGGTAACCCAAAGCTGACGGTGTGCAATTGTAAGTGGGGTAATAATAATTGAAATTAGAAAAAGAAAAGGAAAAAGCTTCTTTGTATAGTAGATTAAATTTTACACGACCGGAATCTTGTTATCAGTTGCTGCGAACTTTCTGCAGAAGGAGGAAGTATCCCTAAGTGATTTGAGAAACTTAAGCAAGATTAAACTAAAGGGTTTGGCACAACTGTTGGTGTTAGAGTTAAAGCAAGGAGCTAAGAAAACAGACATTATTGAAATAACAACACACCATTTGAAATTTGAATTAGAAGACAAAACAGAGTGGTGTGCAGTTGAACAAGAACCATTCAGTCTCAGATCAAGCAGCTTGAGCGGGAATCGAAGATGGAAAAACTTAAGCTTCAACAGCAAAACGTAAAGACAATTGAATTTATGGAAACAACTTGAGCCTGAAAGGGAATTGGCAATGAAAAAGCTTGAATTTGAAAAAAAAACAAAAGCGAAAAAGAGAGAGCATTTCAAAGAGAAAGAGATGGAAGGAAATTCGGGGTGAAAAAGATGGAACAAAGACAAAGGGGTTGTCTTGAGTCCACTATGTGTTCTGGTGAGGAAAGATCTGGCTCCAGCCCAGGATCCAGCGGAGAACTGATTATATTTGTGCAAACTCCCCCGACGTTTGGGGAAAGGGACATGGTGGCATTTTTCATTTCTTTTGAAAAGATAGCCATTCAGATGAAGTGGCCAAAGGAAAGCTGGATACTGATTATGTAAATCATGCCAGAGCTCATGACGTTTAGCCATGCTTTCTGAGGGGACTTCTGCGGAGGAATGCAAAAGAGGCTATTCTATCTGCTTATGAGTTGGTCTCTGAAGCATACCGGCAGAAATTTCATAACCTCTGGCGACGGTCTAGGAAGAATTATATCGAATTTGAGAGGGTAAAGTAAATTAATTTTGATCATTGGATACGGGCACTAAAGGTAGAGTCCACGTATAAGAACCATAGGGAACTAATTCTCCTGGTAGAATTTAAAAAATCATTCTCTCCATCAGTAAGAACTCATGTAAAGAACCAGAAGATTTCAATGGTCAGACAGGCAGCGAAAATTGCTGATGATTACGAGTTTGCTTATAATCCCAAGCTCTTTGTCTGCCACCCCACAAACCGGAGACTGATAGAAGGTGACAGGGTGAGAGGAAGCCAAGTAGCTGAAGACAAGAAGGGATAGCTGAAAACGTCCCGGGATTTCATCCTCATGCCAGAAAGAAAGATGCTGAGATGTTAGCATTGTCACAAATTGTGACCCCCTTCATGCAGAATGCTGGAAGTTGTGGGGAATACTCATGGGATATATTGGGATACCCAAGGCCAGTGCAGAGGAAGGAGCCATGACCTCGATCAGGCTGTAGCTCTAACTGCAGCTGTAAGACCGAATATAAAAACTACTCAATACAGGGAAGTGAATAAGATATCTGAGAGTTACAGGGAATTATTGTCAAAAGGAACAGTATCTCCTTATCACTCAAGTGAGGCAGATAAACCTATAGTTATAATTATGGATACAGCCGACACTGAAACTCCTTTGTTGCAGAAATACATTTTCTTTCCACCAGAGAGCGCACTTAATGCCAACGCTTTATAGCATGGTATTGGCAGGGAGTACAGACCAGTACCTTTGTATCGTGTGCACCTGGAGTCTGACGTAATATCTGAAACATTAACTGCAGGGGTTGTCCATAGTTTGCCTGTCGAGTGAGTTGCCCTACTCCTGGGGAATGATTTGCCAAAGACTTGAAGGTTGATAGGTAAATTCGCTATTGCAAATTGCCTCTAGTGTAGGTAGGTGGCAGGAGAATGGTGGGGATGTGGTAGGGATTTGACCGGAACGAGGGCAGTGGCTTGTCAAGCAGTCATGGACACCAATTGAAATTAAAGTTGATGGAGCATTTAAAGGATTTTGTTCCTTCATGTATAGTGATCCGAGCAATGGCTGAACAACTTCCATTGTTGGGGGTAAAATTGGCACGACAGTCAGATAGTAGAATATTTGAAACTTGCTTTGGGGATATGGACAATCCAAAGGAAATATTTAATAAGATGTCCCTGATTAAGCCTCAGCAAGTCGATCCAGAAATAAAGTGTCACATGTGGCTATAATATGTGTTTAGGCAAAGGGAGTTTGCAGGAGGCTAATATGTTAAAGAGGGACTTCTGATGAGGAGGTGGAGACCTCCTCACAGACCTGCGGATGAAGGGTGGACGGTTGTTCACCAGATAGTGGTGCCGCCCAAGTATCACTGGGAACTATTAAGGACAGCCCCTGAAATTCCTATTGCGGGACATCTGGGTATCCAGAAAACACGATCAAGTATAATTCGACATGTTATACAGGTCAGACATTTCCAAGGACGTGGTGCAATTTTGTAAAACGTGGTATACGTGGCAGATTTTGAGAAAACCACAACCTGCCGTAAAACCAGCACCTATAAGACCCACACCAGTTTTGGGGAACGATTTAGCAGGGCATTAGCATTCTTTAGCATATTCTTTGCCAGAAAACAAGAGCGGTACAACAATATATACTCACTATCATGGATATGGCTACTCGGTTCCCAGAGGCCTTCCCTTGAGAACCATTTCTGCTAAGGTAGTGATAGAGACGTTAACCCAGTTCTTCACGAGATGTGGATTGCCGACTAAGCTTCAATTTGATCAAGGTTCCAAGTTTATGTCCAACATTTCAGCAAGTTGTGGGTAATTTGGGTATAACACCGCTAATGTCCTCAGCATACCACCCACTGACAAAAGAAGCTATAGAAAAGTACTATCAGATCCGCAAAACAATGATCAATGCATACTGTCATTAATATCCACATGATTAGGATAAAGGACTATAAAATATTTTGTTTGCGATGAGGGATTCACCTGCTGACTCTACTGCTTTTAGTCCCTTTGAATTAGTTTATAGACATGATATAAGAGCTTCCCTAAAACTAGTTAAAAAAAGGTTTTTCTAACAGTGGGACGAATCTTCTGTGCAAGATTGTGTATTCCTGTTCCGGCAAGGGCACACGAGAGCCTGGAAAGTGGCTTAAGAACACCTTAAAACTTTCCAAACAACAATGAAGAAAGGGGGAGACAAGCTTGCCAAGACCCAAACATTTCAGCCAGTACATGAGGTGTCAGTATTACTGCCTTTACAGGGTGACCTGCTGAAAACACAGTTCAGTGTTCCATGCATAGTGGCCAAGAGAATTGGTTAAAGTCAATTATTTTCGTGACACTGCAGATCGCCAGAAACAACAATGGCTGTGAGATATCAATATGTTGAAACAATATCATCGCTGGGATGAGGATAAGCAATTTCAGGTTTGTCAGGTAGTAGGAGCAGTGAAGGATGAAAGAGGTAGTGAGGAAGAAGCACAACGAGATCTACACAGTTTAGAAATTGAACACCCCATTATCCAATTAGCTAATGCTGAATTGTTAGGGAGATTGGACACTAGTCTTTCATTTTTAGGTGAAGAACAATGAGAAGACCTAACAAGGCTACTCCCACCATTTAAAAAAAGGTGTCTGTAGAGGAAAGCCCGGATGTACAAACTTAGCGTCGAATGATGTGGATGTCATAGAGTCATAGAGTCACAGATTCGTACAGCACAGAAGCAGGTCCTTCGGACCATCGCGTCCATGCCAACCATAATTCCTATCTATACTAATCACACCTGCCTACATTAATTCCATATCCCTCTATGCCTTGCTCATTCAAGTACCTTTCCAGATCCCTCTTAAATATTGCTACTGTTCCTGCCTCCACCACCTCGTCTGGCAACTCATTCCAGATATCCACAATTCTTAGTGTGAAAAATTTACCCCTTTGATCCCCTTTAAACCTCCTCCCTCTCACCTTAAGTCTATGCCTTCTAGTTTTAGTCACCCCTACCATGGGGAACAGACTCTGGCTATCTACGCTATCTATGCCTCTCATAATTTTATATACTTCTATCATGTCCCCTCTCAACTTCCTTCGCTCCAGGGAAAACAGACCCAGCCAATCCAATCTTTCTTTATAACTCAAGCCCTCCAAACCAGGCAACATCCCTGTGAATCTTTTCTGCACACTCTCTAGCTTAATCATATCTTTCCTGTAGTTCGGCGTCCAGAACTGCACGCAGTACTCCAAGTGCGGCCTAAACAACAAATATGAAGAACAGCAACATGATCTTCCAACTCCTGTACTCAATGCCTCGGCCGATGAAGGCAAGCATGCCATATGCCATCTTCACGTCCCTGTCTACCTGTGTTGCCACTTTCAGGGAACGATGTACTTGCACCCCAAGGTCTCTCTGCTCAACAACACTCCCCAGGACCCTGCCATTTACTGTATATGTCCCGCCCTGGATTGACTTCCCGAAATGCATCACTTCACACTTGTATGCGTTAAATTCCATTTGTCAATCCATTTCCTACTTTCCCAGTTGATCTATATCCTGTTGTAACCTTAGACAACCTTCTTCACTGTCCGCAATACCACCAATTTTGGTGTGATCTGCAAACTTACTAATCATCCAAGTCATTAATATGTATGACAAACAACAGAGGGCACAGCACCGATTCCTGAGGCACACCACTGGTCACCGGCCTCTGATCTGAAAAACAACCCTCAACTACCACTCTCTGCCTCATATCACCAAGTCAATTTTGTACACAATTGGCTAGCTCACCGTGGATCTCATGTGTTCGAAACTTCTGGACCAGCCTACCTTGTCAAAGGCCTTGTCGAAGTCCATGTAGACAACGCCCATCGCCCTGCCCTCGTCAATGATCTTAAATACAGATGAGAAGTATTCATTTAAGACTTCGCCCATTTCCCGTCGCTCAAAACATAGATTACCACACTGATCATTAAGGGGACATACTCTCTCCCTAGCTACCCTTATACTCTTGATATACTTCTAGAATATTTTTAGGATTCTCCTTTATCTTATCAGCCAGGGAAATCTCATGTCCCCTTTTCTCCTTCCTAATTTCCTTCTTAAGTGTACTCCTACATCCCCTATACTCCCCAAAGGACTCCCTTGATCCAAGTTACCCATACCTGACATATGCCTCCTTCTTTGTCCTGACCAGACCCTCAATATCTATCATCACCAAGGTTCCCTAAACTTGCCATCCATGCCCTTCCATCGAACAGGAACATGCCGGCCCTGAACTCTTCCTACCTTACTTTTAAAAGCCTCCCACTTGCCAGGCGTCCCTGTATCTGTAAACAGCCTCTCCCGTTCAACTTTTGAGAGTTCCTGTCTGATGCCATCGAAATTAGACTTCCCCCAATTTAGGACTTCAACCTGAAGACCAGTCTTATCCTTTTCCATAACTATCTTGAAACTAATAGAGTTATGGTCACTTGTCCCAAAGTGCTCCCCCACTGACACATCAACCACCTGTCCAGCCTCATTTCCTAAGAGGATGTCGAGTGTAGCCCCTTCTCTAGTAGGGCCATCCACATACTGTTTCAGAAACTATCCTGGACACACTTAACAAATTCTTCCACATCTGATCCCTTCGCACTAAGGCAGTCCCAGTCAATATTAGGGAAGTTAAAACCACCTACTATTACAACCCTATAATTCCTACACTTATCCGTGATTGCCCTGTATATATGCTCCTCCAATTCCCTATGACTATTGGGGGGCATATAGTATAATCCCATCAAAGTAATCATCCCTGTCTTATTTCTAAGTTCTACCCATATGGCCTCGCTGGACGTTCCCCCCCGGGATATCCATTCCAGGTACTGCCGTGATGTCCTCCCGAATCAATAGTGCAACTCCCCCTCCTCTCTTAACTCCAACTCTTACATGCTGTAAGCATCGGTACCCCAGAACATTGAGCTGCCAGTCCTGCCCATCCCTCAAACACGTTTCCGTTATTGCTTCTTCTCACAATCTCATGTCCCGATCTGTGTTCTCAGTTCAGCTGCCTTACCTGTAAGGCTTCATGCATTAAAGTAAATGCAGTTTAGAATTAGAATTAGAATTAGAATATTACAGCGCAGTACAGGCCCTTCGGCCCTCGATGTTGCGCCGAGCTGTGAAACCATCTGACCTACACTATTCCATTTACATCCATGTGTCTATCCAATGTCCACTTAAATGCCCTTAAAGTTGGCGAATCTACTACTGCTGCAGGCAGGGCATTCCACGCCCTTACTACTCTCTGAGCAAAGAAACTACCTCTCACATCTGTCCTATATCTATCACCCCTCAACTTGAAGCTATGTCCCCTCGTGTTTGCCATCACCATCCGAGGAAAAAGACGCTCACTATCCACCCTATCTAACCCTCTGATTATCTTATATGTCTCTATTAAGTCACCTCTCCTCCTCCTTCTCTCCAACGAAAACAACCTCAAGTCCCTCAGCCCTTCCTCGTAAGACCTTCCCTCCATACCAGGCAACATCCTAGTAAATCTCCTCTGCACCCTTTCCATAGCTTCCACATCCTTTCTATAATGCGGTGACCAGAACTGCACGCAATACTCCAGGTGCGGTCTCACCAGAGTCTTGTACAGCTGCAGCATGACCTCGTGGCTCCGAAACTCGACCCCCCTACTAATAAAAGCTAACACACCATATGCCTTCTTGACAGCCCTATTAACCTGGTTAGCAACCTTCAGTGATTTATGCACCTGGACACCAAGATCTCTCTGCTCCTCGACACTAACAAGAATCTTCCCATTAGCCCAGTACTCTGCATTCCTGTTACTCCTTCCAAAGTGAATCACCTCACACTTTTCCGCATTAAACTCCATTTGCCATCTCTCAGCCCAGCTCTGCAGCCTATCTATGTCTCTCTGTACCCTACAACATCCTTCGGCACTATCCACAACTCCACCGACCTTAGTGTCATCTGCAAATTTACAAACCCACCCTTCTACACCCTCTTCCAGGTCATTTATAAAAATGACAAACAGCAATGGCCCCAAAACAGATCCTTGCGGTACACCACTAGTAACTAAACTCCAGGATGAACATTTGCCATCAACCACCACCCTCTGTCTTCTTTCAGCTAGCCAATTTCTGATCCAAAGCTCTAAATCACCTTCAACCCCATACTTCCGTATTTTCTGCAATAGCCGACCGTGGGGAACCTTATCAAACGCCTTACTGAAATCCATATACACCACATCCACTGCTTTACCCTCATCCACCTGTTTGGTCACCTTCTCGAAAAACTCAATAAGGTTTGTGAGGCACGACCAACCCGTCACAAAACCGTGCTGACTATCTCTAATGTACTTATTCTTTTCAAGATGATTATAAATCCTGTCTCTTATAACCTTTTCCAACATTTTACCCACAACCGAAGTGAGGCTCACAGGTCTATAATTACCAGGGCTGTCTCTACTCCCCTTCTTGAACAAGGGGACAACATTTGCAATCCTCCAGTCTTCCGGCACTATTCCTGTCGACAATGACGACATAAAGATCAAGGACAAAGGCTCTGCAATCTCCTCCCTAGCTTCCCAGAGAATCCTAGGATAAATCCCATCTGGCCCAGGGGACTTATCTATTTTCACACTTTCCAAAATTGCTAACACCTCCTCCTTGTGAACCTCAATCCCATCTAGCCTCGTAGCCTGAATCTCAGTATTCTCAACAACATTTTCTTTCTCTACTGTAAATACTGACGCAAAATATTCATTTAACACTTCCCCTATCTCCTCTGATTCCACACACAACTTCCCACTACTATCCTTGATTGGCCCTAATCTAACTCTAGTCATTCTTTTCTTCCTGATATACCTATAGAAAGCCTTAGGGTTTTCCCTGATCCGATCCACCAATGACTTCTCGTGTCCTCTCCTTGCTCTTCTTAGCTCTCCCTTTAGATCCTTCCTGGCGAGCTTGTAGCTCTCAAGCGCCCTAACTGAGCCTTCACGTCTCATCCTAACATAAGCCTTCTTCTTCCTCTTGACAAGCGCTTCAACTTCTTTAGTAAACCATGGCTCCCTCGCTCGACAACTTCCTCCCTGCCTGACAGGTACATACTTATCAAGGACACGCAGTAGCTGCTCCTTGAATAAGCTCCACATTTCGATTGTTCCCATCCCCTGCAGTTTCCTTCCCCATCCTACGCATGCTAAATCTTGCCTAATCGCATCATAATTTCCTTTCCCCCAGTTATAATTCTTGCCCTGAGGTATATACCTGTCCCTGCCCATCGCTAAGGTAAACCTAACCGAATTGTGATCACTGTCACCAAAGTGCTCACCTACATCTAAATCTAACACCTGGCCGGGTTCATTTCCCAGTACCAAATCCAATGTGGCATCGCCCCTGGTTGGCCTGTCTACATACTGTGTCAGAAAACCCTCCTGCACACACTGGACAAAAACTGACCCATCTAAAGTACTCGAACTATAGTATTTCCAGTCGATATTTGGAAAGTTAAAGTCCCCCATAACAACTACCCTGTTACTCTCACCCCTGTCGAGAATCATCTTCGCTATCCTTTCCTCTACATCTCTGGAACTATTCGGAGGTCTATAAAAGACTCCCAACAGGGTAACCTCACCTCTCCTGTTTCTAACCTCAGCCCATACTACCTCAGTAGACGAGTCCTCAAACGTCCTTTCTGTCGCTGTAATTAACAATGCCACACCCCCCCTCTTTTACCATCTTCTTTGTTCTTACTGAAACATCTAAATCCCGGAATCTGCAACATCCATTCCTGCCCCTGCTCTACCCATGTCTCCGAAATGGCCACTACATCGAGATCCCAGGTACCAACCCATGCTGCAAGCTCACCCACCTTATTCCGGATGCTCCTGGCGTTGAAATAGACGCACTTTAAACCAGGTTCTTGCTTGCCAGTGCCCTCTTGCTTCCTTGTAACCATATCCCTGACCTCACTACTCTCAACATCCTGTACACTGGCACTACAATTTTGGTTCCCATTCCCCTGCTGAATTAGTTTAAACCCCCCGAAGAGCACTAGCAAACCTCCCCCCCAGGATATTGGTACCCCTCTGGTTCAGGTGAAGACCATCCTGTTTGTAGAGGTCCCACCTACCCCAGAAAGAGCCCCAATTATCCAGGAAACCAAATCCCTCCCTCCTGCACCATCCCTGCAGCCACGTGTTCAACTCCTCTCTCTCCCTATTCCTCGCTTCGCTATCACGTGGCAGGGGCAACAACCCAGAGATAACAATTCTGTTTGTTCTTGCTCTAAGCTTCCACCCTAGCTCCCTAAATTTCTGTCTTAAAACCCCATCTCTCTTCCTACCTATGTCGTTGGTGCCTATGTGGACCACGACTTGGGGCTGCTCCCCCTCCCCATTAAGGATCCCAAAAACACGATCCGAGACATCACGAACCCTGGCACCTGGGAGGCAACATACCAACCGTGAGTCTCTCTCGTTCCCACAGAACCTCCTATCTGTTCCCCTAACTATGGAGTCCCCAATGACTAATATTCTGCTCCTCTTCCCCCTTCCCTTCTGAGCAACAGGGACAGACTCTGTGCCAGATATCTGTACCCCATTGCTTACCCCTGGTAAGTCGTCCCCCGCAACAGTATCCAAAACGGTATACCTGTTGTTGAGGGAAACAGCCACAGGGGATCCCTGCACTGCCTGCTGGTTCCCTCTCCTTCCCCTGACGGTAACCCATCTACCTACTTCTTTTACCTGAGGTGTGACTACCTCCCCATAACTCCTCTCAATAACCTCCTCCGCCTCCCGAATGATCCGAAGTTCATCCAGCTCCAGCTCCAGTTCCCTAACGCGGTTCTCGAGGAGCTGGAGTTGGGTGCACTTCCCACAGATGCAGTCAGCAGGGACACTCTTGGCGACCCTTACCTCCCACATTCTGCAGGAGGAACATACAACTGCCTTAATCTCCATTCCCACTATTCCAAATTCCCAACAAATCTACTGAAAAACCAAAAAAACAAAAAGTCAAAACTTGTTAGGTTAGCAATCCAACGGACAGAACTTCCCAAATAAAAAGTTTACCTTATCAACACACCAGAGTCCTTTTTTTTTGGTTAGAGGAGGAGGGTGGGTGGGAGACACTACACGTGTAGTGTCTCGGGTACAGCCACCACACAAATATATACCTTTTTCCTTACCCAGCAGTCCCCTGGTCCTCCGAAAACAAACGGGAATTCACTTTTAACTTACGCTGAAATTGACTTCTCAGCTGTAAGCCCGTTCACGCACCTCCGTTGCTATCAACGCTGCAGTCACCGAAACTAAAAGAAAGAGATTCTAAACCACACAAATATATACCCTTTTCCTTACCCAGCAGTCCCCTGGTCCTCCGAAAACAAAAGGGAATTCACTTTTAACTTACGCTGAAATTGACTTCTCAGCTGTAAGCCCGTTCACGCACCTCCGTTGCTATCAACGCTACAGTCACCGAAACTAAAAGAAAGAGATTCTAAACCACACAAATATATACCCTTTTCCTTACCCAGCAGTCCCCTGGTCCTCCGAAAACAAAAGGGAATTCACTTTTAACTTACGCTGAAATTGACTTCTCAGCTGTAAGCCCGTTCACGCACCTCCGTTGCTATCAACGCTGCAGTCACCGAAACTAAAAGAAAGAGATTCTAAACCACACAAATATATACCCTTTTCCTTACCCAGCAGTCCCTGGTCCTCCGAAAACAAAAGGGAATTCACTTTTAACTTACGCTGAAATTGACTTCTCAGCTGTAAGCCCGTTCACGCACCTCCGTTGTTATCAACGCTGCAGTCACCGAAACTAAAAGAAAGAGATTCTAAACCACACAAATATATACCCTTTTCCTTACCCAGCAGTCCCCTGGTCCTCCGAAAACAAAAGGGAATTCACTTTTAACTTACGCTGAAATTGACTTCTCAGCTGTAAGCCCGTTCACGCACCTCCGTTGCTATCAACGCTGCAGTCACCGAAACTAAAAGAAAGAGATTCTAAACCACACAAATATATACCCTTTTCCTTACCCAGCAGTCCCCTGGTCCTCCGAAAACAAAAGGGAATTCACTTTTAATCTTACGCTGAAATTGACTTCTCAGCTGTAAGCCCGTTCACGCACCTCCGTTGCTATCAACGCTGCAGTCACCGAAACTAAAAGCCTACAAGAACTTCCATGCTCCCTGTCCTGCTCCTGCCCGGCCTGCCTACTGGACTTGCTTGCTTTAACCTTTACATTTGCCTCAACTATCTCATCGGAGAGACTACTACTTTGGGTTCCAACCCCTGCCAGACTAGTTTAGACCCTCCCGAGTAGCACTAGCAAGCATCCCCGCAAGGATATTGGTCCCCTTCCAGTTCAGATGCAACCCGTCCCTCTTGTGCAGATGACCTCTGCACTAGACGAGATCCGAATGATCCAAGTAGCTGAAGCCCTCCCGCCTACACCAGCTCTTCAGCCACGCATTCATTTGTCTTATCCTCCTATTCCTACCCTCACTAGTATGTGGCATGGGGAATAATCCTGCGATTACAACCCTGGCGATCATGCTATTTAACCTTCTGCCTAACTCCCTATATTCACTTTACAGGACCTCATCTCTCTTCCTGCCTATGTCGTTAGTACCAATATGGACCACGACTTCTGGCTGCTCACCCTCCCCTTTCAGAATATCCTGCAGCCGCTCAGAGACATCCTTGACCCAAGCACCAGGGAGGCATCATACCATCCTGGAGTCTCGTTTGCGGCCACAGAAAGATGTAGGGAAATTATTTCCTCTAAAACAGCATCCTTATTGCTTACGTCCGAGAAAACATGCCCAGGTAAAGGCATAAATCCGATACATGTTGGAAACCACCTAACTGAACTCAACCACAGCAGCTGGATTTCCACAGTGCCTAAACCTGACGGTTCAACTACACCCTGCACAAACTTCAGAAAGGTTAACGCTGTAAAATAGACAGACTCCTACTTAATTCCTCGCTTGGAGGACAGTATTGACAGAATGGACAGTGTAACGTTTCTTATAAAAATAGATTTAGTAATGGGATTCTGGGAAGTTCCTTTTAAACCTCTAACTCTAGAAATATCGGCCTTTGTCACACCACACGGTCTTTTCCAATGCTGAATGATGCCATTCTGAGTAAAAATACCCAGGCAACTTTTCAGAGACCGATAAACCAAGTGGTAGCCAATGCTCCTAACTGTGTGGTTTACCTTGATGATATGCTGGTATGCAGTGACACTTGGAAGGACACTTTGCACAAGTAGAAGTTCTGTTTAAAACGTTACAATTTCGTAATATACCTTGCTGGAGGTGGATTTGCAAAAGCCAGAGTAACGTAAATCGGGCAAAACAAGTGCTGCCAAGCACAGCGAAAGTACAAGCAGTGGTGGAGTTCCTTATCCCTCAGACTAAGCTATAAATTGTGAGGTTTTTGGGATGTGTGGTTCCTACTGAACGGTTGTACTAAGTTTTAGTACTATAGCTGCTCCACTGACAGATTTTCCATATAAAAGAAAACCAAGGTACTGAGGTCAGGAGAGTGCCAAACATCTTTTGAGTGTCTGAACGCCATTGTAATTAATGAACCAGTGTTGTTTGCTCCAAATTTCAGTAAGTCCTTCAAGGAAACAACTGATCCTAGTGACCTGGGATCTGTGCAGTACTATTACAAGACGATGGATCAGGCAGAGAATGGCCTGTGGGATACTGTTCATAAAAGGTAAATAGACACCAAAGAAGATATTAAAAAAAACCTAGGTTTATATTTAGATCTTAAACATTTTGAAGTCTATGTCTGCCACGACTACACAGAGACACTGATGCATGCTGCTCATAACCTCCTCGCCTTTTTTGGGGAAAAGAACAGAATGCCAGACTATTCCGATGGGGTTTACACTTGAAACCTTATCCCTTAAAGCTTATCCGCATTGTGGACGAAAGCAATTTAATTGCGCATGCTTTATCTAGAATTTAACGATTCTTTGGGTGATCTGAGTGCAAAGATAGTACAAAGAAGAACTGTACTAAATGCGGTTAAAGAATGAATGTGAATGAATGTGTTGCAAATGTTTTCATCCTCTGCTTTTCCACACTTTCTAATGAAACACAATGGACAATGGCACTTTATTCCTCCAAGGTGGAGGTGTTATGAGTGCTTACATTTCTTGTTAAATGTTTTCAATGACTTTGGATTTAAAACTGAAAAGGATTCTATAGATGCTGGAACTGTGTATATGTTAAAATATGTCATGAGTAGGTCTTCTGGAGTGAGCCTTTAAACAACTGGATAAATCAACGAGTGCTGAAATCAAGCCTTCATGGAAGTTACCTGTGCTCAGATAATTACCCAGCAGGGCTTTTTCCACTTGGGGAAGATGTTTGCGGAGAAATGACAGGTGAACATTTAGAGGGGTCAGGAGGCTTAACTCCTGAGATGTTATTTGGTTTCGCTTTGGACAGGCAGTTGGGATATGTGCTGTCTGCCAAACTGACCTTCAAAGTCGCCTGACAGAAAACTGCTCTAGGAAGAGCCCAATGACAAACATTCCCGTCTACTTGGGATGCAAAACAAAAACAAATGACTTCTGCCATCTTAGGGCGGCACAGTGACGCAGTGGTTAGCACCGCAACCTCACAGCTCCAGCGACCCGGGTTCAATTCTGGGTACTGCCTGTATGGCGTTTGCAAGTTCTCCCTGTGTCTGCGTGGGTTTTCTCCGGGTGCTCCGGTTTCCTCACACAGCCAAAAGACTTGTAGGTTGGTAGGTAAATTGGCCATTATAAAAAAAATTGTCCCCAATATAGGTAGGTGGTAGGGAAATATAGGGACAGGTGGGGATGTGGTAGGAATATGGGATTAGTATAAATGGGTGGTTGATGGTCGGCACAGCCTCGGTGGGCCGAAGGACCTGTTTCAGTGCTGTATCTCTAAACTTTCCATATCTTCTCCTTTTTCTTCAAGAGTTAGCAAGTATTTGGCCAAAGTATTCTTTTTGTCGTTTTTTTTCTTTTTTGTCGTAGAGCTCTGAAGAGTAACTCTTTTTTTCATTGTTTTCAGTTAACCAGTGCACGTGTGCGTGTGTGTGTGTATTCGTGTGAGTGTGTGCGTGTTTGGTCGGCTTCAAAAACAAAGAAGGAACTTTTATATTTCAATCTGTGGGTTAATGTTTTACTTCATTGCTGGTTATGCCATGTTGTATAATATACTGATAACTTTGTTGTTTATTAAAACACCTGCTCGGTGCATTTTCTTCTTCTTCTTTGGCCTCTTTGTCTCGAGAGACAATGCGTAAGCGCCTGGAGGTGGTCAGTGGTTCGTGGAGTGAGCGCCTGGAGTGGCAATAAAGGCCAATACCAGATTGACTGACTCTTCCACAGGTGCTGCAGATAAAATTGGTTGTCAGGGCTGTTACACAGTTGGCTCTCTCCTTGCGCTTCTGTCTTTTTTCCTGCCAACTGCTAAGTCTCTTCGACTCGCCACACTTTAGCCCCGCCTTTATGGCTGCCCGCCAGTTCTGGCGATCACTGGCAACTGACTCCCACGACTTGTGATCAATGTCACAGGACTTCATGTCGCGTTTGCAGCAGTTTTATAATATACTAATAATTTCGTTGTTGATTAAAACACCTGCTGGGTGCATTTTATTGTTGGATAAAAATAGACCGTATTACTGACCATATTGGTTACTGGGGGGGAAAATAATATATGTGGTGACCTGTGGAGAAGTGGAACTAGAATAACAATGCACTCCTCCTACCTCGGTCATAACAAGATGTACTGAAGGAGCGCCTTAGGATGTGCCAACCCATACTCGTTATCGCCGACTATTTCCACTCTCATTTGCAGAGATCTAAGAGACGAACCTGCCTGTTGTCCCCTATTCTCCCAACCAAATTACGCACATAGTGAATCAGGAAAGCATCAAAACTTGGATGTATCATTTTGTTTCGAAAGTCGACCTGGAACTGCCAACGGATGTCACGAACACACACCACCTTTTATTCGACCCTTTCCCAACGGAATTGCTGAGCATGCAACTTCCCTTCATGGCTATCATAAAATCAATATACTGCAAATACTGGAAATACTCAGCAGGACAGGCAGCATTTGTGTCGAGCGAAGCAGAGTTAACTTTTCATGTCTGTGACCTTTCATGACAAGTGGCTTCCCTTCCTGGCTTCCGTGTTCCCTAATTAGTCGCCATCTTTATCTCAGATGTGCAGATTCAGATAATGTCCCAGTCTTCTTCAATTCTACCATCATCATCACCCAAAAAGGAATCCTCTTACTTTTCTGTTCTTCCTAACTGCCACAACGTGTCCAAGCAGCTTTTGCTCCCAACAACCCTGAAGGCGTGGTTGTCCCTCAAATTCGTATCAGTTGTTCGGGAAACTCGATGTCTGAAGACCTTGATCATGTCACCATCACTGCATCAGTATAAAGAAGTTTATTTAGAGAGTTGTGAATAATACCTTATATCACTGAGCACAGATAAACTATCCTACATAGCCTTTTCTGACCTGTCTGCAGCCTTTGAATCTATTGACCACAGCATCCTCACCATTGCTGTTTAACTGGAAGGGGCAATACTCGTCGAATATCTTTCTTGCCTTTCTCTTCATAGTAAAGAGTAATCTGCAATTGCTTCTCTTCCAGATGCCATATGCCTATATGTGATGCCCCAATGGCTTAACCATGTTCTACTTTTTTCTTCTGATATAGATAATGCCCTTCAGCAGCACCAATCAAAACCACAGCATTACTTTCCACATATACATTTGAGGCACAAAACTCATCCTCGCCACAAATTCACTCAAGTAATTATAGGATCATGGAACGGTTCCAGGCATAAGGATCCCATTCAGCCTGTCAGGTCTGTGCCATTTTCATGCAAGAGCAACTTAGCGAATCACACTATTCGGCTGATCACCCATAACCCTGCACGTTTCGTCACTTCAAGTTGTAATCCAATTCCATTTTTGAAAGCCATGGAATCTCCCTCGTCCACAATCCCAGGCAAAGCATTTCAGATGGTGACTCTCGTTGTGTGAAAACGTTTTTCCTCAGGTCGTCGTTGCTTCTTTTGCCAGTCACCATAGTTCATTGTCCTCTGATTCTTGAGCATTACTTCCATAGGACCAGTTTTATTTTTGTCTCTATCTGCTGTGCCCAGACGCTCATGAGAACCAGGATCAGCCATGACTCGAATGGTGGAGCAAACTTTAGGAGATGCATGGCCTTCTCCTGCCCCTAATTCTTGTGTTCCTGTGTTCTTGTTATCTAAATCTCCTCTCGACCTTGCTTTCTCTAAGGACATCAATAAGCTTCTGCAATCAATTCTTTATTATGTCCGGTGCCCAGACTTCAACACAATACTCCATTTGAGGCCGAAACAATGTTTTAAAAAGTTCATTATAACTCCCTTACCTCAGTATTCTATGCATCATTTTATAAATCTCAGGTTCCTGTATCCCTGTTGATCCATATTCTCAACCTTCCCTACCATGTTCAACAATTTGTGCACGTATGCACCCAGATTTCTTTGCTTCCGCAATTTTTTTGAATTGCATCCTTTGCTGGATATTGTCTCTCCTCGTTCTCTGTATCCAAAAGTATCACTTCATATTTCTTGGCATTAAATTTGACCTGGTAATTATCTGTCTATTAGAAAAGCCTGACTATGTCTTCTTGAGGTTTATCACTATCCTCCTGCCAGTTCGCATTATACGATTTTTTAATGTCATGTCTGAAATTCGAAATGGTTCCCTGCACACCCAAGACTAGCTCCATGTTGCTACACTTAATTTCATTCCTTGGCATTTAACTTTGTTGAAAGGGCTGTTATATGGCACTTTTGCAAACTCATTTGTGAGGTTCAGGTGTTTCATATGAATTGCGTTACGCTCATCAACAGTCTCTTATATATCATCGAACAATCATTCAAATTCGTTAAAATGATTTGCTATTTAATCAAACCGTGTTGGCGTTCCGTAATTAATCCACGCTTGTCTAGGTAGCTATTAATTATGTCCCAGAGTTTCCTTTCGAAAAGCTTCCTCACAACCGAGGTTACACTGGCTGGCTTGCTGTTGATGGAAGAACCCTGTTCGAAAAAGGTTGCAACTTTTGCGGTTCTCCCTTCCACTGAGACCATCACTGCATATAAGGAGGACTGGAAGATTATGACCATTACGTCCACAGTTTCCATCCTTACTTCCCCCTGTATCATCGAAAAGATCTGCTCTGGTTCTGGTTATTTATCAATTTTAATTAAAGCCAACCTTTCTGATACATACTCTTCATCAATTTTAAGTACTTACAATTTCTCAATAAAACTCATGATTTTTACATTCACGCCACACAATTGCCAGAAATTGACATCAATGGCATTGCCATCGCTCAATCTCCTACTATCAATCTACTGTGGGTTACCATTGACAAGACAGGCCTTGGGGTGTCATGAGGTGAATTAGACCAGCCATATAAATAGAGTAGCTACACAAAGATGTCAGAGGCTGGGGATTCTGTGGCGAGTAATTCACCTCATGACACCCCAAGGCCTGTCTGCCATCCACAAAGCACAACTCAGGAATGTGATGGAATACTCTCCACTTGCCTGGATGAGTGCAGCTCCATCAACACTCAAGATGGTCAACACCATCCAGGACAAAGTAATCTGCTTGATTGGCATCCCATCCACCACCCTCAACATTCACTCCTTCCACCATCGACGCACAGTGGCAGCAGTGTATACCATTTATAAGATGCACTGCCACATTTACCAAGGCTCGTTAGACAGTACCTTTCAAACCAACCACCTCTATCACCTGAACGGACATGGGCAGCAGATGCAAGCGCAAACTACCACATTCAAGCTCCACTCCAAGCCACACATCATCCGTGAAACATTTTATAAAGAAAGCATATTATGCCTTTGTAAATAAAGATGCAACGTTACCATTTTGAATACATGCCCTCTGCCTCCATGTGCAAATCAAATTTTGGTCCCTAAGCATTCCCACTCCTCCTTTTGCCACTCTTTTACTATTTATATGACGATAGATGATGCTTCTCTCCCTTTTATGTTCGCTGTCAGTCTCTATTAATAATCTCTCCTTGCTTCTCCTATTTGCTTTTCCGATTCCCTTCTGAACTTTCCATATTCAGCCTGTTTCTCACTTGTATTTTCAACCTGATATCTGTCATACTCCTCTTTTATTTCGTCTTCCAGGGAGCTCTGCCGCTATTTATGCCACCTGGCCCCATCGTGAGAATGTACCTAAATCTAATTTAATCGTTCTTTAAAGGCAGACCACTATTATGCAAAAATATTGAAAGACAGTCACTGATCCAAATTACAATGGCTCAGATTCGTTCTCACCACACTGAGATTGACCCTCCTCCGATTAATCAATTTTCACCCTGGATTCTCTTTTGTTCTTTGCTATATCTATCTAAACATTACGCTACTGTGATTACTGTTCCCTAAATGGAATGGAAATATATTGATGTCACAAATTCTCCTGAACATACTTTAGAAAATGCCCCCCAACTTTACCCTTTATACCATTAGCGCCCCATAATATGGACAGGTGCAAATCACCCGTTCGGTAGAATCCCATCTTTCCCAGAACAGGTCCCAATTTTTCAGTAATCTACAGCATCCCCGCCCCTTCATCTTCTGCACTATTTCTCCAGCCAAGCATTCATAGTCTCCATCCTCCTATTTCTATACTCAATATTAAGTTGCATAGGGGGTAATCCGGAGATTACAGCTTCGAAGTTTTGCTTGCTGGATTATTTTCTAGCTTCCTATAATCTGCCTGCAGCAACTCATTTCTCTTTCGACCTATGTCGTTGGAACTGATATAGAGCACGACTTATAGGCGCTCAGCCTCCCCCTCAGAGTGATCTGTCGCTGTCCAATTATGTCGTTGACCCTGGAAACGGGATGTTCACATACCATGCTGGATTCGCACTGGCATATTTATAGCTGTCTGTCTCCTTCCCTAAATATAGTATCTCCTACGAATATTGCTTTCCCACTCTTCAGGCCCTTGTGTACAGCTGATCCAGCCCTGGCCCTGTGATTGTAGTTGTGGCTGCATTCCGCAGTGCAACCACATGGTCAGACATCCATAAGTGGATACTGACTCGGTTGAAAGGAGAGTCCTGAACTTTATGCCTGATCATCCTTGAACCACAGGACCATAGAACCATAGAAAAATTGCAGCATAGAAGGAGGCCATCGAGTCCGTGCCGGCCGAAAAAAGCTAGCCGCCCAGTCTAATCACACCTTTCAGCACCTGGTCCGTAGCCTTGCCGGTTGCAGCACTTCAGGTGCATGTCCAGTACCTTTTCAAAGAATTTAGGTTTTCTGCCTCCACCACCATTCCTGGTAGTGAATTCCAGCCACCCACCACTCTGTGGGTGAAAAAGGTTTTTCCTCACGCCCCCTTTAATCTTTCCACATAATTACCTTAAATCTGTGCCGCCTGGTAATTGACCTCTGTGCCAGGTGAAGCAGATCCTTCCTGTCTACCCTATCTTCGTCCCTCATAATTTTGCACACCTTATTAAGTCGCCCTCAGTCTCCTCTGTTCTAAGGAAAACAACCCTAGCCTATCCAATCTTTCCTCATAGCTGCAACTTTCGGGTCCTGGCAACATTCTTGTAAATCTCGTCTGTACTCTCTCCAGATCAATTATGTCCTTTCTACAATGTGGTGACCAGAACTCTGCAGAATACACCAGCTGTGGCCCAACCAGCATTTTATACAGTTCCAGCATTACATCCCTGCTTTTGAATTCTGTACCTCGGCCAACAAAGGAAAACATTCCATATGCCCTCTTGACCACTGTATCTACCTGTCGTTCCACCTTCAGGAACCTGTGGACATGCATTCCAAAGTCTCTCACTTCTTCTACCCCTCTCAATATCCTCCCGTTTGTTGTGTATTCCCTCGCACTATTTACCGTCCCCAAATACATTACCTCGCACTTTCTGGATTGAATTCTATTTGCTACTTTTCCACCCACTGAACCAAACCATTGATATCTTTCTGGAGTCGACAGCTATCTTCTTCACGAACAACTGCACGGCCATTTTCTGTGTAATAAGAACATTTCCCAATCATGCTTCCCACATTGACGTCCAAATCGTTAATATATACCACAAACAGCAGGGAACCCAACACTGAGTCCTATGGAACGCCAGCGGAAACAGCGTTCCATTCACAAAAACATCCGTTTACTCCTACTTTTGTTTCCTAGCCCTGAGACAATTCTGGCTCCAGCCTGCCAGGTTCCCATGTATCCCATGGGCTTTCATTTCACTGACCAGTCTGCCATGTGGAACCTTGTCAAATGCCTAACTAAAGTCCATATAGACCACATCCATTGAAATACCTTCATCAATCCTTTCTGTTACTTCCTCGAAAAACTCAATTAATTTAGTAAGACATGACATTCCCTTAAAAAAAATCCATGCTAACTACCCCTCATTAATCCATGCCTTTCGAAGTGGCAGTTTATCCTGTCCCTCAGAATAGATTCTAACAATTTACCCACCACAGAGGTGAGACTGACCGGCCTATAATTATTTGCTCTATGCCGCGCACCCTTTTAAAACAGTGGTACAACGTTTACAGACCTCGAATCATCTAATACCTCTCCTGTTTCTAGTGACGATTTGAAGATGATCCTCAGTGCATCTGTTACGTCGTCCTTGGCTTGCTTTAACACCCCTGGTATGCAATCCATATGGCCGTGGCCATTTATCCACTTGCAAGGACGTCCAACCCTCTAGTACTTCCTCTCTCATTATGCTTATCATATCTAATATTTTGCATTCCTCCTCTTTAACTACAATGTCTACATCAACCTTCTCCTTTTTGAAGACTGCCTTGCCGTTACCTATACGCTCTCTGCCTGTAGACCTTAAGCTGCATGCTAACCACATTCAAGAAGTTGCAATCCATGTAGCTCTCCAGCTCACCTATGGACATTTGTCATGACAGCTGCTGCTCAAACTCCAAAGCACCGAGCCAATCTGGTTGACCAGGTAACGGGAACCTCTCCTGGATTTCAATTGAGGATCTCTGCCATTCCCTTTACTTATTAGAATACATACACTTGACAAAAAATAACTAAAGACTTAATAATTGATTATCAGTAAAATAAACACAACACTTAGCACCCTCCCATCAAACCCTCACTTATGTTTTATTTCCTAGACCTTGTGGCCTGTCTTCAACGCTCACTACACTGTCCTTCTATGGGCCAAGACTCCTTCAGAGATGGCCTCAGTAGCTCTGGGCCTTCCCAAAATAAAACTAAAAACATTCACCTAATTTCTGTTCTGTGATTTCTATCCTTGATTATTTCTTTTATGTTTTATTCTCCCATCGTCCCACTGTAGATTTTGTTTTATTCCCTGTTGGTCTCGGCAATCTTTTAGCTTAGGTTTGCTTTGCTTCACTGCCTCTGACTCGTCATCTTCATCTGTGGACACTAGGCATTTTTTTTACACTCAGGCTCTCTCACTATCTCTGAGTCCTGCTGACTCCCTGTCATCACTGTTACCTGCTTGTCTCCAGTGCTGTATAGCCTCAGACTGGAACTGTATAAAACGCTGGTTAGGCCACAGCAGGAGTATTGCACAAACACTTCTGTTCATCTAATTACAGGAAGGACGTAATTGCTCTGGAGAAAGTACAGAGGAGATTTACAAGACTTTCTTCCGTGCTTGAAAATTGCTATAAATGAGGAAAAATTGGATAGGCTACCGTTGTTTTCCTTAGAACAGCAGACAGAGGGGTGATTTAATCGAGGTGTACAACAGTATGAGGGGCCTAATTAGAGTGGACAGGAAGGACATGTTTCCCTAGCGGAGAGCTCAATTACCAGGGGGCACCAATTTGAGGTGATTAGCAGAAGGATTAGACAGAACATGAGGAAAACTTTGTTTTTCACCCAGAGGTTGTTGAGTGTCCAGAATTCGCCGACCGGAACGGTGCTGGAGGCAGAAAATCTCAATCATTTAAAAGCATCCGGACTTGGAACTGAAGTGTTGTAACCTGCAAGGCTACAGACTGGGTGCTGGCTTGTGGGATTCAAATGGGATCTAGGATTCTTGTTTTTCAGCCAGCGTAAGCACGATGGGCTAAATGCCCTTTTCTGTGTCATAACATTCCTATGAGGAATTTGTTTTTTAACCCAGAGTGTGGTTGGAATCTGGAACACATTACTTGAAAGGGTGGTAGATGCAGGAACCCTCACAACATTTAAGAAATATTTAGATGAGCACCTGAAGCGCCATTGCAGACAAGGCTACGGGCCAGGTGTTGGAAAATGGGATTAGAATACACAGACACTTGATGGCCATCACAGATAAGATGGGCCAAAGGGCCCGTTTCTGTGTGTATAACTCCATGACTCTGTTCTATGCTTTCTACTCATTCTCTCTGATCTAGGCTTGTGCCCCAGCAGTACCTTTACCTGCTGTTCTCCAGTAGTATTTTCTCTCATGTTCGCTCGTTTTGAAATCTATCAGAGTTCACATAGCTTGCAAGTTGCGTGCCTTCTTCAGTATGCGAAATTATGCCCTGAACACCCAAGTCGACTTCATTAATTTAGATCAAGTAAAGAAGTGTTCCGAATACCAACCCCCATGAAGCTATGGGTTTCAAAGACGCAGTGTATGTGCAAAGTAGGAACTATAGTTCAACATCGATGGTGGAAAAACTTTATTAAAAGATAATCCAGGACAAAATTAACTGTTAATTGGACAAATGTGGAATAATTAAGTGAAAGCAGCACCGATTTGGCAAGAAAAAAATCATGTTTAAATATGTTTGATGTTGATTTTGATGAGGGAGCAAAACGTGTTGAGGGGGATAATGTGTTTGATGTGATGCACATGCATTTCCAAAATATATTTGATAAAGTGCTGCATAACAGGCATGTTATCAAAGTTGAAGCCTGTGGAATTAAATGGATAGTGGCAGCATGTATGCGAAGTTCGTCCAGTGACAGGAAACAGGCAGTCGTGGTGAATGGCCACTTTGCAGATTGCAGATTGTAGTTGCGTTCACCGGGGGTCTCTAATGGATGCATGGCATTTCTATTTTTACATCGATGATTTCGACTTTGGTGTGCAAGGTAAAGTTTCAAAGTTTCTTGATGACACAAAATTTGGAATTATTTTGAACTCTGGGATGATAGTGATTACATCAAGTGGGAATTATGAGGCTTATGGAATTTACAGATAAGTAGAAGGTTAAAATTAATTTCAGCGACGTGTGGAGTGATTCTTTTCGGTAGGAAAGCAAGGGAAGGCATTGTAAGATCAAGGATAAACTTCTACAGGAGTTACAAGAACAAAGAGACCATGGGGGTATATGTGCACAAATCAGTGCAGTTCGTAAAGTCAGGTTGGGAAAGTGATTAAGGAAGCATACAGAAAACTGTTATTTATAAATAGATACACAGAGTATACACACAAGGAATTCATAGTGAAATTTTATCAAGTACATGTTCGGCTTCACTGGAGCAATCTGTCCAGTTTTGTGCCCTACGCTTTAGGAAGGCTGTGACAGCATTAAAGATGGTACAGAAAATAATTAGGAGAACGGTTTCAAGGATGATGGATTTCAGTTATGAAGGATATTCTGAAGAAACTGGGGCTGTTCTCCTTAAGAAATCGAAGACTGAGGCGACATTTGATCGAAGTGTTCATAAGATGAAGAGCAATGGACAGAGTAGGGAAAGAGAAAGTTTTCCCATTACCATAATGGTAGAGAGCCAGAGGACACCTATTTAAGGTTACTTGCAAAAACAAAAAAAACATTGGCGAACGTAAGAACTTCTTTTTAATGACGTGAGTTGTCTGCATCGGAAATGCACTGCCTGGGAATACGGGGGAGTAAGATCGAATCGTGGCTTTCAAAGGGAATTGGATGAAAACCTGAAGAAAGA
The DNA here is from genome assembly GCF_036365525.1 of Heterodontus francisci. Taxonomy (NCBI): domain Eukaryota; kingdom Metazoa; phylum Chordata; class Chondrichthyes; order Heterodontiformes; family Heterodontidae; genus Heterodontus; species Heterodontus francisci. Next base: position 26,940,641 of record NC_090409.1, on the reverse strand, counting down.
AACTTTAGTACCCCAGGAAACGTGCCAGGGAGTGGGATTAGCTGAATTTCGTTTGCAGAGAGCTGGAATTGGCACAGCGGGTAGACTTGTCTCCTTCTGTCCTGGAACCAGTTATTTGATTTACAATTCTATGTTGGCCTAGCGGCGTTTAGTAAGCCAAGTATTTGAATGTGAGTTGCAGTGCCTTCTTTGCAGGAATGCACAGTTTTATGTGATGTAAGTCCTGGTAAGGATCTCGAATTCAGCTGTGGTTAGTTGGGCCCTGCTTGCGGGCAACTAAGGCTTTTTGACCATCATCCACTCAGAAGGAAGCCACGATAACAGCTGACTGGTCTGGTTGTCGTTATTGGCCTTCTGCATATCTATCAATGGCCAAGGTTTATGCCTCTGCACCCTCCCCGGAGTAATCTTCATTTGAATCCGTCTCTAAATTAAAAGCCACGAACTCGAAGGTAATCGGTTCTGCGTTATTATCCGAGCAAATAGGAATTGACAGATCAGAAAAATTAACACGTGTTTAAAAGGCTGATGTGGGGTAGAAGGGTTCCCTTTCATGGGGCACAGGCCCAAGTTCTGGGGCAGGAAGGACTTGATTTTGCATAAAGAACAATGGCGATGCTGTCAATGTACATTATTAATGGCTAGTATTTTGCTGACGGCTGCGAAGAAGTGGTATCCCCGTTCCTTATAATTACTGCCAGCAGTGAGGTGGAATGGAGGTTCAGGAAATCGCCATCCAAGCTTGTCCACCTAGTCTAGTTATTTAAATAAATAATTTTAGATGTTAGTTTTAAAGATTTTCTATTGTGCATATCTCTCTTTCTATTTACAGCCTGATTTTACGTTCATAACAATTAAGAAGCCATCAACATCATTATTATTAATGGCTGGTGTTCTGCAGTCAGTGGCAAAAAACTTTTATTCACCATTCATTATACATCCAACTATCATAGACGTTTTGCAGACATTTCATTGGCGATGGATCGTAGCATCACTCCCAAAAATCGCAAAATCTCGTCCAGTTTTAAATAGAAGCACAAGCGTAGTATCACGGTCCTTACCTTCCTTGCATTTTTTAAGATCTGCAGGGCGCAATCAGAAATCATTCAATTATACATCTGAATTACTTTTGCGTATGGAACATTAGCACTGCACATTGACTGCAGACCCAACCATAGGACGAATCTTTGCTGAGCCGTGGATCCATCTCATGTCAAGCCGATCCTTCAGAGATGCAGTTTGAAGCCACCTCGTGCACAAGTAGGGGTGAGAGCCACCTCGCGTTGTCGCATCGCTGTGAGAACGTCTCTTTATCTCCCTCTGCAGAACGTCAGTATATTAAAAAATTGGACATCACAGCACAGTTTTAAAGGCGGATTAAGTTTTGTTACTGAAATAATCTTGACTTCCTAGATTCCTCCCATTACTTACAACTTGATCCAGCTGACGGCAAAACTAAGTGGAATCCAGAGCAAACTCTTTATTTAATTTTTTTTATGCAGCTGATTTTGAGTTGAAAACTGCACTGGTGTCGTGAAAAATCTGGTTACTGAGCAACCCGAGTCAATAAGAACCGTCATTTTCTTCCCATTATTTGTTATAATTTCATGGAAGGGTAAAGCGTTATCCAGACAGGTCACAAACTGAAGTGCCAAAGCCGGTTTATCTCTGTTGGCATCTCTGTACTCTGCGCTGTTGTTTTACCTGTGCACCACCTACATTTAGCAGTATTCCACTCCATGGCCCAACTCACTGTATCAGTAACAACTGTACCTTTCCCCTAACTTCTTGACTTTCCTAAGACTAGTTGCATGGGCCGCAGCTATGAGACCCCATTCCGGCCAGTGTCCACTTGTTAGCGACACAACAGACATTGTCGCAGTCCCTCTGCCTCTTTGTCTATTGATGTTTCTATATTTCTCTCTCGATCATCACGTTTAATGAGGTATGAATATTCTCGTCTCACTGTTTATCGATTTATATGTCTCTCTATCTTTCTCTCTGTTCACAATTGTATTTTTTCATCGTTGTGTAGCTCTCTGTCTACCCATATTATTAAATTAACATCTCTCGACATTATCAAATGTATGCCTGCCTCCCAGTCGTTATGGCCGAGGCGAGAGCAGTGCACTCTGTTTTTTGTTCCAACTCTCCACAGGTCACAGCAGATATATTTTTTAAATGTTTACCCAGTTACCATTTCGTTTAATCATATAATGTGCTCTTTATCTCATAACAAATTACACCAAGCAGGTTACATTAATAAACAACAAATTTTTCAGTTTATTATAAAATAAGACTTAAACAGTAACAAAGCATAGCATTACTGCACAGACTGAAATATGAATGTTCCCTTCTTATATTCCCCACACATAAACTCGCACGCCTAGTGAAAAAATACAGAACTTATCTCTGCAAAAGTCTGTTACAAAGAAAAGACCAAAAAAAGAGTTCTTTGCCCAAATACTTTCTAATGCTTGAAGAAAAAAGAAGATATGGAAAAATTTCAGTTGCCCAGTTTTGGTCTGGCGTCCCAAATACGGGTAGGCGGCTGTCACTGGGATCTTTACAGGGCAATTGTTTCCAGCCGACGTTGAGGATCCGTTTAACAGGCTTTTCAGGGTAAATGCAGCATCAGTTTCTCTATTTCTTACACTTGATTGTCAGAAAGTTGTGAAACAGATGGAAGAGGGTGAGATGATGGGGGCTGCTCTCTTGACTGGTGTTATCCAACTGTCTTCAAAACAGTTCACGCCTCAACACACTGTTCAAAGCGAAACTAAAAACAATAACACAAGAGTCAAGCCTCCTGACCCATTTTCAACTTTATGTCTTACTTCTCTGAAAAGATCTTTCCCAGATCATCATGTTTCTGTTGTTTATTGCTTAAAGCACATAACTTACAGCAAGGTTGTTTTTAAACAAGCTCTCATTGTCCTTTCAATGAACTGTCAACAGCAAAGTAAATCCAGCTTCTTTGAAATCTTCAGCCTTCCGATGAATTCATCCCAACAATTTAAACATAAGTCGTCAAAACATATACTTAAAAATAGGAGCACTTTCATAACATTTCCATCCTTGGAGCAATGGGACACAATTTTTAAATGCCTTTCATTACAAAGAGTGTAAAAACAAAAGATGAAAAATATCAAAACACATTTGCATGCACATTCCAATTCAGTCTTTACCTGTAGCTAATGCATTTCTACTTTGAACCAGCTTTGCACTCAAATAACTGAAAGCAATATAAGGGCCTAAACCTAGTTCCATAATCATTTTATTTTCCCCCTTAATGTGGATAATCCTTGACTGCATGGACCCCCCAGGTCACGAGCATCAATTGCTTCTTTAAAGGACTGAATGAAATTTTCAGCAGCCAACGCTGGTTTATTAATCAAAATGGCTTTCGGCCTGTCAAAGAATGCTTGCCACGACCAGAGTGCCTTGGTTTAATTTTTTGGAGTCTGCTTCTCAGTGGTGTAGCTATATTACTAAATTTCGGTACAAAACTATGGTAGAAACCACGCATCCGCAAAAAACTCATGATTTCTTGCTTAGTTCTAGGTGTAGGTAACTCCAACAATGCTTGTGTTTTCGCTGATCATGGCGACATGTGTCCATGCCAAATTCGCTTTTGACAAGGTTTATTACTAAATCAGCCGATTTAATTTTTTTAAACACAGCTTCCAGTTGTTTCAAGTGGTTGTTCTAAGTGTCACTGTATACCAGCTTATCGTCAAGGTAAACGACACAGTTAGGAATTCTGGATACCACTTGATTAATCAGTCTCTGAAAAGTTACTGGGCCTTTTTTATAGGTCAAATAGCATCACTCGGCATTGGAACAGACTGTGTGGTGTGGCAATGGCCTATATTTCTTGAGCTTGGGTGTTAATGGAACTTGACAGCACCCCCTAAAACATCCAATTTTGTAAGAAACGTGGCACAGCCCCCACTGCCAATACAGTCTCCCAAGCGCGGGACTGGGTCGGAGTCAGGTTTTGTTACAGCATTAACATTTATATAGTCTATTCAGAACCTTGTTGAACACTCAGGCTTAGGGATTATCACGATTGAGGAGCTCCAGCTGACTATACTGGGTACAATTAGGTGGTTTTCGAACACGTGTTGGATTTCTGCTTTTACCTGGGCTTGTTTTACTGAACTTAAGCAATAAGCATGCTTTTTTATAGGAACGGATTCCGCTCCATCCACATCCTTTGTGGCTAAGGTTGTACATCCTAGATTATCCCTATATACTCTTTTAAATGCTGTGAGCAGCCTTCTTAGGTCTTCTCATTATTCAGCATGTCAATACAAAAGCTCAATGTCCAGTCTCCCTAACAAATCAGTTTCAGCTAACCGGATAGTAGGAGGAACCACTTGAGAATTGTCTAGGCCTCATTCCCACTATCCTTACCATCCTTCATTGTCCCCACTAACCAACATACCTGTGCTTGCTTTTTTCAAATTTAGAGATACAGCACTGAAACAGGTCCTTCGGCCCACCGAGTCTGTGCCGACCATCAACCACCCATTTATACTAATCCTACACTAATTCTATATTCCTACCACATCCCCACCTGTCGCTATATTTCCCTACCACCTACCTCTACTATGGGCAATTTATAATTGCCAATTTACCTATCAACCTGCAAGTCTTTGGCATGTGGGAGGAAACCGGAGCACACGGAGGAAACCCACGCAGACACAGGGAGAACTTGCAAACTCCACACAGGCAGTACCCAGAATTGATCCCGGGTCGCTGGAGCTGTGAGGCTGTGGTGCTAACATCTGCGCCACTGTGCCATATTCTCTGCACCACTGTGCCGCCGGCATGGTTAGCACCGCAGCCTCACAGCTCCAGCGACCCGGGTTCAATTCTGGGTCCTGCCTGTGTGGAGTTTGCAAGTTCTCCCTGTCTGCGTGGATTTTTTTCTGGGTGCTCCGGTTTCCTTCCACAAGCCAAAAGACTTGCAGGTTGATAGGTCAATTGGCCATTATAAATTGCCCCTAGTACAGGTAGGTGGTAGGGAAATATAGGGACAGGTGGGGATGTGGAAGATATATGGGATTAGTGTAGGGTTAGTATAAATGGGTGGTTGATGGTCGGCACAGACTCGGTGGGCCGAAGGGCCTGTTTCAGTGCTGTATCACTAAACTGCTTATCCTCATCCCTTTGATGATATCGTGTCTTCATATTAAATTGACAAAGCCTCTTTTTTCCTGCATTATGCGTTGTCAATCAAATAATTTATTTTACCAATTCTCTTGACTACTTTTTATGGACCACTGAACCATGCTTTCAACGGTTCACCCTGTAAAGGCAGTAATCCTAACACTTCAACCCCTGGTTGAAATGTTCGGGCTTTGGCATGCTTATCTGCTCATGTCTTTATGGTTGTTTGGGAAGTTTTAAAGTGGCCCTAAATCCCTTTGCAGGTTCTCGTGAGCCTTTCCTGGAACACGAATGCATAATAAATCACAGAAGATTCATCCATCTGTTCCCAAAGCCTTTCTTTTAATAGTTTTAGAGGACCTGATTTCTCATGTCCATAAACTGTTTCAAAGTGACTAAAACCGGCAGACTTATTGGGTGAATCATTAGGAGCACACAAAAGGAGTTCTAGCTCTTTGTTCCAATCATGGGGATATTCGTGGCAGTGTGCCCTGAACATCATTTGAAGGCTGTGGTGGAACCTTTCTAAAGCTCCTTGTGTCAGTGCGTGGTACGCTGAAGACTTTATACCCAAATTACCCATCATTTCCTGAAAAAAAAGTCAAACATATAATTGAAACCTTGATCCTAATGAAACTCAATCAGTAATCCATATCTAGTGAAAAACTGGGTTAATTTCCCTACCATGACCTTAGCAGAAATTTTTCTCGAGGGAATGGTCACAGGGAACAGAGTAGCCACATCCATGGTAGCGAGTATATATTGGTGTCTCACATTTGTTTTCGCTAATGGTCCTACATTGCGTCCCAACACCCTACTCCATGGTTCTCCAAAGTATGCTATGGGAGTTCGAGGTTCTGGTTTTGTGGCAGATTGCGGTTTTCCCACAATTTGGCATGTATGGCATGTTTTGCAATACTGCACCACATCTTTGGAAAGACCTGGCCATATAAATGTCCACGTCTACGGGATTGGCTCTTCCAGAACCCCACATGTCCCACCATAGGAATTTCACGCGGTCTCCTTATTATTTCCTGGCGATACTTGGGCCATACCAATATCTGTTGAACAACCGTCCATTCCATGCCCACAGGTCTGTGATGAGGTCGCCACTTCCTCAGCAGAATCCCAGGTTTAATATAGTGGCCTTCTGCAACGCCCTTTGCCTCATCTTCAGTTAGAACCGCTTGTGCCACTATATTTCACTCTGGGTCAGCTTGCTGAGCCATGACCAGAGAAGAATTACTGAACATTTCCTTCAGATTATTCAGATGTCTCAAAAAAAGGGTCAGATATTCAGCGATCTGTCCATGATGCTAATTCTACCTTCTACAATGGAACTTGCTTAGCCACTGCTCAGCTCACTACACATGAAGGTAACATTTCTGGAACCTTTTTTTCTGCAACTGTTCTTTCTCTTTGGCTTAACCTGGTCTTTCTGCGACCACTGGAGAAGCTGTTACCTTTACTCTGGCCAAAACATTTCTCAGGGATAGTTCAACTCCAGCTACTAGAAAACTATGGGCAACTCCTACAGTCACCGTTCCAGGCAATAGGTCACACTCTTGGTGCACCTAATATAAAGGCACGGGTATATACTCGCCACCAAAGCCATTCACTAAAACCATGGTATTCAGTGCACTCTCTGGTGAAAAACATATGCCTTCTGAGTTTGGGTAGCTCCTGCATCTCTACGTATTACTTGGTTTTACTTGCCTCACTTGAGAGGTAAGGAGTTACTTTTCCTTTGGAAAATGATTTCCTACAACTCTCAGATGTCTTGTTCATGTGCCTCACATTCACAGTGTTTTTTGTACTTGGCCTTACAGCTGCAGTCAGAGATATAACCTAATCTGCCTTGTTGCATTGGTCTTGTGTATGCCGGTAAGTCTCATGGGTTTACTCGCAACTTTTAACATCCTGCATGTAAGTGTCACACCTTGTGACAATGGCAACACCTAGGCTTGTGGACATCACTTGCACCGTCAGCATTATCCTTTCCGGCCTGAGGAGGAGATCCAGGGGCATTCCCACTGTCCCTTCTTCATCTCGTCTACTTGCTTTCCTATCACCCTCCCACCTTATATCCTTCGTGAATATCTGGGAGCGGGGGGAGGGCAGTGGTGATGGACAAACGATCTTGGCTTGTAAACAAGCTCGTAATCATCAGTAATTTCTACCAGCTGTCTGACTGTTGAAATTATGTTTTCTCTACATAATCCTGATTAATAGAAGGATTTTTAAAAATTCTTCAAGGAGAATTGTTTCCCTAAGATTCTCATGCTTGGCCTCTGTATTTAGTGCCTGCATCCAAAGATAAAAAAATTAGTTTGTTTTACCCTCTCAAATTCTATATAAGTCTGCCCAGGCAGTCTCTGTAAGTTCTGAAATTTCTGTTGCTATGCTTCAGGGACGCAGTAATAAGCCATGAGAATAGTCTTTTTTTGCAATCTCATGATCTCCAGAAGCCTCCTTAGAAAGCATGGCATAAATGTCATAATCTCTGACCATCAATCTGCTTTGCTTAAGCAGAGTCCATCTTTCCTTCACCCACTTCATCTGTCTGGCTATCTTTTCAAAAGAAATGAAAATGCCTCTACACCCCGTTCCTCAAACTTAGGGAGGGCTTGTACAAATATAAACAGCGCTCCACTGTGTACTGGTCTGGAATCAGATCTTTCTGCACCAGGAATTTCACTGGATTCAAAACCATCCCTTTGTCTCAGTTCCATCTTTTTAAATTCGAATTCCCGTCCTTCTCTTTCTCTTTGAAATTGTATTTCAAGTTTTTAAAAAAAAAATCTTTTTTATGTTCAAGCTACTGGATCCGTAACTGAATTTTAGCTAATTGAACTGCACTACAATCTTCTTCACCTTTTTTCTTCTTCCAATTTGAAATGCTGTGCTGTTACAGCAATTATGGCTGCTATTTTAGCCCATCGTTTTAACTCGAACGCCAACAGTACTGCCAAATCCTTTAGCCTAGACTTGGTTACGTTTCTAAAATCACTCAGGGATACACCCTCCTTCCCCAGAAAGCTCGAAGCTACTGGCAAAGGCATTCCAGTAGTGTAAACTTTACTCTAATGCACAAGAAACATTGTTTTTGCTTTCCCTCTTTTCAATTATTATTACCCACTTAAAATTGCCCGTTGTCAGTGTCGGATTATGCAATATTTGCCCCTGGTTATATGTTATGACTGAAGCAAGTGGGGTGTACTGTCCTTTCTAGTTCAACTTCTCCACAGGTCACACGTATTTTTTTTTTTACCCAGTTGCTCATGCGGTCAATCTACTCTTTATCCCAGAATAAAACACATAAACCAGGTTTCTTTAGTAAACAACACAATTATCAGTTTATTGTGAAACAAGACATAACCAGCAGCGAAGCAACACATTAACACACAGATTGAAATCCGAAACTTCCCTTTTTAATTTCCCCACACACTAACTCACACACACAGTTAAAAAAATACAGAAATTCTCTTTGATGAAATCTGTTAAAAAGCAGGGGACAAAAAAAATACTTTCCCCAAATACTTGCCGAAACTGATTCTTAAAGGAGAAATAGAAGATATGGGAAGATGTCAGTTTGGTCTGTTGTCCCCAATACACGTAGCTTGCTGCCACTGGGATTTTTGTAGAGCAGTTGTTTTCAGCCGATGTTTAGGATCAATTTGAAAGGCTTTCCAGAAGAAATGCAGCTTCAGTTTCTCTATTACTTTCACTTGATTCTCAGGAACTTCTCAAACAGATGGAAGAGGGTGGGATGATGTTGGCTGTTGTTTTCGCTGCTTTTCTCCAACTGTCTTCAAAATAGTTCACACTCCAACACACTGTCCAAATCAAAGTCATTGGACAGAACATTAAGCAAGAAATAACTGGAGTTTGTAAGCAGAGTATGGTTAAATGGGGAATTTTCAAGTTGGCAGGCTGTGATCATTGCTCGCAGTCAGACGCATAACAAAGGAAAATGGTTGTGCTTGCTGGAGGTCAAACATCACGTCCAAGGAGATTACTACAGGAGGTTCTCAGGATCGTGTCCTCGGCTCAACCATCTTCAGCTGCTTCATCGCCGACCTTCCCTGCATCACGAGGTCAGAAGTGGGCATTTTCCCAGATGATTGCACAATGTTCAGCAGCATTCGTGGCTCCTCAGATTCTGAAGCAGGCCGTGTCCATATGCAAGAAGAACTGGACAACATCTAAGCTCTGTACTGGTAAGTGGCAAATAACATCTGCACCACGCAAGTGCCTGGCAATGACCATCTCCAGCAAGAGAGAATCAAACCATCTCCCTTTAGCATTCAATGGTATTGTCATCGCTCAATCCCCCACTATCAACATCCTGCGAGTCGCCATTGACCAGAAGCTGAAGGGGACCAGCCATAAATGCGATGGGTACAGCAGCAGGTCAGAGGCTGGGAATTCTGTGGCATGCAACCCGTCTCCTTACTACCCAGTGCCTATCTACTTATCTGCAAGGCACAGGTCAGGAGTGGGTGAAGTTCCAGAAACTTTCAGAGGCTCGCCACCATCCAGCTCAAAGCAAAATGTCTTACAAAGGAAACACGACCTGAGTCCGAATGTCGGACCCGGAAGTCCGACACGACCCGTCTCGAACCGGACACATGTCGTCGGGTCCCGTTGGGTAGCAAGCCTGAACCCATGTACTGATGTAAATGCCTGCTACCCGACCCGGCCCCGACGGTCCCGACGAAATGTGCCATGTTTGGGTCGGGTTAGGTGGGGCTTCCAGGTCCGGCATTTCGGCTCCGGTCGGGTTTCATTTGCAGACCTTTGCACAAAGCAGCTTGCTTGATTGGCACAACATCTACCACCCTAAACGTTGACTTCCTCCACCACCGACGCACAGTGGCGGCAGGGTGTACCATCTACAAGCTACACTGCACACTTCAACAAGGCTCCTTCGATTGCACGTTCCAAACCCAGCAACTCTAACATCTAGAAGATCAAGAGCAACAGAGCATGGGAACACTACCACCTGCACGTTCCCCTCCAAGCCACAGACTATCCTGACTAGGAATTAAATCACCGTTTCTTCACTGTCCCTAGGTCACAATCCTGGAACTCCCTTCCAAACAGCATTGCTGGTCGACCAACGCCCCAAGGTCTGCAGCGGTTCAAAAAGGAAACTCACCACCAACCTCTCAAGGGCAATGAGGGATGGGCAATAACTGCTGGCATAGCCAACGACACGCACAGCCCCTGAGCCAATAAAATAAAAAATAAAATCGTTGCAAATGAGCATCATGCAACGGGAGACGATCAATGATTTCGAAAGAAAACTGGACAGGCATTGATGAAACCAAACGTGCAGGGCTATTCGGATCGACTGGGGCAGAGGGACTCACTGGAGAGCTGGCATGGTCTCAATGTGCAGCATTGTTTGCCTCGAAGCCACAAATGACACTAAACTATCTAACTTTGCTCACGATTCAATGCAATGTGAGAATAGAAGCTGTGAGAAGGAACAATGAGGCTGTTAAGAGATGTAGGCAGGTTACGTGAGTGAGAAACAAGCTAGCAGATGGCGTATAATTTGGGACAGTGTGAGGTTATTCACTTTGGTCGTTAGAATAGAAACACAGATTTTATTTTTTAGATAGTTGATGTTCAACGGGACATGGGTGTATTTGCAACAGGATTAATGAATGTTAAGGCTCATGTGTCACAAGCTATTAGAAAGGCAAATGGCCTGCTCGCCTTTTTTGCCAGGGGATTAGAGTACACGAGTAAAGACGTCTTGCTGCAATTGTGCAAGCCTTTGTTCCGACCAGACATGGAATACTGTACAAAACTGTGATCTACATATTGAAGTAAGGCTGTACTTGCATTGAACTCAGCTGGATGAATTATCACTAGATTAATGCCTCGGATGACAGGGTTGTCCTCTGATTTGAAGCTGAGCAAATTGGTCTTATACTATCTGCATATTTGCCCAATGAGAGGTTTTCTAAGTGAAGCATACAAGATTCTGAAGGGGCATTCTAGGATAGACACTGAGAGGTTTTAGCCCTGCCTGAGGAATCTACAACACAGCGATAAATTCTCAAGATAATTTGAACTGAGATGAGGAGCAATTTCTCCATTCAAAGTGTTCTGAATATTTGCAATGGTCTATCCAAGAAAGTTGTGGATTCTCATCTCTGAATGTATTTATGTCCGGAATCAACAGATCTTTCTTATCTCAGTGAATCAATGGATATTTGAGAGTGGGTGAAAAAGTAGATTTGAGGTTGAGCATCAGCTATGATCACAGAAAAACGTGGGACGAGCACGTGGGGCCGTATGGACTACTCCTGACTCTATTTCTTTAATTTTATGCTCCCATTTTAAAGGTATTGTTGAATCTGCGACTGCCACACTTGCTGGTAATGCTTTGAAGATCTCAATAGTCCTTTGGCCTATTAACCTGTCTGTTTCTGTCTTGTGTCTCTCTTTTTTTTGTCATATTTCTCCTTCCCTTTCCCCTGTTTATCAAAGCAGAAGCGTGGTCTGTATCTGCATCACTGTGCCTTCCTTTCGACATATTTGTGCGTCATCTGTCTGTCAACGTATTTGTCTCTCGATCTACTGGCATATCTATCTCTCTAAGACTGAAATGCAGGGTTTCCCGTTAATATTAATGGTGAGTCTATCAACACGCATCATTATTGATCAGTATTTTGCAGTCAGTGCCGAAGAAATACTCCACGTCTTTCATCATACCTATAGCTGTCCACAGAAATTTTGCATTTTGCTGACATTTCAGCAGAAACAGTTCCTCGAATCACTCTTAACATCACGCAGTCTCGGCATGTTTCAAAAAGCAATCCTGCCAATTTGTTGCTGGCTTTACATTCTTTGCACTGCTTAATATCTGTAGGGCATAACAGAAAGCCAGTAAAACTTTGTTTCAAATTCCTATTCTAATGGAGAATAAACAGAGCCCAATGACAGCAATGTCAAACTCAGCAATGTTCTTTGAGGAGAGGTCAAGTGGATCAGGAAGGTACAAAGCTTCAAGTTATAGAGTGAAAACATAATGTTGAGTTTCCCCTAGAAGTTTCTCCGTCACTGTGAGGGTCGAATGCCTCCCACCCAACCTAAACCTCTTTGGTTCACTCTGGCAAACTTCAGGATACAAAACCGTGGGAAATTGCTCCGCAGTATTATAGGCGAAGGAAGCTTTGCTGACACTCTAGCAATTATTTCCTAAGCACCACCGTCAAATATACCTTAGCCCAGGTAATGGAGTATTACACGTCAACCCAAAATATACACTTGATTCCGGTTTTGGCCAGTTGATCTTGAGCTAAATCTCGCTACAGAGCAATGGAAACAGCTATCACTGAACAGCCCGTGTTAATTAGGACCATCACCACCTTTCAGTTAACCGTTATTATTGCTTAGAAGGGGAAAGTACATTCCATGCAGCTTATAATCGTACCCAAAATGCTTAATTGGTGCATTGATTCGGTGATTTTGCATACGATGAGTCTCCCCTAGTTTAGGCATTGTGCCACTACATGGCCTCACACGTCACACCAGCTGCAACAGTACCTTTCCCCTGGGCTTCTTTTACATCCCAAGATTGTTAGTTGCATGACCCAATGCTATGAGCTACTTCACAACAATTACCCGCTCATCAGCTACACTTTGGTCCCATGAAATGCATCACCAATGTGTCCAGTTCCTTTGCATTGCCTGTGGTTTCACGGAGATATAGTGGAATTGCAAAGCATCTGACCAGTTTCTCTGCAATGAGTTTCCTTTCCATTAGCAAGATCAACACTTTGGCATTGGTCTAGTACCCGTGCTCCACCGAACTCATGCTCTGGGATGGGATGGCCCGTTTACAGAAATTCCACAATACTTCCAGTAGACTGTCAGTTTGAAGGCATCACCTTTCCGTATTTAAAAATCACACATTTGAAAGTAAAGTACAATGTCCTCATGGCAGCAAGGCGATGAAGCACAAAAACGCAGAAAGAAAAAGTGACTACATCCTTATGTAGATCACACTCTTCGACTCCTCGTAGTTAGATGATGCCTGTGGCTCTCGGACAAGGTAGGCCTTTTGCTTCTCTTCCACTAAGAAGGGTACCACAGTGCATTGGTCATGTAGCCAATTCTTCCACACTGTGCATCCGTTAAAGATAATGAGCTGTAGCTCCAATAAAAACAAAAAACACGAAGTGCAAGATAACCTCAACAGGTTTGGCAGCATCTTTGGAGCTGCAAGCGGAGTTAACGTTTCAGGTCAGCGTCCTTACATCATAACTGTGTTTCTAGCACTTTTTGCTTTTATTTCAGATTTCCAGTACCCGCAGTATTTTGCTTTTATTTCAGAGATATAGTTCCAAGTGATTTTCTGAAATCATTTTCTGACGAATCAATCTGGGGAGGAAAAGTTGTATGTGCGTTTCGTGAGCTTCTACCCGATTTCCGCCAGTCTTAATTCAATAATTTACTTCTGATTCCATGCATCATATTTAATTTGAAGTTTTAAAGTCTCCTTTGGAGCCTCAGTTATCTGGGTGCCCCTCCCGTTCATAGAATTCCTAATGCATGGACAAGTTTGCCAACATTTCCACCAAAGGGCTTGGTGTCTGACTATATCTTTCTATCTTTTTCCATCTCCAGTAAAGATATGGACCTCACTCTCAAAACCACATATTGTACGAGTTCACAGTCTCTGAAACATCCATTCTCCTATAATCCGACAATGCGGGATATTAACATTCTTTAAAAAAAACATCGCACCACAGAAGCAAGAGACCACAGAATGCACCTTTCAAGTTTATCCACTGCTCTTGAGAATCGTTGTCCATTGGTCCCCTGTCTGTGCTGAGTCTATGACCACTCCCATTGCAAGCAGCTCTTAAATGTGAGATTTACAAAGGGACCATATATTTTCTGTTATCTGCGAGGCTGCTTGAAGGAGTAATCAGATACTACTTCAAAGTCATATTACGTAAGCTACAATAGTGTGACCCACTTGGATCACAGCCCTCATATGACTGACATAACAGCCCTGAAACTCCTTTCGTCCGTTTGTCAGTCTGTCCTGTTTATCATATGTCTACCAGTGTCTATAACTTATTTGTGTTTCTATGTTATGCACATGCGTATGCAGGTCAATCTATCGATGTATGCAGTCCTTTCTCTCTCTGGAAATCAATTTCCTGTTTCTCCCAGTACCTCGACGTGTGCTTTTATGGCCGTTATTTTACCCTCATTGGCGTGGGACTGGTGCTCACCATTAAGTATACCTAGAGATCTCTGCGACAAATTTCTTACAAATATTTCAGCAGAAACAGTTCTTCATATCAATCCAGCCATCATAGCCTCGTCCAGCCTTTTACATTGGAATGCATCAGATCTGGCAGAGACGAGAAATGTAATAGGTTTGAAGCAAGTAAAGCGGAGTGGGGCAAGATATAATAAAAGAAAAGGTGTTGATAGGACATGGCACTTACCATCTTGTTCTTTCTTAAGATCTGCAAGATTAAAAACAGATTGTTAGTAAACATTATTCCCAAAATCCTAGTGGATGGGCAATGAACACAGACAAATGTTAGCAAACAGGCAGATAGATGGGTGACCGCTAGAAGGGGCAGGCAGTCAGTGCAGGAATCCCCTGTCTCTATCCCCCTCTCTAACAAGTATACCGTTTTGGATACTGTTGGGGGGATGGCCTATCAGGGGAAAACAGCAGCAGCCGGAGCAGTGGCACCACGGCTGGCACTGTTGTTCAGCAGGGAGGGAGAAAGCGCAGAAGAGCAATAGTTATAGGGGACTCTATAGTCAGGGGCACAGATAGGCGCTTCTGTGGACATGAAAGAGACTCCAGGATGGTATGTTGCCTCCCTGGTGCCAGGGTCAAGGATGTCTCTGAACGGACAGGGGGCATTCTGAAGGGGATGGTGAACAGCCAGAGGTTGTGGTACTCATCGGTACCAATGACATAGGCATGAAGAGTGATGAGGTCCTGCAGGGGGAGTTTAGGGAGTTAGGTAGTAAGTTAAAAAATAGGACCTCCAGGGTTGTAATCTCGGGATTTCTCCCTGTTCCACGTGCCAGTGAGGCTAGAAATAGGAAGATCGTGCAGCTAAACACGTGGCTGAGCAGCTAGTGTAGAAGGAAGGGTTTCAGATATCTGGACCATTGGGCTCTCCTCAGGGACAGATGGGACCTGTATAAGAAGGACGGGTTGTATCTAAACAGGAGAAGCACTAATATCTTGGCTGCAATGTGTGCTCGTGTCACTCGGGAGGGTTTAAACTAGTGTGGCAGGGGGTGGGAACCCGAGCAATAGGACAGCTAGTGAAATAAATGAGGAGGACATAGTAAATAAGGCCAGACGGGCTAAGAGGAAGAGCAGGCAGGGAGATGCTGCTCTGCACTGCGGGACTGGTGGTCTTCAGTGCATTTGTTTCAATGCGAGAAGAATAACAGGTGAGGCAGATGAACTTAGAGATTGGATTAGTACTTGGAAATATGATGTTGTTGCTATTACAGATACTTGGTTGAGGGAAGGGCAGGATTGGCAGCTAAATGTTCCAGGTTTTAGAAGCTTCAGGCGTGATAGAGGGGGATGTAAACGGGATGGGGGAGTTGCATTACTGGTTAAGGAGAAAATCACAGCTGTACTGCGGGAGGACATCTCAGAGGGGTGATGTAGCGAGGCAATCTGGGTGGAGATCAGGAATAGGAAGGGTGCAGTCACGATGTTGGGGGTTTACTACAGGCCTCCCAACAGCCAGAGGGAGGTAGAGGAGCAGATATGTAGACAGATTTTGGCAGATATAAAGGTAACAGGGTCGTGTTGGTGGGTGATTTTTACTTCCCCTATATTGACTGGGACTCACTTAGTGCTAGGGGCTTGGATGGGGCCGAATTTGAGAGGAGCATCCAGGACGGTTTCTTGAATCAGTATGCAAATAGTCCAACTAGGGATGGGGCATTCTGGACCTGGTATTGGGAAATGAGCCTGGCCAGCTGGTCGTAGTTTCAGTGGGGGAGCATTTCGGGAGCACTGACCATAATTCCATAAGTTTTAAGGTAATTGTGGATAAGGATAAGAGTCGTCCTCTGGTGAAGGTGCTAAATTGGGGGAAGGCTAATTATAACAATATTAGGCAGGAACTGAAGAATTTAGATTGGGGGCGGCTGTTTGAGGGTAAATCAACATCTGACATGTGGGAGTCTTTCAAACGTCAGCTGATTAGAATCCAGGACCAGCATGTTCTTGTGAGGAAGAAGGACAAGTTTGGCAAGTTTCGGGAAGCTTGGATAACGCGGGATATTGTGAGCCTAGTCAAAAAGCAGACGAAGCACTTGTGGAATATAAAGACAGTAGGAAGGAACTTAAGCAAGGAGTTAGGAGGGCTAAAAGGGGTCATGAAAAGTCATTGGCAAACAGGATTAAGGAAAATCCCAAGGCTTTTTATACATATATAAAGAGCAAGAGGGTAACCAGGGAAAGGGTTGGCCCACACAATGACAGAGATGGGAATCTATGGGTGGAGCCAGAGGAAATGGGCGAGGTGCTAAATGAGTACTTTCATCAGTATTCACCAAAGAGAAGGACTTGGTGGATGATGAGCCGAGGGAAGGGAGTGCAGATAGTCTCAGTCATCGCATTATCAAAAAGGAGTATGCGTTGGGTGTATTGCAAAGGATTAAGGTAGATAAGTCCCCTGGGCCTGATGGGAACCCCCTAGACTACTGAGGAAGGTAAGGGAGGAAATTGCTGGGGCCTTGACAGAAATCTTTGCATCCTCATTAGCTACAGGTGAGGTCCCAGAGGACTGGGGAATAGCCAAGGTTGTTCCTTTGTTTAAGAAGGGTGGCAAGGATAATCAAGGAACTTATAGGCCTTACGTCAGTGGTAGGGAAACTATTAGAGAGGATTATTCGGGACAGGATTTACTCCTATTTGGAAACAAACGAACTTATTAGCGAGAGACAGCATGGTTTTGGGAAGGGGAGGTCGTGTCTTACTAATTTGATTGAGTTTTTTGAGGAAGTGATGAAGATGATTGATGAAGGAAGGGCAGTGGATGTTATTTATATGGACTTCAGTAAAGCCTCTGACAATGTCCCTCATGGTAGACTGGTACAAAAGGTGAAGTCACACGGGATCAGAGGTGAGCTGGCAAGATGGATACAGAACTGGCTCGGTCATAGAAGACAGAGGGTATCAGTGGATGGGTGTTTTTCTGAATGGAGGGATGTGACTAGTGGTGTTCCACAGGGATCAGTGCTGGGCCCTTTCCTGTTTGTGGTATATATAAATGATTTGGAGGAAAATGTAGCTGGTCTGATTAGTAAGTTTGCGGACGACACAAAGGTTGGTGGAGTTGCGGATAATGATGAGGATTGTCAGAGGATACAGCACGATATAGATCGGTTGGAGACATGGGTGGTGAAATGGAAGATGGAGTTTAATCCGGACAAATGTGAGGTAATGCATTTTGGAATGTCTAATGCAGGTGGGAGGTATACAGTAAATGGCAGAACCCTTAGGTGTATTGACAGGCAGAGAGATCTGGGCGTACAGGTCCACAGGTCACTGAAAGTGGCAACGCAGGTGGATAAGGTGGTCAAGAAGGCATACGGCATGCTTGCCTTCATCGGTCGGGACATAGAGTATAAAAATTGGCAAGTCATGTTGCAGCTGTACAGAACCTTAGTTAGGCCACACTTAGAATATTGCGTGCAATTCTGGTCGCCACGCTACCAGAAGGACGTGGAGGCTTTGAAGAGGGTACAGAGGAGGTTTACCAGGATGTTGCCTGGTCTGGAGGGCATTAGCTATGAGGAGTGGTTGAAAACAATTCGGATTGTTTTCACTGGAACGACGGAGGTGGCGGGGCGACATGATAGAGGTTTACAAAGTTATGAGTGGCATGGACAGAGTGGATAGTCAGAAGCTTTGTCCCAGGGTGGAAGAGTCAGTTACCAATTTGCATAGGTTTAAGATGCGAGGGGCAAAGTTTAGATGGGATTTGCGTGGCAGGTTTTTTTACACAGAGGGTGATGAGTGCCTGGAGCTTGCTGCCAGGGGAGGTGGTGGAATCAGATGCGATAGCGACGTTTGAGAGGCATCTTGACAAATACTTGAATCGGAAGGGAATAGAGGGATATGGGCCCCGGAAGTGCAGAAGGCGTTCGTTTAGGCAGGCATCAAGATCAGCGCAGGCTTGGAGGGCCGAATGGCTTGTTCCTGTGCTGTGCTGTTCTTTGTTCTTTGCTCAAACCACAGCTCAGAGTTCAGCTTTGACGAGAAATTGGACCATTTGATGTTGGATTGTTTTCAGCCACTGTTAGAGGCCATATGATGCATCAGTGCACCCATGTAGCGCCAAAGATAGTAATAGTTCTGAATTAAGCATTCTGAGGGCAGAAAATAAGAAGGAAAATGTCAGTTCGGAGCTTTACAATCTAGGGCATTTAAAACTGGTTCACAACAAAATGTCAGTTCAGTTTAAAGCCTCCCCAATCACATTGGCGAACCGCCTGGCAGGTACACTGGTCATATTACTGCTGAGGTGGAAGCCAGCCCTTATAAATAGGGGCCTCCTGTCCCAGAACAGGTCCCAACTTGCAAGAATCTGAAGCCCTTCCTCCTGCACCAGGTCTCAAGCCAGACATTGATTTTCCTTAATAAAAACAAGAAATTCTGGAAATACTCAGCAGATCTGTCAGCATCTGTGGATACGGAAGGAGAGCTAAAGTTTCAGGTCAGTGACCCTTCATCAGATCAGGCAGAGACTAGAAATGTAATAGGTTTTAAGCAAGTAAAGCGGGGTGGGGCAAGATAAGTCAGATGAAGTGTCTTGAATTTTCCACATGGCAGAAGAATTGTAAGTAACAGGTCTCAGCTGCTCATTCATGATCGAAAAATTTCTACTCCCTCTTTTGTAATCTATTTAGTGCCATGTTTAATCTGTTCATTTTGAATAATATC
Organism: Heterodontus francisci; assembly: GCF_036365525.1. Lineage (NCBI taxonomy): Eukaryota > Metazoa > Chordata > Chondrichthyes > Heterodontiformes > Heterodontidae > Heterodontus > Heterodontus francisci. Next base: position 26,921,482 of record NC_090409.1, on the reverse strand, counting down.
CCTAGACCTGCTTAGTGCTAGTCCCCTAATTTTCAACATATTGTTGGTATATCCACCACAATGTAAATATTTAATTTCTTAGGCTCCTTGTTTAAATGAATCTACGTTTAGTGGGAGGAAAAGAGACATTCTCGCCCATTAAGCTCTTACTTGCTTTGTAACAATTTGATTTTACTCATTATTCTGGCTCGCTTCTCCCTCTCTTTTTAAATCTCCGATCTGACCCTCTGACACCACTCTTTTTCAATCTATGGTCAGACTCACTGCTCCCACTTTTTGTGAATCCCCTTTTCTGAATCTTTGTATCTGCATCTATCTATTTCTCCATTTTATTTCATTTCCAGCTAACTGACCATCAATGCAATTGTGTCTTTGTTTATTTATTCCTTCATGCGATGTGGGTATCGCCAGCATGTGTTGCCCATCCCTAATTGCGACAGTCCATCTGGTGAGGAAACCCGAAGTGCTGTTCAGGAGGGAGTTCCAGGATTTTGATCCAGCGTCAGTGAAAGAATATTTCACGGATATTTCTATCTCTCACTCTAAATCCCTGATTCTACGATAAGAATAGTTTTGGGTCGATCAATGCTCATCATTAACGGTTGATGACAGAATGTTCCTCGCCTTTCATTCTACTTACTGACCTCTACTGTACATTGCAACAATAACGGATCACAGCACGCACCCACCAACAGAGGCTCACCCAGTTTCACAAAATAATACAACAATTTGCAACTGCCTTTACCGTCTTGGCTTGTTTTAAGTTCTGTAAGGTAAAGTAAATCATCATTTAACACAGGAGAATGGCAGCAAACTGAAATTACTCAATCTCATGAGTCAGCTTTCAGAAGAGTTCGGGACATGTCATGAGGAGCGGATCAGCAGAAACACAGCTTCACGTCGCATACTGCACTATTAGCCATGAGCGCAACCTGTCCAGTCCTCTAAAACTGCGAGTGTCTCGTTCTCTATCATTAGCACGCACCCCCCACCCCACGCCCCCAAACCTTCAAGATATTGTAATGTGTGAATGCACCCCACTTGCCAATTACTCAAATGCTCACTGATCTAAACTAGCTGCTGGTTAAGCAGAACCTCAATATTAATATTCTCATCCAGCATTTCAAATCGTGTCATGACTTGGTCCTTCCCTATCTCTCTAATTTGCTCTGACTCTACAACGCTTTGAAATGTCAGTGTTCCTGTAATTTCGGCCCTTGTACATTCCAAATTTTAACGACTTCACCATTGATGCTGAAGTTTTCAGCTGCCAATGCCTTCAGCTCTGGAATTATTTCCCTCACCACCGCTCGACTTTACTTATTTCATTTAAGTCACTGCTTAAAATATATCTGTTTGAACATGATTTTGGTATTAATATCAAAATATATCTATTTTTGTCTCTTTGCATCTCTACATGTCTATTTCTTTTGCTTTTTTTAACCAAACCATGTGTCTGAACGTCTCTCGGTCTCCCAATGTATTTCTCGATCTCCCTTACTGGAAATCCAGACTGAACGTGATGGCTAATCGTGAGAAGCGTCAGTGGCAACAGTTTCTCACATCACACCCACCATCATAATGTAGCGCAGTTTTGTCACAAAACTCTTATAGAATCATAGAGTCGTACAGCATATAAACAGGCCCTTCGGCCCACCGCATCCATGCCGACCATAAGGCCTATCTATACTAATCCCACCTGCCTCCATTAATTCCATATCCCTCTATTCCTTGCCCATTCAAGTACCTTTCCAGATGCCTCTTAAATGTCGCTACTGTTCCTGCCTTGTTCCTTCTTCAGATATTTATTACAAAATACATGATCATTAAAGAGTTTCTTAAAACCCTTAATCATATGGACAACGAAGACAGCCAGTGACATTAAAGACAAACTCAGTACGTAAACTTGACAAGAGTTTGGACAATCTCATATCAAGCGATTCATTCAGAAACACTTCAAGCCACATCGTGAACCATTCAACGTCCAACCAGCAAAATAGTTTTCCACAGTGCTGTGGCTGGCAGAAACCAGCAATAGAGGAAAATTGGAGGACGACGCTGTGGAATCTGTTGCATAATAATCACAGAATTAATTTAATGGCACAATATATTTCTCGAGTATGCAGAGAGTGACATTTGGCAGTAAAAAATATTTACAACAACAAAAGGGAGCTTTTATATGGTGCCCGTAACGTGGTAAAAATGTCCCAAACCACTTCCCAGGACTGCTATCATCAAGATTTAACAACGACATACATAAAATAATAAAAGGAGAAGCGACAGAATGCCTTTACAAGTAGGTAGTTTTTAGCATCTTGCATTAGGAAGGAGAAATAGAGAGCTGGAACTGTTTAGGGAGGGATTTTCCAGAGCTCAGCCGTTCAGTCACGGAAGGCACAGAAAGGAATGGTTGAGTAATTAATTTTGAGGTTTGCAAAATAGACCATAATTGGAGTTCCTTGTTATTTCAGGGGTTTGTATCGCTGGACATGTTTACAGTTTTTAGGAGCGAGGTGCTGGAGGTCCTTCAAAGCAAGATTTTATTTTTCCAAATCGAGACGTTCCTGAGGGGAGACTCAATGAATGTAGTAGACGAAGAAGGAGGTATCAAAACCCTTTCCATTGCTGAATCCTTGAAAGAACGATTAAAGTAGCCCTACACCCTTGATCTATCACAGTAGCCAAGCAATATGTGACCCAAAATAGTGCATCAATTCCATTTTGTAAAATTTCCTTTTGAATCTACTTCGATCACGCTTGCGGGCAAGTGTGTTCCAGATTATAGTAACTCACTCTGCAAAAATAAATCACCTAACTACTCGTACTTTTGTCCATTCGATTAAACCTGTGCCATGTAGTTAGCGACCGTTTGCTAGTGGGAACAGTTTCACCTGATCAAAGCAACCCAAAATAACCTCTCTGTAGCTACCAATTCGTTTATTTGAGGCTTCATCAAGTACACCCCTTATGTACTTGGGTGCGAACACCTCAGTTTGACCTTCCTACCGGTTTCTGGTGAGCCCAAATATCACTCAGCTGTCTAATATAAATATTCTGTGCTGCAGATGACATCAGCCGAGCATGTAGCAGCATGCCTGATATAAGGCCTCAAACGTTGGTCCTTGGGTTTTTGGTCATTGGCCGGGGTCTCATATTATTTAAATCATTAGATGTGTACGTGTAGGAAACCTTAATATCCGTAATACTGTTTTCTGCGTCTGGCATTTTTTTTTATAGGAGTATGCCGGCAGCGTACGGTCAGCTCAAAGATGCTAAAGTTGTGGAATTTCCTACTCTCTCAATCAACCAATTCTCAAGGGGTATCACTTAAGCGAATTTAAATGTATCATTTGGTTTCCAAAAGTTATTATAGAACCACGGTTTCCAAGCCATAATCCTGCCACCCTATTCCCAATGAATTTCTGACCATCTTGCTTCCGTTCATGCTTCAATTTTCGTTGATTAGAAAACAATTATTTCCTTCAAATATGTATCTGATGTATTAACTTCCACCCCGTATCCAACCTCCCTGTAATCTCCAACGTTCCTGAACATGTTGTTACTTATGCAAGCCATGACCATATTCCCCAGAACTTCATTTTCGAATCCCTCCAGTCAGGATATTGCCAGAACCAAAGTTTTAAAACGCCTCCTTACAATGTCACAAATTATATCTTAAGTCACTATGACGAAAGCAACTGACCTTTCACACTTGTCTGCCTTTGACCACACCATCCTCCTCCCACGTCTTTCCATTATCGTGCAGGCCTCTGGGACAGCATGCACCTGGTTCCATACTTAACTATCCAGTCGTATCCAGAGAATCACGTGCAATTGCTTGGCTTTCTGCTCCCGTGCCATATCCCCTGGAAACTCACCACCCAACCGCCAACATCATATTTCATAAACATTGCATCACTACACACATGGGCGTTGACAATATCCAGCTCTTTAAAATCCTCCACTGCCTGTACTAGTCAGACGTTTGGTGTACATCCACTACTTGATGAACAAAGATTTCCACCAACTGTATATTATGAGGACCAAAACAATTTTTCTCTCACCACCACGAATTGCCTTCTACAGCCACCGATTGTATCTCTGACCTGGCAGAAGCTTGAATATGAACCAGGCTGTTTTCAAGCTTATCAGACTCCTGGATGAACGTCGACGAATTTATCCATGCCATACTAAATGCATCTATTTGCAGCTCTTTTGTATTACCCGATTCCCACCGTGCCTGATCTCACCTGTTGCTGAAAACTTCGCCATTTTATTTTTACATCTCGGCTTGAGAATGAGAATGCACTTATATCATGCTCACCCTCCAGTAAACTTGATGTCATCAAAATCTTCGTTTGTAGTGTGCTGAATCGCACCCTTCCTTAACACCAGCCCCCCTTGTTCTGGCTGGGATACAATGGCTTCCAGTTAAGCAGCGCTTCGATTTTAGCACATTTCTCCATGGCCTCATACCTCCCTATCGCTGGCATCTCACTCAGCTTTAGAGCCCTTCAAAATATCAAAGAATTGCCAATTCTGACTTCTTGAGCAGCCTCTAGTATAATCAGTTCACAGTTAGTAGCCTTGGCTGCAGCTGAGTCGTGAAATTCTCTCACTAATCTTCTCTGTGTCTCTAAATCTCAGGAATCCTTCAACATGCGCCGTAAAACTGAAGTACTCAACAAAGCATATGGTCATCTTCTCCAACAACACCTACTGCAGGGCAGTATCAGAATTTGTTTGATAATGCTCTTTTGAAGCAACATGGGACGTTTCATTAAGGGATAGCGCGATATGAAAGCACTTGGCTTCTGCTGTTGTCTTGCAGGAATTTTAGTTTACAGTGTATCCCATTCTCGATTAGATACTTTCATAAAACTTGTATTCACCTTTCTATTTTATTGGCTAAACACCATGCCTCTGGGATCCTGCAATTGCTTAACTTTATTACAACGCAGACCAGCGTCACCAGGTCATTGCAAAATGCCATGACTCTCCCGAGTAGTGATGTGAATGCATCGATGTTCTCAATTGCCATATAGCGAGCCTACTTAGACTTACTACCTGTCAGTTCACTGGGGAGGCAGTTGGTTCTTCGTAGCTAACGGGGAGAGTTCCCAACCCGTTCCTCCATCACTTCAAGCGCCTCTCTCTGCCTGTCCAGTCTACATTAACTCGCATGAAATCCTAATCTGGGACAGAAGGATCCATTTCCAGAGCTGCACGATGTTTGCCATAAACTAGCCGCCAGTTTGAAGGCACCACCTGGTGATAGTTGTGAAGAAAAATATTTTAAGGTGGGGTCCTATGCCCTAATGGGCGAATCACATGTTGAAATTCAAATCACATAGAATTAAAATGACGTCAGGCCTGTGGAATTTCTCGGTCTTCAACTGGGTGTTGATGGATACCTCCTGTGGTGACAGGACAACTTACATTCTGTCGGCAGTGCCGAGCAGAAATGGTGCCACCATGACAGGGTGTTGTTCGTGTAGCTACGTCAGCCGCTCTACGCTTCCATCAAAGGTCAAGTCATCGTCTGAAATCAGATTCTGCTAAATTGTTCTGGCTGAAGAATGCTGGCTGAGGTTGTCATCATTCTCCATCCTGCCTTACTGCTGTCATTCGTTGCTTGCGTATCTCTGTCTTTCTGATATAGATGTTACAGTTTTGCTGTCTGTCAAATTATGTGCCACTTTGCCTCTAGACAGCTGCGTATATCTCCCGATCTCTCGATGCTTGTGTGCTATTCAGTCTCCTTGTACGTATGTCTATTAATGTATATGTGTCTCTCTGTTTCCACTACTCCTTGTCTCTCTGCCCTTCGACTCTTGTTCACTTTTGAGCCAGTCTGGTGCGTTGTGTCTGTCCATCTGTCATTGCAGTTATCTTTCTGTCTTTCAAGTCTGTTTGAGGTCTGTCAGTCTGCTGTCAACATTTTTTCTCTGCCTCTCTGTCGATCAATGGATGTAATATTTCTCGCCATTGCTCTCCCTGGTTTATGAAGCACCACATTTTTGTCTCTTATTCTTATTTATATTCCTGTCCAGTAGTTCATCAATGTTTGTGCATCTGATGTAGTCTCTCTCTCTGAATCAGAGACCAGATTTTGCAGTAAGAACAAAAACGGTGAGGTATTAATGCTCACCATCAAAGGCCAGGATTTACAATCAGTGAAGAAAGGGGGATGTTTCTTGCTCATTATGCTTACACATCAGCACAGATTTTTCCTGACATTTCAGGGACAACAGTTCCTTGCAGCAACCCAAGCATCGCATACTCTCGCACATGTTGTAATAGAAATAACATTACTTTTGTACAGCCATTACCTTCTTGACACTTCTTAAGATCTGCAAGGCACAGTGGAAAACCAGTAAACGTTCAGTCCAAATTCCCTTTCACAAGAATATAAGAAATAGGAGCAGGAGTAGACCATTCGGCCCGTCAAGACTGCCCCGCCATTCAATAAGATCATGGCTGATCTGCCCCAGACCTCAACTCATCTTTCGTGCCTGCACCTCATAGCCCTCAACTCCCCAATATTTCAAAAATCTATCTATCTCCTATTTAAATATGTTAAATGATGCAACCACCACAGTTCTCTGCGCCAGAGAATTGCAGACGTTCAATACCCTCTGAGAGAAGAAATTCCTTCACATCTCAGTTTTAAATGAGTGTTCCCTTATTCTGCAACTTTGTCCCCTAATTCATGATTCCTCGACGAGTGGAACCATCTTTTCAAAATCTACCCTGCCACGCCCCTTCAGAATCTTGTACATAACAATAAGATCACCCCTCATTCTTCTAAACTCTAATGAATAAAGGCCTAACCTGTTTAGCCATTCTTGATAAGTCAAGCCTTTATCCCAGGAATCAGTCTAATGAATCTCTTTTGAAAATTCTCTAATGCCTGTATATCCTTTCTTAAATACGGGGACCAAAAACTATACAAAGTACTCCAGGTGCGGCCATGTCAACAACATGTACAGTTGTAACAAGACTTCGCTATTTTTAAACTCCAACTCCGCAGCAATAAAGGCCAAAATTCCATTTGCCTTCTTAATTACATGTTGCACCTGCATGCTAACGTTTTGTGTTTCATGCACAAGAACACCCTGATCCCTCTGTGCTGCACTTTGTTTGAAGTCTCTCTCCATTTAAATAATAGTCGGCCTTTTGATCCTTCCTACCAAAGTACATGACCTCACACTTTCCTACGTTAAATTCCATCTGCCAAGTTTGTGTCCACTCACTCAACCTATCTATATCCCTTTGTGGATTCCTTATGTCCTCATCAGAATATGCCCTCCCATCTCTTTTTGCATCGTCAGAAAATTGTGATACTTTACAGTCTGGTTCCTCCTCCAAGTCATTAATATAGATAGTAAATAATTGAGGCCCCAGGACTGATCCTCGTGGCATTCCACTGGTCATGTCTTTCCAGCCTGAAAAAAATCCATTGATTCTGAGTCTCTGTCTTCTGTGATTTAACCAATCCTCAATCCATCCTAATACATTTCTCGCAATACCACGAGCTCCTACATTGTGCAATAATCTTTTATATGGCATCTTATCGAATGCTTTCTGGAAATCCAAATACACTACATCTAACCGTTCCCGTTATCAACTCTACTTGTTATATCCTCAAAGAACTCTAGCAAATTCGTAAAACATGATTTCCCTTTCACAAAACTATCAATAAAGTGTTGGAAGGTGTCATCGATAGTTCGATCAAGACAATTGCTTTGTAACAGCCTGCTCAGTGATGCTCAGTTCGGGTTCCACCAGGGCTATTCAGATTCTGAACTCATTACAACCTTGGTTCAGACATGGACAGGAGAGCTGAACTCAAGATGTGAGGTGAGAGTGACTGCCCTTGACATCAAGGCAACATTTGACTGAGTATGGCATCAAGGAGCCCTAGCATAACTGGTCGATGGGAATCAGGGTGAAAACTCTCCAGTGGTTGGAGTCATACCTAGCACAAAGGAAGATGGCTGTGGTTGTTGGAGGTCAATCACCTCAGCTCCAGGATATCACTGCAGAATTCCTCTGGGCAGTGTATTAGGCCCAACCATATTTAGCTGCTTCATCTATGAACTTTCTTCAATCAGAAGGTCAGATGTCCACTGATAATTGTGCAATGTTCAGCACCATTCGCGACTCCTCGGATACTGAAACAGTGTGTGTAGAAATGCAGCAGGACCTGGATAATAACCAGGCTTGGGTTCATATGTGGTAAGTAACATTTGCACCACTCAAGTGTCAAGCCAACTCCAACAAGGGAGAATGTAACCTTTTCTGCTTGTCATTCAATGGCATTACGATCGCTAATTCCCCCACTCTCAACATCCTCGGGTTTACCATTGACCAGAAACTGAACTGGAGTAACCATATAAATACCCTGACAACAAGAGAAGGTCAGGGGCTAGGATTCCTGTGGCGAAACTCACCCCCTGAGTCCCCTAGGCCTGTCCACCATCGACAAGGAATATGCCAGGAATGTGATGGGATACTCTCCAATTGCCTGGATGAATGTAGTTCTAACTACACTCAAGAAGCTCGACACCATCCTGGACTTAGCAGCCCGCTTGATTGGTACCCCATCCACAAACATTCGCTCCCTCCACAAAGTCGCCTAGTGGCAGCAATGCATACCATCTATAAGATACACAGCGGCAATGCACCAAGGCTCTTTAGACAATATCTTCTGAACCCCGCAAACTCTACCAGCTAGAAGAACAAGGGCAGAAAATGCATGGGGACACTAAAACCTGCAAGTTATCATCCAATTCACGCACCATCCTGACTTGTAACTGCATCCCCGTTCATTCACTGTCGCTGGCTCAAAGTCCTGGAAGTCTCTTCTAACAGCACTGTGGGTGTACCTACCTCCCATGGGCTGCAGCGGTTCAAAAAGGCAGCTAAAAGGCAATTAGGGATGGGTAATAAATGCTGGACTAGCCAGCCACGCCGACATCCCATGAATGAATAAAAAAATTCACTATTTTAATCACACCCTCATTGGCTGTCGCATTTTCAATTTCCAAGGCTCCAAGATCTGCAATTTCCTCCATAAATCTCTCCACCTCATTTTCCTCCTTTAAGACATTGCTCAAAGCCTACCTGTTTGACCAACATTTTCGGCATCTGACCTAATGTCTCCATTTATGGTTTGGTGTGGCATTTTATTTTATAATGCTCTTGTGATGCCCCTTGGAATGCTTTATTACATTAAAGGCACTATACAAACTGCAGCTGCTGTTGTTCTTGTTATTTCTGTGTGGACAGTGTGAAATTCCATGGCCCCATTCATCAACTGGTAACACTGGTACCTGTTCCGTAGGTTCTTATTTGCTCCAGTGTTTGTAGTTACGGTACCTGCAGCTATATGCCTCTTCACGTCCTTGCCATGCCCTTTAGAGACACCAGGACCCTTAAAATGTTATCAGATCTTGTGTCATTATTTGGGCTCGGGTGTCACCCAGAAGTAATTGCCCCTCTGCCTTTTTGTCTAGTGATCTCTCTCTCTCTCTCTGTCTGTCTGATTGAAACATCGGATTCTGATTAAGAATATATTTGCGGCCATCAACGCACATCAATATAGCCGTTATTCTGGAATCAAAACAGAAGGAATGGTGCTTGCTGTTCATTAAACTTACACCTGTCATACGACTAATTAAGGACATTTCAGCGCCAATGGATCCCGCGTTACTCCTACCACGACAATCTCGCACACATTCACAGGTTAATGCAACTTTTATTTTTATTGCCCTTACCATCTTGTTGCTTCTTAAGATCTGCAGGGTACAATAGAAAAAAAAAGTGAAGCATTCTGTGCAATTTCTTTCCGTATGGATAATTTACAGAAGTCAAGACAGAAGACCTAAACTGAGAACTTAACATTGGCAGGAGCTTGCGCTATCTCATGTCAGGCGGATCACTCAGAGGCACAGCCTAAAGCCCCATAAAACACCGGCACAGCTCACATACCACCAAGGAAGGTCAATAGTTTGCTCTCAAGGTTCGGAAGAAACATGGCATTTTAAAGTTCTATCATCTGTAGCATTCTCACTAGAGTATCGAATTGCTGCTGCAATATATTCACTTTGTATGCAGAGTTGATATTAGCCAAACCTATACGGGATTAGCTATGATAATATGAATGAGTGTTGCAGAAACATACAGCTTCAAGAAATTGCATTATTGGAACGTGCTTAATCTTGCACAACGTCCTAACTTGTGCATAAATAATAAAAGGTTGACAATGAGCCAGGAAAGTGACTATTGGGGCAGATGACCAAAAACATTGTCACGTTGGTGATATTTAGCGTTTGAAAAGGTAAAGAGATGAGGAGAGGGGGAATTGTTCAGGGAGGCAATTACAGAAACCTGGGAGCTGGACAGAAGAATGCACAGAGTCCAGTATCAGAGCTTTTAGAATCGAGGAATGTGCAAGAGGCCAGAATTGGAGGAAGCAGGTATCGTAAGGGTTGTAGGGCTAGACGATTTTACACAGATTTAGAAAAACATAATGTAGAAATTTGAAATCAAGGATAATAATTTTGAAATCGAGACGTTCTTTAATGTATAACGTTTAATTTTTAATGTAGATCGGCGCAGAAGAAAGCCATTCAGCACATGATACCTCTGCTGGCAGCTTGAAACAGCTCTCTAATTAGCCCTACAATCCTGTTATATCACACAGCCCTGACATTTACGTCCCTCAATTGTTTATCACTTGCATTTTGGGAAAAATAAAAGTAATTCTGCATTTACCACCCTCAAATTCAATGCTTTCCAGATTATAGTAACTCAGTAATTAAAAAAACAAATAAACCTTTCCCTCACATCTGGAACTTTTGCTAATTGTCTCAAATGTCTTTTGTTTGCCAGGAGGAACAGTTCAATCGTATAAAAATGCCTCCTAACAACATTTCTATCGTTACAACACCATTGTGCTGAGTTTGCAGCAAGCATGGCCCCTTTCATGTATCCTGGGTACTTGGTGCCTAACATCTCAAGATCTCAATATGGCACTTCTCTGCGTTTGACATGAGCATAAACATCCTCAGGTGGCATACTACAGTGTCTACATTGCACTCTGTGAAATGTGCAATAATGTGAATCAGATGAAACCATATTCCATGTATACTGCTGCATATCGGGTATGGGATTCAAACCTGTGTCCTTGAAATTTCTGGAAGATTGGCGAGACCCCTTATGATCAGATCAGTGTGGAGGTGTATGGGAAGACCTCCAGAAGATGTGCAATGCCTTATTTTGTATCATCCACTATGGTAAAGTGAATTTCCACTCTCATATGCCACGATCTAAGATACATGCCTTACCTTCCTTATTCTCTCAACCAAATAACGCAGATTGTGCACCAGGGAAGCGTCGAACGTGGATGCATCACATTCTTTCTAAAAACTGTCCTGGAACCGCAAATTTCTGTCAATAGACCTCCAACCTGTCACTCGACCCAATCCCAATGGAATTGCTGAGTATGCACTTTCTCTTACTCGCTCATGTGTTCCCTGATTAGTTGACGTCTTACTGTCCCTTCAGGTACTATCCCACTCACCTTCAATTCTGCCGTCATCATCACTCGCCCAAAATGAAACCCTTTACTTTTCTGTCCTTCCAAACTGACACCTTAATGCACGTTGATTTTGCTCTCCAACACCCTTGAAGGTGCTGTTGTTCCCTAAGTTCATATCTATCTTGCTGGTAAATCCATTTTTGAAGACCTACGTTCATGTTATCACCCCTTCCTCAGTATTGGGAAGTGTTTTTGCAGAGACAAAATATACAAATGCTACAAAGATAAACTGTCCTTCTTAGTCTTTGGTGACCTGTTTGTAGGCTTTGATACGATCCAGATGAATCATGACCGCACCATGCTCATCCGTCGTTGTTCAAATGGAAAGGGCAACACTCACCTGATACCATTGTTATCTATCCCGTCATTGTCAGTTTGTAATCTGCAATGGCCTTTCTTCCAGATAACCTATCATTACCTATGATGCCCCCAATACTTTAAACTTGTCTCCCCTCCTATTTCTCATCTAGATTCTGGCCCTCAACAGCATAATGCAAAAACACAACGTCAAGCTATGCACGTACATAGGGGGTACACAGCTCTTTCATATGCGCACACTCTCCAGAAATTGTACAATCATGGAATGGTTACAGGGTTCAAGGATGACATTCTACCCGTCAGATTTGTGCTGGCTGTCTGCAAGAGAAGCTCCGCTAATTCTAACAAACTGATGTACAACATTCACCTGAATATACTTCAGCAACTCTTCCCATCTTTACATTTTACAGGACTATTATCTCAGCGAATATTAGGACAATTGAAGCCTAACATTACTAGGACCTGATCGTTTTTGCACCTCTCTGTAATTTCTTTGGAATTGTGTTCCCCTGTATGCTTCCAATTACTTTATAGAATACAGACAGTCGTTTAATGTTACCCCTATTCTTTCTTATTTCCAAATAAATACATTTTGTCCTTGACACCTATCGGACATCCTTTCTGTGTAGCATTGTGTTATTATCCGCAATCAATACTGCCACAGGTATTCCTTTCTTTCCGTCCCTAGCTTTCCGAAGCACCATATATACAGGAATATTTAGTAACCAGCCACGCTCGGTTTGAGCAAGGTTGACGTTCATCGCATTCCTACCTTGCTCCTTGTGTCAGCAGCTCACCAACCTGATTTACTACATGCCGTCCATTCGCATACATGCACAGTAAACCAAAAATGTTCTTATTGCAATACCTTTCGTTCTGATCTCATTGAATGCCCTATTTGTTCTTAAAATCTACTTTTTTGTAATGCTATTTGTCTCTCCCAATTATTTGCCCACATGCATTCTCCCTCCTCATGCGACTTCCTCGTTCCCTTCTTCCAGCCAAGTTAACTTAACACCGCCCCCTCAATATTAATTTGATAGAGGAGCTAGGCAAAGGGGCACAGGTAAAAGTGTTCCTACAATTTTTAGAGGTATCCTTTCAAGCTAATATGCAAAAAGCCCACCAAGGGATGAGTTACAATTGGACCTAGTAATGGGGGATGCATCAGAGCAGAATATGACGTAAAAGTAGGGGACCATCTCAGCAATAGTGAACAAAAATTAAATACGGTTTCAGATGACAATAGATAAGGCCATAAGTATGATTAACATCGCTTTAGGACATCGGTGTAAAACTGATTATGAGGGGCTGTGGTTCGACCTTGGCAAAGTAAAATTGGCAAAAGGGGATGCAGGACATCATTGGAAAATCGTTACAACAGTGCCAACAGAATGCAGGCAACTCTAATGGGAAAGATCAAACTAAATACTAAATCGAACGAATGGATGAATAAAGACATCAGGAAATGATTGAGGGTAAGGCAAGAGGCAGGCATTGAGTCCATCGACAGCAGAGGAGTGCATGTCAAGGGAGAATACGAAGAGATTAGCAGAGAAGTTGTCAAACAACTAGGAAGGCAAAGAGGAACTGTCAAAAGAAATGATCGAGGATCATAAAATAAAACCTTAAAATCATTTACAGGTACATCAATGGAAAAGGAAAATCGATTTGGGACAGAACCATTAAGGGATAGGCAGAATGATATCACAATTATTGATAGAGAAGTGACGGATATACAAAATCATTATTTTGCATCACTATTTATCAGGGGGATGGAACAGGTCGATCTGGCATTGATTAATGAGATGACTAATGTATATGTGCACTTAAAATGAAAAGGGGTTTTATTGAATAAACTAAGTAAAATCAAAGTCGTTAAAGCCCCTCATCAGGATGGATTGCATCCACGTATTTAGAAAGAACATAGAGAAGAGATAGCTGAGGTATCACTGCACATATTTAATAGATCGTTGGAAAATGTTATAGTGCCAGAGGCCTGGCAGATAGCTAATCTAATTCCTATATTTCTGTCGGGTAGCAGAATATGCCCAGGAAATTATGGACCAGTCAGCCTAACATCGCTGTTAGGAAAGATAATGGAATCCTTACGAAAGCAGCGAATAAAACACATCTAGAAAAGTGTACGACAATGCAATCACAGTCTGCATGAATTTCAAAAGGGAACACTTGCTTGACCAACCTTGCCTTTTTTGAGCAAGTAGTGAGAGAGTAGGCAATGGCAATGCAAAAAATGGAAATTATCTGGATTTGCAAACGACCTTCGATAAGCTGCCACATAACAGACTAATGAATGACGTCATGAAATGTGAAGTCAGGGCACTACTGGAAGAATGGATTGTGATTTGGCTTCAAGAGAAAGAGCAGAACGTGGCAACAAACGGCAGTTATTCAGGGTGGCAGAAGGTGGGAAGTGGTACTTCATAAGGATCACTACAGGGACAAATACTAAAATACGAAAATTCTAAACTTCCAGGTGAAACAACCAACAGTTGAGGGGGTGTGGCCGTGGTGGTGGTGGTGGAGCAGTCAGTTCTCATGCAACGAATGACGGGTGGGCATTGGCAAATTAATTTCAACGCAGTTAAATGTGAGCTAGTATATTTTGGCAGGGAGAATAGGGAGTTCAGTTATGACTTTCAAGCTGCGAATCGAAGTGGGATTGAAGAACAAAGAGTTGGCAGAGCACAAATACAACAATCATTAAAGTTGCACCATGCATTAGCAAGGCTATAACAAAAGCAACAGTAAAATACTCCGCATTATTTCTAGAGGGATACATTTTTAACTGAATAAAGTTAGCCTCCACAGGTAATGAGCATTTGGTTAGACGACACGTAAATGGCAGCATGCAGTTTTGATGTCATATTATATACAATGAAATGGAGCCAATGGACAGGGTGAAGAATAGCTTGACAAAGATGTTACCATAAATGTGTTGGTATACATATCAGGAGAGAATGAAGAGGCTGGGTTTATTGAGTAATGAATAAAAGGCTGAAGAGTTACCTAATAGATAACTTTAAAATTATGGAAGATATTGAAAGGCTGGATACAATGAAAATGGTTCTACATGTGGGGAGGAGCATTAGTAGGGGCCTCAATATATGATAGTCACCAAGCTATTCGATATGGAATTCGGAAGAAACTTCTTTACCCAACGAGTGATAAAAATGTGGAACTTCCGGTTACAGAGAGTTCTTGAATAGGGTAGAAGAGGCACATATATGGGAGAGCTAGACGGGCTTCTGAAGGAGAAGAGAAAATGATTACTATGATAGAATGAGTTGAGGATGCTCGAATGATGGATAAACGCTGGCATAGCATGGGTGGGCCGAATAGCCTGTTACTGTGTTGTGTACCTTACACATTTCTATACGAGTTTGACTGATTGGACAAACTTGAACAGTGATTTCTTGAGTTTCCATTCTGCCTCACTGCTGGCAATAAATCCACGCATGTATCTGTCTCTCTGGCTACGAATTTTTTTTCCTGTCTCTCAACTTATTAGTATATTCTGAACGATGTGTTTATGTCTTCCAGTCCCAGGATGTTTGCATATTTCTCTGACCACCGAATCTCTGTCCAACGAAGCATAAAACTCACTTTCCTTCTCCTCCTCCCTGTCTCTCTGCCGATCAATGTTTGTCTGTTTCTCGGCCTCTTCATTGCTCCGGCTGTCGAAGTATTCCTTATTTCTTTCCCTTTGCCTATCAATGTCAATGGGTCTGTTGTCGGTCACCCTTTCACCATCTGCCTCTGCCCCTCGTTCCAGCAATGCATATCATAACTCTCTCACTCTCGCCTTGAATAATTATGTGCCAGTATTTTTATCTCTCTACCATTGTATCTTATTTATTTTTCTGTCTTTCTGTCCAGCAAAGTGCGTACCTCCCTAGTTAGAGATACATCTCTCTCTCTCTCTGACTCAACGCCCTCATTTTGCATTCATAAATAGCATGAGGCTCATGTGACTGTTGATTTTGTCCCGAGTTATTTGTTTCTAGAAGTATTCCTACCACCGAAGTCAAACTGACTGGCCAGTAGTTCCTGGGCTTATCTTTGCATCCTTTTTAGAACAAGGGTGCGACGTTTGCAATTCTCCAGTCCTCTGGCAGCACCCCCGAGTCCAAGGAAGACTGAAGGACTGAAAAATTGCTTCCAATTTCCACCCTTCTCTCACCTTTACATGGTCCATCTCTGACACTTCCCTTCCCTTCCTCGACTTCTCTGTCTCCACCTCTGGGGATAGGTTGTCTACCAATATCCATTATAAGCCCACTGACTCCCACAGCTACCTCGACTACACTTCTTCACACCCTACCTCCTGTAAGGACTCCATTCCATTCTCCCAGTTTCTCCGTCTCCGACGCAACTGCTCTGATGATGCTACCTTCCATGACGGTGCTTCTGATATGACCTCCTTTTTCCTCAACCGAGGATTTCCCCCCACTGTGGTTGACAGGGCCCTCAACCGTGTCCGACCCATTCCCCGCACCTCTACCCTCACCCCTTCCCCTCCCTACCAGAACCGTGACAGGGTTCCCCTTGTCCTCACTTTTCATCCCACCAGCCTCCATATCCAAAGGATCATCCTCCGCCATTTTCGCCACCTCCAGCGTGATGCCACTACCAGTCGCATCTTCCCCTCCCTTCCCCTGTCAGCATTCCGAAGGGATCGTACCCTCCGCGACACCCTGGTCCACTCCTCCATTACCCCCACCACCTCGTCCCCGTCCCAGGGCACCTTCCCTTGCAATCGCAGGAGGTGTAATACCTGCCCATTTACCTCCTCTCTCCTCACTATCCCAGGCCCCAAACACTCCTTTCAGGTGAAGCAGCGATTTACTTGTACTTCTTCCAATGTAGTATACTGTATTCGCTGCTCACAGTGTGGTCTCCTCTACATTGGGGAGACCAAGCGCAGACTGGGTGACCGCTTTGCGGAAGATCTCCGCTCAGTCCGCAAGCAGGACCCTGAGCTTCCGGTTGCTTGCCATTTCAACACTCCCCCCTGCTCTCATGCTCACATCTCTGTCCTGGGATTGCTGCAGTGTTCCAGTGAACATCAACGCAAGCTCGAGGAACAGCATCTCATCTACCGATTAGGCACACTACAGCCTGCCGGACTGAACATTGAGTTCAATAATTTCAGAGCATGACAGCCCCCCACTTTACTTTCATTTTTAGTCATTTTTAGTTATTTTTTCTTCCTTTTTTTTTTGCATTCCTTTTTACATTTTTTACAATCTTTTTTTGCATTTATTTCATTTCATCTTAGTTTGTTCAGTTTGTTTACCCACTGTTTTTTTCAGGTTGTTTTTCTTCAGGTTTGCACTTGCTGATGTTCAATATTCAGTATATTCACACCTAATCTGTACTAATGCTTTGTCTGTCAACACATCATTAACATATTGTTTGCCTTTGCCCCGTGACCTTTTGGTCAGCTATGTGGCCTGGTCCAATCTGCACCTTCTCCTTTGTTATCTCTTGCCCAACCCCCACCTCACTTGTTTATAATCTGTGACTTTTCTAATATTTGTCAGTTCCGAAGAAGGGTCACTGACCCGAAACGTTAACTCTGCTTCTCTTTCCACAGATGCTGCCAGACCTGCTGGGTGAATCCATCATTTCTTGTTTTTGTTTCAGATTTCCAGCATCCGCAGTATTTTGCTTTTATTTTATTGATTATAGCCAGTGCCTCTGCAACTTCCACCCTCACTCCCCTCAATATCCTTGGATGCATCCCATCCGGCCCGAGTGCTTTATCGACTTTAAATACAGAAAGTCTATCGAATACTTTTGATTTCCTTTCTATGTTAGCTGCCAGTCTCTTCTAATAATCTATCTTTGCTTTTCTTATTCCTTTTCTTGCTTTCCTTCTGAACTTTTTATATTCGGCCTGGTTTGCAATTGACTTTCCAACCTGGTTACCTGTCATACAAGCCGTTTTCTTACTTCATGTCACCCTCTATCTCTTCTCCATGCAGGAAGCTCTGTCTTTAATTGTACTGCCTCTCTCCTTCATGAGTATATACCTCGACCTAAATTCATCTTCTTTAAAGGCAGCTCATTGTTTCACAACAAGGTTGTCAGCCAGTCTCTGATTGCAAATTGAAATAGGTCAGATTCGTTCTCACCCCATTGAAATAATGATCTTTCACATTGGATTTCGACTTGAACTTTTCCATATCCAACCTAAACTTTATGATACTATTTTACTGTTCCCCAAATTAAATTTTAACATACAGATGTGCAACATTCTCATGAACACATTTTAGAAACTCTGCCCCATCTCTACATTTTACACATCCATTATCTCAGTTAACATTACTATAATTTAAGCCTGCCATTACTGAGACTCTATGTTTTTACACCTCTCTGTAATTTCATTGGAAATGTGTTCCCCACTATGATTCCCATTAGTTGATGTCAGATAGAATGTCCCTCGGTGTGTAATGATCTCCCATTTGTGTCCTAACTCCAAACAAATGCATTCTGTCCCTGACCCCTCTGAACATCCTCTCTGTACAACATTGTGTTATCATCCACAATCAATAATCAATACGCCACCATTCCCCCTTTCTTTCCCTCCCTAGCTTTCCAGAGCACCATTTATATAGGAATAATTAATAGCTGAGCCCTGATCTTTTTGAGCCAGGTCTAAGTTATCGCCACAACATCAAATTTCCAACTGGCCTCTGGTGCCAGCAGATCTCCAACCTGATTTGCCACATGGTGTCTGTTCGCATATGTGCACAGTAAACTAAAATGTGTCCTTATTTCAAACCCTCTCATTCTGAGCCCATTAATACCTTTCTTTTTCTTAAAGCTTACTTTTTTTTCTATTGCTATCTGTCTCTCCCGATTCTTTGCCCACATGGATTTTCCTTTCTAATGCAACCTGATTCTCCCTGCCAATTGAATTCAACACCACCCCCCCCCCCCCGCCCCCGCTCAATAGCACTGGCAACGCACCCTACAAGGACATTTTCTCCTGTCTGAACAGGTGCATCCGGGGATGGTTGAAAAGGGGAGATGGAGTTGCAAACTTATTATCCATAACATAATGACAGTAGTAAAACTGGAAGCAAATGTAAGCAAACAGCAGAAAATGTAGAATCCATATAGATGGGGTGAAAGATAACTCATTATTAGCTGTAGTTTAAAGATGACCTGAAAGTGAAAGGGAGGTGGTGAGAGAAATATGCAGGAAAATCAGGAATTGAGTAAAAATGCAGTATAATAATCATGTGGGATTTCTACTACCCGATCAACATTATGGAGGAAGAAGAGAAAGGGGTAAAGGAAACAAAGTTCCTACAATTTGTAGAGGAACCCTTTTTACTCATCTCTCAAACGCCCAACAAGGGAATATTTACTATTGGATCTCGTAATGTGGACTGTATCAGCGCTGAATATGAAGCAAAAGTAGGGGAACATCTCGGCAATAGTGACCAATAAAAAAAAACGCTTTAACAAGACAATGGATACGATCATAAGTATGAGGAAACTCGCGTCAGTAGATTGAGTAAAATGATTTTCAGGGGCTGTGGTTCGAATTTGGCAAAATAAAAATGGCAAAAGGCGGGCAGAACGTAACTGGAAAACATTTATGACGGGGTCAGCACAATGTAGGCAACGTTTATTCCGCTGATGGGAAAGAACAAACGGAATACTACTGAGAACGCATGAATGAATAATGACATGAAGCAACCACTGAGGTTAACGAAACTGTCATACATTAAGTCCATAGATAGCAGAGGACAGCATGACAAGAGAGAATATGAAGAGATTAACAGAGAAGTCATCAAAAAACTAGGAAGGGAAACAGAAACTATCAAAAGAAATCATCAAGGAACATTAAAAAAAATGATTTACAGCCACGTCATTGGAAGAGGAAGGTCGGTTTGAGATAGAACGATTAAGGGATAGACTGGATGATGTCACAATAAAGACTAGAGAAGTGACAAAAATACTAAATAAATATTTTGATTCAGCATTTACCAATGAGATTAAACAGGTAGATTTGGCATTGATTGATGAAATGAATAATGAGGTAAGTGCATTTAAAGTGAAAGGGATTATGTTGCATAAACTAATTAAAATCAAAGTGGTTAAAACCCACGATCAGGCTGGATTGCATCTACGTATTTTGAATAGAATCTCGAGAAGAGATAGCACATGCATGAATGCAAATATTTAATAAATCACTAGAGAAAGCTGATGCATCAGAGGACTGGCACATAGCTCATGTAATTCGTAAAACAAAGTAGGGGAAAGAACATGCCCAGGGAATTTTAGCTCAGTGAGCTTAATATCACTGCCATGAAAGATATTGGAATCTTTAGCAAATGAGAGAATAAAGAACATCTAAAACAGTGAAATAAGATGAAGCGTAGCTTGCATGGATTTCAAAAGGGGAAACTTGCTTGACCAAACTTATTGAATTTTTGAGCATGTCGTGAGGGAGTAATGGTAATGCAAAAATGTAATTTATCTGGATTTTCAAAAAGACTTCGATAAGCCGCTACATAATAGACTAATAAATGAGGCCATAAGATTTTAAGTCATGGGACTACTGGTGGAATGGATTGGTATAGAAACATAGAAAGTAGGAGCAGGAGTAGGCCTTTCGGCCCTTCGAGCCTGCTTCGCCATTCATTATGATCATGGCTGATCATCGAAGTCAGTAACCGATTCCCACTTTCGCCCCATGCCTTTCACCCCTTTAGACCCAACAGCTGCATTGCAATTTGGCTTCAAGTGAAAGAGAAGAAAGTGAGAATAAAGGGTAGTTAATCAGGCTATCAGAAGATGAGAAATGGTGCTTCACAAAGATCAGTAAATGGGACAAGTACTGTTCACTGTTTACATTAATTATATCAACTTTGAAACTAAAAACACATTTCTAACTTCCCGATGATACCACCATGGGTGGAGGAGTTGTGGGTGTGGTGGTGGTGGTAGAGTAAATTTGCAGGACCACTGCAACAAATTACGGGTGGGCATTGGCAACTGAAGTTCAACGCAGATAAATGTGAGTTGGCATACTTTGGCAGGAAGAATAGGGAGTTCAATTATTACTTGAAAGTTGTGAACCCAGGCACGATGAAAGAACAACGAAATCACAGGTCACAAATACACCAATTGCTAAATTTGCGCAACAACGTTATCAAGGACACAACAGGAAGCAAAAGAAAAAACGCTGGGCTTTATTTCTTTCGGGATGAAATTGAAAATGAGTGGAGTTAGCTTAATCTGCAACTGAGTATATGGTTAGACTCCATGTAAAGAACAGCACGCAGATTTGATCGCCATAGTACAGAAATAAATTCTATGGAACCAATGGACAGGGTGAACAAAGAACAAAGAAAATTACAGCACAGGAACAGGCCTGTTCCGAAGAAGGGTCACTGACCCGAAACGTTAACTCTGCTTCTCTTTCCACAGATGCTGCCAGACCTGCTGAGTGATTCCAGCATTTCTTGTTTTGGCACAGGAACAGGCCCTTCGGCCCTCCAAGCCTGCGCCAATCCAGTTCCTCTATCTAAAAGGTTAGTAAAGATGTTACCAGAAATGTGTTGGTATACAAATCAGGTGACAATGAAGAGGCTGTGTTTCTTTTGTATTGATTAAAAGGCTGAATAGTTACCGAGTAGGTGTCTTTAAAATTATGAAATATATTGATAGGCTTCCACTTGCAGAGAAAATCGTAAGGAGAGGTCCTCAATATAAGATAGTCAGCAAGCCATCCGATATAGAATTCGGAAGAAACATCTTTACCCAGCGGGTGGTGAGCATGTGGAACTCCCTGAGGCAGGGAGTTCTTGAATAGAATAGATAGATTTTAAAGAGGGGGGGGGGGGGGTGGCAGCTGGGGATTGACAGGGTTATGAGGGAGAAGTGCAAAATGGTTACTCGGATAGTATGAGTTGAGGATGCTCCAGTGATGCATAAATGCTGGCACAGCATGCTTGGGCCGAATAACTATTTTCTGCGTTGTATATCTGCTGTATTAATATACGAATTAGACAAGCGTTACCGGTGGGTTCCTGAGCCTCCATACGACCTGACTGCTGGCAATCAAACCTAGCATGTTTTTTCTGTATCTGACTATCGATCTTCGTGGTTTTCTTTCTGTTTCTGAACGTATTAATATATGTTATCGTTGTGTGTATTTCTCCCTGTCTCAGGACGTTTGCATGTTTCTCTGTCGCCCGACTCTCTGTCCATCCAAGCACAGAACTGGCTGTCCTTCTCCTCCTACCTGTCTCTCTGCCTATCGATATCTGTCTTTGCCTGGGCCTCTCTACTGCAGCGGATGTCAATGTATACATTATTTTTTTCCCTTTGCGTATCAGCGACAAAAAGTCTCTTGTCGGTCTCCCTATCAGCATCTGCCTCTGCCTCTCAGTCTATAAATGCATGCAATAATTCTCGCTTCACCACTGCCATCACAGTTTCTCATGCAGATTCAAATAGGGATACAAGCATTGGATTATTGTCCTTACCTTCTTTGCATTTCGTAAGATCTGTAGGGCACAATAAAAAATCATTACGTTTTTGTATGGACAATTAATACAAGCCAATGTTTACAAACCCAACCTTTGGTTGTGGCTTTGTTGAGACCTCGGTTCATTTTATGCCATGCGGATCCTGCAGTGACACATTTTGAATCCATATGATGCACATGTCAGGGTCAGAGACACCTGGTGTTTCCATTATCTCAGCAAGGGCCTCTGATTCACAACCTCATCGGAATATCAGTATACAAAACCGTGGGATATCATACCTCAGCTTGAAAGGCTGAGCTTTTTTTGTTGCTGCTATCATAGTTTTTCTCCATCTTCCTTCTAACTTCAGCAAGCTGATAGGGATATTAAGTGCTGTCCAGACTAAACGCTGCATTTCCCTTTTTTTCTGCAGCTGATCTTCAGCTGGATGCACTTAAGTTATGCAACCTGTGGTTACTGGGGAATCAGAATGAATAAAGTGCGTCACCTCCTTTCCATTAATTTTGATAATTTCTCAGAAGAGGAATGCGGTATCCAGATGCCTCACACGCTGCAGTACCAAAGTCGGTTAAACCCTGCTGCCACCCCTGTATTGTCTAAAGTTGCATTGGCCGAGCTGCACCTACATTGAGCAATATGCTACGCTATGGTCACACTCACCACGTCGGTAACACCTGCACCTTTTTCCTCACGTCGTGATTAACCTAACACTATTGGTATATTGCCATAGTTATGATTCACTTCGCAGCCATTGCATGCTTGTTCGCAAAACCACAGGGATCATCTCTCTCCCTCAGTCTCTTTGCTAATCGAGGTTTCTAAAACTCTCCACCTATCTTCATGTTCAACGAATTATAAATACAGCAGTTTCAATGTGTCGAATTAACTGTCTTTCTACATTTCTGCTTCTTGACAAGTATAAATTTTTATGTCTTTGTATCTTTCTCTGTCTACGCAAAGGTTAATATTCCAACTATGTATGTGTACATATGCGTGGCTCTTTCTCTCAGACTACCGACATGTCTCACAGCCTGAATTCAACGCCAAATGTGTTGGTGAGGCTATCAAAGCACATCATCTGTAACTGGCATATTGTGGTGAACAGTGAAGGAATCGCCATTCAATATAAATACAGCTCTCAGAAGACCTTCTATGAACATTTCGGTGGCAACGTTACCTCGTGTCACTCTAACTCTCATAGATTTGCTCATTTCCCCGTAGGAATATAACGATGTTTCAGACTGCAATTACCATCTTCCTCCTGCTTACGATCAGTAGTGTGCAAAAGAGCATCAACAAACCTGCTTTCAAAAACCATTGCGTACATAACATTGACTGCAAATCCAAGATTAGCATTTACGTTTTGCAAGCCAAGCAGCTCCGACACAGACGTAGTTTCAAGCCACATGGTACACAGTTAGGTGTGAGAGCGACCTTGTTGTTGCTCCATCATTGTTTGGGCATCTTCTCGTTCCTTGTACACAGCTTTATGGTTCCAAACCGTGGGATATCATGCCACCGCTTGAAAAGTGGGCGGGAGTAGCTGCGAACAAGCCCTTACTTCCTGGAGAACTCCTGTCCACTGAACGTTTTAATTTCGAGGAAGGGGCAAGCAGTTTCCAAACGGCTCACAAGCTGCAGTGCCAAAGTCAGTTAATCCCTGCTGGCTTCCCCTTACTCTGCGATGCTCCATTGCCCGATATCCTCCTATTTTGAGCACTGTGCCACTCCATGGCCACACTAACCACTTCGGTAACATTTGTATTCGTTCCCTGCTTTCATGGTGTCGTGGCCCTGTAACTTTGTTTTCCAGAATATGCTGTTTGCCTTTCAGGCTTCCAAGGGATCAGTATTGCTTTAAGAGCCGGCAAGCCTTAGGAGTCATAGAAAGGTGCATTTTCGTTGCCTTAGAAACAGCCATCTGGAGACTACGATTCAAAGGGTGCATTTTCGATACCATGGAAACAGTCACTGGGAGTGAGCCTGATGCCATACATTTATTACATTTCAGTTTGAACTGGCAGTTAGTAAGATAGTTACAGCACACAGACACAGAGGACACAGTTGTGATGGGCACACCTGAAAAGGTGCTCTCAACCATTTAAACTGAAGTAATTAGATTTTAGTCTGTTTAATTATTATCTCTCAAAATTCTAAACCATCAAGCCAAGACAGAGATCTCTGGTAATTTACATTGAAGAAAAGGTAGTTATACTGTGACAATCTTGTGTCCCACAAAAACTCAAAAGTCAGATTGATTCAAACAAAAGTTTTCACAAGTTGTTAATTGTTGAAATTTATCATCGAGGACGGAAACATCACCTACAGCGGAAGTCAAACTACGCACTGTTCAATGTGGAAGAACACTTTTCCCCATCGGGCGGCTGCGATGACTTCGAGCAGCATTGGACTGCAAATCTGCAAGGACTCTATTCTTTTCTATCTCAATCGTTGTTTATATCTTCATAGTGTTTAAGAATTTGGTCCTTTTATTTAAAGACTTAAATTGTTGATTTCAAAACACCTGGCTTGGTTAGCCTCATTCGGAGGTTCAGAGATGGTCCATGGCTGGGTCCTTCTTTAATTTGGAAAGTTTTTAAATGATATGTTAACTGATCTGTGGAACGACTGGATTGAATTAACAATGCATTGGTCCCACCACTATCAGAATCCTATATTTTGATTGATGGCTTTGACAGGAGCGGTTGGGCGGAACAATGGTTACATCAAGATTTGATATTACATGGCCCACAGATATAAGCTGCCTTCACGGCACTTGCACGCTTATTAGTGACACTGCAGAGACCGTCTGTGTCCCTCTATCTCTCTGTCTATTGATGTTTGCATGTATCTCACTCTTGATCTTCATGTTTAAGGAAGTATGCAAATGTTCATCTCACTGTCTACATACTTACGTGTCTCTATCTTTTCTTTTGTTCACAAGCTAATTTTATCTTTGTATCTGTTTCTGTCTACTGTGTTTATTTAAATCATATCTCTGGATATTAACATGTGTGGGCCACTTTCTGTCTGTCTATAGACACAGCTCAAAGCCCAAATTCGGTATCAATTATATTGTCGAGTCTATAGAAGGTGATCATTTATGACTGGCATTCTGCAGTCTGCATGAAGCAATAACGTCCATCATTCATTGTACCTACAGCTCTCCAGAGATTTCTTATTGACATTTCAGTGGCAACTTTTCCTTGCATCGTTCCTATTTATCACAGACTTGCGCACTTTCCTATAGAAATGCAACGGTCTTCTGAGTGCACTTACTGTCTTGTTCGTTCTTAAGATCTGTGGAGCAAAAACGAAAATAAGTAAACATCCTTTCCAAAATGCTTTATGTGTGGAAAATTAACATAACCCAATGACAGTAAACCAAACTCAGGACTCAGCTTTGAATAAAAGTCAACCATGTCATGTGAAAAGGGCCACTCACAAACACAGAATCAATTCACATGATGCACAGTACAAATCATATATTCCCAAAACAAGGGCAAGATTTCAAATGGCAGATAACGACAATAAGAAGCAACTTGGCCGCAATAAGCTCTAGAATTGGTGACAGTATAAGTTTGGTACTAGAATATGGTCGTAATATATGTCTCCTACCTCAGAGCTTGATATTGACAAGGTTTTGGAATCTTTTAGGTATGGTCACATTCATCAAATTTACATAATTTACAACCACAAAGTGCATTTATACAGACATTTTTACCTATTGATTGTCCAAAGCACTTCAAAGGAGAGTTGCAAAACGAAATGTGGCAACGAGCCGCTCAAGGGGACAAGAGATCAGATGAGAAAAAAACAACAACATTGAGCAGAGCTGATTTTCGTGTGTTAATTGGCAAACGAGAGGTAGAACCTTTTAGGGAGGGAATTCCAGAGATTAGGACTTCGGCAGCATTTGGCATGGACATTAAAATCGTCACAATCAAATTCGAAGACTGCTGGAGGGCAGAATTGGATCAACCCGATATATCTGTGGTTCTGTAGCTTGGGGATTTGATGCAACTTGATAGTGAGGCCTTGGAGGAATTCGAAAACAGGATGACCTTTAAAACTTATGTCATTGCTTAACTGAGAGTCAATGTAGCTCATCAGAAACCAGCACAGAAAGTGGGCATTAGGCACACCATGGGATAAATTTTATGCAGGGGCCGGTGCTCCTGGCACACAGCTGAAACTGCGTTGGAAGCATGCCTCTGCCTTATTGTGCGTTCCCAACACTACCGGGTATCATCCAGCCTTTTCAAATCCTAGTTTCAGGACCCAGGATACCCTTCTCGTTCTGTACACGGATCCTACCTCCAACATCTATTGGCCAATCAGAGGGCCAGCTACTCACCATTACCTGCAGCGCCTCCCAGAGCCGTGGCCACTTCTGGTATTGCAGGGACATTGGACCCAGTCCAAGAGCAGGAACCTCCGACCAGATGTAGGTAAGAAAGCGTAACCGGGGCCTCATGAACGCCCCGACGATGTGGGCTAGCAGGGTGGTCGCGCAGTCCAAGATGAGGCACTTACCAGCGTTAATTCGTCACTTTGTTTGCACACCTCCTTGTCACCCTCCTCGTCAACTGTTGTCTACTTTTGTGCCGATCTATTGTCTTGTGTCTGTCTATCAGTCTGTGCATTTGTCTTTCTGTCTTTCAAGACCGTTTCAGTCTCGTCAGTCTGTTATAAATATTTATTTGTGTGCATCTCTGTCGATCGACGAATGTAACATTTCTACATTTCTCTTCCCGATTTATGCAGCACCAACATTTCTGCCCCTCTTATGTGTATTCCTGTGCAGAAGCTCACCAACGTTTGAGCATCTGATGTAGTCTCTCTCTCTGAATCAGAGACCAGATTTTGCACTAATAACAAAAATATTTAGGTAATAACGCTTTACTGGGCCTGGCTTTACAGTCAGTGGCGAATCTGTGGTGTTAGCAACCGTAACATCGCATACGATAGCTCAGTTTGAAAGAGGAATACAGTTACTTTGGTACAGCTCTCACCTTCTTTGCACTTCTTAAGATCTATAGGAGACAACAAAAAAAAAGTAAATGCTCTGTCCAAATTGCTTTTCGTATCAGAATGCAACAAAACCCAATGGCATCCAATGCAAATAAGGTTTCTGCATCTCCGAGATGACGTTACGTCTTGTTTTAAGTGGATCAAGCAGACAAGCAGTTTCAAGTCCATGGTGTCTACGATCAGCTGCGCACGCCAATGTTCCAGCATTAGGCGAGCCTCTCTCTGGACATGGCTGTATTGTATTAAAGGCTGGGGCAGTTTGCTTTCACTATGGTGTTTGCTTTCTTGACATCGCCATACACCTCTGTTTTGATCCCCGTGATGGGATAACAAATTGTAATCGAAGGCACACACTTGAGTCTGGTTCAGTCAAGTTGAATTTGTGTTGAAAGCCATGCAAAGCCTGGCTGCTCTCAAACTTCCTGCTTTCTGCAAATTTGAGGTCATACAAGATTCTGCGACACTTGTATAAGCTCACACCACTCCAATTTCCCTTTCTGCTCGCTGAGCTACATTAGCTCCCAGGCAAACAACATTTTGATTTTAAAATTATCATGCTTTCTGTCAAATAACTCCATGGCCTCGCCCATCCCTATCACTGTAATCAGCTCCAGCTCCATAACCCTCCAAGACATCAGTGCTCCACTAATTCTGGCATCGTATGCATCACTGATTTTAATTACATTATCATTTCCCTAGGCCCCAAGATCTGGAATATCCACCCTAAATCTCTGCGCATCTCCATCTCATTTTCGTGCCTTAACACCCGACATAAAACCTATCTCCTTGACCAAGATTTTCAGCATTTGACCTAATTTCTCCTATTGTGGTTCGGTGTGGCAATGTACTTTATAATGCTGTTAATGTTCTGCAACTTGGAATCCTTTATTACATAAAGGCAGGAGACAAATTGCAGTTGTTGTTGTCCTTCTTATTGCTGTGAAGACAATGTCAAAACCCATGGCCCAAGTCATAAACCCCTAACACTGGTAGCTGTTCCATTGTTTCTTATTTATGCTAGGGTTTGCAGTTACGTCGTCTGCAGCTGCATGCCTCTTAGCGTCCGGGTCATGCCCTTCAGGGACACCATGCTATGGAGAATGTCATCAGGCACAGATCTAGAGTCATTCTTTGGTCTCGGGTGGCATCCAGAATTATTTTTCTCACTGCCTCTTAGGTTTTTCATCATTATATTTCTCTGACTGAAAAAAAAATAGATTCAGAAGAAGAATATATTTGAAGAAATCAGCACATATCAAAAATAGCCGGTGTATTGAGATCACAAGGGAAGGAATGATGCTCGTCGAACTTTAAACTTACAGCTGCCATCAGACTTCTTAAGGAAATTCCAGCACCAATAATTCCAGCGCACAACCTACCATGACAGTGTCGCACAGTTTCAAACATTAATACAACTTTTTATTGTGATTACCATCTTGTTCCTTCTTAATATCTGTAGAGTACAACACAAAAAAGTTAAACATTCTGTCCAATTCCTTTCCATATGAACAATTTATAGAAGTCTAGGACAGACAATTCTAAACCCCGAACTCAGCTTTGACAAGAGGTTCGGATATCTCACCTCGGGCGGATGACTGAAAGAGACAGCTGAAAGCCTCACAATGCACCGGCGAAACTCATATAACACCAAGGACCGTTCGAAGTTCTGTGTCAAGATTCCGAACAGTAGGAACCAGCAATACAAAGAAACATGGCATTTTAAAGGTCTGGCATATGTAGCGTTATAAGTAAACTATTAAGTTGCTGCCGCAATATATTCCTCTTGTGTGCAGAGTTGATATCATCCAAGCTTATAAGGGTTATCCATGATTATATCAATGAGCGTTACAGAAGCATACTGCAACAAGGAAATTGTTATGACGCGCTGATGGTTGCAAACCACTGAAGAGGCTTCACTTGCTCATTATCAATCAAAGATTGACAGCGAGCCACATAAGCGATTATCGAGGCAGATGACCAACTACATTTTCAAATTGCTAAATTCTGCGAATGAAATGGGATGGAGAGGAGGAGTGGTGCAACTAATCAGGGAGTAAATTCCTGACCTGGGGCCTCGACAGCAGAACGCAGAAACCCCAGTATCAGAGCTTTTGAAATCGTGGGTATGCAGGAGGCCAGAATCGGAGTAATCTTGGGGGGTAATACCGCTCGAGGATTTCACGCAGGTTTGGAAAAAAATCATGGAGAAATTTGACATCAAGGAGAATAACTTTAAAATTGAGAAATTCTTGAACGTCTAAACTTTAATCTGTAATAAAGGTCAGCGCATAAGGCCATTCAGCATATTATGTCTCTGCTGGCCGTTTTACACAGCTGGCAAATAAGCCTAAATATCCGCTCTATCAACACAACTCTGAAATTTACAAAGAACAAAGAACAAAGAAGAGTACAGCACAGGAACAGGCCATTCGTCCCTCCAAGCCTGCACCGATCTTGATGCCTGCCTAAACTAAAACCTTCTGCACTTCCGGGGACGGTATCCCTCTATTGCCATCCTATTCTTATTCCCATCCTATTACCTCACTCTATTGTTTATCACATTAGTTTTGGGAAACCAAATGCTGATTCTGCATCTACCATCCTCACATTCAGTGCATCCCAGATCATAGTAACTCACTTCAATTAAAACCATTACCTCACCTCTGGATCTTTTCCCGAATGTATCAAATATGTTTTATTTGCCAGTTGGAACAGTTCCACCTGATCAAAACCCCTCCTAATAGCATTTCTATAGCAACAAAACTTTTTCTCAGACATCGGAAAACATGGCCCTACCATGTAAGCTGAGTGTTTGGTGCCTACTATCTCAATATGTCACTTCTCTGAGTTTAACATGAATATAAATATCCTTAGGTGGTATACTAACGTGTCCTTGTTGCACAACTGTGAAATGTGCTATTATGTGAACCAGCTGAAACTGTTTTCCAAATGTACTGCTGCATATCAGGAATGAGGTTCAATCCTTCGTGCTTGGAATTTTGAAAGATTCTGGAGTACCCTTATCTTTGAATTCGAGGTATATTGGGAGACGTCAGAGGATGCACAATGCCTTATATTGTATTGTCCACTATGCTAAACTGAATTTCCACTCTCATGTACTAAGATCTAAGATACTAACATGCCTGACGTTCCCTGCTCTCTCAGCCAAATAAAGCACATCGTGCATCAGGTAAACTTCAAACATGGATTTATCACTTTGTTCCTAAAAGCGCCCTGGAACCGGCAGTTTTTGACACAAAGACATCCAATATATCACTGGACCCAATCCCAAAGGAATTGCTGAGCATGCATCTTCCCTTCCTGGCTTCCGTGCTGCCTGGTTAGTTGACAGCTTGCTCGCCTTTCAGGTACAATCCCACTCGCATTTATTTCTGGCGTCATCATCAGTCGCCCAAAAAGAAATCCTTCAGTTTTCTGTCCTTCCCAACTGACACCTTGGGCTGAATTTTATTGGCGTGCTGGAAATCGCGGTGGAGCGTTTTGAACTCCGCGGCCTTCCGACATGGAAGTACCGCTGCTGAGTCCCAGTGATATTTTGAACTGGGTGCTTATCTAAATGGAGGGGTCAGCGGCTGCCCCTTTGACGTCGTCAATGGCAGCCGCTCCATCTCTGGCAATGCCGTCCCGTGCCTCTGCACAGACGCTGCGGCCATTTTTTCAAGGGCTTGAGGCGCTCCCGAATCTTTTTTTTTTGAAGGGAATGAATGCCGAAAAATAGAGATCGACATTTACTCAGATTATCAATACCCTCTCCTACACTCACAATGAGGAACAAAGATGTAAATTGCCCTCTCCCTCGAGAAATGTCTTTTATCTGGGGAGAACTTGCCCCCTGAACGTCATTACCTCGGACCCTCGTCACATTCCCACCATCCCCACAGCTGATAAGAAGTGTTTTTCTCTGCTACCACTCCCCCGTCACTCCCCCCACCCGCCGACCCGCCCTAATAATTTTATTCCTTCCCCATCCGCACCTGCGAATGGAGTTCCAAAGGTACGCCACGTGCGGCTGGCGTCCGTTAAATCGGCGTGAGACGGATCCCGGGAACAGGTATGTTTAGTTCCATTTAGTGTTCATTAATTTTAATATGCCAAGAGGTTGGCGGGGGGAGGGAGTGAGGCAGCTCCGAGGCCTCTCTGCCGCCTATAAAATGCGACGGCTCCTTCTCGGCCTAGCGATCCTGGCGGGCCGCTCCTGCAAGTATTTTGCGCCCGCCCCCCACCCACGCCACAACGCCCCACATTGAGGGCTGCTAAAATGCAGCCCCAACATATCTAAACTGCTTTTGCTTGAAGATTTGGTTGTTTCCGAAATACGTATATTTCTTTCTGGATAATCCACCTTTGAAGGCCTGGGTTCATGCTACCCCCCCCCCCCCACCGCGCCTCAGTATCGGGACATCTCTTTGCAGAGTCACAATACATCACTTCTGCGAAGGTAAACTATCCTTCCTAGTCTTTGCCGACCTGTCTGTAACTTTGAAATGATTAACCGCACCACGCTCCTCCATCACTGTTTAATTGGTCAGGGCAACACATACCTGATGCAATTCTTTTCTATCCCATCACGGTGAAAGTGTAACCTGCAATGACTTCTCTTCCAGATCCCATCATTATCTATGATGCCCCTTATCATCTAACCTTTTCTCTCCTTCTATTTCTCATCTAGATACTGGTCCTCAGCGGCTTAATGCAAAAACACAATGTTAAGTTCCACATGCACATTGGGGACACACAACTCCTCCTCATCACAAACTGTTTCAGAAAATGAAGAATCATGAATGGTTATAGTGCTGAAGGACGCCATTCGACACGTCAGATCGCTGCCGGATTTCTGCAACAGCAACTCAGCTAATCGCAAATTTCGGTTCTTTCCCAGTAGCACTGCCAATTTTCTCCTCATCAAGTGTTAATCCAATTCCCTTTTGAAAGCCAAAATTGAATTTCGCTCCACCATTATCTCTGGTTGTGTATTCAGGATCCTGACTACTCGCTGTGCAGAAATGTATTCCTCAAGGCAGCGTTACTTCTTTTGCCAGTCACCATATTTCATTGTCCTCCAGTTCTCGAGGATTATGGGAATGTTTTACAGTCTGCTCTTTCTAGACATTCATGCTTTCCTGAATGATGTTCAGATCAGTCATGTCCTAATTGCATGGCAGAGCGGGCTGGAGGGGATAAATGGCCGACTGCTGCTCCTAATTCTTGTTTTCTTGT
This sequence comes from Heterodontus francisci, assembly GCF_036365525.1. NCBI lineage: Eukaryota > Metazoa > Chordata > Chondrichthyes > Heterodontiformes > Heterodontidae > Heterodontus > Heterodontus francisci. Next base: position 26,888,746 of record NC_090409.1, on the reverse strand, counting down.
GTTATTGTCCTCTAAATCACCGCTTAACCTCGAAGGAGAACAACACAGCTTCTCAAACCCATTCTTCCTGAAGTGTGGTGCCTAGAATTTAACACAATATTCCAGTTAAGGCCGAACAAATTCTTTAAAACTTTCATCATAACTCCCCTACATTTGTATAATATGCAGCTATTTATAAAGCCTGATACTGATTTATCCATTTTGTCTACCTGCGCTGCAATGTTCACATTTTTGTGCATGTATACATGCAGTACTCTCTGTTCCTGCACCTAATTTAAAATGCACCATTTCTGTTGTATTGCTTTTTCTCGTTCTTCCTCCCAAAATGTATGACTTCTGGTTTCTCTGTATGAAATTTAATCTGCCAAGCATCTATCTATTACAACATCCTGCCTGTGTCATCCTGAAGTATATCACGATATCCCTCACAGTTCGCATTGGCGAAGTTTAATGTCATGTTCAAAGTTTGAAATTGATAGCAGAAGAGTGCATGACAACAGAGAATATGAAGAGATTAGCAGAGAAGTCGTCAAACCTCCAGGAAGTTAAACAGGAAACAGCAAAAGAAATTATCAAGGAACATAATAAAAAAATAAAGTAATTTGCAGTAACGTCAAAGGAAGAAGAAGATCGGTTTCAGGTAGAACCATTAAGGCGCAGAAAGGATGATATCACAATTAAGGGTAGAGATGTGACAGACATACTAAATAACTATTTTGATTCAGTACTTAACAAGGAGATTGAACAGCCAGATTTGGCTGAATACTGAGGTAAGATCATGGAAAATGTAAATGGGTTGTGTTGCATAAACTAGTTAAAATCAAAGTGGTTAAAACCCCTGATCAGGCTGGATCGCATCTACGTATTTTGAAAGATTCTAGAGAAGAGATAGCAGACGCATGAATGCACATATTTAATAAATCGTTAGAGAAAGCTTTTGCGCCAGAGCACTGGCAGATAACTAATGTAATTCGTATAATCAAGTAGGGGAAAGAACATGCACACGGAATTTTAGAGCTTAATATCGCTGCCATGAAAGATAATGGAATCGTTAGTAAATGATAGAACAAAAGAACATCTAAAAGAGCACAATAAGATAAAGCATAGCCTGCGTGGATTTCAAAAGGGGAAACTTTTAGAAGTGGGAATAAAGCCCTTTTAACCAGGGTGGCAAATGATGGGAAATGGTGCTCCACATGGATGAGCAAAAGGACAAATACTGTGCACGGTTTACATTAATGATATCAACTTTGAATCAGAAAACAAATTTCTATCTTCCCGATGAAACCACCGCAGTGGGGGTGGGGGGGGGGGTGGATGGCGGGGAGGGGGGTTGGTTGGGGGAGGAGGGGGGCAGTGTGTTGGTAGAGCCAATTTTCAGAACGGCTGCAGCAAATTAAGGGTGGGAATTGGCAAACAAAGTTCAACGCAGATAAATGTGAGCTGTCACATTTGGGCCGGAAGAATAGGAAGTTCAGTTATTACTTGCAAGATGCGAATCTAGGCACCATGGAAGAACGAATAGATTACGGAGCACAACTACACCAATTGCTAAATGTGTGCCCCGAGTTATCAAGGTCACAACAGAAGCAAAAAAAATACTAGGCTGTATTTCTTGCGGGATAAAATGGAAAACATGTGGAGATAGCTTAAACTGCGAGTGAGTATTTGGGTCGAATCCACATAATGAATAACATACAGTCTTGGTCGCTATATTATTGAAATAGAAATGATATGGAACCAATGAACAGCGTGAAGGAAAGGATAAATATGGTGTTACCAGAAATGTGTTGGTGTACAAATCAGGAGAAAATTAGGAGGTTGTGTTTCTTTTGTATTGATTAAAGGACTCAATAGTTACCTAGTAGATGTCTTCACAATTATGAAACGTATTGATGGGCAGGGAACAATGAAAAGGTTTCCACTTGTGGGGAAAATCTTAACTAGCGGCCCTGCACATAAGATAGTCAGGAAGCGATCCAATATGGAATTCGGAAGAAACATCTTTACCCAACGAGTGGTGAGAATGTGGAACTTCCTGACACAGGCAGATCTTGAATTGAATAGATAGTATTTATTGGGAGGTGTGCGGGTGGATCTTGACAGGCGTATGAGGGAGAAGTGAAAATGTTTACTATGATAGAATGAGTTGAGGATGCTCCAGTGATGCATAAACACTGGATAATCATGCTTGGGCTGAGTAGCGATTTTCTGTATTGCATATCTGATGTATTTATAAACCAATTAGACTGCTTAGACAAATTTTACCTGTTATTACCTGAGCCTCCATCCAACCTGACTTCTGGCAATCAATTCTAACATGTCTTTCTGTCTCTTCCTATCGACGTTCATGTTTTTTCTTTCTGTTTCTCAACGTATTCACATACATCCTCGATGTGTATATGTCTCCGTATCTCAGCACGGTTGCATGTTTCCCTATCGCCCAACTCTCTGTCCATCCAAGCAGAAAACTGACTCTCCTTCTCCTCCTCCCTGTCTCTCTGCCGATTCGGCTTTTGTCTGTGTCTCGACCTCTCGACTTCTCCGGATGTCAATCTGTATGTTATTGTTTTTCCTTTGCCTATCAACGTCAGTGAGTCTCTTGCCAGTCTCCCTATCGGCATCTGCCACTGCCTGTCAATATATAAATGTCTGTTTTAATTCTCCCACTGTCTCCCCGATTAAATATGTATCAATATTGTTATCTCTCTAAATCTGTATCTTATTTCTTGTCCTGTCTTTCCGCACATCAAAATATATGCCTCCCTATCTAGAGCTGCATCTCTCTCTCTCTGACTCAAAGCCCTGATTTTGTATTCAGAACAATAATGTGGCTTTTCTTGCTCATCATTCATGGCTGGTATTTTGCGGTCGATGGCTAAGAAATTGTATCCACCATTCATTAGATGTACAGCTATTACAAAGGACATTTTGAGGACAATTGTTTGGTGATGGATCCTCCCATCACTCCAGCCATCACAGAGTCTCAACCAGATTGAAATTGGAATACAAACATTGGATTATTGTCCTTACCTTCTTTGCATTTTGTAAGATCTGTAGGGTAAAATTAAAAATCATTACGTTTTTGTATGGAGAATTGACACAAGCCAACTCTCAATCCAACTTTTGGATGTGGCTTTGTTGAGACCTCTGTCCATTTCATGTCATGCCGGTCCTGCAGCGACGCAGTTTCAAGCCATATGGCGCACACATCAGGATCAGTGACACCTACTGGTTCCACTGTCTCAGCAAGGGCCTTTGTTTCAGAACCTCAGCAGAATATCAGCAGACGAAACCGTGGAATATCATGCCTCAGCTTAATAGGCGGTGATTTTTTTTTGTTTCTGCTGCTACCATAAAATTAAGTTCACCTTACTTGTTACTTCAGCAGGCTGATAGGGATATTCAATGCAGCCTAGAGTAAACAGTGAATTTTCCTTTTTTGTTCTGCAGCTGATCTTCAGCTGGATGCACTTAAGTCATGCAACCTGTGGTTACTGGGTAGTCAGAAAGAATAAGGTGCGTCACCTCGTTTTCATTAGGATTGTTAATTTTTAAGAAAAGGAATGCGTTATCCAGATGCCTCACACGCTGCAGTACCAAAGTCGGTTCAACCCTGCTGGCATCCTTGTATTCTGTGATGTTGCATTGGCCGAGCCGCACCTACACTGAGCAAGATGGCAATGTCACACTCACCATGTCAGTAAAACTACACCTTTGTCCTCAATTCGTGGTTAGCCCACCACCTGTAGTTATATTGGCCATTGTTATGGTGCACTTCACAGCAATTGCATGCTTGTCAGCAAATCTACAGGGATCATCACTCTCCCTCTGTCTCTTTGCCAATCGAGGTTTCCATAGTTCTCTACCAATCTTCATGTACAACGAAGTATGAATACATCAGTCTCACTGTGTCGAACTAACTGTCATTCTACATTTCTGTTTCTTGACAAGTATACATTTTAAGTCTTTGTATCTTACTCTATCCACCCATATGTTAATATTCCAACTATATATGTGCACATATGTGTGCCTATTTCTCTCACTCTACCGACATGTCTCACAGCCTGAGTTCAATTGCAAATGTATTGGTGAGTCTATCAAAGTACATCATATATAACTGGCATAATGCGGTCAGTATCGAAGGTATTATGCTCGCCATTCAATATAATTGCAACTCCCAACATACCTCCTGTATACATTTCAGTGGCAACGTTACCTCATGTCACTCATACTCTCATAGATTTGTTCATTTCCCCATAGTAATATAACGATTTTTCATACTGTAATTACCAACTTGTTCCTGCTTACGTTTAGCAGCATGTAAAAGAGAATCAACAAATCTGCTTTCAAAAACCATTGCATGTATAAAATTGACAGCAAAGCCAAGATTAGCATTTATGGTTTGCAAGCCGTCTGGCCATTTCATGCCAAGCAGCCCCTACAGAGACGTAGTTTCAAGCTACATGGTGCACATCGGTGTGTGAGCCACCTTGCTGTGGCTCGATCATTGCTTGGGCATCTTCTCTTTCCCTCGCTTTGGATACAAACCGTGGGATATCAGGCCAGAGCTTGAAAATTGGGCGGTCGTTGTTGCTAACAAGTCCTTACTTCCAAAAGACCTCCTGTCCATTCAAACGTATAATTTCAAGGAAGTGGCAAGCAGTTTCCAAACGGCTCACAAGCTGCAGTGCCAAACTAGTTAATCCCTACTGGCTTCCCCATAATCGGCGATGTTCCATTACCCGATCTCCTCCTATTTTATGCTCCGTGCCATTCCATGGCTCGACGCACCACTTCGGTCACACCTGCATTCTTTCCCTGCTTTCATGGTGTCATGGTTCTGCAGTTTTTTTCGAAATGTTCAGTTTTCTTTGACGCTTGCAAGGGATCAGTATTGCTTTATGAGCCGACAAGCCTTAGGAGTTATAGGAAAGTGCATTTTCTTTGCCTTAGAAACTGCTAATTGGAGACGGCGAATCAAAGGTTGCATTCTGGATACCATGGAAACAGTCACTGGGAGTGAGCCTGAAGTGATACTTTTTTACAATTCATTTCGAATTGGCAGTTAGTAAGTCAGTATGAGCACACAGACACAGAGGACACAGCTGTAATGAGCCCACCTGAAAAAGAGCTCTCTACCATTTAAACTGCATAAATAGGATTTTAGTCTGTTTAATTAAAATCTTTCAAAATTCTAAACCATCAAGCCAAGGCAGAGATCTCTGGTAATTTAAATTGCTGAAAGGGAAGCTAGACCGTGACAATCTTTTATCCCTCAAAAACTCTAAAGTCAGATTGATTTTATTAAAAGTGTTCGCATGTTGTGAATTGTTGAAATTCATCACCGAAGGAGGAAGCATCACCTACTGCTGATGCTCGACTATGGACTGTACTACGTGGAAGAACCTTTTCCCCATTGTATGTCTGCGAGTACATCGAGCAACATCCTGTGAGGATTTCGAGCAATATTGGACTGTAAATTTGCAAGGACTCTGTTTTTTGTCTATTTTAAACGTTGTTTATATCTTCATAGTGTTTCAGAATTTAGTTCTTCAAGTTAAATCGTCAACTTGTTGTTTTAATGACACCTGGTTTAGTTAGCCTCATTCGGGATTTAATAGATGGTACATTTTGGCTGGGTCTTGCTTTCATTCGGAAAGTTTTTAAATGATATGTTATCCAATCTGTGGAACGACGGGATTGAATTAACAGTGCGTTGGTCCCACCTCAGTGAAAATCCTATATTTTGATGGGGGGCTTTGAAAGGAGCGATTGGTCGTAACAATGGTTACATCAAGGATTGATGTTACATAGCCCACAGGTATAAGCTGCCTTCACAGCACATGTATGCTTGTTAGTGATACTGCAGAGGCCGTCTATGTCCCTCTGTCTCTCTGTATATTGATGTTTGCATGTTTCCCGCTCTCTGTCTTCATGTTTAAGGAGGTATGCAGCTGTTCATCTCACTGTCTATCCACTTACGTGCCTCTATCTTTCCATTTGTTTATAAGTTTATTTTCTCTTTGCATGTGTTTCTTCCGACTGTTTTTTTAAAATTTCTATGTCTGCATATTAGCATGTGTGTGCCTCTCTCTCTCTTTCTCTCGGCAGAGCTCAAAGCCCGAATTCAATATCAATTATTTTGGTGTGTCTATCATAGGTGATCATTTATGACTGGTATTATGCGGTCTGCATGAAGTAATCAGGTCCATCATTCATTGTACCTACAGCTCTCCAGAGATTTCTTATTGGCATTTCAGTGGCAACCTTTCCTAGCATCAGTCCTATTATCACAGACTTGCGCACTTTCCTACAGAAGTGCAACAGTCTTCTGTGTGCACTTACTGTCTTGTTCGTTCTTAAGATCTGTAGAGCACTAACGAAAATTATTAAGCATCCTTTCCAAAATGCTTTGTGTGTGGAAAATTAACTCAGCCCAATGACAGCAAACCAAACTCAGGATTCTGATTTGAATAGCAGTCATACCATTTCATGTCAAACGGGCCACTCTCAAGCACAACTTAAATTCACATGATGCACAATGCAAGTAATATATCGCCAACACAAGGGCAAGATTTCAAATGGCAGATAACGACCATAAGATGCTACTTGGCCGCAATAAGCTGTCGTGTTGGTGACACTATAAGTTTGGTACGAGAACATGCTAGCAATATATTTCTCCGACTTCAGAACTTGATGTTGGAAAGGTTTTGGAAGCTTTTACGTATTGTGACACTCATGAAAATTACAGATGCACGCAACAGTTACAACTACAAAGTGCATTTAAATAGAGATTTGTACGTGTTGAAATGTTCAAAGCACTTCCAAACAGTAAGCAAAACGAAATGTGGCAACTAGCCACATTAGAGAACAAGAGGTCAGATGAAAAAGAACCCCTGGGCAGAGCTGATTTTCGTGTGTTAATTCGGAAACGAGAGGTAGAACCTTGAACGGAGGGAAATCCAGAGATTAGGACCTCAGCAGCATATGGCATGGACAATTCGAACACAGCCAGGGGGCCAGATACGTATCAACCCCATACGTCTGCTTTTCTGGAACTTGCGGATTTGATGCAAATTGATAGCCTTGGAGTAATTTGAAAACCGGGATGAAATTTAAAACGTATGTCATTGCTGAACTGCCAATGTAGTTCAGCAGAAAACAGCAGGGAAGGTGGACATTCGGCACAACATGAGTTAAATATTATGCAGGAAGCGGGGCTCCAGACGCCCTGCTGAAAACGTGTGGGAAGCCTGTCTCTGCATTTGTGTGCCACCTAACAGCTCGGGCGATTATCCAGTCATTTTAAATTCTCGTTTCAGGAGCCAGGATACCCTCCCGTTCAAAACACGGATACCATCTCCAACAGTTTGCATGTTCTCCCTGTGTCTGCGTGGGTTTCCTCCGGGTGCTCTGGTTTCCTCCCATATGCCAAAGACTTGCAGGTTGAGAGGTAAATTGGCCATTATAAATTGCCCCTAGTGTAGGTAGGTGATAAAGAAATACAGGGACAGGTGGGGATGTGGTAGGAATATGGAATTAGTGTAGGATTAGTATAAATGGGTGGTTGATGGTCGGCACAGACTCGGTGGGCCGAAGGGCCTGTTTCAGTGCTGTATCTCTGAAACTAAAAAAAAACAACAGCTATTAGCCAATCAGAGGGCAGCAACTCACCATTGCCTGCAGCGACTCCCAGAGCAGTGGCCACTTCCAGTATTGTAGGACATTGGACCCAGGCCAAGAGCAGGTACCGCCAACCAGATGTAGATCAGGCCACGTCACCAGAGCCAGTCATGAACGCCCTGGCGATGTGGGCTAGCAGGGTGGTCGTGCAGTCCAGGAGGAGGCATGTCCCAGCATTAATTCGTCTCTCTGTTTACACTACTCCTCATCTCTCTGCTCTTCAACTCTTATCTACTTTTGTGCCGATCTGTTGTCTTGTGTCTGTCTATTAGTCTGTGCATTTGTCTTTCTGTCTTTCAAGTCCGTTTGAGTCTTGTCAGTCTGTTATAAATATTTATGTTTGTGCCTCTCTGTCGATCGATGAATGTTACACTTCTGCATTTATCTCCCCGGTTTATGCAGCACCAACATTTCTGTCTCTCCTATGTATATTCCTGTGCAGAAGGTCATCAACATTTGTGCATCTGACGTAGTCCCTCTCTCTGAATGAGAGACCAGATTTTGTATTCATAACAAAAATGGTGAGGTATTCACGTTTCGCTGCGTCTGGTTTTACTGTCAGGGGCGAAGCTGTCGTCTTCGCTGTTCATTATATTTACACGTAGGCACAGATTTTGGCTAGCATTTGAGTGACAACAGTTCCTAGCAGCAACCTGAACATTGCATACTATCGTACTGTTTGAAAGAGGAATAAAGTTACTTTGGTACAGCCCTCACCTTCCTGGCTCTTCTTAAGATCTATAGGGCAAAACAGAAAACCAATAAATGTTCAGTTCAACTTGCTTTTCGTATCAGTAGGTAACAATACCCAATGGCATGCAAGGCAAATCAGATTTCAACATTTCCGAGAGGCCGTTACGCCTTGTCTCAAGTGGATCAAGCAGACAAACAGTTTCATGTCCATGGTATCCAAGATCAGCTGCGCGTGCCATGCAGTGTTCCAGCATTAGGCAGACCTCTGTCTGGATATGGTTGTATTGTATTAAAGGCTGGGGGAGCTTACTTTCACCATGGCGTTTGCTTACTTGAAATCGCCATACGCGTCTATTGATCACAGTGATGGGATAAAAAATTGCAATCCAAGACACACACATGATTCTGGTTCTGTCAAACTGATCTTGTGTTGAAAGCCTTGCAAAGCCTGGATGGTCTCAAACATCCTGCTTTCTGTAAATTTGAGGTCATTCAAAATTCTGCTGCACTTGTATGAGCTCACACCATTCCAATTTCCCTTTTGCCCTTTCCGCTCGCTGAGCAACATCAGCTCCCGTTCAAGCAGCATCTTGATTTTAAAATTACCATGCCTGCTGTCAAATAATTCCGGGACGTCGCCCATCCCTATCACTGTCATCAGCTCCAACTCTGCAATGCTCCATGACATCTGTGCTCCTCTAATTCTAGCATCTTGTGCATCACTGATTTTAATCACACTATCAGGTTCCTAGGCCTCAAGATCTGGAATATCCTCCCTAAATCTCTGCGCACCTCCAAATCATTTTCGTGCCTTAACACGCGACATAAAACCTGTCTCTTTGAGCAGGATTTTCAGCAGTTGACCTAATTTCTCCAACTGTGGTTCGGTGTGGCAATTTATTTTATAATGCTCCTAATGTGCAGCACCTTGGAACCCTTTATTACATAAAGGCATTATACAAATTGCAGTTTTTGTTGTCCTTGTCATTGCTGTGAAGACAATGTGATACCCCATGGCCCCAGCCATCAACCCCTAACACAGGTAGCTGTTCCATTGTTTCTTATTTTTGCCAGGGTTTGCTGTTATGTAGTCTGCAGCTGCATGCCTCTTAGCGTCCGTGTTACGCCCTTCAGAGACACCATGCTGCAGAGAGTGTTATCAGGCACAGATAAAGAGTCATTCTTGGTCCGGTGTCAAACAAAATTACTTGTCTCGCTGCCGCTTAGGCTATTCATCAGAATATTTCTCTGACTGAAAAAAAAACCAGATTCTGAACAAGAATATATTTGAAGCCATCAGCGCACATCTTTAATAGCCGGTTATTGAGATCACAAGCGAAGGAGTGGTGATCGCCGAACTTAAAACTTACAGCTGCCATAAGACTTCTTAAGGAAATTCCAGCACCAATGATTCCAGCGCTACACCTACAATGACAGTCTCGCACAGATTCTAACATTAAGACAACTTTTTTTAATGCTATTACCATCTTGTTCCTTCTTAATATCTGTGGAGTACAATAGAAAAAAAATGTTAAACATTCTGTCCAATTCCTTTCCGTATGAACAATTTATAGAAGTCAAGGACAGACAATTCTAAACCCCGACCGAAGCTTTGACAAGAGGTGAGGACATCTCATGTCAGGCGGATAACTCAAAGAAACAGCTGAAAGCCTCACAATGCATCTGCACAACTCATATATCACCAAGGAACGTCTAAAGTTCTGTGTCAAGATTCCGAACAGCAGGAAACGGCAATACAAAGAAACATGGCATTTTAAAGGTCTAGCATATGTAGCATTAGATATATAGTATTAAGTTGCTGCTGCAATATATTCCTCGTGTGCGCAGAGTTGCAATTAGCCAAGCTTATAGGGGTTAGCTATGAGGATATCAATGAGTGTAACAGAAGCATACAGCAACAAGGAAATGAATTGTTCTGACACACTGAATGGTGCAAACCGCTGAAGAGGCTTCACTTGTTCGTAATGAAACGAAAGTTCACAACGAGCCACATAAGCGAATATCGGGGCAGATGACCAACGACATTGTCAAATTACTAAATTCTGCCGATTGAAATGGTGTAGAGAGGAGGAGAAGTGGAAATATTCAGGGAGGAAATTCCAGACCCGGGGCCTCGGCAGCAGAACGCTCAAACTCCAGTATCAGAGCTTTTAAAATCGTGGGTATGCAGGAGGCCAGAATTGGAGCAATCTTGGGGGTTATATCGCCAGAGGATTTGACACAGATTTGGAAAAAAAATCATGGAGAAATTTGAAATGGAGGAGAATAATTTTAAAATCGAGAAATTCTTGAACGTCTAAACTTTAATATATAATAAATGTCATCGCAGAAGAAGGCCATTCAGCTTCTTATGTCCATGCTGCCGTTTTACACAGCTGGCAAAAAAGCCTAAACTTCCGCTCCATCAACACTAACCTGACATTTACGTCCCTCGATTGTTTATCACATTCTTCTTCTTTGGCCTCCTTATCTCGAGAGACAATGGGTAAGCACCTGGAGGTTGTCAGTGGTGTGTAGAGCTGCGCCTGGAGTGGCGATAAAGGCCAATTCTAGAGTGACAGGCTCTTCCACAGGTGCTGCAGAAAAATTTGTTTGTCGGGGCTGTTACACATTTGGCTATGCCCTTGCACATCTGTCTTTTTTCCTGCCAACTGCGAAGTCTCTTCGACTCGCCACACTTTAGCCCCGCCTTTATGGCTGCCCACCAGCTCTGGCGAACGATGGCAACTGACTCCCACGACTTGTGATCAATGTCACAAGACCTCATGTCGCGTTTGCAGACGTCTTTAAAGCGGAGCCATGGACGGCCGGTGGATCTGATATCAGTAGCGAGCTCGCTGTACAATGTGTCTTTGGGGATCCTGCCATCTTCCATGCAGCTCACATGGCCAAGCCATCTCAAGCGCCGCTGACTCAGTAGTGTGTATAAGCTGGGGATGTTGGACGCCTCGAGGATTTCTGTGTTGGAGATACGGTCCTGCCACCTGATGCCAAGTATTCTCCGGAGGCAGCGAAGATGGAATGAATTGAGACGTTGCTCGTGGCTGACATACGTTGTCCAGGCTTCTCTGCCATAGAGCAAGGTACTGAGGACACAGGCTTGATACACTCGGACTTTTGTGTTCCCTGTCAGTGCGCCATTTTCCTACACTCTCTAGGCTTGTCTGGACATAGCAGTGGAAGCTTTTCCCATGCGCTTGTTGATTTCTGCATCGAGAGACAGGTTACTGGTGATAGTTGAGCCCAGGTAGGTGAACTCTTGAACCACTTCCAGAGCATGGTCGCCAATATTGATGGATGGAGCATTTCTGACGTCCTGCCCCATGATGTTCGTTTTCTTGAGGCTGATGGTTAGGCCAAATTCATTGCAGGCAGCCGCAATCCTGTCGCTGAGTCTCTGCAGAGACTCTTCAGTGTGAGATGTTAAAGCAGCATCATCAGCAAAGAGGAGTTCCCTGATGAGGACTTTCCGTACTTTCGACTTCGCTCTTAGACGGGCAAGGTTGAACAAACTGCCCCCTGATCTTGTGTGGAGGAAAATTCCTTCTTCAGAGGACTTGAACTCATGTGAAAGCAGCAGGGAGAAGAAAATCCCAAAAAGTGTGGGTGCGAGAACACAGCCCTGTTTCACGCCACTCAGGATAGGAACATTAGTTTTGGTAAAGCAAATGCTGTTTATGCATCGACCATCCTCACATTCAGTGCATCCCAGATCAGAGTGACTCGCTTCAATAAAAACCAATACCCCAACAAAGAACAAAGAACAAAGAACAGTACAGCACAGGAACAGGCCATTCAGTCCTCCAAGCATGCGCCGATCTTGAAGCCTGCCTAAACTAATACCTTCTGCACTTCCGGGGTCCATATCCCTCTATTCCCATCCTATTCATATATTTGTCAAGATGCCTCTTAAACGTCTCTCTGGCACCTGCTTCCACCACCTCCCCCGGCAACATGTTCCAGGCACTCACCACCCTCTGTGAAAAGAACTTGCCTCGCACATCCCCTCTAAACTTTGCCCCTCTCACCTTAAACCTATGGCCCCTAGTAACTGACTCTTCCACCTTGGGAAAAAGCCTTTGGCTATCCACTCTGTCCATGCTGCTCATAACGTTGTCAACCTCTATCATGTCGCCCCTCCACCTCCGTCGTTCCAATGAAAACAATCCGAGTTTATCCAACCTTTCCTCATAGCTAATGCCCTCCAGACCAGGCAACATCCTGGTAAACCTCTTCTGTACCCTCTCCAAAGCCTCCACGTCCTACTGGTAGTGCGACGACCAGAATTGCACGCAATATTCTAAGTGTGGCCCAACTAAGGTTCTGTACAGCTGCAGCATGACTTGCCTATTTTTATACTCTATGCCCCGACTGATGAAGGCAAGCATGCCGTATGCCTTCTTGACTACCTTATCCACCTGCGTTGCCACTTTCAGTGACCTGTGGACCTGTACGCCCATATCTCTCTGCCTGTCAATACTCCTAAGGGTTCTGCCATTTACTGTATATTTCCCCCCATCTGCATTAGACCTTCCAAAATGCATTACCTCGCATTTTTCCGAATTGAACTCCATCTGCTATTTCTCTGCCCAAGTCTCCAACCGATCTATATCCTGCTGTGTCCTCTGACAATCCTCATCACTGTCCGCAAACACTCCCCCCTGCTCTCATGCTCACATCTCTGTCCTGGGATTGCTGCAGTGTTCCAGTGAACATCAACGCAAGCTCGAGGAACAGCATCTCATCTACCGATTAGGCACACTACAGCCTGCCGGACTGAACATTGAGTTCAATAATTTCAGAGCATGACAGCCCCCCACTTTACTTTCATTTTTAGTCATTTTTAGTTATTTTTTCTTCCTTTTTTTTGCATTCCTTTTTACATTTTTTACAATCTTTTTTTGCATTTATTTCATTTCATCTTAGTTTGTTCAGTTTGCTTACCCACTGTTTTTTTCAGGTTGTTTTTCTTCAGGTGTGCACTTGCTGATGTTCAACATTCAGTATATTCACACCTAATCTGTACTAATGCTTTGTCTTTCAACACACCATTAACATATTGTTTGCCTTTGCTCCGTGACCTTTTGGTCAGCTATGTGGCCTGGTCCAATCTGCACCTTCTCCTTTGTTATCTCTTGCCCAACCCCCACCTCACTTGTTTATAATCTGTGACTTTTCTAATATTTGTCAGTTCCGAAGAAGGGTCACTGACCCGAAACGTTAACTCTGCTTCTCTTTCCACAGATGCTGCCAGACCTGCTGAGTGAATCCAGCATTTCTTGTTTCTGTTTCAGATTTCCAGCATCCACAGTATTTTGCTTTTATCCACCAACCTTTGTGTTGTCCACAAACTTACTAATCCGACCAGCTACAGTTTCCTCCAAATCATTTATATATACTACAAACAGCAAAGGTCCCAGCACTGATCCCTGCAGAACACCACTAGTCATATCCCCCTTCCAGAAAAGCACCCTTCCACTGCTACCCTCTGTCTTCTATGACCGAGCCAGTTCTGTATCCATCTTGCCAGCTCACCTCTTATCCCATGTGACTTCACCTTTTGTATCAGTCTTCCATGAGTGACCTTGTCAAAGGCTTTACTGAAGTCCACATAAGTAACATCCACTGCCCTTCCTTCACCTCTGGATCTTTTGACAATTGTATCAAATTTGTTTTATTTGCCAGTCGTTGCATTTCCACCTGATCAAAACCCCTCCTAATAGCATTTCTATAGCTACAACATTTTTTTTCTCTGACATCAGATAACATGGCCCGACCATGTAAGCTGAGTGTTTGGTGCCTATTCCCTCAATACGGCACTTCTCTGGCTGTACATGAACATAAATATCCTTCGGTGGTCTACTAAAGTGTCTTCGTTGCACAATTGTGAAATGTGCTATGATGTGAATCAGCTGAAACTGTTCTCCAAGTATACTGCTGCATGTCAGGAATGTGGTTCAATCCTTCGTGCTTGGGATTCTTGGAAGATTGTCGAGAACCCTGATCTTTCAATTCGTGGTATATTGGGAGACGTCAGAGGATGCACGATGACTTATATTGCATTGCCCACTCTGTTAAAGTGAGTTAACACTCTCATGCGGTGGCACATTTTGAACTCAGCGGCGTTCCGGCACGGAAGTACCGCTGCTGAGTCCTCGCGATATTTTGCTCTGGGGGCTTATCTAAATGGTGGGGATGGAGCGGCTGCCATTGATGACGTAGAAGGGGCGGCCGATCCTTCCCTGGCAATGCCGTCCCGTGCGTCCGTGCAGGCGCTGCCGCCATTTTGTAAAGGCTTCAGGCGCTTCCAAATCTTTTTTTGAAGGGTAAGTATACTGAAAAATAAAGATCGAAATTTACTCAGCTTTTTAATTCCCTCTCCCAGACCCATATTGAGGAACAAATGTGTAAATTGCCCTCTCCATCGAGAAAAAGCTTTTATCCAGGTCGCCAACTTGACACCGCCAATCCCCCGCCCCCCACGAACCTAGGACCCTCGTCACCGTCCCATGAACCCCACAGCTGATAAGTGTTTTCCCTGCGACCCCTCCCCATCACAGCCCCCACCCCCACCCGCCCTTATTATATTAGTCATTCTGCTTCCGCACCTGTGAATGGAATTCCAAAGGCACGCCAACTGCAGCTGGCGACCGTAAAATCGGTGTGGGACGGCCCCCGGGAACAGGTATGTTCAGTCGCATTTAGTGTTCATTAATTCTAATATGTAAATTAAAGCCCCGACTCCAAGAAGTGGCGGGGGCGGGGCTGTTCCGAGGCCTCGCAGCCGCCTGTACGATGCGACATCTCCTTCTCGGCATAGTGGTCCTGGCGGGGTGCTCTTGCAGGTATTTTATGGGCACCCCGGCCAGAACCTCCGACATCGAGGGCTGGTAAAATTCAGCCCCAACATACCCAAGCTGCTTTTGCCAATAGCGCCCTTGAAGATTTTGTTGTTTCCGAAATTCGTATCTAACTTTCTGGTAAATCCATCTTTGAAGGCCTGGGTTTATGTTACCACCCCTGCCACAGTGTTGGGACACCTCTTTGCAGAGTCACAGTACATCACTTCTGTGAAGGTAAATTATCCTTCCTCGTCTTTGCCGACCTGTCTGTAACTTTGAAATGATTGCCCGCACCATGCTCCTACTTCTCTGATCAATAGGTCAGGATTCTAAATCTAAATACACACCTGATACCATTGTTATCTATCCCACGTGTAATCTTGCCTCTCCTCTATTTCTCATCTCGCTGCTGCTCCTCAGCGGCATAATGCAAACAGACAATGTTAGCGTTCACGTGCACATTGGGGACACACAACTCCTGCACATCGCAAATTTTTTTAGACAATGTAGAATCAGGGAATGGTTATAGGACTGATGAATGCCATTCTACACGTCGGATCGAGCTGGCTTTCTGCAACAGCAACTCAGCTAACCGCAAATCTCAGTCCTTTCCTAGTAGCACTGCAAATTCTCTCCTCATCAAGTGTTAATCCAAATCCCTTTTGAAAGCCTAAATTGAATTTCGCTCCACCAGTATCTCTGGTTGTGTATTCAGGTTCCTGACTACTCGCTGTGCAGAAATGTATTCCTCAACACAGCGTCAGTTCTTTTGCCAGTCACCATATGTCTTTGTCCTCTAGTTCTCGAAGATTACGGGAATGTTTTACAGTCTGCTCTTTTGATACATTCATGATTAAGTGAATGATATTCAGATCAGTCATGACCTTATTGCATGGCAGAGCGGGCTGGAGGGTATAAATGGCCTACTGCCGCTCCTAATTCTTGTTTCCTTGTGGTATTGTCCTTGAAATTAGAGCTTAACTTCGAAGGAGAACAACACAGCTTTTCCAATCCATTCTTCATAAAGTGTGGTGCCCAGAATTTAATACAATTTTCCAGTTTATTCCGAAACAATTCTTTAAAACGTTCATCATAACTCCCCTACATTTGTATTATATGCAGCTATTTATAAAGCCTGATACGGATTTACCCATTTTCTCTTCCTGCTCTGCCATGTTCAACTATTTGTGCACGTATAGATGCAGTACTCTCCGTTCCGGCACCCAATTTAAAATGCACCATTTCTGTTGTATTTCCTCTTCTCATTCTTCCTCCCAAAATGTATGACTTCAGGTTTCTCTGCATGAAATTTAATCTGCCAAGCATCTGTCTATTTCAACAGCCTGCCTATGTCCTCCTGAGGTCTATCACGATATTCCTCATAGTTCGCACTGGCCGAAGTTTAATGGCATGTGCAAAATATGAAATTGATAGCAGAAGAGTGCATGACAACAGCGAACATGAAGACATTAGCAGAGAATTCATCAAACCTCCAGGAAGGCAGCCAGGAACCATGAAAAGAAATTATCAAGGAACATAATAATGATTTGCCGTAACGTCAATGGAAGAGGAAGATCGGTTTGAGATAGAAACATTAAAGGACAGAAGGGATGATATCACAATTAACGGTAGAGATGTGACAGACATACTAAATAATTATTTAGATTCAGTATTTACCAGGGAGATTGAACAGGCAGATTTGGCATTGAATGATGAAATGAAGAATGAGGTAAGAGCATGGAAAATGAAATGGGGTTGTGTTACATAGACTAGTTAAAATTTTAGTTGTTAAACCCCCTGATCACGCTGGATTGCATCTACGAATTTTGAAAGAATCTAGAGTAGAGATAGCAGACGCATGAATGCACATATTTAATAAATCGTTAGAGAAAGTTGTTGTGCAGGAGCACTGGCAGACAGCTAATGTAATTCGTAAAATCAAGTTGGGGAAAGAACATGCACTGGGAATTTAAGCCCAATGAGCTTAATATCGCTGTCATGAAAGATAATGGAATCATTTGCAAATGAGAGAATAAAGAACATCGTAAAAAGCGAAACAAGATAAAGCATAGCCTGCAAGGATTTCAAAAGGGGAAACTTGCTTGACCAAACTTAATGCATTTTTGAGCATGTAGTGAAGGAGTAGGCAATGATAATGCAATGGATGCAATTTATCTGGATGTTCAAAAGCACTTCGATAAGGCGCCACATAATAGACTAACGATTTAGGTCAGAAGATTTCAAATCATGGGATTACTGTTGGAATGGATTGAGATTTGGATTAAAGAGAAAGAGAAGAAAGTGGGAATAAAGCCTAGTCAATCAGGGTGGCAGAAGATGGGAAATGGAGCTTCACATGGATCAGCAAAAGGACAAGTACTGTGCACGGTTTGCATTAATGAATCAGAAAATAAATGTCTATCTTCCCGATGAAACCACCGCGATGGTGGTGGTGGGGACGGGGGGCGGGAAGGGGGTGGTGGGGGTGGGGGTGGGGGGGGAGTCAATTTTCAGGACGACTGCAGCTAATTAAGGGTGGGCATTGGCAAATAAATTTCAACACAGATAAATGTGAGCTGGCACATTTGGGCCAGAAGAAGAGGGAGTTCAGTTATTGCTTGCAAGCTGCGAATCTACGCACCATGGAAGAACAAAGAGATCACGGAGCACAAATACACCAATTGCTAAATCTATGCCACGCATTATCAAGGCCACAGCAGAAGCCCAAAAAAATACTAGGCTGTATTTCTATCGGGATAAAATAGAAAACGTGTGGAAATAGCTTAAACTGCAACTGAGTATTTGGGTAGAATCCACGTTATGAACAACACACAATTTTGGTCGCCATATTATTGAAATAGAAATGATATGGAACCAATGGACAGCGTGAAAGAAAGGATAAAAATGATGTTATCAGAAATGTGTTGGAATACAAATCAAGGGAAAATGAAGAGGCTGTGTTTCTTTTCTATTGATTAAAGGAGTGAATAGTTACCTAGTAGATGTCTTTACAATTATGAAGGGTATTGAATAGGCAGGGTACAATGAAAACGTTTGCACTTGCGGGGAAATTCTTAACTAGCGTAGCTCTACATAAGATAGTCAGCAAGCGATCCAATATGGAATTCGGAAGAAACATTTTTACCCAACGAGTGGTGAGAATGTGGAACTGCCCGACGCAGGGAGTTCTTGATCTGAACAGATAGTATGTATTGGGTGCTGCGCGTGTGGGTCTTGACACGCTTATGAAATGAAAATGTTTACTCTGATAGAGTGAGTTGAGGATGCTCCAGTGATGCATAAACGCTGGCATATCTTGGGCGGAGTAGCCATTTTCTGTGTTGTATATCTTATGTATTTATATACGAACTAGACAAGCTTGACCGGTTATTACCTGAGCCTCCACCCGACCTTACTTCTGGCAATCAATCCTTACATGTCTTTCTGTCTCTGACTATCAACGTTCATGTTTTTCTTTCTGTTTCTCAACGTATTAATATACATCCCCGATGTGTATAAGTCTCCTATTTCAGTACGTTTGCATGTCTCTCTGCCGCCCGACTCTCTGTCAATCCAAGCATAAAACTGACTGTCTTTCTCCTCCTACCTGTCTCTCTGCCGATTCGACTTCGGTCTGTGTCTGGGACTCTCTACTGCTCCGCATGCCAATGTATAATTTTATGTTTTTCCGATGTCTGTCAGCGTCAACGAGTCTCTTGCAGGTCTCCCTATCAGCAAATGCCTCTGCCTCTCAGTATATAAATGTATGTAATAATTCTCCAAATGTCACCCCGATTAAATTTGTATCAATATTGTTACCTCTCTAACTCTCTATCTTATTTCTTTTCATGTCTTTCCATGCATCATTTATGTGCCTCCCTATCTGGAGCTGCATCTCTCTCTCTCTCTGACTCAAAGCCCTGATTTTGCTTTCAAAACAGTGATGTGGCTCTTCTTGCTCCTCATTCATGGCTGGTATTTTGCGGTCTGTGGCAAAGAAATTGTATTCACCAATCATTAGATGTACAGCTATTACAAAGGACATTTTGAGGATGATTGATTGGTGTTGGATCCTACCATCACTCCAGCCATCACAGAGTATCAACTGGATTGGAATTGGAATACAAGCATTGGATTATTGCCCTTACCTTCTTTGCATTTCTTAAGATCTGTAGGGTAAAATTAAAAATCATTAGGCTTTGTCTGGAGAATTGACACAAGCCAATGACTATAAATCCAACCTTTGGCTGTGGCTTTGTTGAGTCCTCGGTCCATTTCATGTCTTGCCAGTTCTGCCGCGGTGCAGTTTCAAGCCATATGGAGCACACGTCAGGATCAGTGACACCTAGTAGTTCCACTGGCTCAGCAAGGACCTTTATTTCACAACCTCAGCAGTGCATCAGCATACGAAACCATGGGATATGATGCCTCAGCTTGAAAGGCAGAGAATTCTTTGTTGTTGTTGCTGCTTTCACAGACTTAAGTGCACCTTACTTCTTACTTCAGCAGGCTGATAGAGACATTAAATGTATCCAAGTGTAAAAACTGCATTTTCTTTTTTTCTGCAGCTGATCTTCAGCTGAATGCACTTAAGTCATGCAACCTGTGGTTACTGGGTAGTCAGAATGAATAAGGTGCGTCACCTCCTTTCCATTAAGTTTGTTAATTTTTCAGAAAGGGAGAGTGGTATCCAGATGCCTCACACGCTGCAGTCGGTTCAATCCTGCTGGCATCCTTGTATTCTGTGATGTTGCATTGGGCGAGCAGCACCTACATTGAGCAAGATGGCAATGTCACACTCACCACGTCAGTAAAACCTACACCTTTGTCCTCACTTCGTGGTTAGCCTGACACTTGTAGTTATATTGGTCATTGTTGTGGTTCACCTCACAGCCATTCCATGCTTGTCAGCAGATCCACAGGGATCATCGCTCTCCCTCTGTCTCTTTGCCAATCGAGGTTACCATAGCTCTCTCGCTATCTTCATGTACAACGAAGTATGAATACATCAATCTCACTTTGTCGAACTAACTGTCATTCTACATTCCTGTTTCTTGACAAGTATACATTTTAAGTCTTTGTATCTTACTTTGTCCACCTATATGTTAATATTCCAACCACTTATGTGCACATATGTGTGCCTCTTTCTCTCTGTAAACCGACATGACTCACAGCCTGAGTTCAACTGCAAATATATTGGGGAGTCTATCAAAGTACAGCATATATAACTGGCATAATGCCGTCAGCAGTGAAGGAATCATGCTTGCCATTCAATATAATTGCATATCCCACCAGACCTCCTGTGGACATTTCAGTGGCAACGTTGCCTCGTGTCACTCATACTCTCATATATTTGCTCATTTCCCCATCGTAATATAACGATTTTTCATACTGTAATTACCAACTTGTTCCTGCTTAGGTTCTGTAATGCGCAAATGAGAATCAACAAACCTGCTTTCAAAAAAGGATTGCGTATATAAAATTGACTGCAAAGCTAAGGTCAGCATTTAAGTTTTGCAAGCCGTCGGGCCATTTCATGCCAAGCAGCTCCTGCAGAGACGTAGTTTCAAGCCACATGGTACACATAGGTGTGTGAGCCACCTTGTTGTGGCTCCATCATTGCTTGGGCATCTTCTCTTTCCCTCTGCAGAGCGTTATGGTTCCAAACCGTGGGATATCATGCCAGAGCTTGAAAAGTGGGAGGGCGTTGTTGCTAACAAGCCCTTACCTCCTATAGACCTCCTTTTCATTAAACATTATAATTTCAAGGAAGTGGCAAGCACTTTCCAAACGGCTGACAAGCTGCATTGCCAAATTCAGTTAATCCCTGCTGTGATCCCCATACTCTGCGATGTTCCATTACCCGATCTCCTATTTTGAGCACTGTGCCACTCCATAACTCCACGCATAACTTCGGTAACACCTGTAAAATTTCCCTGGTTTCATGGTGTAATGGTTCTGTCGTACATTTCGGAATGTGCAGTTTGCTTTATTGCTTGCAAGGGATCAGTATTGCTTTAAGAGCCGGCAAGCCTTAGGAGTTACAGGAAAGTGCATTTTCGTTGCCTTAGAAACTGTCCCTTGGAGACTGCGATTCAAAGGTTGCATTCTCGATACCATGGAAACAGTCACTGGCAGTGAGCCTGATGCGATACCTGTGTTACAATTCATTTAACGCTGGCAGTTAGTCAGGCAGTAAGAGCACACAGACACACAGGACACAGCTGCGATGAGCAGAATTGAAACAGAGCTCCCTACCATTTAAATTGAAGGCATAGGATTTTATCCTGTTTAATTATTATCTCTCAAAATTCTAAACCATGAATCCAAAACAGAGATCTCTTGTAATTTAAATTGAAGAAAAGGAAGCTGGACTGTGACAATCTTTTATCCCTCAAAAACTCTTTGCAAGTTGTGAATTGTTGAAGTTCATTGCCGAAGAAGGCAGCATAACCTACTGCTGATACTCGACTACAGACTGTTCTGCGTGGAAGAACCTTTTCCCCATCGTATGTCCGCGAGTACTTCGAGCAACATCCTGTGAGGACTTCGAGCAACATTGGACTGTACATTTTCAAGAACTATTTTTTTTCTATTTTAAATGTTGCTTTTATGTTCATAGCGTTTAACAATTTAGTTCTTCAAGTTAAAGAGTCAACTTGTTGATTTAATGACATCTGGTTTAGTTAGCCTCATTCGGGATTTAATAGATGGTACAATTTGGCTGGGTCTTGCCTTATTTCGGAAACTTTTTAAATGATATGTTATCCGATCTGTGAAACGACGGGATTGAATTAACAGTGCATTGGTCCCACCTCAATGAGAATCCTATATTTTGATGGGGGGCTTTGACAGGAGCAATTGGTCATAATAATGGTTACATCAAGGTTTGATGTTACATAGCCCACAGATTTAAGCTGCCTTCACAGCACTTGCACGCTTGTTAGTGACACTGCAGAGACCGTTTATGTCCCTCTGTCTCTCTTTATATTGATGTTTGCATGTTTCTCACAGTATGCAACTGTTCATCTCACTGTCTATCCACTTACATGCCTCTATCTTTCCATTTGTTGACAAGTTTATTTTCTCTTTGTATCTGTTATTGTCAACTGTTTTTCAAATTTCTATGTCTACATATTAACATGTGTGAGCCTCTCTTTCTCTGTCTCTCATGACAGCTCAAAACCCGAATTCAATGTCAATTATATTGGTGTGTCTATCACAGGTGATCATTTATAACTGGTATTATGCGGTCTGCATGAAGTAATCACGTTCATCATTCATTGTACTGACAGCTCTCCAGAGGTTTCTTATTGGCTATTCAGTGGCAATTTTCCCTAGCATCGGTCCTATTATCACAGATTTGCACACTTTCCTACAGAGGTCCAACGGTCTTCTGAGTGCACTTACTGTCTTGTTCGTTCTTAAGATCTGTGGAGCACAAACGAAAATTATTAAGCATTTTTCCAAAATGTTTTGTGTGTGGAAAATTAACACAGCTCAATGACAGCAACCCAAAGTTAGTATTCTGTTTTGAATCGCGGTCATAGATTTTCATGTCAATCGGGCCATTCGCAAACAAAACTTAAATTCACATGATGCACAGTACAAATAATATATCGCCAAAACAAGGGAAAGATTTCAGATGGCAGATAACGACAATAAGAAGCAAGTTGGCCGCAATAAGCTGCAGAATTGGTGACAATATAAGTTTGGTACTGGAACCTGCCAGCAATATATTTCTCCAACTTCAGAGCTTGATATTGCCAAGGTTTTGGAAGCTTTTAGGTGTGGTAACATTCATGAAATTTACAGATGCAGGCAACAGTTACAGCCACAAAGTGCATTTATATGGACATTTTCACGTGCTGAAATGTCCAAAGCACTTCTCAGGGGATAAGCAAAACGAAATGTGGCAACGAACCACGTTCGAGAACAAGACGTCAGATGAAATAAAGAAAACCTTGGGCAGAGCTGATTTTTGTATGTTAATTCGGGAACGATAGGTAAAACCTTTTACGGAGGGAATTCCAGAGATTAGGACCTCAGCAGCACATGGCATGGACAATTGTAGCATAGCTAAGGGGCCAGGGTTGGCTCAAGCCGCTATGTCTGCTTTTCTGGAACTTACAGATTTGATGCAAATTGATAGCCTTGGAGGAATTTTAAAACTGGTATGACATTTAAAACGTATGTCATTGCTGAACTGAGAGCCAATGTAGTTCAGCAGAAACCAGCAGGGAAGGTGAACATTCGGCACACCAGGGGTTACATATTATGCGGGAAGCGGGATTCTTGACGCCCTGCTGAAAACACGTGGGAAGCCTGCCACCCAACAGCTTGAGCGATCATCCAGTCTTTTTAAATCCTAGTTTCAGGAGCCAGGAAACCCTTGCCGTTCGAAACACGGTTCCCACCTCAAACAGCTATTAGCTAATCAGAGCACCAGGCACTCACCATTACCTGCAGCGCCTCCCAGAGCAGTGGCTACTTCCAGTATTGCAGGATATTGGTCCTGGGCCAAGAGCAGGAACCCCCGACCAGATGTCGGTAAGACCACGTCACCAGGGCCAGTCATGAACACCCTGGCGATGTGGGCTAGCAAGGTGGTCGTGCATTCCAGAAGAAGGCACTTCCCAGCGTTAATTCGCCTCGATGTTTGCACGACTCCTTGACTCTCTGCTCTTGAACTCTTGTGTACTTTTGTGCCAATCTGTTGTCTTGTGTTTTTCTATCAGTCTGTGCATTTGTCTTTCTGTCTTTCAAATCCGTTTGAGTCATGTCAGTCTGCTATAAATATTTATTTTTGTGCCTCTCTGTCGATCCATGAATGTTACATTTCTCCATTTTAATCCCCGGTTTATGCAGCACCAACATTTCTTTCTCTCCTATGTCTCTTACTGTGCAGAAATTCATTAACGTTTGTGCATCTGATGTAGTCTCTCTCTCTGAATGAGAGACCAGCTTTTGTATTAATAAAACAAATGGTGAGGTATTAACATTTTACTCGGTCTGGATTTACTGTCAAAGGGGAAGAGCTGTCGTGCTCACTGTTCATTATATTTACACGTCGGCAAAGATTTCTGCCCAGCATTTGAGTGACAACAGTCCCTCGCAGCAACCGTAACATCGCATACTATCGCACTGTTTGAAAGAGGAATAAATTTACTTTGGTCCAGCTCTCACCTTCTTGGCACTTCTTAAGATCTATCGGACAAAACAGAAAACCAGTAAATGTTCTGTCCAAATTGCTTTTTGTATCAATATGTAACAGAACCCAATAGCATGCAATGCAAATCAGTTTTCTACATCTCCGAGAGACCGTGATGTCTTGTTTCATGTGGATCAAGCAAACAAACATTTTCAAGTCCATCGTGTCCAAGATCAGCTGCGCGCATCATTCCATGTTACAACATTAGGCAGGCCTCTCTCTGGATATGGCTGTATTGTATTAAAGGCTGGGGGAGCTTGCTTTCACCATGGCGTTTGCTTGCTTGAAATCGCCATACGCGTTTACTTTGATCCCAGTGATGGGACAACAAATAGCAATCCAAGGCACACACTTGAGTCTGATTCTGTCAAGTTGATCTTGTGTTGAAAGCCATGCAAAGCCTGGCTGGTCTCAAACATCCTGTTTTCTGTAAATATGTGGTCGTCCAAAACTCTGCTGCACTTGTATTAGCTCACACCACTCCAGTTTCCCTTTTGCCCTTGCCGATTGCTGAGCAATTTTAGCTGCCAGTCAAGCAACATCTTGATTTTAAAATTATCATGCTTGCTGTCAAATAACTCCGGGGCCTCGCCCATCCCTATCACTGAAATGAGCTCCAGCTCCATAACCCTCCAAGACATCTGTGCTCCTCTAATTCTGGCATCTTGCGCATCACTGATTTTAATTACACGATCTGTTTTCTAGGCCTCAAGATCTGGAATATCCTCCATAAATCTATGCGCACCTCCACCTCATTTTCGTGCCTTAACACACGACATAAAACCTATCTGTTTGACCAAGATTTTCAGCAGTTGACCTAATTTCTCCTATTGTGGTTCGGTGTGGCAATTTACTTTGTTATGCACTTAATTTGCAGCACCTTGGAACCCTTTATTACATAAAGGCACTATACAGTTTGCAGTTGTTGTTGTTCTTGTTATTGCTGTCAAGACAATGTGATACCCGATGGCCCCAGTCATCAACCCCGAACATTGGTAGCTGTTCCATTGTTTCTTATTTACACCAGGGTTTGCAGTTCCGTCGTCTGCAGCTGTATGCCTCTTAGCGTCCGTTGCATGCCCTTCCGAGCCACCATGCTATCGAGAATGTTGTTTGCACAGATTTAGAGTCATTCTTTTGTCTCCCAGAATTATTTGTCTCGCTGCTGCTTAGGCTATTCATCATTACATTTCTCTGACCAAAAAAAAACAGATGCAGAACAGGAATATATTTGAAGCCATCAGTGCACATGATTAATAGTCAGTATATTGAGATCACAAGGGAAGGAATGGTGCTCGCCGAAATTTTAACTTACCACTGCCATAAGACTTCTTAAGGAAATTCCAGCACCAATGATTCCAGCGCAATACCTACCATGACAGTCGCGCAAAGTTTCAAAAGTTAATACAACATTTATTGTCATTACCATCTTGTTCCTTCTTAATATCTGTAGAGTACAACAGAAAAAAACTAAAGTTAAACATTCTGTCCAATTCCTTCCCGTATGAACAATTTATAGAAATCAAGGACAGACAATTCTAAACCCCAAACTCAGCTTTGACAACAGGTTAGGACATCTTCTGTCAGGCAGATAACTCAAGGAGACAGCTAGAAGCCTCACAATGCACCTGCGCAACTCATATAGCACCAAAGAACGTCAAATGTTCGGTGTCAAGATTCCGAGCAGTCGGAAACGGCAATCCAAAGAAACATGGCATATTAAAGGCCTCGCATATGTACCATTATAAATATAGTGTTAAGTTGCTGCCACAATATATTCCTCTTGTGTGCACAGTTGATATTAGCCAAGCTTATAGGGGTTAGCTATGAGGATATCAATGAGTGCAACAGAAGCATACAGCAACAAGGAAATGAATTGTTCTGACGCACTGAAGGTTGCAAACCGTTGAAGTGGCTTCACCTTTTCGTTATCAAACAAAGTTTCACAACGAGCCACATAAGCGAATATCGGGGCAGATGACCACCTACAATGTCAAATTGTAAATTCTGGCGATAGAAATGGCATAGAGAGGAGGAGAGGTGGAAATATTCAGGGAAGAAGTTCCAGGCCCGAGGCCTCTGTAGCAGAACGGGCAAACTCCAGTATCAGAGCTTTTAAAATCGTGGGTATGCAGGTGGCCACAATTGGAGTAATCTGGGCGGGGGTGGGGGTGGTATTTAGTTCGAGGATTTTCCACAGATTTGGAAAAAAGTCATGGAGAAATTTGAAATCAAGGAGAATAATTTTAAAATCGAGAAATGCTTGAACGTCTAAACTTTAACGTATAATAAATGTCAACGCAGAAGAAGGTCATTCAGCATATTATGTCTCTGCTGGCCGTTTTTCACAGCTGGCAAATAAGTCTAAACTTCCACTCTATCAACACAACCCTGCCATTTATGTGCCTCTATTGTTTATCACATTATTTTTGGGAAAACAAATGCTGATTCTGCATCTACCATCTTCACATTCAGTGCATCCCAGATCATAGTAACTCAGTTCAATTATAGCCATTACCTCACCTCTGGATCTTTTGACAATTGTATCTAATGTGTTTTATTTGCCAGTCGGAACAGTTCCACCTGACCAAAACCCCTCGACCTCGACAACATTTTTTTGTCGGACATCAGCAAACATGGCTTCACCATGTAATCTGTGTGTTTGGTGCCTACTACCTCAAAATGGCACTTCTCTGAGTTTTACGTGAACATAAATATCCTTAGGTGGTATATTAAAGTGTCTCCGTTGCACAACTGTGTAATGTGCGATGTTGTGAATCAGCCGAAACTGTTTTCCAAGTATACTGTTGCATATCAGGAATGTGGTTCAATCCTTCGTCCTTGGGATTCTTGAAAGATTGTCAAGAACCCTTACCTTTGAATTCCAGGTATATTGGGAGACGTCAGAGGATGCACCACTCTGTTAAAGTGAATTTCCACTATCATATACTAAGAACTAAGATACTAACACGCTTGTCGTTCCCTGTTCTCTCAACCAAATAAAGTACATCGTGCATCAGGTAAACGTCAATCATGGATTGATCACGTTGTTTCTGAATGCGGCCTGGAACCGGCAGTTTCTGTCATAAAGACATCCAACCTATCACTCGACCCAATCCCAAAGGAATTGCTGAATATGCATCTTCCCTTCTTGGTTTCCGTGTTCGCTGCTTAGTTGACGTCTTGCTCGCCCTTCAGGTACGATCCCACTCACATTTAATTCTGGCCTAATCATCAGTCGCCCGAAAAGCAATCCTTCACTTTTCTGTCCTTCCTAACTGATACCATGCGCTGAATTTATTAGTAAGCTGGAAATCGCGGTGGCGCGTTTTGAACTCAGCGGCCTTCCGGCACGGAAGCACCGCTGCTGAGTCCACGCGATATTTTGCTCTGGGGGCTAATCTAAATTGAGGGGCTGGAGCGGCTGCCATTGATGACGTAGAAGGGGCGGCCGCTTATTCCCTGGCAATGCCTGCTCTTTCCTCCGCGCAGAAGCTGCCGCCATTTTTTAATGTTCCAGGCACTTCCACTCTTTTTCTTTGAAGGGAAAGAATGCCGAAAAATAAAGATCGACATTTACTCAGATTTTCAATTCCATCTCCCACACCAACAATGAGGAACAAAGGTGTAAAATGCCCTCTCATTTCGAAAAAAATATTTTATCCAGGTTGCCAACATGCCCCCCCTCCCCCACGAACCCAGGACCCTTGTCACCTTCCCATGAACCCCACAGCTGATAAGAAGTGTTTTCCCTGCTACCCCTTCCCATAACTCTCCCCACCCCCACCCGCCCTGATAATTTTAGTTTTCTGCCTCCGCTCCTGCGAATGGCATTCGAAAGGCACGCCAAGTGCGGCTGGCCACCGTAAAAACGGCGTGGGACCGCCCTCGGGAACAGGTATTTTCGGCTGCATTTAGCGTTCATTAATTTTAACATGTAACTTAAAGCCCCGAGGCCAAGAGGTGGGCGGATGCCGGGCTGTTCCGAGGCCTTGCTGCCACCTGTAAGATGCGACAGCTTCTTCTCCGCATAGCGTCCTGGCGGGCCGCACCTGCCCGGTATTTTACAGGTATCCCCGCCACAACGCCCGATATCGAGGGCTGGTAAAATTCAGCCCCAACATATCCAAGCTGCTCTTGCTCATAACGCTCTTGAAGATTTTGTTGTTTCCGAAATTCGTATACATCTTTCTGGTAAATCCATATTTGAAGGCCTACGTTCATGTTACCACCCCTGCCTCAGTATTGGGGCATCTCTTTGCAGAGTCACAAGACATCACTTCTGCGAATGTAAACTATCCTTCCGAGTCTTTGTCGACCTGCCTGTAACGTTGAAATGATTGAACGCACCAGGCTCCTCCATCGCTGATTAATTGGTCAGGGCAACACACACCTGGTACCATTCTTATCTATCCCATCACAGCAAAAGTGTAACCTGCAATGACTTCTCTTCCAGATCCGATCATTACCTATGATGCCCCTTGTGGTCTAACCTTGCCTCTCCTTCTAATCATGAAATGGTTTTCGGACTGAAAACTGCAATTCTACACGTCGGATCGGTGACGGCTTTCTGCAGCAACAACTCAGTTAATCGCCAATCTCGGTTCTTTCCTAGCAGCACTGCAAATTTCCTCCTCATCAATTGTTAATCCTGTTTCCCTTTGAAAGCCAAAATTGAAATTCGCTCCACCATTATCTCTGGTTGTGTATTCATGGTCCTGACGACTCGCTGTGCAAAAATGTATTCCTCAAGGCAGCGTCACTTCTTTTGCCAGTCACCATATTTCATTGGCCTCTAGTTCTCGAGGATTACGGGAATGTTTTGCAGTCTGCTGTTTCTAGACATTCATGATTAAATGAATCATATTCAGATCAGTCATGACTGTATTGCATGGCAGAAAAGACTGGATGGGCTAAATGGCCTACCGCTGCTCCCAATTCTCGTTTTCTTGTGTTATTGTCCTCTAAATCACCACTTAACTTCGAAGGAGAATAACACAGCTTCTCCAATCCATTCTTCCTAAGGTGTGGTGCCCAGA
This sequence comes from Heterodontus francisci, assembly GCF_036365525.1. Lineage (NCBI taxonomy): Eukaryota > Metazoa > Chordata > Chondrichthyes > Heterodontiformes > Heterodontidae > Heterodontus > Heterodontus francisci. The sequence continues at coordinate 26,859,254 of NC_090409.1, read as the reverse complement.
ATTTAGCACAATATTCCAGTTAAAGCCAAAACAATGCTTTAACACGTTCATCATAACTCCCCTACCTTTTTGTTCAGTGCAGCGATTTGTAAAGCCTGATACTGATTTACCCATTTTCTCTACCTGCTGTGCCATGTTCAACTCTTTGTGCACGTATACATTCAGTACTCTCCATTCCTGCACCAAATTTAAAATGCACCCTTTCTGTTGCATTCTCTGTCCTCGTCCTTCCTCCCAAAATGTATGACTTCAGGTTTCTATATATTAAATTTAATCTGCCAAGCATCTATCTAATACAACAGCCTGCCTGTGTCCTCTTCGCATTGGCCGAAGTTTGATGTCATGCTTAAAGTTCGAAATTGATAGCAGAGGAGTGCATGACAACAGAGAAAGTTGAAGGGATTAGCAGAGAAGCCATCAAACCTCCAGGAAGGCAAACAGGAACCATGAAAAGAAATTATCTAGAAACATAATAAAAAAATATTAAAATGATTCGCTGTAACGTCAATGGAAGAAGAAGATCAGTTTGAGAAACAACCGTTAAGGGATTGAAAGGATGATATCTCAATTAAGGGTAGAGAAGTGACAGACAAACTAAATAATTATTTTGATTCAGTATTTACCAGGGAGATTGAACAGGAGGATTTGGCATTGGATGATGAAATAAATAATGAGGTAAGTGCATGGAAAATGAAAAAGGGTTTTGTAACATAGACTATTTAAAATCAAAGTGGTTAAAACCCCTGATCAGGCTGGATTGCATCTACGTATTTCCAAAGAATCTAGCGAAGAGATAGCAGACGCATGAATGCACATATTTAATAAATCGTTAGAGAAAGCTGTTGTGCCAAAGGACTGGCAGATAGCTACTGTAATTCGTAAAATCAAGCAGGGGAAAGAACATGCCCTAGAAGTTTTAGCCCAATGAGCTTAGTATCGCTGACATGAAAGAAAATGGAATCTTTCGTTTATGAGAGAATAAAGAACATCGAAAAAAGCGAAATAAGATCACGCAAAGCCTGCATAGATTTCAAAAGGGGAAAATTGCTTGACCAAGTTCATAAATTTTTGAGTATGTAGTGAGGGAGTAGGCAACGGTAACGCAATAGATGCAATTTATCTGGATTTTCAAAAGTACTTCGATAAGGCGCCACATAATAGAATAATTAATTAGGTCAGAATATTTCAAGTTGTGGGATTACTGGTGCAATGGACTGAGATTTGGCTTCAAGAGAAAGAGAAGACTGTGGGAATAAAACCTAGTTAGTTAGAGTGGCAGAAGATGGGAAATGGTGCTTCACATGGATCAGGAATGGGACAAATATTGTGCATTATTTCTATTAATAGTATCAACTTTGAATCATAAAACACCTTTCCTACTTCCCGATGAAACCACCAAGTGGGGGGGGGAGGTGAGAGCGGGAGGGGTTAGGATGTGTGAGTAATGTGGGCGTTGTGGTGGTAGAGTCACTTTTCAAGACGACTGCAACAAGTTAAGGGTAGGCATTTGGCAAATAAATTTCAACACAGATAAATGTGAGGTGGCATATTCGGACGGGAAGAATAGGGAATTCATGTATTACTTGCAAGCTGCGAATCTAGGCACGATGGAAGAACAAACAGATCACTGATCACAAATACACCAATTGCTAAATTTGTGCCAAGCGTTATCAAGGCCACAATAGAAGGCAAAAAAGGGCTCCATTTTTTATCGGGATAAAATGGAAAACGTGTGGAGTGAGCATAAACTGCAGTTAACTATTTGGGTAGACTCCACGTAATGAACAACACATAGTTTTGGTCGCCATATTATTGAAGTAGAAATGATATGGAACCAATGACAGTGTGACGAAAAGGTTGAAAAAGATGTTACCAGAAATGTGTTGCTGTACAGATCAGGAGAGAATGAAGAGGCTATGTTGCTTTTGTATTGATTCAAGAGCTGAATAGTTACCTAGTATATATCTTTACAATTATGAAGGGTTTTGATAGGCAGGGTGCAATGAAAACGTTTCCACTTGTGGGGAAAATCTTAACTAACGGCCCTCCACATAACATAGTCAGCAAGCGATCAATATGGAATTCGGTAGAAATATCTTTACCCAACGAGTGGTCAGAATGTGGAACTGTCTGACGCAGGGAGTTCTTGAAAAGTACAGATATATTTTATTGGGGGGTGCGTGGGTGGGTATTGACAGGCTTACGAGGGAGAGGTGAAAATAGTTACTACGATAGAATGAGTTGAGGATGCTCCAGTGATGCATAACATCTGGCAAATCATGCGTGGGCTGAGTAGCCATTTTCTGTGTTGTATATCTGATGTATTTATACACGAATTTGACTGCTTAGACAAGCTTTACCGGTTATTTCCTGATCCTCCAAACGACCTGACTTCTAGCATGTATTTATATCTCTGACTATCGACGTTAATGTTGTTCTATCTGTTTCACAACGTATTAGTATGTATGCTTGATGTGTGTAAGTCTCCTATCTCAATACGTTTGCATGTCTCTCTGCCACCCGAGTCTCTGTCCGTCCAAGCATAAATCTGGCTCTCCTTCTCCTCCTACCTGGCTCTCTGCATATCGACGTCTGTCTGTGTCTCGGCATCTCTACTGCTCCGGATGTCAATGTATATCATATTTTTTTTCCTTTGCCTATCAAGAGCTTCTTGCCAGTCTCCCTATCAGCATATGCCTCTGCCTCTCAGTATGTGAATGCATGTAATAATTCATCCACTCTCTCCCCGATTAAATACGAATCAATGTTGTAATCTCTGTAAATCTGCGTCTTATTTAGTTTCCTGTCTTTCCGCGCATCAAAATATGTGCCTCCCTATCTAGAGCTGCATCTCTCTCTCTGACTCAAAACCCCGATTTTGCATTCAGAACAATCATGTGGCTCTTCTTGCTCATCATTCATGGCTAGTATTTTGCGGTCTATGGCTAAGAAATTGTATTCACCATTCATTAGATGTACAGCTATTACAAAATACATTTTGAGGACAATTGATTGGTGATGGATCCTCCCATCACTCCAGCCATCACACAGTCTGAACGAGACTGAATTAGGAATACAAGCATTGGATTATTGCCGTTACCTTCCTTGCATTTCTTAAGATCTGTAGGGTAAAATTAAAAATCATTATGCTTTTGAATGGAGAATTAACACAAGCCAATGACTACAAGTCCAACATTTGGATGCGGCTTTGTTGAGACCTCAGTCCATTTCATGACATGCCGGTCCTGCAGCGACGCAGTTTCAAGCCATATGGACCACACGTCGGGGTCACAGACACCTAGTAGTTCCAATGTCTCTGCAAGGGCCTTTGTTTCACAACCTCAGCAGAATATCAGCATACGAGCGTGGGATATCATGCCTCAGCTTGAAAGCTGGAGCTATTTTTTGTTGCTGCTATCACAGACTTAAGTTGACCTTACTTCTTCCTTCAGCAAACTGATAGGTGTATTAAATGCAGTCTAGAGTAACACTGAATTTCCTTTTTTTCTGCAGATCTTCAGCTGGATGCACTTATGTCATGCAACCTATGGTTACTTGATAGTCAGAATGTATAAGGAGCGTCACCTCCTTTCCATCAAGTTTGATAATTTTTTTCAGAAAGGGAAAGCGGTATCCAGAGGCCTCACACGCTACAGTACCAACGTCGGTTAAACTCTGCTGGCATCCTGGTATTCTGTGATGTTGCATTGGCCGAGCTGCACCTACATTGAGCAATGTGGCAATGGTCACAGTCACCACGTCGGTAAACCCGACAACGTTTCCCTCACTTCGTGCTGAGCCTAACACTTGTAGTTATATTGGCCATTGTAATGGTTCAGTTCACAGCCATTACACACTTGTCACCAAAACGACAGGGGCCATCTCTCTCCCTCTGTCTCTTTGCCATTCGAGGTTTCCATAATTCTCGAGCTATCTTCATGACAACGAAGTATGAATACATCAGTCTCACTGTGTCGAATTAACTGTCTTTCTATATTTGCTAATTGACAAGCATACATTTGTAAGTCTTTGTATCTTACTCTGTCTACCCATATGTTAATATTCCAACTATGTATGTGCACATATGTGTGCCTCTTTCTCTCTGTATACCGATATGTCTCACAGCCTGAGTTCAAATGCAAATGTTTTGGTGAGTCTATCAAAGTACATCATATATAACTGGCATAATGCGTTCAGCAATGAAGGAAACATGCTCGGCATTCAATTTCATTGCAGCTCCCAACAGACCTCCTGTGGACATTTTAGTGGCAACGTTACCTCGTGTCACTCATACTCTCATAGATTTGTTCATTTCCCCATAGAAATATAGAGATTTTTCATCCTGTAAGTACCAACTTGTTCCTGCTTACGTTCTGGAGTGCACAAAAGAGAATCAACAAACTTGCTTTCAAAAACCATTGCGTGTATAAGATTGACTGAAAAGCCAAGATCAGCATGAAAGTATTGCAAGCCGTCAGGCCATTTCATGCCAAGCAGCTCGACTACAGACTTTGCTCCGTGGGAGAAATGTTCTTCCCCATCATTTGGCTGCGAGTACTTCGGGCAACATACCGTGAGGCCTTCGAGCAACACTGGACTGTAAATTTCCAAGAACTCTATTTTTTTTCTATTTTAAATGTTGTTTATCTCTTCATAGTGTTTCAGAATTTCGTTCGTTCCCCCAGTTAAAGAGTCAACGTCTTGGTTTAATGACACCTGGTTTAGTTAGCCTCAGTCAGGGGTTAATAGATGGTACAATTCGTCTGGGTCTTGCTTTAATTCGGATAGTTTTTAAATGATATGTTATGCGATCTGTGGAACGACGGGATTGAATTAACTGTGCGTTGGTCCCACCACAATCAGAATCGTATATTTTGATGGGGGCGCTTTGACAGGGTCAGTCAGTCGTAACAATGGTTACATCAATATTTGATGTTACATAGCCCACAGATATAAGCTGCCTTTACGGTACTTGCACGCTTGTTAATGACACTGCAGAGACCGTTTATGCCCCTCTGACTCTCTGTATGTTGATGTTTGCACGTTTCTCGTTCTCTATCTTCATGTTTAAGGAGGTATACAGCTGTTCATCTCACTGTGTATCCACTCACGTGCCTCTATCTTTCCATTTGTTTACAAGTTTATTTTCTCTTTGTATCTGTTTCTGTCTTGGGTTTTTTAAAAATTCGTACATCTGCATATGAACATGTGCGAGCCTCTCTCTGTTTGTCTATCGACACAGCTCAAAGCCCGAATTCAATATCAATTATATTGGCGAGTCGATCATAGGTGATTATTTATTGTGTAGTCTGTATGAAGTAATCACGTCCATCACTCATTGTACCTAAAGCTCTCTAGAGATGTCTTATTGGAATTTGAGTGGCAACTTTTCCTAGCATCGGTCCTATTATCACAGATTGGCACACTTCCTCTAAAAGTGCAACGGTCTCTGAGTGCACTTACTGTCTTGTTCGTTCTTAAGATCTGTGGAGCACAAAAGAAAATTATTCAACATCCTTTCCAACTTGCTTTGTGTGAGGAAATTTAACACCGCCCAATGACAGCAAACGAAGCTCAGTATTCTGCTTTGAATAGAGGTCATACAATGTCATGTCAATCGAGCCACGCGCAAACACAACTTAAATTCACATGATGCTCCATACAAATAATATATCACAAAATAATGGCAAAATTTCAAATGGCAGATAATGACAATAAGAAGCAACTTGGCCGCAGTAAGCTGTAGAATTGGTGACACTCTAAGTTTGGTACTAGAGTATGGTAGCAATATATTTCTCCTACTTCAAAGCTTGATATTGGCAAGGTTTGGGAAGCATTTAGGTGTGGTCACGTTAATCAAAGTTACAGATGCACGCAACAGTTACAACCACAAAGTGCATTTATATGGATTTTCACGTGTTGTAATGTCCAAAGCACTTCTAAGGAGAGTTGCAAAACGAAATGTGGCAACGAGCCACGTTAGAGAACAAGAGGTCACATGAAAGAAAAACCTTGGGCAGAGTTGATTTTCGTGTATTAATTCGGGAACGAGAGGTAGAACCTTTCACGGGGGGAATTCCAGAGATTAGGACCTCAGCAGCCTATGGCATGCACATAAAAATCGTAACAATCAATTTCGAACACAGCTAGGAGGCCAGAACTGGCTCAACCTGATATGTCTGTAGTACTGGAACCTGCGGATTTGATGCAAATTAATAGCCTTGGGGGAATTTGAAAGCCAGAATGACGTTTAAAACATATGTCATTGCTAAACTGAGAGCCAATGTAGTTCAGCAGAAAACAGCAAGGAAGGTGAACATTCGGCACCATGGGTTAAATAATATGCGGGAGGCGGGGCTCCTGACGCCCGGTTGAAAACGGGTGGGAAGCCTGCCTCTGCATCTATGTGCCCCCCAACAGCTCAGGAGATCATCCTGTCTTTTTAAATCCTAGTTTCAGGAGCCCGGAATCTGTTCCCGTTCTAAACACGGATCCCACCTCCAACAGTAATAAGCCAAACAGAGGGCCAGCAAATAACCATTACCTGCCGCGCCTCCCAGAGCAGTGGCCACTTCCAGTAGTGCAGAGACATTGGAACCAGGCCAAGAGCAGGAACCCCCGACCAGATGCAGGTAAGAACGCGTCACCAGGGCAGTCATGAACGCTCTGATGATGTGGTCTAGCAGGGTGATCGTACAGTCCAGTAGGAGGCACTTTACAGCGTTTATTGGTATCTGTTTACACGATTCCTCCTCTCTTTGCTCTTCAACTGTTGTCTACTTTTGTGCCAATCTGTTGTCTTATGTCTGTCTATCATTCTGTGCATTTGTCTTTCTGTCTTTCAAGTCCGTTTGAGTCTTGTCAGTCTGTTACACATATTTATTTTTGTGCCTCTCTGTCGATCGATGAATGTTACATTTCTCCATTTATCTCCCCGAATTATGTAGCACCAGCAATTCTGTCTCTCTTATGTACATTGTTGGTCAGGAGTTCATCAACATTTGTGCATCTGATGTAGTCTGTCTTTCTGGGTGAGTGACCAGATTATGTACTAATACAAAAATGGTGAGGTATGAGCGCTTTACTGTGCCTGGCTTTGCTGTCAGGTACGAAGCTGTGGTATTGGCTGTTCATTGTATATAGACGTAGGCACATATTTTTGCCCAGCTTTTGAGTGACAACAGTTCGTAGCAGCAACCCTAACATCGCATACTATCGCACGTTTGAAAGAGGAATAATACTACTTTGGCACAGCTCTCACCTTCTTGGCACTTCGTAAGATCTGTAGGACACAACAGAAAACCAGTATATGTTCTATCAAATTTCCTTTTCGTATCAGTAGGCAACTTAAACCCAATGGCATGCAGTGCAAATCACATTTCTACATCTCTGAGAGGCCGCCACGTCTTGTCTCAAGTCGATCATGCAGACACACAGATTCAAGTCCGTGGTGTCCAAGATCAGCTGCGCATGCCAGAACGTGTCCCAACATTAGACAGGCCTCTCTCTGGATATGGCTGTATTGTATTAAAGGCTGGGAGCGTTTGCTTTCACCATGGCGTTTGCTTACTTGAAATCGCCATACGCGTTTACCTTGATCCCAGTGATGGGATATCAAATTGTAATCCAAGGCAATCCAATCCTTGAGTCTGATTCTGTCAAGTTGATCTTGTGTTGAAAGCCATGCAAAGCCTGGCTGGTCTCAAACATCCTGTTTTCTGTAAATATGTGGTCGTCCAAAACTCTACTGCTCACACCACTCCAGTTTCCCTTTTGCCCTTTCCGATCACTGAACAACATTAGCTGCCAGTCAAGCAACATCTTGATTTTAAAATTATCATGCTTGCTGTCAAATAACTCCGTGGTCTCGCCCATCCCTATCACTGTAATCAGCTCCAGTTCCATAGCCCGGCAAGACATCTGTGCTGCTCTAATTCTGGCATCATGTGCATCACTGATTTTAATTACACTATCAGATTCCTAGGCCTCAAGATCTGGAATATCCTCTCTAAATCTCTGCACATCTCCACTTCATTTTCGTGCCTTATCACACGACATAAAACCTATCTCTTTGACCAAGATTGTCAGCATTTGACTTAATTTCTCCTATTGTGGTTCGGTGTGGCAATCTATTTAATAATGCTCTTAATGTGCAGCACCTTGGAACCCTTTATTACATAAAGGCACTATGCAAATTGCAGTTGTTGTTCTTGTTATTGCTGTGAAGACAATATGACACCCCATGGCACCAGTCATCAACCCCTAACACTGGTAGCTGTTCCATTGTTTCTTATTTACGCCAGGATTTTCAGTTACGTCGTCTGCAGCTGCATGCCTCTTAGCATCCGTGTCATGCCCTTCAGAGACACGATGCTATCGAGAATGTTTTCAGGCATAGCTCTGGAGTCATTCTGTTGTATCGGGTGTCACTCAGAATTATTTGTCTCGCTAGTCTTAGACTATTCATCATTATACTTCTCTGACTAAAAAAAAACAGATTCAGAACAAGAATATATTTGAATCCATCAACGCACATCATTCATAGCCGGTATATTGAGATGATAAGGGGAGGAATGGTGCTCGCTGAACTTTAAACTTACTGCTGCCATAAGACTTCTGAAGGAAATTACAGCCCAATGATTTCAGCGCACATCTACCATGACAGTGTTGCACAATTTCAAACGTTAATACAACTTTTTATTGCCATTACCATCTTGTTCCTTCTTAATATCTGTAGAGAACAACGGAAAAAAGAGTTAAGCATTCCATCAAATTCCGTTCCGTATGAACAATTTATAGAAGTCTCGGACGGACAATTATAAACACCGAACTCAGCTTTGTCAAGAGGTTAGGATATCTCGTGTCAGGCGGATAACTCAAAGAGAGAGCTGAAAGCCTCACAATGCACCCGCGCAACCCATATAACACCAAGGAACGTCAAACAGTCGGTGTAAAGATTCTGAACAGTCGAAAATGGCAATACAAAGAAACTTGGCAATTTAAAGTCTAGCATATGTAGCATTACAAGTAGAGTTTTTAGTTGCTGCTGTAATATATTCCTCTTGTGTGCAGAGTAGAAATTAGCCAAGCTTATAGGGGTTATCTATGATGATATCAATGAGTGTTACAGAAGCATGCAGTAACAAGGAAATGCATTATTATGACGCACTGAAGGTTGCAAACCGCTTAAGAGGCTTCAATTGTTCGTTATCAAACAGAAGTTGACAACGAGAAAATAAGTGAATATCGGGGCAGATGACCAACTACATTGTCAAATTGCCAAATTCTGGCGATTGAAATCGTATAGTGAGGAGGATAGGTGGAAGTATTCAGTAATGGAATTCCTGACCCGGGGCATCAGACCGCGCAAACGCCAGTATCAGAACTTATAAAATCTTGGGTATGCAAGAGGTCAGAATTGGAAGAATCTTGGGGGGTTATATCGCTGTAGGATTTTACACAGATTTGGAAAAAAATCGTGCAGAAATTTGAAATCAAGGAATATAATTTTAAAATCGAGAAATTCCTGAACGTCTAAAGTTTAATGGATAATAAAGGTCAGCGTAGAAGAAGGTCATTCAGCATATTATGTCCATGCTGACCGTTTTACACAGCTGGCAAATTAGCCTACACCTCTGCTCTATCAACACAACCCTGACTTTTAAGTCTCTCAATTGTTGATCACATTAGTTTTGCAAAAACAAATGCTGATTCTGCATTTACCATCCGCAAATTCAGTGCGTCCCAGATCATCATAAATCACTTCAATTAAAACCATTACCTCACCTCTGTATCTTTTGACAATTGTATCTAATGTATTTTATTTGCCAGTCAGAACAGTTCCATCTGATCAAAACCCCTCCGAATAATATTTCTGTAGCGACAACATTTTTTCTCAGACATCAGAAAACATGGATTTACCGTGTAAGCTGCGTGTTTGGTGCCAACTATCTCAATATGGCACTTCTCTGAGTTTGGCATAAACATAAGTATCCTTAGGTGGTATACAAAACTGTCTTCGTTGCACAACTGTGAAATGTGCTATGACGTCAATCAGATGCAACTATTTTTCAAGTACACTGCTGCATATCGGCACAGTGGCACAGTGGTTAGCACCACAGATCCAGGGACACAGGTTCAATTTTGGGTACTGCCTGTGCGGAGTTTGCAAGTTCTCCCTTGGACCGCGTGGGTTTTCGCTGGGTGCTCCGGTTTCCTCCCACCGCCAAAGACTTGCTGGTGATAGGTAAATTGGCCATTGTAAATTGCCTCTAGTTTAGGTAGGTGGTAGGGAATATGGGATTACTGTAGGATTAGTACAAATGGGTGATTGTTGGTCAGCACAGTCTCGGTGGGCCGAAGGGCCTGTTTCAGTGCTGTATCTCTAAGTAAATAAATAAAATAAAAATATCAGGAATGAGGTTCAAAACATCGTGCTTGGGATTTTGAAAGATTGTCGAGAACCCCTATGTTTGAATTTGGGGTATACTGGGAGATGTCAGAGGATGTGCAATGCCTTATAATGTATAAAAGCAAAATACTGCGGATGCTGGAAATCTGAAACAAAAACAAGAAATGCTGGATTCACTCAGCAGGTCTGGCAGCATCTGTGGAAAGAGTTCCGAAGAAGGGTCACTGACCCGAAACGTTAACTCTGCTTCTCTTTCCACAGATGCTGCCAGACCTGCTGAGTGAATCCAGCATTTCTTGTTTTTGTGTGCCTTATAATGTATGGTCGACTGTGTTAAAGTGAATTTCCGCTCTCATATCCTCAGATCAAAGATACTAACATGCCTGACGTTCCCATTTCTCGCAACCAAAGAAAGCACATCGTGCATCAGGTAAACTTAAAACATTGATTGATCACTTTGTTTCTGAATGCGCCCTGGACACGGCAGTCTCTGTCACAAAGACATCACAAAGATAAGGCTGAAGTATTTGCAAAAATTTTCAGCCAGAAGTGCCCAGTCGATGATCCATCTCGACCTCCTCCTGAAGTCCCCAGCATCACAGATGCCAAACTTCAGCCAATTCGATTCACTCCACGTGATGTCAGGAAACGACAGAAGGCACTGGATACTGCAAAAGCTATGGGCCCTGACAATATTGCGGCAACAGTACTGAAGACCTGTGCTCCAGAACTTGCCGCGCCCCTAGCCAAGCTGTTCCAGTATAGCTACAACACTGGCATATACCCTGCAATGTGGAAAATTGCCCAGGTATGTCCTGTACACAAAAAGCAGGACACATCCAACCCGGCCAACTACCGTTCCATTAGCCTACTCTCAATCATCAATAAAGTGATGGAAGGTGCCATCAACAGTGCCATCAAGCGGCACTTGCTTAGTAACAACCTGTTCAGTGATGCCCAATTTGGGTTCTGCCAGGGCCACTCAGCTCCTGACCTCATTACAGCCTCGGTTCAAACATGGACAAAAGAGCTGTACTCAAGAGGTGAGGTGAGAGTGACTGCCCTTGACATCAAGACCGAGTATGGCATCAAGGACCCCTAGCGAAACTGAGGTCAATGGGAATCAGGGGGAAAACCCTCCGCTGGCTGGAGTCATACCTAGCACAAAGGAAGATGGTTGTGGTTGTTGGAGGTCAATCATCGGAGCTCCAGGACATCACTGCAGGATTACCTCAGGGTAGTGTCCTAGGGCGAACCATCTTCAGCTCCTTCATCAATGACCTTCCTTCAATCATAAGGTCAGAAGTGGGGATGTTCGCTGATGATTGCACAATGTTCAGCACCATTCACAACTCCTCAGATACTGAAGCAGTCCGTGTAGAAATGCAGCAATACCTGGACAATATCGAGGCTTGTGCTGATAAGTGGCAAGTAACATTCGCGCCACACAAGTGCCAGGCAATGACCATCTCCAACAAAAGAGAATCGAACCATCTCTGCTTGACAATCAACGGCATTACCATCGCTGAATCCCCCAATAGCAACATCCTAGGGGCTACCGTTGACCGAAAACTGAACTGGAGTGGCCATATAAATACCGTGGCTACAAGAGCAGGTCAGAGGCTAGGAATCTTGAGGCGAGTAACTCACCTCCTGACTCCCCAAAGCCTGTCCACAATCTACAAGGCACAAGTCAGGAGTGTGATGGAATACTCTCCACTTGTCTGGATGGGTGCAGCTCCAACAACACTCAAGAAGCTCGACACCATTCAGGACAAAGCAGCCCGCTTGATTGGCAGCCCATCTACAAACATTCACTCCCACCACAACCGACACACAGTGGCAGCAGTGTGTACCATCTACAAGATGCACTGCAGCAATGCACCAAGGCTCCTTAGACAGCACCTTCCAAACCCACGACCTCTACCAACAAGAAGGATAAGGGCAGCAAATACATGGGAACACCACCACCTGCAAGTTCCCCTCCAAATCACACACCATCCTGACTTGGAACTATATCGCCGTTCCTTCACTGTCGCTGGGTCAAAATCCTGGAACTCCCTTCCTGACAGCACTGTGGGTGTACCTACCCCACATGGACTGCAGCGGCTGAAGAAGGCAGCTCACCACCTCCTCTCAAGGGCAATCAAGAATGGGCAATAAATGCTGGCCTGGCCAGCGACGCCAACATCCCGTGAATGAATTTTTAAAAATCCAACCTATCACTCGGCCCAATCCCAAAGGAATTGCTGAGGATGCATCTTCCCTTCCTGGCTTCCATGTTCTCCGCTTAGTTGACGTCATGCTCGTCCTTCAGGTCCGATCCCAGTCACATTTAATTCTGGCCTCATCATCACAAGCCAAAAAATAAATCCTTCACTTTTCTGTCCTTCCGAACTGACACCATGGGCTGAATTTTATTAGTGTGCTGCAACTGGCGGTGCCGTGTTTTGAAATCAGCGGCCTTACAGCGCTGCTGAGACCCAGCCATATTTTGTTCTGGGGGCTTATCTAAATGGAGGGTTGGGAGGGGCCGCCATTGATGACTTGCAAGGGGCGGCCGCTCCGTTCCTCGCAATGCCTTCCCGTGCCACCGCACAGACATTGCCGCCATTTTTATAGGGCCTCGGGCGCTCCAGAATATTTTTTTAAGGGAAAGAACGCGAAAAAATAAAGATCGGCATTTACTCATATTTTACATTCCCTGTTCCACACCCACAATGAGGAACAAATATTTAAATTGTCCTCTTCCTCCAGAAAAATCTTTTGTCCAGGTCGCGAACTTGCCCTCCGAACATCATTGCCTTCATCAACCTCAACCGGCCCCACAGCAGATAACAAATGTTTTGTCCCTGCTTCCCTCCCCCATCCCCCCACCCGCCCTGATAATTTTAGCCCACATGCTCTGCACCGACAACTGAAGTTCCAAAGGCACGCCAGGTGCGGCTGGCGACTGTTAAATCGGCGCGGGATCCCCCCGCGGGAACAGGTGGGTTTAGTTGTATTTAGTGTTCATTAATTTTTATATGTAAATTAAAGCCCTGAACGCCAAGAGGTGGGCGGAGGCGGGGCTGTTCCGCGGACTCGCTGCCACCTGTAAGATGCGACGGATCCTTCTCGCCATAGCAGTCCTGGCGTATCGCCCCTGCAAGTTCTTTACGGGCACCGCTGCCGCAACCCCCGACATCGACAGCTGGTAAAATTCAGCCCCAACATATCCAAGCTGCTTTTGCACATAACGCTCTTGAAGATGTTGTTGTTTCCTAAATTCATATCTATCTTTCTGGTAAAACCATTTTTGAGGACCTAGGTTTATATCACCCCTGCCTCAGTATAGGGACTTCTCTTTGCAGAGTCACAATACATCATTTCTGCGAAGGTAAACTATCCTTCCTAGTCTTTTCCGACTTGTCTGTAACTTTGAAATGATTAACTGCACCACGCTCCTCCATCGCTGATTAATAGGTCAGAGCAACATACACTTGAGACCATTCTTATCTGTCCAATCATAGTCAAGGTGGAACCTGCAATGAAGTCTCATCCAGATCCTGTCATTACCTATGATGTCCCCTATGGTCCAACCTTGCCTCTCCTTCTATTTCCCATCTGGATGCTGGCCCTCAGTGGCATAATGCAAACTCACAATGTTAGGTTGCACATGCACATTGGGAGCTCACAGCTTCTTCTCATCTGACGTTCAGTAGGGGACTATTTTGGGAATAGTGATCACAATTCCGTAAGTTTTAGGATACTCATGGACAAAGATGAGAGTGGTCCTAAAGGAAGAGTGCTAAATTGGGGGAAGGCCAACTCTACCAAAATTCGGCAGGAGCTGGGGAATGTGGATTTGGAGCAGCTGTTTGAAGGTAAATCCACATTTGATATGTGGGAGGCTTTTAAAGAGAGGTTTATTAGCGTGCAGGAGAGACATGTTAATGTGAAAATGAGGGGTAGAAATTGCAAGATTAGGGAACCATGGATGACAGGTGAAATTGTGAGACTAGCTAAGAGGAAAAACGAAGCATACATAAGGTCTAAGCAGCTGAAGAAAGACGAAGCTTTGAAAGAATATCGGGATTGTAGGCACAATCTGAAACGAGGAATTAAGAGGGCTAAAAGGGGTCATGAAATATCTTTAGCAAACAGGGTTAAGGAAAATCCCAAAGCCTTTTATTCATATATAAGGAGAAAGACGGTAACCAGAGGAAGGGTTGGCCCACTCAAGGGCAAAGGAGGAAAGTTATGCGTGGAGTATGAGAAAATGGGTGAGATTCTAAACGAGTACTGTGCATTGGTATTCACCGAGGAGAGGGACATGACGGATGTTGAGGTTAGGGACAGATGTTTGATTACTCTAGGTCAAGTGGGCATAAGGAGGGAGGAAGTGTTGGGTATTCTAAAAGGCATTAAGGTGGACAAGTCCCCAGGTCCGGATGGGATCTATCCCAGTTTACTGCGGGAAGCGAGAGAGGAAATAGCTGGGGCCTTAACAGATATCTTTGCAACATCCTTAAACACGGGTGAGGTCCCGGAGGACTGGAGAATTGCTAATGTTGTCCCCTTGTTTAAGAAGGGTAGCAGGGAAAATCCAGGTAATTATAGACCGGTGAGCCTGACGTCAGTGGTAGGGAAGCTGCTGGAGAAGTTATTGAGGGATAGGATCTATTCCCATTTGGAAGAAAATGGGCTTATCAGTGATAGGCAACACGGTTTTTGTGCAGGGAAGGTCATGTCTTACCAACTTAATAGAATTCTTTGAGGAAGTGACAAAGTTGATTGATGAGGGAAGGGCTCTAGATGTCGTATACATGGACTTCAGTAAGGCGTTTGATAAGGTTCCCCATGGTAGGCTGATGGAGTAAATGAAGGCGCATGGGGTCCAAGGTGTACGAGCAAGATGGATAAAGAACTGGCTGGGCAACAGGAGACAGAGGGTAGCAGTGGAAGGGAGTTTCTCAAAATGGAGACGTGTGACCAGTGGTGTTCCACAGGGATCCGTGCTGGGACCACTGTTGTTTGTGATATACATAAATGATTTGGAGGAAAGTATAGGTGGTCTGATTAGCAAGTTTGCAGACGACACTAAGATTGGTGGAGTAGCAGATAGTGAAGGGGACTGTCAGAGAATACAGCAGAATATAGATAGACTGGAGAGTTGGGCAGAGAAATGGCAGATGGAGTTCAATCAGGGCAAATGCGAGGTGATGCATTTTGGAAGATCCAATTCAAGAATGAACTATACAGTAAATGGAAAAGTCCTGGGGAAAATCGATGTACAGAGAGATTTGGGTGATCAGATCCATTGTTCCCTAAAGGTGGCAACACAGGTCAATAGAGTGGTCAAGAAGGCATACGGCATGTTTTCCTTCATCGGACGGGGTATTGAGTACAAGAGTTGGCAGGTCATGTTACAGTTGTATAAGACTTTGGTTCGACGACATTTGGAATACTGCGTGCAGTTCTGGTCGCCACATTACCAAAAGGATGTGGATGCTTTGGAGAGGGTGCAGAGGAGGTTCACCAGGTTTTTACCTGGTATGGAGGGCGCTAGCTATGAGGAGAGGTTGAGTAGATTAGGATTATTTTCATCAGAAAGACGGAGGTTGATGGGGACCTCATTGAGGTGTACAAAATCATGAGAGGTATAGACAGGATGGATAGCAAGAAGATTTTTCCCAGAGTGGGGGATTCAATTACAAGGGGACACGAGTTCAAAGTGAAAGGGGAAAAGTTTAGGGGGGATATGCGTGGAAAGATCCTTGACACAGAGGGTGGTGGGTGCCTGGAACGCGTTGCCATCGGAGGTGGTGGACGCGGGCACAATAGCGTCTTTTCAGATGTATCTTGACAGATACATGAATGGGCAGGTAGAAAAGATATACAGACCCTTAGAAAATAGGCGACAGGTTTAGATAGAGGATTTGGATTGGCGAAGGCTTGGAGGGTCGAAGGGCATGTTCCTGTGCTGTAATTTTCTTTGTTCTTTGTTCTTTTTATCACAAACTCTTCCAGAAAATGTAGAATCATGGGAATTTTATCGGGCTGAAGAATGCCATTCTACACGTCGGATCGGTGCTGGCTTTCTGCAAAAGCAACCCAGCTAATCACAAATATCGGTCCTTCCTTCGTAGCACTGTAATTTTTCTCCTCATCAAGTGTTAATCCAATGCCCTTTTGAAAGCCAAAATTGAATTTCGCTCCTCCTTTATCTCTGGTTGTGTATTCAGGATCCTGACGACTCGCTGTGCAGAAACGCATTCCTCAAGGCAGCGTACTTCTTTTGCCAGTCACCATATTTCATTGTCCTCTAGTTCTCGAGGATTACAGGAATGTTTTACAACCTGCTATGTCTGGACATTCATGCTTTCCTGAATGATAGTCGGATCAGTCATGTCCTAATTGCTTGGCAGAACAGGCTGGAGGGTCTAAATGGCCTACTGCTGCCCCTAATGCTTGTTTTCCTGTGTTGTTGTCCGCTAAATCACCGCTTAACTTCGAAGGAGAACAACACAGCTTCTTCAGTCCATTCGTCCTAAATTGTGGTGCCCGGAATTTAAAACATTACTCCAGTGAAGGCCGAAAGAAAGATTCAAAGCGTTCATCATAACTCCCCAACCTTTGTATTCTATGCAGCTATTTTAAAGGCCTGGGCTCCGTATCCTGATTTACAAATTTTCTGTACTAGATCTGCCATGGTCAACTATTTGCACGCGTATGCATGCAGTACTCTCCGTTACTGCACTTAATTTAAAATACACCCTTTCTGTTGTCTTGACACTCCTCGTTCTTCCTCCCAAAATGTATGACTGCAGGTTTCTCTACAATAAATTTAATCTGCCAATCATCTGTCTCTCGCTCATCCTGCCTCTGTCCTGTGGAAGTATATCACTATCCCCCTCACACATTCGCACTGGCCGAAGTTTAATCAGGATGGCCGAAGTTGGGAAGTTGTGCTTCATATGGTTCTGTAAAGGGACAAATACTGTGCACGGTTTACATTAATGATATCAACTTTGATTCAGAAAACACGTTTCGAACTTTCGGATGAATCCACCCTGAGTGGGGGTGATGTGGGCGTGGTGGTGCTAGAGTCAATTTTCAGGACGACTGCAACAAAGTTCGAAATTGATAGCAGAGGAGTGCATGACAACAGAGAATATGAAGAGATTAGCAGAGAAGTCATCAAACTTGTCGGAACACAAACAACAACCATCAAAAGAAATTATCAAGGAACACAATAAAGAAATGATTTACAGTAACGTCAATGGAAGAGGAAGATCGGTTTGAGGAAGAAATATTAAGGTGTAGAAAGCATGATATCACAATTAAGGGTAGAGAAGTGACAGAAATACTAAATAATTATTTTGATTCAGTATTTCCCAGGGAGGTTGAACAAGCTGATTTGGCATTGATTCATGAAGTGAATAATGAGCTAAAACCTTTTCGAATGGAAAGTGGTTGTGTTGCATAAACTAGTTGAAATCAAATTGGTTAAAAACCCCTGATCAGGCTGGATTGCATCTACGTATTTTTGAAAGAATCTAGAGAAGAGATAGAAGGAGTATGAATGCACACATTTAATAAATCGTATAGAGAAAGCTGTTGCACCAGAGGACTGGCACATAGTTAATGTAATTCGTAAAATCAAGGAGGGGAAAGAACATGCCCAGGGAATTTTAGCTCAGTGAGCTTAATATCGCTGCCATGAAAGATAATGGACCCCTCACTAAATGAGAGTATAAAGACCATCCAAAAAAGCGAAATAAGATAAAGCATAGCCTGCAGGGATTTCAAAAGGGGAAACTTGCTTGACCAAACTTATTGAATTTTTGAGCATATAGTGAGGGAGTAGGCAATGCTAAGGCTAAGATGTATTTTATCTGAATTTTCAAAAGGACTTCGATAAGGCGCCACATAATAAAGCAATGAATTCGGTCACAAGATTTCATGTCATGGGATTACTGGTGGAATGGATTGAGATTTAGTTTCAAGACAAACAGAAGAGAGTGGGAATAAAGCATAGTTAATCAGGATGGCAGAAAATGGGAAATGGTGCTTCACATGGTTCAGTAAAGGGACACATACTGTGCACTGTTTACATTATTGACATCAACTTTGATTCAAAAAACACGTTTCGAACTTCTGGATGAATTCAGCGTGGGTGGGGTTGATGTGGGCGCGGTGGTGCTAAAGTCAATTTTCAGTACGACTGCAACAAAGTATGGGTGGGCGTTAGCAAACAAATTTCAACCCAGATAAATGTGAGGTGGCATATTTGGGCCAGAAGATTTCAGTTATTAAATGCAAGCACTGAGCGTGGCAAGGGCGCAAAATGTACTCTGGGTGGGGGACTTCAATGTCCATCACCAAGTGTGGCCCGGTAACACCACTACTCACTGAGTTGGCAGAGTACTAAAGGACATAGCTGCTAGACTGGGTCTGCGGCAGGTGGTGGTGGATCCAACAAGAGGGAACAACATACTTGTCTTTGTCCTCACCAATCTGCCTGCCACAGATGATTCTGTCCATGGCTGTATTGGTAGGAGTGACCACCGTACAGTCCTTGTGGAGACGATGTCCGGCCTTCACATTGAGGGTTCTGTCCATCATGTTAGACATTAGAACATTACAACATTACAGCGCAGTACAGGCCCTTCGGCCCTCGATGTTGCGCCGACCTGTCAAACCATCTGACCTACACTATTCCATTTTCAACCATATGTCTATCCAATGACCACTTAACTGCCCTTAAAGTTGGCGAGTCTACTACTGTGGCAGGCAGGGCGTTCCACGCCCCTACTACTCTCTGAGTAAAGAAACTACCTCTGACATCCGTCCTATATCTATCACCCCTCAACTTAAAGCGATGTCCCCTCGTGTTTGCCATCACCATCCAGGGAAATATCCACCCTATCTAACCCTCTGATTATCTTATATGTCTCTTTTAAGTCACCTCTCCTCCTCCTTCTCTCCAACGAAAACAACCTCAAGTCGCTCAGCCTTTCCTCGTAAGACCTTCCTTCCATACAAGGCAACATCCTCGTAAATCTCCTCTGCACCCTTTCCATAACTTCCGCATCCTTCCGATAATGCGGTGACCAGAACTGCAAGCAATACTCCAGGTGCGGTCTCACCAGATGTTGTGTGGCATTATCACCGTGCTAAATGGGATAGATTTCGAACAGATCTAGCAATTCAAAACTGGGCATCCATGTGGCGCTGTGGACCATCAGCAACAGCAGAATTGTAAACAACCACAATCTGTAACCTCATGGCACGGCATATCCCCCACTCTACCATTACCATCAAGCCAGGAGACCAACCCTGGTTCGATGAAGAGTGCAGGAGGGCATGCCAGGAGCAGCACCAGGCATACCTCAAAATGATGTGTCAACCTGTTGAAGCTACAACCCAGGACTACTTGCATGCCAAACTGCACAAGCAGCATGCAATAGAGAGGGATAAGCGATCCCGTAAGCAACGGATCAGATCTAAGCTCTGCAGTCCTGCCACATACAGACGTGAATGGTGGTGGACAATTAAACAACTAACTCGAGGAGGTGGCTCCACCAATATCCCCATCCTCAATGATGGGCAGCACAGAACATCAGTGTGAAAGATAAGGCAAAAGCATTTGCAATAATCTTCAGCCAGAAGTGCCAAGTTGATGATCCATCTCGGCCCCCTCCTGAAGTCCCCAGCATTACAGATGCCAGACTTCAGCCAATTTGATTCATTCCGCATGATTTCAAAAAAATGACTGAACGCACTGGATACTGCAAGGACTATGGGTCCTGACAATATTACAGCAAAAGTAATTAAGACCTGTGCGCCAGAACTTGCCGCACCCCTACCAAGCTGTTCCAGTACAGCTGCAACACTGGCATCTACCCTGCAATGTGAAAAATTGCCCAGTTATGCCCTGTACACAAAACGCAGGAAAATTCCAACGCGGCAAATTACTGCCCTATCAGTCTACTCTCAATCATCAGAAAAGTGATGGAAGGTGACAACATCAGAGCCATCAAGCAGTACTTGCTCAGCAATAACCTGCTCAGTGATACCCAGTTTGGGTTCCGACAGGGCCACTCAGCACCTGACCTCATTACAGCCTTGGTTCAAATATGGACAAAAGAGCTGAACTCAAGACGTGAGGTGAGAGTGACTTCCCTTGACATCAAGGCAGCATTTAACCGAGGAGCCCTAGCAAAATTGAGAACAATGGGAATCAGGGGGAAAACCATCCGCTGGCAGGAGTCATATACAGCACAAAGGAAGATGGTTGTGGTTGTTGGAGGTCAATTATCTGAGCTCCAGGACATCAATGCAGGGGTTCCTCAGGGTAATGTCCTAGGGCCTACCATCTTCAGCTTCTTCATCAATGACCTTCCTTCAATCATAGGTTCAGAAGTGGGGATGTTCGCTGATGATTGCACAATGTTCAGCACCATTCATGACTCCTCAGATACTGAAGCAGTCCGTATAGAAATGCAGCAAGATTTAGACAATATCCAGCCTTGGCCTGATAAGTGGCAAGTAACATTCGCACCACACAAGTGCCAGGCAAGGACATCTCAACCAAAAGAGAATCTAACCATCTCCGCTCGACATTCAACGGCATTACCATCGCTGAATCCCCCACTACCAACATCCTAGGGGCAACCATTGACCGGAAACTGAACTGGAGTAGCCATATAAATACCGTGGCTAGAAGAGCAGGTCAGAGGCTAGGAATCCTGAGGCGAATAACTCTCCTCCTGACTCCCCAAAGCCTGTCCACCATCTTCAAGGCACAAGTGAGGAGTGTGATGGAATACTCCCTTCACCACCAATGCACAGTGGCAGCAGTGTGTACCTTTTACAAGATGTACTGCAGCAATGCACGAAGGCTCGTTAGACAGCACCTTCCAAACCCGCGACCTCAACCAATTAGAAGGACAAGGGCAGCAAATACATGGGAACACCACCACCTACAAGTTCCCCTCCAAGTCTCACACCATCCTCACTTGAAACTATTTCGCCGTTCCTTCACTGTCGCTGGGTCAAAATCCTGAAACTCCCTTCCGAACAACACTGTGGGTGTACCTACCCAACATGGTCTGCAGCGGTTCAAGAAAGCAGCTCATCACCACCTTCTCAAGGGCAATTAGGGATGGGCCAGAAATGCTGGCCTGGCCAGAGACGCCCAAATCACACGAATGAATAAAAGAAAATCTCTCCCGCCATCACAGAGTCTCAACGAGACTGAAATAGTGATACAAGCATTGTATTCTTGACCTTACAAAGAACAAAGACCAAAGAACAGTAGAGCACAGGAACAGGCCATTCGGCCCTCCAAGCCTGCGCCGATCTTGATCCCTGCCTAACCTAACGCCTTCTGCACTTCCGGGGCCCATATTCCTTTATTCCCTTCCTATTCATATATTTGTCAAGATGTCTCTTAAACGTCGCTATCGTATCTGCTTCCACCACCTCCCCTGGCAGCAAGTTCCAGGCACTCACCACCCTCTGTGTAAAAGACTTGCCTTGCACATCCCCTCTAAACTTTGCCCCTCGCACCTTAAACCTATGTCCCCTAGTAACTGACTCTTCCACCCTGGGAAAAAGCTTCTGACTATCCACTCTGTCCATGCCGCTCATAACTTTGTAAACCTCTATCATTTCGCCCCTCCACCTCCGTCGTTCCAGTGAAAACAATCCGAGTTTTTCCAACCTCTCCTCATAGCTAAATCCCTCCAGAACAGGCAACATCCTGGTAAACCTCCTCTGTACCCTATCCAAAGCCTCCACGTCCTTCTGGTAGTGTGGCGACCAGAATTGCACGCAATATTCTAAGTGTGGCCTCACTAAGGTGTTGTACAGCTGCAACATGACTTGCCAATTTTTATACTTTATGCCCCGACAGACGAAGGCAAGCATGCCCTATGCCTTCTTGACTACCTTATCCACCTGCATTGCCACTTCCAGTGACCTGTGGACCTGTGCGCCCACATCCCTCTGCCTGTCAATACTCCTAAGGGTTCTGCCATTTACTGTCTTCCTCCCACCTGCAGTAGACCTTCCAAAATGCATTACCTCACATTTGTCCAGATTAAACTCGATCTGCCATTTCTCCGCCCACGTCTCCAACCGATCTATATCCTGCTGTATCCTCTGACAATCCTCATCATTATCCATAACTCCACCACCCTTGTGTCATCCACATACTTACGAATCAGACTAGCTACATTTTCCTCCAAATCATTTATATATACTACAAACAGCAAAGGTCCCAGGACTGATCACTGCGGAACACCACTCGTCACATCCCTCCATTCAGAAAAACACTTTCTTTGCATTTCTTAAGCTCTGTATGGTCAAATTAATAATAATTACGTTTTTGTATGGACAAGTAACACAAGCCAATGACTGCAAATCCAACCTTTGGATGCGACTTTGTTGAGACCTCGGCCATTTCCTGCTCTGCCAGTTCTGCAGCGACGCAGTTTCAAGCCATCTGGAGCACACGCCGGGATCAGAGACAACTAGGGGTTCCATTGTTTCTGCAAGGGCCTTTGTTTCAAAACCTCAGCAAAATATCAGCATGTGAAACCGTGGGATATTATGCCTCAGCTTGAAAGGCGGAGCTTTTTTTTGTGGCTACAATCATAGACTTAAGTTGACCTTACTTCTACCTTCAGCAAGCTGATAGGGATATGAAATACAGCCTAGAGTACACACTGAATTTCCTTTTTTTTCTGCAGCTGATCTTCAGCTGGATGCACTTAAGTCATGCAACCTGTGGTTACTCGGTCGTCAGAATGAATAGGCTGCGTCACCTCCTTTCGATTTAGTCTGACAACTTCTGAGAAAGTGAAAGCTGTATCCAAATGCCTCACACGCTGCAAGACCAAAGTCGGTTCAAACCTGCTGGCATCCATGTATTCTGTGATATTGCATTGGGCGAGCTGCACCTACATTGAGCAAATGGCAATGGTTTCACTCACGACGTCGGTAAAACCTAAACCTTTTTTCCAAACTTCATGGTTAGCCTAACACTTGTATTTATATCGGACATTGTTATGATTCACTTCACAGCCATTACATGCTTGTCAGCAAATATACAGGGACCATCTCTCTCCCTCTGTCTCTTTGCCAGTCGAGGTTTCCATAAGTCTCTGTCTATCTTCATGTACAACGAATTGTGTATACATCAGTCTCACAGTGTCGAATTAACTGTCTTTCTACATTTCGTTTCTTGACAAGTATACATTTCTCAATCTTTGTATCTTACTCTATATGTTAATATTCCAACAATGTATGTGCAAATGTGTATGCCTATTTATCTCAGTCGACCGACATGTCTCACAGCCTGAGTTCAAAAGCAAATGTATTGGTGAGTCTATCAAAGTACATCATCATGTAAAAATGGCATAATACGGTCAGCAGTGAAGGAATCATGCTCGCCATTGAATATAATTGCAAATCCCAACTGACCTCCTGTGGACATTTTAGTGGCAACGTTACCTCGTGTCACTCATACTCTCATAGATAGGTTCATTTCCCCATCGGAATAGAACGATTTTTCATATTGTGATTAGCAACTTGTTCCTGCTTACGTTCTGTAGTGAGCAAAAGAGAATCGACTAACCTGCTTTCAAAAAACATTGCGTATATAAAATTGACTGCAAAGTCAAGATGAACATTTCGGTTTAGCAAGCCGTCGGGCCATTTCATGCCAAGCAGCTCCTACAGAGACGTAGTTTCAAACCACATGGTACACAATTAGGTATGTTAGCCACCTTGCTGTGGCTCCATCATTGCCTGGGCATCTTCTCTTTCCCTCTGCAGATCTTTATGGTTCCAAACCGTGGGCTATCATGCCACAGCTTGAAAAGTGGGCGAGCGTTGTTGCTAACAAGCCCTCACTTCCGAGAGACCGACTGCCCATTAAACGTTATATTTTCGAGGAAGTAGCAAGCAGTTTCCCAACAGCTCACAAGCTGCAGTGTCAGACTCAGTTAATCCCTGCTGGCAGCCCATACTCTAATGTTCCAGTACCGATCTCCTCCTATTTTGAGCACTGTGCCACTCCATGGCCACAGGCACCACTTCGGTAACACCTGCATTCTTTCCCGTTTTTCATGGTGTCATGGTCCAGCAGTTTTGTTTTCGGAATGTGCAGTTTGCTTTAAGGCTTCCAAGGGATCAGTATTGCTTTAAGAGCCGACAAGCCTTTGGAGGTATAGGAAAGTACATTTCCATTGCCTTAGAAACAGACATTTGGAGACTGCGAAAGGTTGCATTCTCGAAAAAGTCACTGGCAGTGAGCCGAATGCGATACATTTGTTGCAAGTCATTTCTAACTGGCAGTTACTAAGACAGTATGAGCACACAGACACTGAAGACACAGCTGTGATGAGCACACCTGAAAAAGAGCTCTCTGCCATTTAAACTGAAGGTTTAGGATTTTAGTCTATTTAATTATTATCTCTGAAAATTCTAAGCCATCAAGCCAAGACAGAGATCTCTGGTAATTTAAATTGAAGAAAGGGAAGCTGGACTGTGACAATCTTTTATGCCTCAAAAACTCAGATTAATTCTATTGAAAGTGTTCGCTATTTGTGAATTGTTGAAATTCATCACTGAAGAAGGAAGCATCACCTGCTGCTGATGCTCGACTATGGACTGTTGTACGTGGAAGAACCTTATCCCTATCGAATGGCTGTGAGTAATTCGAGCATAATCCATTGAGGACTTCGAGCAATATTGGGCTATAAAGTTGCAAGGACTCTATTTTTTTCTATTTTAAATGTTGTTTCCATCTTCATCGTCTTTAAGAATTTCGTTCTTCAAGTTACAGAGTCAATTTGTTGATTTAATGACATCGGGTTTTGTTAGCCTCATTCGGGGGTTAATAGATGGTACATTTTGGCTTGTTCTTGCTTTAATTCGGAAAGTTTTAAAATGATATGTTATCTGATCTGTAGAACGAAGGGATTGAATTACCAGTGTGTTGGTTCGACCATAATCATAATCCTCTTACTTGATGGTGTGCGGGTGGGGGCGGGTGGGGAGGGGAGGTGGGGGGAGGGGGAGAGCCTGGGAGGGGTTGCTTGGACAGGAGCAGTCGGTCGTAACAATGGCCACATCTAGATTTGATGTTTACATAGTCCACAGATATAAGCTGCCTTCACGGTACTTACACTCTTGTCAGTGACACTGTCGGAACCGTCTATGCCCCTCTGTCTCTCTGTATATTGAAGTTTGCATGTTTCCCGCTCTCTATCTTCATGTTTAAGAGAGGCAAGCAACTGTTCATCTCACTGCCTATCGTCTTACGTGCCTCTGTCTTTCCATTTGTTTACAAGTTTATTTTCTCTTTGTATCTGTTTCAGTCGACTGGTATTTTTTAAAATTCCAATGACTGCATATCAACATGTGTGTGCCTCTCTATCTGTCTATTGACACCGCTCAAAGCCCGAATTCAATATCAACTACATTGGCGAGTCTAACAAAGGAGATCCTTTATGACTGGTATTATGCGGTCTGCATGAAGTAATCATGTCAATCATTCATTGTACCTACAGCTCTCCAGAGATTTCTTATTGGCATTACAATGGCAACTTTTCCTAGCATCGGTCCTATTGCCACAGACTTGCGCACTTTGCTATAGAAATGCAACGGTCTTCTGAGTGCACTTACTGTCTTGTTCGTTCTTAAGATCTGTGGAGCACAAACGAAAATCTTTAAACACCCTTTCCAAAATGCTTTGTGTGTGGATAATTAACACAGTTCAACGACAGCAAACAAACTCAGGATTCTGCTTTGAATACAGGTCAGACCATGTCATGCCAATCGAGCAACGCGCAAACACAACTTAAATTCACACGATGCACAGTACCAATAATATATCGCAGAAACAAGGGCAAGATTTCAATTGGCAGATAACGACAATAAGAAGCAACTTGGCTGCAATAAACTGTTGAATTGGAAACACTATAAGTTTGCAACTAGAATATGGTAACAATATATTTCTCCTACTTCAGAGCTTGATATTGGCAAGGTATTGGATGCTTTTATGTATGGTCACATTAATCAAAGTTACAGATGCACGCAACAGTTACAACGACAGAGTGCATTTATATGGATTTTCACGTGTTGTAATGTCCATAGCAATTCTAAGGAGACTTGCAAAACGAAATGTGGCAACAAGCCACGTGAGAGAACAAGATGTCACATGAAAAAAAAACCTTGGGCAGAGCTGACTTTCGTGGGATAATTCGGGAACGAGAGGGAGAACCTTTTACGAAGGGAATTCCAGAGATTAGGACCTCAGCAGCATATGGCATGCACATGATAATCTTAACAATCAAATTCCAACATAGCTAGGGGGGAACTGGCTCAACCCGATATGTCTGCAGTTCTGGAACGTGCGGATTTGATGCAAATTGATAGCCTTGGAGGAATTTGAAAGACAGGATGACATTCAAAAAGTATGTCATTGCTGAACTGAGAGCCAATGTAGTTCAGCAAAAAACAGCAGAGAAGGTGGACATTCGGCACCATGGGTTAAATAATATGCGGGAGGCGGGACTCCTGACGCCCGGTTGAAAACGGGTCAGAAGCCTGCATCTGCATCTTTGTGCCTCCCAACAGCTCGGGTGATCATCCAGTCTTTTTAAATCCTAGTTTCAGGAGCCCGAAATCTCTTCCCGTTCAAAAGTCGGATTGCACTTCCAACAGCTATTAGCCAAACAGAGGGCCAGCAACTCACCATTACCTGCAGCGCCTCCCAGAGCAGTGGCCACTTGCACTAGTGCAGAAAAAGTGGACCCAGGCCAAGAGCAGGAACCCCCGACCAGTGTCGGTAACACCGCGTCACCAGGGCCAGTCATGAACATCTGCTGTCTTGTGTCTGTCTATCAGTGCTAAAATGCGTTTAGTTTTGGTGACTGCAGCTTTGAAAGAAGCGAAGGTGCGAGAGCGAGCTTACAGCTGGGAAGTCAATTTCAGTGGAAGTTTAAAAGTTAATTCCCTTTTGTTTTCGGAGGACCAGGGGACTGCTGGTAGATTTGTTGGGAATTTAGAATAGAGGGAATGGAAGTTCAGGCAGCTGTATGTTCCTCCTGCAGAATGTGGGAGGTAAGGGTCGCCAACAGTGTCCCTGCTGACTGCATCTGCGGGAAGTGCACCCAACTCCAGCTCCTCGAGAACCGCGTTAGGGAACTGGAGCTGGAGCTGGATGAACTTCGGATCATTCGGGAGGCGGAGGGGGTTATTGAGAGGAGTTATGGGGAGGTAGTCACACCTTAGGTAAAAGAAATAGGTAGATGGGTTACCGTCAGGGGAAGGAGAGGGAACCAGCAGGCAGTGCAGGGGTCCCCTGTGGCCGTTTCCCTCAACAACAGGTATACCGTTTTGGATACTGTTGCGTGGGACGACTTACCAGGGGTAAGCAATGGGGTACAGGTATCTGGCACAGAGTCTGTCCCTGTTGCTCAGAAGGGAAGGGGGAAGAGGAGCAGAGCATTAGTCATTGGGGACTCCATAGTTAGGGGAACAGATAGGAGGTTCTGTGGGAACGAGAGAGACTCACGGTTGGTATGTTGCCTCCCAGGTGCCAGGGTTTGTGATGTCTCGGATCGTGTTTTTGGGATCCTTAAGGGGGAGGGGGAGCAGCCCAAAGTCGTGGTCCACAAAGGCACCAACGACATAGGTAGGAAGAAAGATGGGGATTTAAGACAGTAATTCAGGGAGCGAGGTTGGAAGCTTAGAGCGAGAACAAACAGAGTTGTTATCTCTGGGTTGTTGCCCATGCCACGTGATAGCGAAGCGAGGAATAGGGAGAGAGAGGAGTTGAACACGTGGCTGCAGGGATGGTGCAGGAGGGAGGGTTTTGGGTTCCTGGATAATTGGGGCTCTTTCTGGGGTAGGTGGGACCTCTACAAACAGGATGGTCTTCACCTGAACCAGAGGGGCGCCAATATCCTGGGGGAAGATTTGCTAGTGCTCCTCGGGGGGGGGGGGGGGGGGGTTTAAACTAATTCAGCAGGGGAATGGGAACCTAAAATGCAGTACCAGTGCACAGGATGTTGAGAGTAGTGAGGTCAGGGATAAGGTTACAAGGACGCAAGAGGGCACTGGCAAGCAAGAACCTGGTTTAAAGTGTGTCTACTTCAACGCCAGGAGCATCCGGAATAAGGTGGGTGAGCTTGCAGCATGGGTTGGTACCTGGGATCTCGATGTAGTGGCCATTTTGGAGACATGGGTAGAGCAGGGGCAGGAATGGATGTTGCGGGTTCCAGGATTTAGATGTTTCAGTAAGAACAGAGAAGATGGCAAAAGAGGGGGGGGGGGGTGTGGCATTGTTAATCAAGGAGAGTATTACAGCGACAGAAAGGACGTTTGAGGACTCGTCCACTGAGGTAGTATGGGCCGAGGTTAGAAACAGGAGAGGTGAGTCACCCTGTTGCGAGTCTTTTATAGACCTCCAAATAGTTCCAGAGATGTAGAGGAAAGGATAACGAAGATGATTCTCGACAGGGGCGAGAGTAACAGGGTAGTTGTTATGGGGGACTTTAACTTTCCAAATATCGACTGGAAATACTATAGTTCGAGTACTTTAGATGGGTCAGTTTTTGTCCAGTGTGTGCAGGAGGGTTTTCTGACACAGTATGTAGACAGGCCAACCAGGGGCGATGCCACATTGGATTTGGTACTGGGTAATGAACCCGGCCAGGTGTTCGATTTAGATGTAGGTGAGCACTTTGGTGATAGTGATCACAATTCGGTTAGGTTTACCTTAGCGATGGGCAGGAACAGGTATATACCGCAGGACAAAAATTATAGCTGGGGGAAAGGAAATTATGATGCGATTAGGCAAGATTTAGGATGTGTAGGATGGGGAAGGAAACTGCTGGGGATGGGAACAATCGAAATGTGGAGCTTATTCAAGGAGCAGCTACTGCGTGTCCTTGATAAGTATGTACCTGTGAGGCAGGGAGGAAGTTGTCGAGCGAGGGAGCCGTGGTTTACTAAAGAAGTTGAAGCGCTTGTCAAGAGGAAGAAGAAGGCTTATGTTAGGATGAGACGTGAAGGCTCATTTAGGGCGCTTGAGAGTTACAAGCTAGCCAGGAAGGATCTAAAGGGAGAGCTAAGAAGAGCAAGGAGAGGACACGAAAAGTCATTGGCGGATTGGATCAGGGAAAACCCTCAGGCTTTCTATAGGTATATCAGGAATAAAAGAATGACTAGAGTTAGAGTTGGGCCAATCAAGGATAGTAGTGGGAAGTTGTGTGTGGAATCAGAGGAGCTAGGGGAAGTGTTAAATGAATATTTTGCGTCAGTATTTACAGTAGAGAAAGAAAATGTTGTCGAGGAGAATACTGAGATTCAGGCTACTAGGCTAGATGGGATTGAGGTTCACAAGGAGGAGGAGTTATCAATTTTGGAAAGTGTGAAAATAGATAAGTCCCCTGGGCCAGATGGGATTTATCCTAGGATTCTCTGGGAAGCCAGGGAGGAGATTGCAGAGCATTTGTCCTTGATATTTATGTCATCATTGTCGACAGGAATAGTGCCGGAAGACTGGAGGATAGCAAATGTTGTCGCCTTGTTCAAGAAGGGGAGTGGAGACAGCCCTGGTAATTATAGACCTGTGAGCCTTACTTTGGTTGTGGGTAAAATGTTGGAAAAGGTTATAAGAGACAGGATTTATAATCATCTTGAAAAGAATAAGTTCATTAGCGATAGTCAGCACGGTTTTGTGACGGGTAGGTCGTGCCTCACAAACCTTATTGAGTTTTTCGGGAAGGTGACCAAACAGGTGGATGAGGGTAAAGCAGTGGATGTGGTGTATATGGATTTCAGTAAGGCGTTTGATAAGGTTCCCCATGGTAGGCTATTGCAGACAATACGGAAGTATGGGGTTGAAGGTGATTTAGAGCTTTGGATCAGAAATTGGCTGGCTGAAAGAAGACAGAGGGTGGTGGTTGATGGCAAATGTTCATCCGGGAGTTTAGTTACTAGTGGTGTACCGCAAGGATCTGTTTTGGGGCCACTGCTGTTTGTCATTTTTATAAATGACCTGGAAGAGGGTGTAGAAGGGTGGGTTAGTAAATTTGCGGATGACACTAAGGTCGGTGGAGTTGTGGATAGTGCCGAAGGATGTTGTAGGGTACAGAGGGACATAGATAGGCCGCAGAGCTGGGCTGAGAGATGGCAAATGGCGTTTAATGCGGAAAAGTGCGAGGTGATTCACTTTGGAAGGAGTAACAGGAATGCAGAGTACTGGGCTAATGGGAAGATTCTTGGTAGTGTAGATGAACAGAGAGATCTTGGTGTCCAGGTACATAAATCCCTGAAGGTTGCTACCCAGGTTAATAGGGCTGTTAAGAAGGCATATGGTGTGTTAGTTTTTCTTAGTAGGGGGATCGAGTTTCGGAGCTACGAGGTCATGCTGCAGCTGTACAAAACTCTGGTGAGACCGCTCCTGGAGTATTGCTTGCAGTTCTGGTCACTGCATTATAGGAAGGATGTGGAAGCTGTGGAAAGGGTGCCGAGGTGATTTACTAGGATGTTGCCTGGTATGGAGGGAAGGTCTTACGAGGAAAGGCTGAGGGACTTGAGGTTGTTTTCGTTGGAGAGAAGGAAGAGGAGAGGTGACTTAATAGAGACATATAAGATAATCAGAGGGTTAGATAGGGTGGATAGTGAGAGTCTTTTTCCTCGGATGGTGATGGCAAACACGAGGGGACATAGCTTTAAGTTGAGGGGTGATAGATTTAGGACAGATGTCAGAGGTAGTTTCTTTACTCAGAGAGTAGTAGGGGCGTGGAACGCCCTGCCTGCAACAGTAGTAGACTTGCCAACTTTAAGGGCATTTAAGTGGTCATTGGATAGACATATGGATGAAAATGGAATAGTGTAGGTCAGATGGTTTCAGAGGACGGCGCAACATCGAGGGCCGAAGGGCCTGTACTGCGCTGTAATGTTCTAATTCTAATTCTAATTCTCATTCGAATTCTAATTCTAATTCTCTGAGTCTGTGCATTTGTCTTTCTGTCTTTCAAGTCCGTTTGAGCCTTGTCAGTCTGTTGTAAATATTTATTTCTGTACCTCTCTGTCGATCGGTGAATACGACTTTTCTCCATTTATCTCCCCAATTATGCAGCACGAACATTTCTGTCTCTCCTATGTATATTCCTGTGCGGGAGATCATCAACAATTGTGCATCTGTTGTAATCTATCTCTTTGAATGAGAGACCGGTTTTGTATTAACAAAAATGGTGAGGTATTAATGCTTTACTGGGCCTGGCTTTACTGTAAGAGGCGAAGTTGTGGTGTTCGCTCTTCATTACATTACACATAGGCAGAGATTTATGCCAACCGTAACATCGCATGCTATCGCACTGTTTGAAAGAAGAATAAAGTTACTTTGGTACAGCTCTCACCTTCCTGGCACTTCTTAAGATCTATAGGACACAACAGAAAACCAGTAAAATTTCTGTCAAATTTCATTTTCGTATCAGAATGCAACTTAAACCCAATGGCATGCAATGCAATTCAGGTTTATACATCTCCGAGAGGCCGCCACGTCTTGTCTCAAGTGGATCAAGCAGACAAACAGTTTCAAGTCCATGGCGTCCAAGATCAGCTGCGCGTGTCATACAGTGTTCGAACATTGGACAGGCCTCTCTCTGGATTTGGCTGTATTGTATTAAAGGCTGGGGAGTTTGCTTTCACCATGGCGTTTGCTTACTTGACATTTCCATACACGTTTATTTTGATCCCAGTGATGGGATAACAAATTGCAATCCAAGGCACACACCTACGTATGGTTCTGTCTAGCTGATCTTGTGTTGAAAGCCATTCAATGCCTGGCTGGTCGCAAACGTCCTGCTTTCTGATTTCTGAGGTCATCCAAAATTATGCTGCACTTGTAATATCTCACACCACTCCAAATTCCCTTTTGCCCCTTCCACTCGCTGAGCAACATTAGCTCCCGGTCAGGCAACATCTTGATTTTAAAATTATCATGCTTGCTGTCAAATAACTCCGGGCCTCGCCCATCCCTCGCACTGTAATCAGCTCCAGTTCCACAGCCCGGCAACACAACTGTGCTCCTCTAATTCTGGCATCTTGCGCATCACTGATTTTAATTACACTATCAGATTCCTAGGCCTCAAGATCTGGAACATCCTCCCTAAATCTCTGCGTACCTCCACCTCATTTTCGTGCCTTAACACACGACATGAAACCTATCTGTTTGACCAAGATTTTCAGCAGTTGACCTAATTTCTCCTATTGTGGTTCGGTGTGGCAATTTACTTTGTTATGCACTTAATGTGCAGCACCTTGGAACCCTTTGTTACATTGGGCACTTTACAAATTGCAGTTGTTGTTCTTGTTATTGCTGTGAAGACAATATGATACCCCATGGCCCCAGTCCTCAACCGCTAACACTGGTAGCTGTTCCATTGTTTCTTATTTACGCCAGGATTTTCAGTTACGTCGTCTGCAGCTGCATGCCTCTTAGCATCCGTGTCATGCCCTTCAGAGACACGATGCTATCGAGAATGTTTTCAGGCATAGCTCTGGAGTCATTCTGTTGTATCGGGTGTCACTCAGAATTATTTGTCTCGCTAGTCTTAGGCTATTCGTCATTATACTTCTCTGACCAAAAAAAAACAGATTCAGGACAAGAATATATTTGAATCCATCAACGCACATCATTAACAGCCGCTGTATTAAGATCGCAAGGGAAAGAATGGCTTTCACCAAACTTTAAACTTACTGCTGCCATAAGACTTCTTAAGAAAATTCCAGCCCAATGATTCAAGCGCAATACATCTACCATGACATTCTTGCACAGTTTTAATCGTTAATACAACTTTTTATTTTCATTACCATCTTGTTCCTTCTTAATATCTATAGAGTACAATAAAAAAAAGTTAAACATTTTGCCCAATTCCTTTCCACATGAACAATTTACAGAAGTCTAGGAAAGCAAATTCTAAATCCCGAACTCAGCTTTGTCAAGAGGTTAGGACATCTCATGTAAGGCGTATAACTCAAAGAGACAGCTGAAAGCCTCACAATGCACCGGCGCCACTCACATAACACAAAGGTACGTCAAAAGATCGGTGTCAAGATTCCGAACAGTCGGAAACGGCAATTCCAAGAAACATGGCATTTTAAAGTCTCGCATATGTGGCATTATAAGTAGAGTTTTAAGTTGCTGCCGCAATATATTCCTCTTGTGTGCTGAGTTGGTATTAGCTAGGCTTATGCGCGGTTATCTATGATCCTATCAATGAGTGTTGCAGAACCATACAGCAACAAGGAAGTGCATCGTTATGACGTGCTGATGGTTGCAAAACGTTGAAGAGGCTTCACTTGTTCGTTATGAAACAAAGGTTCCCAACGAGCCACATCAGTGCATATCGGGGCAGATGACCAACTGCCTGGTCAAATTGGTAATTTCTGGCGATTGAAATGGTATAGAGAGGAGGAGAGGTGGAAACGTTCAGGGAGGAAATTCAAGACCTGGGGCCTCGCAGCAGACTCCACTGTGAGAGCTTTTAAAATCGTGGATGTGCAAGAGGCCAGAATTGGAGTAATCTTAGGTGATTGTATCGCTAAAGGATTTTACACTGAATTGGAACAAATTCATGGAGAAATTTTGAAATCAAGGAGAAGAATTTTAAAATCGAGAAATTCTTGAACGTCTAAAGCTTAATGTATAATTCTGGTCAGCGCACAAGAAGGCCATTCAGCATATTATGTCTTAGCTGGCCGTTTTAAAGAACTGGCAAATTAGCCTACACTTCTGCTCTATCAACACAATCCTGACATTTATGTCCCTCAATTGTTTATCGTATTGCTTTCTTTTGGAAAACACCCTTACATTCAGTGCTTCCCAGATCATAGCAACTCACTTCAATTAAAACCATTACTTCACCTCTGGATCTTTTGCCAATTTTATCAAATGTGCTTTATTTTCCAGTCTGAATATTTCCACCTGATTAGAACCCCTCCTAATAGCGTTTCTACAGCTACTACACTTTTTTGCTGCACACTTCAGCAAACATGGACCTACCATGTGAGCTGGGGTGTTTGGTGCCTACTATCTCAATATTTCACTTCTCTGAATTTGGCATGAGCATTAAGATCGTCAGCCGGTCCACTAAAGTGTCAACTTTGCACAATTGCTAAATGTGCTATGATGTGAATCAGATGAAACTGTTCTCCAATTATATTGTTGCATATCGGGTATGTGGGTCAATCCTTAGTCCTTGGGATTTTTGAAAGATTGTCGAGAACCCTTATCTTTGAATTCGGCTAGAGGTACATTGGGAGACGCCACAGGATGCACAATGCCTTATTGCTCACTTTGCTAAAATGAATTTCGACTCTCATGTGCTAAGATCTAAGATACTAACATGCCTGACCTTCCCTGGTCTCGCAGTAAAATAAAGCACATAGTGCATCAGGTAAACTTGAAAGATGGAATTATCACTTTGTTTTTAAAAGCGTCTTGGAACTGGCAGTTTCTGTCACAAAGACATCCAAACTATCACTCGACCCAATCCCAATGGAATTGCTGCGCATGCATCTTCCCTTCCTGGCTTCCATGTTCCCTGATTATTTGACGTCTTTCCCGCCCTTCAGGTAATATCCCACTCATATTCAGTTCTGGCTTCATCATCAATCGCCCAAAAAGAACTTCTTCACTTTCTGTCCCTCCTGATTGACACCATGGGCTGAATTGTATTAGCTTGCTGGAAATCGTGCTGGTGTGTTTTGAACTGCGCGGTAAATTTAGTTGCATTTAGTGTTCATTAATTTTATTATGTAAATTGAAGCACCGCCGCCAAGACGTGGGGCGTGGGGTGGGGGCGAGGCTGCACCAAGGCCTCGGTGCCGCCTCTAAAATATGACGTGCATTGCTGTCCTAGCGGGCTGCTCCTGTTAGTATTTTACGGGCACTCCCGTCACAACCCCCGACGTCGAGCGCTGGTAAAATTCAGCCCCAACATATCCAAGCCGCTTTTGCTCATCACGTTGTTGTTTCCTAAATTCGTAGCTATCTTTTTGGTAAATCCATCTTTGAAGACCTAGGTTCATGTTACCACCCCTGCCTCAGTATTGGGACATCCCTTTGCAGAGTTACAATACATCACAGCTGCGAAGGTAAACTATCATTCCTAGTCTTTGCCGACATGTCTGTAGCTTTGAAATGATTGACCGCACAATGCTCCCCCATCACTTATCAATTGGGCAGGGCAACACACACCTGATACCATTCATTTCTATCACATCGTTGTCAATGTGTAACATGCAATGGCTTCTCTTAAAAATCGTTTCGTTACCTATGATGCCCCCTATGCTGTAACCTTGCCTCTCCTTCTATTTCACATCTAGATGCTGGCCATCAGCGGCATAATGCAAACACATAATGTTAGGATCCACATGCACATTGGGGGCACACAGCTGTTCCTCATCACAACTCTTTCAGAAAATGTAGAATCATGGGAATGGTTATCAGGCTGAATAATGCCATTCTGCAAGTCGGATCTGTGCCAGCTTTCTGCAAGAGCGAGTCTGCTAATCGCAAATATCGGTGCTTTCCTAGTAACACGGCAAATTTTCTCCCCAGCTTGTGATAATCCAATTCCCATTGGAAAGCCAAAATTGAATTTCTCTTCAGTATCTCTGGCTGTGTATTCAGGATCCTGACTACTCACTCTGCAAAAAATGTATTCGTCAAGGCGGCATTACTTCTTTTGCCAATCACCATATTCCATTGTCTTCTCATTCTCGAGGATTCGGGCAATGTGTTACAGTCTGCTCTTTCTGGACATTATTGATTTAGTGAACGATATTGAGATCAGTCATGACCTTTTGCATGGCACAGCAGGCTGGGGTGGGGGGGGGGTGGGTGGTGGTGGGGGGCGGTTGGCTAAATGCCCTACTGCTGCTCTTAATTCTTGCTTTCTTGTGTTATTGTACTCATAGTCATCGCTTAAATTCGAAGGAGAGCAACGAGGCTTCCCCAATCAATTCTTCCTGAAGTGTGGTTCACACAATTTAAAACAATATTCCAGTTAAGGCGGAAACAATGCTTTAAAACGTTCAGCATAACTCCTTTACCTTTGCATTCTATGCAGTTATTTATAAAGCCTGGGCTCCGTATGCCGAGTTACCCATTTTCTCTACCTGCTCTGCCATGTTCAACTATCCCTGCACATATACATGCAGTACTCTCCGTTCCTGCACCTAATTTAAAATGCACCATTTCTGTTGCATTGCCTCTCCTCGTTCTTCCTCCCAAAATGTATGACTTCAGATTTCGCTACATGAAATTAAATCTGCCAATCATCTGTCTATTACTCAGCCTGCCTGTGTCTTCGTGAAGTCTATCACTAATCCCTCACATTTCGCACTGGCCGAAGTTTAATGTCATGTCCAAAGTTCTAAGTTGATCGCAGAGGAGTGCATGACATGAAAGAAAATGAAGAGATTAGCAGAAAAGTCATCAAACAACTCGGAAGGCAAACAGGAACCCTGAAAAGAAATTATCATGGAACATAATAAAAAAAAATCAATATGATTTTCAGTCACGTCGATGAAGATGATGAACTGTTTAGGATAGAACCATTAAGGGACAGACAAGATGTTATCGCAATTAAGGGTCGAGAAGTGACAGATATACTAAATAATTATTTAGATTTAGTATTTAGCAAGGAGATTGAACAAGAATATTTGGTATTGACTGATGAAATCAATAATGATGTAAGTGCATTTAAAATGACAAGGGGTTATTTTGCAAAACTAGTTAAAATCAAAATGGTTGAAACCCCTGATCAGACTGGATTGCATCTACGTATTTTGAAAGAACCTAGTGAAGAGATAGCAGATGAATGAATGCACATATTTAATAAATTGTTAGAGAAAGCTTTTGCGCCACAGCACTGGCAGATAGCTAAACAATTTCGTAAAATCAAACAGGGGAAAGAACATGCCCATGGAATTTTAGCCCAGTGAGCATAATATCGCTGCCATGAAAGGTAATGCAATCTTTACTAAATGAGAGAATAAAGAACATCTCAAAAAGAGAAATAAAATAAAGCATAGCCTGCATGAATTTCAAAAGGAAAACTTGCGTGAACAAACTTACTGAATTTTTCAGCATGCAGTGAGGGAGTAGACGATGGTAATGCAATAGATGTAATTCATCTGAATTTTCAAAAGGACTTCCATAAGGCGCCACATAGTAGACTAATGAATTATGTCAGAAGATTTGAAGTCATGGGATTACCGGCAGAATGGAATGCAATTTGGATTCAAGAGAAAGAGAAGAATGTGGGAATAAATGGTAGTTAATCACGGTGGCAGAAGAAGAGGAATTGTGCTTCACATGGATCAGTAAAGGAACAAATCCGCTTCACTGCTTACATTAATTATATCAACTTTGAAACAAAAAACGCATTTCTCAGTTTCTGATGAAACCACCTTGGGTGAAGGGGATGCGGGTGTGGTGGTGGTAGAGCCAATTTTCAGGACGACTGAAATAAATTATGTATGGGCATTGGCAAATAAATTTCAACACAGATAAATGTGAGGTGGCATATTTTGGCAGGAAGAATAGGGAGTTTAGTTATTATTTGCAAGCTGCAAATCTAGGCAAGATGGAAAAACAAAGAGATCACGGAGCACAAATGCACCAATTGCTAAACTTATGCCAAGCTCTGTCAAGGCCACAACAACAGCCAAATAAAAGGCTTTATTTCTATCGGGATAAAATAGAAAATGAATGGAGTTAGCTTAAAGTGCAAATGAGTATTTGGGTAGATTCCACGTAAAGAAAAGCAAGCAGTTTTGGTCGCCATAATATAGAAATACAATGGTATAGAACCAATGGACAGGGTGAAGAAAAGGTTAGCAAAGATGTTACCAGAAATGTGTTGGTATACAAATTAGGAGAGAATGAAGAGGCTGTGTTTCTTTTGTATTGATCAAAAGGATGAAAAGTTATCTGGTAGATGTCTTCACAATTATGAAAGGTATTGATAGGCAGGATACAATGAAAACGTTTCCACTTGCGGAGAAAATCATAACTAAGGCCCTCAATATAAGATAGTCAGCATGCCATTCAATATGGAAGTCGGAAGAAACATCTTTACCCAATGAGTGTTGAGAATGTGGAACGGTCTGACGCAGTGAGTATTGGAATAGAATAGTTAGATTTTATTGGGGGGGGGGTGCGCGGGTGGGGCTTGACAGGCTTATGAGGGAGAGGTGAAAAATGATTACAATGATTGAATAAGTTGAGGATGCTCCAGTGATGCATAAACGCTGGTAAATCATGCTTGGGTCGAATAGTCATTTTCTGTATTGTTTATCTGATGTATTTATATACGAATTAGACTGCTTAGACAAGAGTGACCGGTGATTTCCTGAGCCTCCATCCGACCTGACTGCTGGCAATCAATCCCAGCATGCCTTTCTGTCTCTGACTATCGCCGTTCATGTTTTTCTTTCTGTTTACCAACGTATAACTATATATCCTCGATGTGTGTAAGTCTCCCTATCTCAGGACCTTTGCATGTTTGTTGCCCGACCGTCTGTCCATCCAAGAATAAAACTAACTATCCTCTGCCTACCTGATTCGACTTCTGTCTGTGTCTGGGCCTCTCGACTGCTCCGGATGTCAACGTATACTTTTTTTTCATTTGCCCATCAACATCATTGAGCCTCTTGCCGGTCTCCCTATCAGCATCTGCCTCTGCCTCTCAGCCTATAAATGTGTATAATTATTCTCCCTCTCTCTCCCCGATTCAATATGTATCAATATTATTATCTCAATAACTCTGTACCTTATTTCTTTTCCTGTCATTCCGCGCATCAATGTATGTGGCTCGCTATCTAGAGCTGCATCTCTCTCTCTCTGAGTCAAAGACCTGATCTTGCATTCAGGGCAATGATGAGGCTCTTATTGCTCATCATGCATGGCTGGTATTTTGCCGTCTGTGGCAAAGAAATTGTATTCACCATTCATTAAATTCATATCTATTACAAAGGACATTTTCAAGACAATTGATTGGTGATGGATCCTCGCATCACTCCAGCCATCAGAGAGTCTCAACCAGATTAAAATAGGAATATAAGCATTGGATTATTGCCCTTACCTTCTGTGCATTTCTTAAGATCTGTAGGGCACAATTGAAAATCATTACGTTTTTGTATGGACAATTAGCACAAGCCAATGACGACAAACCCAAAGTTTGGATGCGGATTTGTTGGGACCTCAGTCCAATTCATGTCATGTGAGACCTGCAGCGACGCAGTTTCAATCCATATCGTGCACATGTCACGAGCAGAGACAACTAGTTGTTCCAAAATATCTGCAACGGCCTCTGTTTCACCACCTCAGCAGGATATCAGCATACGAAATCATGGAATATCATGCCTCAGCTTGATAGGCGGAGCAGTCTTTGTTGCTGCTATCACAGCCTTTCCTTCACCTTACTTCGAACTTCCGCAAGCTGATAGGGATATTAAATGCAGCCTAGAGCAAACATGACATTTCCCTTTTTTTCTGCAGCTGATCTTCAGCTGGACGCACTTAATTCATGCAACCTGTGGTTACTGAGTGGTCAGAATGAAAAGTGTGCGTCACCTCTTTGCCATTAGGGTTGATAATTTCTTAGGAGAAAGCGGTATCTAGATGCCTCACGTGCTGCAGTACCAACGTCGGTTAAAACCTGCTGGCATCCCTGTATTCTGTGATGTTGCATTGGCCGAGCTCCACCTACGTTGAGCAATATGGCAATGGTCACACTCACCACTTCAGTCATCCATACACCTTTTTCTCTTCACTACGTTGTTAGCCGAACACTTGTACTTATATTGGCCACAGTTATGGTTCACTTCGCAGCCATTGCACGTTTGTCAACAAAGCTATAGGGACATTCTCTCTCCCTCTGTCTGTTTGCCAATCGAAGTTTCCATAATTCTTTACCTATCTTCATTTTCAACGAAGTATGAATACATCAGTCTCACTGTCTCGAATTAACTGTCTTTCTACATTTCTGTTCCTTGACAAGTATACATTTTTAAGTCTTTGTATCTTACTCTGTCTACCCATATGTTAATATTCCAACGATGTATGTGCATATTTGTGCGCCTCTTTATCTCAGTCTACCGACATGTCTCACAGCCTTAGTTCAACTGCAAGTGCATTGGTGAGCCTATCAAAGTGCATCATATATAATTGCCATAATCTGGTCAGCAGTGAAGAAATCATGACCGCCATTCAATATAATTGCAGCTCCAAACAGACTTCCTATGGACATTTCAATGGCAACGTTACCTCGTGTCAATAATGCTGTCATAGATTTATTGATATCCCCAGAGGACTATAACGATTTTTCATACTGTAATTACCATCTTGTGACTGCTTACACGCTGTAGTGCGCAAAAGAGAATAAACAAACCTGCTTTCAAAAACCATTGTGTCCATAAACTTGACTGCAAAGCCAAGATCAGCATTTAGGTTTTGCAAGACGTCAGGCTATTTCATGACAAACAGCACCTGCAGAGACGTAGTTTCAAGCCACATGGTACACAATTAGGTGTGAGATCCACTTTGTTCTTGCTCCATCATTGCTTGGGCATCTTCTATTTCCCTCTGCAGAGCGTTATGGTTCCAAACCGTGGGATATCATGCCACAGCTTGAAAAGTGGCCGTGCATTGTTGCTAACAAGCCCTTATTTCCCAGAGACGGCCTGTCCATTAAAATTAAAAGCAAAATACTGCGGATGCTGGAAATCTGAAATAAAAACAAGAAATGCTGGAACCACTCAGCAGGTCTGGCAACATCTGTGGAAAGAAAAGCAGATTTAACGTTTCGGGTCAGTGACCCTTCTTTGGAACTGAAAAATTTAAAAATGTCACAGGTTATAAGCAAGTAAGGTGGGGGTTGGGCAAGAGATAACAAAGGAGAAGGTGTAGATTGTACAAGGCCACATAGCTGACCAAAAAGTCATGGAGCAAACGCAAACAATATGTTAATGGTCTGTTGAAAGACAAAGCATTTGTACAGAAAAGGTGTTAACGGACTGAATATTGAACAGCAGCAAGTGCAAACGCGAAATAAAAACAGTGGGTAAGGAAACTGAACAACCTAAGATGAAATGAAATAAATGCAAAAGACGGTTATAAAAAATGTAAAAAGGAAAAAAAGAAAAAACAACTAAAAATGAAAGTAAAATGGGGGGCTGTCATGCTCTGAAATTATTGAACTCAATGTTCAGTCCGGCAGGCTGTACTGTGACTAATCGGTAGATCAGATGCTGTTTCTCGAGCTTGCATTGATATTCACTGCAGCAATCCCAGGACGGAGATGTGAGCATGAGAGCGGAGGGGAGTGTTGAAATGCTAAGCAACCAGAAGCTCAGGGTCCTGCCTGCGGACTGAGCAGAGGTGTTCTGCAAAGCGGTCAGCCAGTCTGTGCTTGGTCTCCCCAATGTAGGGGAGACCACATTGTGAGCAGCGAGTGCAGTATACTACATTGAAAGAAGTACAAGTAAATCGCTGCTTCACCTGAAAGGAGTGTTTGGGGCCTGGGATCGTGAGGAGAGAGGAGGTAAATGGACAGGAATTACACCTACTGCGATTGCAGGGGAAGGTGATATGGGACGGGGACGAAGCGGTGGGGGTAATGGAGGAGTGGACCAGGGTGTCGCGGAGGCAACAATCCCTTTCGAATGCTGAGAGGGGAAGGGAGGGGAAGATGCGTTTGGTAGTGGCATCACGCTGGAGGTGGCAAAAATGGCGGAGGATGATCCTTTGGATATGGAGGCTGATGGGGTGGAAGGTGAGGACAAGGGGATCCCTGTCACGGTTCTGGGAGGGAGGGGAAGGGTTGAGGGCAGAGGTACGGGAAATGGGCCAGACACGGTTGAGGGACCTGTCAACAACAGTGGAGGGGGGGGGGAATCCTTGGTTGAGGAAAAAGGAGGTCATACCAGAAGCACCGTCATGGAAGGTAGCATCATCAGAGCAGATGCGTCGAAGATGGAGAAACTGGGAGAATAGAATGGCGTCCTTACAGGAGGTAGGGTGTGAAGAAGTGTTGTCGAGGTAGCTGTGGGAGTCGGTGGGCTTATAATGGATATTAGTAGACAAGCTATCCCCAGGGATGGAGACAGAGAAGTCGAGGAAGGGAAGGGAAGTGTCAGAGATGGAACATTTAAAGGTGAGAGAAGGGTGGAAATTGGAAGCAAAGTTGATAACGTTTTCCAGTTCGGGACGGGAGCAGGAAACAGCACCGATACAGTCAGCAATGTACCGGAAAAAGAGCTGGGGGAGGGGGCCTGAGTAGGCCTGGAACAAAGAATGCTCGACATATCCCACAAAAAGAAAGGTCCATTTCCCGTACCTCTGCCCTCATCCCTTCCCCTCCCTCCCAGAACCGTGACAGGGTT
This sequence comes from Heterodontus francisci, assembly GCF_036365525.1. Taxonomy (NCBI): domain Eukaryota; kingdom Metazoa; phylum Chordata; class Chondrichthyes; order Heterodontiformes; family Heterodontidae; genus Heterodontus; species Heterodontus francisci. The sequence goes on along the minus strand of NC_090409.1, from coordinate 26,816,368 downwards.
CCCCTTGTCCTCACTTTCCACCCCATCAGCCTCCATAGCCAGAGGATCATCCTCCGCCATTTCGTCCACCTCCAGCGTGATGCCATACCAAACGCAACTTCCGCTCCCTTCCCCTGTCAGCATTCCGAAGGGATCGTTCCCTCCGCGACACCCTGGTCCACTCCTCCATTACCCCACCGCCTCGTCCCCGTCCCATGGAACCTTCCACTGCAATCGCAGTAGGTGTAGTACCTGCTCATTTAGCTCCTCTCTCCTCACTATCCCAGGCCCCAAACACTCCTTTCAGGTGAAGCAGCGATTTACTTGTACTTCTTTCAATGTAGTATACTGCATTCGCTGCTCACAATGCGGTGTCCTCTACATTGGGGAGACCAAGCGCAGACTGGGTGATCACTTTACGGAAGACCTCCACTCAGTCCGCAAGCAGGACCCTGAGCTTCCAGTTGCTTGCCATTTCAACACTCCCCCCTGCTCTCATGCTCACATCTCTGTCCTAGGATTGCTGCAGTGTTCCAGTGAACATCAACGCAAGCTCGAGGAACAGCATCTCATAAGCCGAATAGGCACAGTACAGCCTGCCGGACTGAACATCGAGTTCAATAATTTCAGAGCATGACAGCCCCCCATTTTGCTTTCATTTTTAGTTGTTTTTTCTTTTTTCTTTTTTTCCTTTTTACATTTTTTACAACCTTTTTCTCCATTTATTTCATTCCATCTTAGTTTGTTCAGTTTGCTTACCCATTGTTTTTTTCATGTTTGCACTTGCTGCTGTTCAATATAGAGTCCGTTAACACCTTTTCTGTACTAATGTTTTGTCTTTCAACACACATTAACATATTGTTCGCCTTTGCTCTATGACCTTTTGGTCAGCTATGTGGCCTTGTGCAATCTACACCTTCTCCTTTGCTATCTCTTGCCCCACCCCCACCTTACTTGCTTATAACCTGTGACATTTTTAATATTTGTCATTTCCGAAGAAGGGTCACTGACCCGAAACGTTAACTTTTCTTTCCACAGAGGCTGCCAGACCTGCTGAGTGGTTCCAGCATTTCTTGTTTTTATTACCTCCTGTCCATTAAACGTTTTAATTTCGAGGAAGGGGCTAGCAGTTTCCAAATGGCTCACAAGCTGCAGGGCCAAACTCAGTTAATCCCTGCTGCCATCCCGTTACTCTGCGTTACTCCATTACTCGATCTCCTCCTATTCTGAGCTCCTTGGCACTCCATGGCCCCACTCACCTTTACGGTAACACCTGTATTCTTTCTCTGCTTGAATGGTCTCATGGTCCTGTAGTTATTCTTCGAAATGTGCACTTTGCCTTTAAGGCTTCCAAGGGATCAGTATTGCTTTAAGAGCCGGAAAGCCTTAAGAGTGATAGGAAAAGGCATTTTCGTTGCCTTAGAAACAGACAGTTGGAGGCTTCGATTCAAAGGGAGCATTCTTGATACCATGGAAAGAGCCAATGGGAGTGAAACTGATGCAATACATTTGTTACAATTCATTTTGAACTCGGAGTAAGTAAGCTAGTAATTGCACACAGACACACAGGACACAACTGTGATGAGCACACTTGTAAAAAGAGCTCTCGACCATTTAAACTGAATGTTTAGGATTTTAGTCAGTTTAATTATTATTTCTCAAAATTCAAAACTATCAAGCCAAGACAGAGATCTGTGGTGATTTAAACTGAAGAAACAGAACTTAGAATGTGACAATCTTTTATCCCTCAAAAACTCTAAAGTCTGATTATTTCTATTGAAAGTGTCCGCAAGTTTATAATTGTTGAAATTCATCACTGAAGAAGGAATCATCACCTACTGCTGATGTTCGACTACAGACTGTTCTTCGTGGAAGAGCATTTTTCCCATCAGACATCTACGAAGATTTCGAGCAACATCCTGTGAGAACTTCGAGCAATATTGTATTGTAAATTTGCAAGGCTTCTTTTTTTTATTATTTTAAATGTTGTTTATATCTTCATAGTGTTTACGAATTCAGTCCATCCAGTTAAAGAGCCAATTTGTTGATTTAAAGATACCTGGTTCTGTTAGCCTCATTTGGTAATTAATAGATCGTACAATTTGGCTGGGTCATGCTTTAATTCGGAAAGTTTTTAAATGACATGTTAGCTGATCTGCAGAACGATGGGATTGAATTAACAGTACGTTGGTCCCACCACACCAGAATCCCATATATTGATTGGGGGTGTTGACAGGAGTGGACGGTCAGTTACATGGCCTACAGATATAAGCTTCCTTCACGGCATTTGCACTCTTGTTACTGACATTGCAGAGACCGTCTATGTCCCTCTGTCTCTCTGTATGTTAATGTTTACATGTTTGCCACTCTCTGACTTCATGTTTCGGAGGTATGCGGCTTTTCATCTCACTGTCTATCCACTTACGTGCCTCTATTTTTCCATTTGTTTGCATGTTTATTTTCTCTTTGCATCTGTTTGTGTTTGCTGGCATTTTTTAATTCCTATGTCGACATATTACCATGTGTGTGCCTCTCTCTCTCTCTGTCTGTTGACACAGCACAAAGCCCGAATTTAATATCCATTATATTGGCGAGACTATCAAAGGTGATCATTTATTACTGGTATTATGCAGTCTGCATGAAGTAATCATGTCCATCATTCATTGCACCTACAGCTGTCCAGAGATTTCTTATTGGCATTTCAGTGGCAACTTTTCCTCGCATCGGTACTATTATCACAGACTCGCGCACTTTCCAATAGCAGTGCAACGGTCTTCTGAGTGCACTTACTGTCTTGTTCCTTCTTAAGATCTGTGGAGCACAAACGAAAATTATTAAACATCCTTTCCAAAATGCTTTGTGTGTGGGAAATTAACACAGCCCATTGACAGAAAAACAAATAGTGGTCATGTCATGTCATGTCAAACGGGCCACTCGCAAACGCAACTTCAATTCACATGATGCACAGTACAACTCATATATCGCCAAAAAAGGGCAAGATTTCAAATGACAGATACCGACAATAAAAAGCAACTTGTCCGTAATATGCTGCAGAATTGGTGACACCATATGGTCGGTACTAGAATATGGTAGCAATATATTTCTCCTCCTTCAGAGCTTGAAATTGGCAAGGTTTTGGAAGCTTTTATGTGTGGTCACATTAATCAAAGTTATAGATGTACACAAAGATTACAACCAGAAAGTGCATTGATACGGCCATTTTCACGTGTTGAAATGTCCAAAGCACTTCTAAGGGGAGTTGCTAAAGGAAATGTGGCAAAGAGCCACGGAAGGGAACAAAAGGCCAGGTGAAGAAAAAGCAACCTTGAGCAGAGCTGATTTTCGTGTGTTAATTCGGGAACGCGAGGTAGAACCTTTTCGGGAGGGAATTCCAGAGATTTGGCATGGACATTAACATCGGAATAATCAAATCTGAAAACAGCTAGTGGGGCAGAATTGGCTCAACCCCATAGGTCTGTGGTTCTGGAACTTGGGGATTTCATGTAAATTGATAGCCTTGGAGGAATTTAAAAACCAAAATGACATTTAAAATGTATGCTACTGCTTAACTGACGCCCTGCTGAAAACACGTGGGAAGCCTGCCTTTACCTTCTTGTGCCTCTCAACATCTCGTGGGATCATCCAGTCTTTTTACATCCTAGTTGCAGTTGCCAGGAAACCCTTCCCGTTAGGAACACGGATCCCACCTCCAACAGCTACCTGCCAATCCGAGGGCCAGCGACTCAGCATTAACTGCAGCGCCTCCCAGAGTACTGTCCACTGCCAGTATTGCAGTGACATTGGAACCAGGCCCGGAACAGGAACCCCCGACCAGATCCAGATAAGACCGTGCATTGGGGCCGGTCATCAACGCCCCGGCGATGTGAGCTAGCAGGGTGGTCGTGCAGTCCGGAAGGAGGCACTTCCTACCTTTAATGCTTCTCTCTGTTTGCACTACTCCTTGTCTCTCTGTCCTTCACCTCTTGTCTACTTTTGTGCCGATCTGTTGTCTTGTGTCTGTCTATTTGTCTGTGCATTTGTCTTTCTGTCTTTGAAGACTATCTGAGTATTTTCAGTCTGTTATAAGTAATTCTTTTTCTGCCTCTTTGTCGATTGATCAGTGTTATATTTCTCCATTTCTCTCCCCGATTTATGCAGCACCAACATTTCTGTCTCTTTTATGTATATTCCTGTGCAGATGTTCATCAACGTTTGTGCAGCTGACGTAGTCTCTCTGAATGAGAGACCCAATTTTGCATTAATAACAAAAATGGTGAGGCATTAACGCGATACTGGGCCTGGCTTTACTCTCCTTGGCGAAGCTGTGGTGTCTGTTCTTCTTTATATTTACACGTCGGCACCGATTTTGCCTAGGATTTGAGTGACAACAGTTCCTCACAGCAATCCTAACATCGCATTCTGTCGCACAGTTGGAAAAATAAATAAAGTTACTTTGGTACAGCCCTCACCAACTTGGCACTTCTTAAGATCTATAGGATACAACAGAACACAATTGAATGTTCTGTCCAAAATATTTTTCGTACCAGCATGCAACAAAACCCAATGGCATGCAATGAAAATCAGGTTTCTGCATCTACGAGAGACCATTACGTCTTGTCTCAATTGTATCAAACAGAGAGTTTCAAGCCCATGGTATCCAAGAATAGCTGCACGTGCCATACTATGTTCCAGCATTAGGCAGGCCTCTCTCTGGATATGGCTGTATTGTATTAAAGGCTGGCGGAGTTTGCTTTCACCATGACGTTTGCTTACTTGACATCGCCATGCACGTCTATCCTGATCCCAGTGATGGCATAACAAATTGCACTCCAAGGCACACACTTGAGTCTGGTTCTGTCAAGCTGATCTTGTGTTGAAAGCCATGCAAAGCCTTTCTGGTCTCACACATCCTGCTTTCTATAAATTTGAGGTCATCCAAAATTCTGCTGCACTTGTATTAGCTCACAAGACTCCAATTTCCCTTTTGCCCTTACCACTCACTGAGCTACATTAACTCCCAGTCAAGCAACATCTTGATTTTAAAACTTTCGTGCGTGCTGTCAAATAACTCCGTGGCGTCACCCATCCCTATCACTGTAATTAGCTCCAGCTCCACAACCCTCCAAGACATATGTGCTCCTCTAATTCTGGTATCTTGTGCATCCCTGATTTTAAGTACACTATCAGATTCCTAGACCTCAAAATCTGGAATATCCTCCCTAAATCTCTGTGCACCTCCACTTCATTTCCGTGCCTTAACACACGACATAAAACTCTTTCACCAGGATTTTCAGCATTTGACCTAATTTCTCCTATTGAGGTTCGGTGTGGCAATTTATTTTATAATGCTCTTAATGTGCAGTACCTTTGAACGCTTTATTACATTAAATGCACTATACATATTGCAGTTGTTGTTGTTCTTGTTATTGCTGTGAAGACATTGCGATACCCCATGGCCGCATTTATCAACCCCTAACGCTCGTAGCTGTTCCATTGTTTCTGATTTACGCCAGAGTTTGCAGTTATGTCTCTTGCAACTGCATGCCTCTTCGCGTCCGTGTCAAGCCCTTCAGAGACACCAAGCTATCGAGAATGTTATTAAGCACAGATCTGGAGTCATTCTCTGGACTCGGGTGTCACCCAGAATTATTTGTCTCGCTGCCTCTTAGGCTGATCATCATTAAATTCCTCTGACTGAAAAAGATTCAGAACAAGAATATATCAAAGCCATCAGTGCACATCATTCATAGCCGGTGTATTGAGATCACAAGGGAAGGAATGGTGCTCGTCGAACTTTAAACTTGCAGCTGCCATAAGGCTTCTTAATGAAATTTCAGCACCAATGATTCTAGCGCTACACATACCATGACAGTCTTGCACAGTTTCAAACGTTAATATAACTTTTTATTGCCATTACCATCTTGTTCCTTCTTAATATCTGTAGAGTACAACAGAAAAAAAAGTTAAATATTCTGTTCAATTCCTTTCCGTATGAACAATTTAGAGAAGACAAAGACAGAAAATTCTAAATCCCGAACTCAGCTTTGTCAAGAGGTTAGGACATCTCATGTAAGGCAGATAACTCAAAGAGACAGCTGGAAGCCTCACAATGCATCAGCGCAACTCATGCAACACCAAGGAACGTCAAAAGTTCGGTGTCAAGATTCTGAACAGCAGGAAACGGCAAAACAAAGAAAGATGGCAACCTAAAGGTCGAGCACATGTAGCATTATAAGTAGAGTATTCAGTTGCTGCCGCAATATATTCCTCTTGTGTGCAGAGTTGATATTGGCCAAGCTTATAGGGTTTAGCTATGATGATATCAATGAATGTTACAGAAGCTCACAGTAACAAGGAAATGAATTGTCATGACGCGCTGATGGTTGCAAAACGTTGAAGAGTCTTCACCCGTTCGTTATCAAACAAAGGTTCACAACGAGCCACTTAAGCGAATAACGGGGAAGATGACCAATAACATTGACAAATTGCTAAATTCTGTCGATTAAAATGGTATAGCGAGGAGCAGAGGCGGAAATATTCAGGGATGAAATTCCAGACCCGGGGCCTCTGCAGCAATTATCAGAGCTTTTAAAATCGTGGGGATGCAAGAGGCCAAAATTTTAGTAATCCTGGGGGGTTATATCGCTAGAGGATTTTATGCAGATTTGTAAAAAAGTCATGGAGAAATTTGAAATCAAGGAGAATAATTTTAAAATCGAGAAATGGTTGTACGTCAGAAGTTTAATGAATAATAAAGGTCAGCGCAAAAGCAGGCCATTCAGCGTATTGTGTCCATGCTGGCGGTTATAAACAGCTGGCAAATTAGCCTACACTTCTGCTCTATCAACACAAGCCTGATATTTACGTCCCTCAATTGTTTACCTCATTAGTTTTGGAAAAACAAGCACTGTTTCTGCATCTACCACCCCAACATTTAGTGCATCCCAGATCATCGTATCTGACTTCAATTAAAACCATGACCTCACCCTGGATCTTTTGCCAATTGTATCAAGTGTGTTTTATTTACAAGTCGGAATAGTTCCACCTGATCAAAACCCTCCTAATAGCATTTCTATAGCTTCAGACATCAGAAAGCATGGCCCTACCATGTAAGCAGAGTGTTTGGTGCCTACTCTCTCAATATGGCACATCCCTGAGTTTACCATGAGCACAAACATCCTTGGGTGATTTACTAAAGTGTCTACTTTGCACGACTGTGAAATGTGCTATGATGTGAATCAGTTGAAACTGCTGCCAATTATACTGCTGCATATCGGGTACGTGGTTGAATCCTTAGTCCTTGGGATTTTTGAAATATTGTCTGGAACCCTTATCTTTGAATTCGTATCGAGGTACACTTGGAGACGCAACAGGATGCAAAATGTCTTATATTGTATTGCCCACTATGCTAAAGTAATTTTCCATTCTCAAGTGTTAAGATCGAAGATATTAACATGCCTGACATTCCCTGTTAACTCAACCAAATAAAGCACATAGTGCATCAGGTAAACTTCAAAAATGCATTCATCACTTTGTTTCTGAAAACATCCTAGAAAGGACAGTTTCTGTCACAAAGAGATCCAATCTATTACTCGACCCAATCCCAATCGAATTGCTGAGCATGCATCTTGCCTTTTTTGCTTCCATATTCCCTGATTAGTTGAAGTCTTGCTCGTCCTTCAGGTACTATCCAACTCACATTCAATTTTTGCGTCATCATCAGTCGCCCAAAAAGAAATCCTTCACTTTTCTGTCCTTCCTAACTGACACCATGGGCTGAATTTTAGTAGCTGCTGGAAATCGCGGAGGCGCGTTTTGAACTCAGCGGCCTTCGGACACAGAAGCACCGCAGCTGAGTCCTCGCGCTATTTTGCTCTGGGGGCTTATCTAACTGGAGGGGTCGGAGTGGCCGCCATTGATGACGTAAAGGGGCGGCCGCTTCGTCCCTGGCAATGCCGGCCCGAGCCACCGCGCAGACGCTGGCGCCATTTTTAAAGGCCTTCAGGCCCATCTGACTCTTTCTTTTTGAAGGGAATGAATGCAGAAAAATAATGACTGACACTTACTCAAATTTTCAATTCCCTCTCCCTCCACAATGCGGAACAATTCTGTAAATTGCCCTCTCCCTCCAGGAAAAGCTTTTTTCCAGGTCGCGATCTTGCCACCGCGAACTTCATTACCTATGACCCTCATCAACTTCCCACCATCCCCACAGCTGATAACCTGTGTCTTCCCCTGCTACCCTCCCCCATCACTCACATCCCGGCCCTGATACTTTTAGTCCTTCCCCCTCCGCACCTGCTAATGTAGTTCCAAAGGAACGCCACTTGCGGCTGGCGCCCATAAAATCGACGTGGGAAGGAGCCCAGGAGCAGGTAATTGTAGTTGCATTTAGTGTTCATTAACTTTAATATGTAAATTGAAGCCCTCACGCCAAGAGCTGGGGGAGAGGGTGCGGGCGGTGCTGCCGAGACCTCGCTGCCAACTGTAAAATGCGACAGTCCCATCTCGGCACAGCGGTCCTGCCGTCCGCTCCTGTAAGTATTTTACCGGCACCCCAGCCAAAACCCCCAACATCGAGGACTGGTAAAATTCAGCCCCAAAATATCCAGGCTGCTTTTTCACAGAACGCCCTTAAAGATGTTGTTTCCGAAATTCGCATCAATCCATCGGGTAAATTCATCTTTGAAGACCGAGGTTCATCTAACCACCCCTGCCTCAGTATTGGGAAGTCTCCTTGCAGAGTGACAATACATCACTTCTGTGAAGGTCTTTGCCGACTGTCTGTAACCTTTGAAATGATTGACCGCACAATGCTCATCAATTATCAATTGGTCAGGGCAACACACCACACCTGAGACCATTCTTATCCATCCCATAATAGGTAATGTGTGACCTGCAATAACTTCCCTTCCAGATCGTATCATTACCGATGATGCCCCCTATGGTCTAACCTTGCCTCTCCTCTTGTTTCTCATCTTGATGCTGGCCCTCAGCGACATAATGCAAGCACACAATGTTAGGTTCCACATGTACATTGGGGGCACACAACTCCTCCTCATCACAAACTGTTTCAGAAAATGTAGAATCATTCTACACGTCGGATCGGTGCCGGGTTTGTGCAGGAGCAACTCAGCTAATCGCAAATCTCTGTCTTTTCTAGTAGCACTGCAAAGTTTCTCCTCATCAAGTGTTAATCCAATTCCCTTTGGAAAGCCAAAATTGAATTTCTCTCCACAATTATCTCTGGTTGTGTGTTCAGGATCCTGTCGACCCACTGTGCAGAAATACATTCCTTAAGGTGGCGTTACTTCTTTTGCCAGTCACCATATTTCATTGTCTTCTAGTTCTCGAGGATTGCAGCAATGTATTGCAGTCTGCTCTTTCAAGACATTCATGATTTACTGAACAATATTCAGATCAGTCATGACCCTATTGCATGGCAGAGAACGCTGGAGGGGCTAAATGAGCTACTGCTGCTCCTACTTCTTGTTTTCTTGTTATTTTCCTCTAAATCACCGCTTAGCTTCGAAGGAGAACAACACAGCTTCTCCAATCAGTTCTTCATGAATTGTGGTGCCCAGAATTTAGCACAATATTCCAGTTAAGGCGGAAACAATGCTTCAAAACATTTATCATGCCTCCCCTAACTTTGAATTCTATGCAGCTATTTATAAAACCTGGGCTCTGTAAACCGATTTACCCATTTTCTCTACCTGCTCTGCCATGTTCAACTATTTGTGCATGTATACATGCAATACTCTACGATCCTGCACCTAATTTAAAATGCACCCTTTCTGTTGTATTGCCTCTCCTCGTTCTTCCTCCCAAAATGTAACACTTCAGAGTTCTCTGTATTAAATTTAACCGGGCAAGCATCTGCCTATTACAACAGCCTACCTGTATCCTATGAGGTATATCACTATCCCCCTCACATATCGCACTGGCCGATCTTTAATGTCATGTCCAAAGTTCGAAATTGATAGAAGAGGAGGGCATGACAACAGAGAATATGAAGGGATTAGCAGAGAAGTCATCAAACTTCAAGGAAGGCAAACAAGCTCCATCAAAAGAAATTATCACGGGACATAATAACAATAAAATGATTTACAGTCACGTCAATTTAAGAGGAAGATCGGTTTGAGATAGAAACATTAAAGTATAGAAAGAATGATATCACCATTAAGGGTAGAGAAGTGACAGACATACTAAATACTTATTTTGATTCAGTATTTACCAGGGAGATTGAACAGGCAGATTTACCATTGATTAATGAAATGCATATCGAAGTAAAAGCATTTAAAATGAAAAGGGATTGTTTTGCATGAACTAGTTACAATCAAAGTGGTAAAAACCCCTGATCAGGCTGGATGGCATCTACATATTTTGAAAGTATCTAGAGAACAGATAGCAGAAGTATGAATGCACATATTTAATAAATCGTTAGAGAAAGCTGTTGCACCAGAGTACTGGCAGATAGCTTTTGTAATTTGTAAAATCAAGTGGGGGAAGGAACATGCCCAGGGAATTTTAGCCCAGTGAGCTTAATATGGCTGCCATGAAATTTAATGGAATCCTTACGAAATGAGAGAATAAAGAACATCTACAAAAGCGAAATAAGATAAAGCATAGCTTGCATGGATTTCAAAAGGGAAAAATGCCTGTCCAAACTTCCTGAATGTTTGAGCATGTAGTGAGGGAGTAGGCAATGGCAATGCAATAGATGTAACGTATCTGGATTTTCAAAAGGACTTCGATATGGTGCCGCATAATAGACTAATGAATTAAGTCAGAAGATTTGAAGTCAAAAATTAATGGTGGAATGGATTACGATTTGGCTTCAAGGGAAACAGAAGAAAGTGGGTATAAAGCGTAGTTAATCAGGATGGCAGAAGATGGAAAATGGTGCTCCACAAGGATCAGTAAAGGGACAAATACTGTTCGCTGTTTACACTTATGGCATCAACTTTGAATCAAAAAACACATTTCTAACATCCCGATGAATCAACAGTGGGTGAAGGGGATATGGGCGTGATGGTGGTAGAGTCAATTTCCAGGACGACTGCAACAAATTACGGGCGGACATTGGCAAAAAAATTTCAACGCAGATAAGTATGAGTTGGCATATTTGGGCATGAAGAACAGGGGGCTCAATGATTACTTGCAAGCTGTGAATCTAGGCCCGATAGAAGAACAAAGAGATCACGGAGCTCAAATACAGCAGTTGTTAAATTTGTGCCACGCGTTATCAAGGCCACAACAGAAGCCAAAAAAAAAACTGGTCTGTATTTCTATCGGGATAGAATAGAAAACGGGTGGAGTTAGATTAAACTGTAAGCAAGTTTTGGGTAGACTCCACGTGAAAAACAGCACACAGTTTTGGTCGCCATTTTATATAAAACCAATGGACAGGATGAAGAAAAGGTTAGCAAAGATGTTACCAGAAATGTGTTGGTATGCCAATCAGGAGAGAATGCAGAGGCTGTGTTGCTTTTTTATTGATTAAAAGGCGGAATAGTTACCCAGTAGATGTCTTTAAAGTTATGAAAAGCATCGACAGGCAGGTTACAATGAAAGCATTTCCACTTGCGGGGAAAATCCTAACTAGAGGCCCTCAATATAAGATAGTCAGCAAGCCATCCAACATGGAATTCGGAAGAAACATCTTTACCCAACAAGTGGTCAGAATGTGGAACTGCCTGACGCCGTGAGTTTTGGAATCGAATAGATAGATTTTATTGGGGGGTGCGCGTGTGGGGCTTGACATGCTTATGAGAAGAGAAGTGAAAATGGTTACTATGATGGAATGAGTTTAGGATGCTCCAGTGATGCATAAACGCTGACAAATCATGCTTGGGCCGAATAGCCATTTTCTGTGTTGTATATTTGATGTATTTATGTACGACTTCGCATGCTGAGACAAGTTTGTCCCGTTTTGTCCAGAGCCTCCATCCGACCTGACTGCTGGCAATCAATCCTAACATGTCTTTCTGTCTCTGACTATCGACGTTCATGTTTTTCTTTCTGTTTCACAATGTATTAGTATATATACTCGAGGTGTGTAAGTCTCCTATCTCAGTACGTTTGCATGTCTCTCTGCCACCCGACTCTCTGTTCATCCAAGCATAAAACTGGCTCTCCTTCTCCTCCTACCTGGCTCTCTGCCTATCGGCGTCTGTCTGTTTCTCGGCCTCTCTCCTGCTCCGGATGTCATGTGTATCTTAGTTTTCTTTTTCCTTTGCCTATCAACGTCAATGAGTCTTGTGCCAGTCTCCCTATCAGCATCTGCCTCTGCCTCTCAGTGTGTAAATGCATATAATAATTCTCCCACTCTCTCCCGATTAAGAATGTGTCAACATTGTTATCTCTCAAACTCTGCATTTTATTTATTTTCCTATCTTTCCACGCATCAAATGTGCCTCCCAATCTAGAGCTGCATCTCTCTCTCTCTGACTCAAAGCCCTGATTTTGCATTCAGAACAATGATGTGGCTTTTCTTGCTCATCATTCATGGCTGATATTTTGATGTCTGTGGCAAAGGAATAGTATTCACCATTCATTAGATGTACAGCTATTACAAAGGACATTTTGAGGATGATTGATTGGTGTTGGATCCTCGCATCACTCCTGCCATCACAGAGTCTCAACCAGATTCAAATAGGAATACAAGCATTGAATTATTGCCATTACCTTCTTTGCATTTCTTAAGATCTGTAGGGCAAAATTAAAAATCATTACGTTTTTGTATCAACAATTAACACAAGCCAATGACTACGAACACAACCTATGGACGCAGCTTTGTTGAGACCTCGGTCCATTTCATGTCATGCCGGTCCTGCAGCGACGCAGTTTCAAGCCATCTGCTGCACATGTCAGGATCAGAGACACCTAGTGGTTCCACTGTCTCTGTGAAGGCCTTTGTTTCACAACCTCAGCAGAATATCTGAATTTGAAAGCGTGGGATTTCAAGCCTCAGCCTGAGAGGTGGAGCTTTTTTTTTGTTGCAGCTATCATAGCCTTAAGTGCATCTTACTCCTAACTTCAGCATGCTGATTGGGATGTGAAATGCAGCCGAAAGTAAACACTGAATTTCCCCTTTTTTCTGCAGCTGATCTCTAGCTGGATGCATTGAAGTCATGTAACCTGTCGTTACTGGGTAGTCAGAATGAATAAGGTGTGTCACCTCCTTTTCATTAAGTTTGATAAGTTTTCAGAAAGGGAAAGCGGTATCCAGATGCCTCACACGCTGCAGTACCAAAGTTGGTTAAACCCTGTTGGAATCCTTGTATTCTGTGATGTTGCATTGGCCGAGCTCCACCTTCATTGAGCAATATTGCAATAGTCAAATTCAACACGTCGGTAACCTTTTTCCTCACTACGTGGTTAGCCTAACACTTGTAGTTATATTGATAATTGTTATGATTCACTTCGCAGCCGTTACACGCTTGTCAGCAAAACTACAGGGACCATCTTTCTCCCTCTGTCTCTTTGCCAATCGATGTTTCCATAATTCTCTGCCAATCTTCATTTTCAACGAAGTATGAATACATCAGTCCCACTGTGTCGAAATAACTGTCTTTCTGTATTTCTGTTTCTTGACAAGTATACATTCTTAAGTGTTTGTATCATACTCTGTCTACCCAAATGCTAATATTTCAACTATGTATGTGCACATATGTCTGCCTCTTTCTCACAGCCTGAATTTAATGCCAAATGTATTGGTGAGTCTACTAAAGTACATCATATATAACTGGAATAATGCGCTCAGCAGTGAAGGAATCATGGTCGCCATTCAATATAATTACAGCTCCCAATAGACCTCCTATGGATATTGCAGTGGCAACGTTACCTCGCGTCACTCATACTGTCATAAAGTGCTCATTTCCCCATCGAAATATAACGATTTTTCCTGCAATTTCTATCTTTTTCCTGCTTACGCTCAGTGGTGCGCAAAAGAACACCAACAAAACAATTTCAAAAAGAATTGCGTATATAAAATTGACTGCAAACTCAAACTCAGCATTTAAGTTTTAAAGTCGGTGGGCCATTTCATGCCAAGCAGCTCCTACAGAGACGTAGGTTCAAGCTACATGGTACACAATTAGGTGTGTGAGCCTCCTTGCTGTTGCTCCATCATTGCCTGAGCATCTTCTCTTTCCCTCTGCAGAGCTTCATGGTTCCAAACCGTGGGGTATCATGCCACAGCTTGAAAAGTGGACGGGTGTTGTTGCTAACAATCCTTTACTTCCTGGAGACCTCCTGTCCATTAAACATTATAATTTCGAGGCAGGGGCAAGCAGTTTCCAAACGGTTCACTTGCTACAGTGCCAAACTCAGTTAATCCCTGCTGGTATCTCCATACTCTGCGATGTTCCATTACCCTATCTCCTCCTATTTTGAGCACTGTGCCACTCCATGGCCCCCCTTACCACATAGATAACACCTGTATTCTTTCCCTGCCTTTATGGTGTCATAGTACTGTAGCATTTTTCGGAATGTGCAGTTTGCCTTTCAGGGTTGCAAGGGATCAGTATTGTTTTAAGGGCCGGACAGCCTTAGGAGTTAAAGGAAAGTGCATTTTCGTTGCCTTATAAACAGCCATTTGGAGACTGCGATTCAAAATCTGCATTCTCGATACCATGGAAACAGCCACTGAGAGTGAGCGTGATGCAATACGTTTGTTACAATTCAGTTTGAACTGGCAGTTAGCAAGACAGTTAGAACATACAGAGACAGCGGACACAGCTGTGATGAGCACACCTGAAAAAAAGCTCTCCACTATTTAAACTGAAGGAATAGGATTTTAGTCTTTAACACATGGGAATATGACATATTTGCTATCACTGAGGCATGGTTGAGGGAAGGGGAGGACTGGCAGCTTAATATCCCAGGGTATAGAATCTTCAGATGTGATAGGGGAAAATAGGTAAAATAGGAGGTGACACTGCACTGTTGATTAAAGAGTCAATTACTTCAGTAAGGAGGGATGATATCTCGGAAGGTTCCTCTAATAAGGCCATATGGGTAGAACATAAAAACAAGAATGGTGCTATCACTTGGCTGGAAGTGTGCTACAGGCCTCCAGACAGTCATGCAGTGATAGATGAGCAGATATGTAGGCAAATCTCAGAGGTGCAAAAATAATAGGGTAATAATAGCAGGGGATTTCAACTTCCCCTATATTAGAGAGGATATTATGAGTGCAAAAATTTTAAAGGGGGCAGAATTCTTCAAGTGCATTCAGGAGAGCTTTTTGACTCAGTACATAGACAGCCCTATAAGAGGATGAGCGGTACTGGACTTAATCCTAGGAAATGAAGCCGGACAAGTGGTAGAAGTGGCAGCGGGGAACCATTTCGGGGATATTGACCATAACTCTGTAGGTTTTAAGATTGTTATGGAAATGGGCATAGAGGGACTGGAAATAAGAGTACTGAATTGGGGGAAGGCAAATTTCAATATGAAAGAACAGGATCTGGCCCAAGTGAACAGGGAGCAGCTTCCTCTCGGAAAGTCGACATCAGACCACTGGGAGTAATTTAGATTGGAAATTACGCGGGTCCAGGTGCAGCATGTTCCTGTAAAGGTGAAGGGTAGGTCAAATAAGTTCAGGGAACCCTGGACTTCAAGGGATATAGAGAATCGGTTCAGGAAAAAATAAGGAGGAGTTTAGCAGCAGAATATAGGACGTGTAGAGGAGTACGTAAAAAGTAATTAGGAGAGTGAAGAGGGCATGAAAAAACCTGGCAGACAAGATAAAGGAAAATCCCAAGGCGTTTTATAAGTATTTTAGCGGCATGAGGATAACCAGGGACAAAATGGGGTCCATTAGGGATTTAAGAGGCATTATATATGTGGAGCCGGAGGACATAGGTGCGGTTTTGACCGATTGCCTTTCATCCATGTTCACTATGTAGAGGGACGGTCTAGGGACGGGGATTGTGATATACTTGATCAAATTGGAATTGAAAAGGAGGAAGGATTAGCTTTACTAGCGGGCTTGAAGGTGGATAGAATTCCAGACCCAGATGGGATGTATCCCAGATTGCTACGTGAGGCAAGTCAGAAGATAGTGGGGGCTCTGAAAGAAATTTTTCGATCCTCTCTGGCCACAGGAGTGGTGCCAGAGTACTGGAGAAGAGTGAATGTGGTACCATTATTGAAGAAGGGTAGCAGGGACAAACCAGGTAATTTGAGGCCAATGAGTCTAATGGTAGGGAAATTATTGGAACAAAATCCGAGCGATATGATTAATCTCCACTTTGCGAGGCAGGAATAATCAGGGATAATCAGCATGGCTTTGTCAGGGGGAGATCGGGTCGAACAATTTTGATTGAATTTTTAGAGGACGTGACTAGAGGTGTAGATGAGGGTAAAGCAGTTGATGTCGTCTGCATGGACTTCAGTAAGGCTTTTGATAAAGTACCACATGGGAGATTGGTTAAGAAAGTAAAAGCCCATGGGATCCAGGGCAATTTGGCAACTTGGATTCAAAATTGACTTAGTGTAAGGAGGCAAAGGGTGATGGTGGAGGGTTGTTACTGCGAGTGGAAGCCTGTGACCAGTGGGATAGCGCAGGGATCGGTGCTGGGACCCTTACTGTTTGCAGTGTACATTAATGATTTTGACGTGAATATAGAAGATATGATCTGTAAGTTCACAAACAACACGAAAATTGGTGGTGTAATAAATAGTGAGGAGGAAAGCCTTAGATTTCAGGACTATATAAGTGGGCTGGTAAGATGGGCAGAGCTGTGACAAATGGAGTTTAATCCTGAGACGTGTGAGGTGATGCACTTTGGGAGGACTAAAAAGGCAAGAGAAAATACAATGGATGGTAGAACACTAGGGAGTACAGAGGATCAGAGGGACTTTGGGGTGCTTGTCCACAGATCACTGAAGGCAGCAGCACGGTTAGGTAAGGTTGTCAAGAAGGCATACGGGATACTTGCATTTATTAGCCGAGGCATAGAATATCAGAGCAGGGAGGTTATGATGGAGCTGTATAAAACGCTGGTTAGGCCGCAGCTGCTGTACTTTGTACAGTTCTGGTCACTACACAATAGGAAGGATGTGATTGCAATGGAGAGGGGGCAGAGGAGATTCACCAGGATGTTGCCTGGCCTGGAGCATTTCGGCTATGAAGAGAGACTGAATAGGCTGTGGTTGTTTTCCTTGGAGTGGAGAAGGCTGAGGTGGGACATGATTGAGGTATACAAAATTATGGGGGGCATTGATAGGATAGATATGAAGAAACTTTTTTTTCCCTTCGCGGAGACGTCAATAACTAGGTGACATAAATTTAAGGTAAGGGGCAGGAGGTTTAGAGGAGAGTTCAGGATTTTGTTTTTCACCCAGATGTGGTTGGACTCTGGGACACACTACCTGAAGGGTTAGTAGAGGCAGGAACACTCACAACATTTAAGAAGTATTTAGATGAGCACTTGGACCGCCATAACATACACTATGTGCCAAATGAGGGGCAGTGGGATTAGTTTTGGATGGGTACTGGATGTTCGGTGCAGGCACATTGGGCCAAAGGGCTTGTTTCTGTGCTGTAAAACTCGATGTTTATTATTATCTCTCAAAATTGTAAACCATCAAACCAAGACAGAGATCTCTGGTAATTTCAAACTCATCGCAAAAGAAGGAAGCATCACCTGCTGCTGAATTTAGACTACGGACTGCTCCACGTGGAAGAACTGTTTTCCCCATTAGACGGCTACGAGGACTTCGAGCAACATCTTGTGAGGACTTTGAGCAACACTGGACTATAAGTTTGGAAGGACTCTTTTTTAAACTATCTATTTTAAATGTTGCTTGCATCTTCGTAGTGTTTAAGAATTTAGTTCTTCTAATTAAAGACTTAATTGGTTGATTTCAAGACAGCTGGTTTGATTAGACTCATTCGGGTGTTAATAGATGGTACAATTTGGCTCGGTCTTGCTTTAATTTGGAAAGTTTTTTAAATGATATGCTAGCCGATCTGTGGAACGATGGGATTGAATTAACAGTGAGTTGGTCCCACCACAATCCGAATCATAAATTTTGATTTGGGGCTTTGACAAGTGCGGTCGGTCGTAACAATTGTTACATCAAGATTTGATGTTACATGGCCCACAGATATAAGCTGTCTTTACGGCACTTACACACCTGTGACACCATAAAGACCATCTATGTCCCTCTGTCACTCTGTCTATTGATGTTTGCATGGTTGTCGCTCTCGATCTTCTTGTTTAAGGTGCTTTGCAAATGCTCATCTCACTGCCTATCCACTTACATACCTCCATCTTTCCATTTGTTCACAAGTTTATTTTCTCTTTGCATTTGTTTCTGTCTACTGGTATTTTTTTTTAAATTCCAATGACTGCATATTAACATGTGTGTGCCTCTCTCTCTATCTGTCTATCGACACAGCTCAAAGCCCGAAATCAATATCAATTACATAGGTGAGTCTATCAAAGGTGATCATTTATGACTAGTATTATGCGGTCTGCTTGAAGTAATCACGTCCAACATTCATTGTACCTACAGCTCACCAGAGATTCCTTATTGGCATTTCAGTGGCAACTTCTCGTAGCCTCAGTCCGATTATCACAGACTAGCGCAATTTGCCATAGCAGTGCAACAGTGTTCTGACACTTACTGTCTTGTTCGTTCTTAAGATCTGTGTAGCACAAACGAAAATTATGAAACATCCTTTCCAAAATGCTTTGTATGTGGGAAATTAGCACAGCCCAATCACAGCAAACCAAACTCGGGACTCAGCTTTGAATAGAGGTCATATAATGTCATATTAAACGGGCCACTCACCAATACAACTTGAATTCACATGATGCACAGTACAATTCATATATCGCCAAAAAAGGGCAAGATTTCAAATGGCAGAGAATGACAATAAGAAGCAACTTGGCCGCAATAACTGTAGAATTTGTGACACCATAATTTTGGTACTAGAATATGGTAGCAATATATTTCTCCTAATTCAGAGCTTGATTTTGGCACGTTTTTGGAAGCTTTTAGATATTATCACATTAATGAAAGTTACAGATGCACACAAGAATTACAACCACAAAGTGTATTTATATGGACATTTTCACGTGTTCATTTGTCCAATGCACTTCTAAGGAGAGTTGCAAAACGAAATGTCGCAACGGGCCACGTAAGGGAACAAGAGAGCAGATGATAAAAACAACCTTGGGCAGAGCTGATTTTTGTGTGTTAATTCGGGAACGAGAGGTAAAACTCTTTAGGGGGAAGGTGGGGGGTGGGGGGAGGTAGTCCGCAGATTAGGACCTCGGCAGCCTATGGCATGGTCATTAAAATCGTAACAATCAGATTCAAACACAGCTAGGGGGCCAGAATTGGATCAACCCGATATGTCAGTGGTTCTGGAGCTTTGGGATTTGATGCAAATTGATTGACTTGGAGGAAGTTGAAAACCAGGATGACAATTAATACTTATGACATTCCTTAGCTGAGAGCCAATGTAGTTCAGCAGGAACCAGGATGGAAGGCACACAATGGGATAAATATTATGCGGGAGGCGGAGCTCCTGGCGCCTAGCTGAAAATGTGTGGGAAGCCTTCCTCTGACCTTTTGTGCCTCCCAGCACCGCGGGTGATCATCCAACCTTTTAAAATCCTTGTTTCAGGTGCCTGGATACCCTTTCCGTTAGGAACATGGATCCCACCGCCAACAGCTACTAGCTAATCAGAAGGCCAGCAACTCAGCATTATCTGCAGCGCCTCCCAGAGCCACTGCCGGTATTGGAGAGACAATGGACCCAAGCCCAGAACAGAAACCCCCGATCAGATGTAGATAAGACCCTGTCACCGGCAATGTAGGCTAGCAGGGTCGTGGTGCAGTCAAGGAGGAGGCACTTCCCAGCGTTAATGCATCTCTCTGTTTGCACTACTCCGTGGCTCCCTGCCCTTCAACTCTTGTCTACTTTTGTGCCTATCCATTGTCTTGCGTCTGTCTATTTGTACATTTGTCTATCTTTCAAGTCCATTTCAGTCTTTTCAGCCTGGTATGAATATTTCTTATTGTGCCTCTCTGTCGGTCGATGAATGTTATATTTCTCCGTTTCCCTCCCCGATTTGAGCAGCACCAACATTTCTGTCTCTCTTAATTCCTGTGCAGAAGTTCATCAACGTTTGTGCATCTGGTGTAGTATCTCTCTCTGAATTAGATCCAGATTTTGTGTTAATAGCAAAAATGGTGAGGTATTACCGCTTTATTGGGCCTGGATTTACTGTCATGGGCGAAGCTGTGGTGTTCGCTGTTCATTATATTTACACGTAGGCACAGATATTGCCTGGCATTTGATGGCAACAGTTCCTAAAAGCAACCCTAACAACACATACACTTGCACAGTTTGAAAGAGAAATCAAATTACTTTGGTACAGCCCTCACCTTCTTGGCTCTTCTTAAGATCTATAGGACACAACAGAAAACCTATAAATGTTCTGTCCAAATTTCTTTTCGTATCAGTATGCAACAAAACCCATGGCATGTAGTTCAAAGCAGATTTCTGCATCTACGAGAGGCCATTACATATTGCCTCAAGTGGATCAAGCAGACAAACAGTTTCAAGTCCATGCTCTCCAAGATTAGCTGCGTGCACCGGACTATGTTCCAGCATTAATCAAGCCTCTCTCTGGATATGGCTGCATTATATTAAAGGCTGGGGGAGTTTGTTTTCACCATGAAGTTTGCCTCCATGAGATCGGCATGCACATTGACTTTGATCCCAGTGATGGGGTAACAAATTGCAATCCACGGCACACACTTGAGTCTGGTTCTGTTAAGTTGATTTTGTGTTGAAAGCCATGCAAAGCCTGGCTGGTCTCAAACACTCTGCTATCTGTAAATTTGAGGTCATTGAAAATTCTGCTGCACTTATATTAGCTCACTCTACTCCAATTTCCCTTTTGCCCATTAGCTGGCTGAACTACTTTAGCTCCCAGTCAAGCAACATTTTGATTTTGAAATTATCATGCATGCTGTCAAATAACTCCGTGACCTCGCCCATCCCTATCACTGCAATCTGCTCCAGGTCCACAACCCTTCAAGACATCAGTGCTCCTCTAATTCTGGCATCTTGTGCAACACTGATTTCAATTACACCATTTGTTTCCTAGGCCCCATGATCTGGAATATCCTGCCTAAATCTCTGCTCACCTCCACCTCAGTTTCGACACTTAACATGCTACATAAAACCTATCTCTTTGACCAAGATTTTCAGCATTTGACCTAATTTCTCCTATTTTGGTTTGGTGTGGCAATTTATTTTATAATGCTCTTAATGTGCAGCAACTTGGGACGCTTTATTGCATGAAGGCACTATACAAATTGCAGTCGTTGTTGTTCTTGTTATTGCTGCTAAGACAATGTGATACCCCATGGCCCCAGTCATCAGCGCCTGACTGGTAGCTGTTCCATTGTTTCTTATTTACGCTAGGGTTTGCAAGTAAGTCGCCTGCAGCTGCACATGCGTCCCTGTCACGCCCTTCAGAGACACCATGCTATCTAGAATATTATCAGACACAGATCTAGAGTTATTCTCTGGACTCGGGTGTCACCCAGAATTATTTGTCTCGCTGCCTCTTAGGCTATTCATCATTATATTTCTCTGACTAAAAAAAAACAGATTCAGAACAAGAATATATTTGAAGCCATCAGCGCACATCATTAATAGCCGTTTTATTGAAATCACAAGGGAAGGAATGGTGTTCTCCGAACTTTAAACTTACAACTGCCATAAGAAGTTAATACAACTTATTATTGCCATTACCATCTTGTTCCTTCTTAATATCTGTAGAGTAGAATACAAAAAAAAGTTATGCATTCTGTCCAATTCCTTTCCGTCTGAACAATTTACAGAAGTCAAAGCCAGAAAATTCTAAACCCCGAACTCAGCTTTGACAAGAGGTTCGGACATCTCATGTCAAGCGGATAACTCAAAGAGACAGCTGAGTGCCTGACAATGCACGGTAACTCATAACAGAAAGGACATTCAAAAGTTATGTGGCAAGATTCCTAACAGTAGGAAACAGCAATACAAAGAAACATGGCATTTTAAAGGTTTAGCATAAGTAACATTATAAGTAGAGAATTAATTTTCTGCCGCCAAACTTTTCTCTTGTGTGCAGACTTGATATTAGCCACGCTTATACGGGGTTATCTATGATGATATCAATGGATGTTACAGAAGCATACAGCAACAAGGAAATGAATCGTTATGACGCGCTTAAAGTTGCAAAACATCGAAGAGACTTCACTTCTTCGTTATCAAACAAAGGTTGCCAATGAGCCACATAAGCGAATACTGGGTCAGATGACCAAATGCATTGTCAAATTGCTGTTTTCTGGCGATTGAAATGGTATAGAGAGGAGGAAATTCCAGACCTGGGACCTCGGCAGCAGAACTCACAGACTGCAGTATCAGAGCTTTTAAAATTGTGGATGGGGAGGAGATCAGAATTGGAGTAATCTTAGGGGGTTATATCGCTAGAAGATTTTACACAGATCTGGAACAAATTCATGGAGAAATTTGAAATCAAGGAGGATAGTTTCAAAATCGAGACATTCTTATACGTCTAAAGTCTAATGTATAATAAAGGTCAGCGCAGAAGAAGGGCATTCAGCATATTATTCCTATGCTGGCCGTTTTAAACAGCTGACAAATTACCCTACACTTCTGCTCTATCCACATAACCCTAACATTTACGTTTCTCAATTGTTTCTCACATTACTTTTGGGAAAACAAATACTGATTCTTCCTCTAACACCCTCAAATGCAGTGCGTCCCAGATCATATTAACTCACTGCAATTAAAACCATTACCTCACTTCTGTATCTTTTGCATATTGTATCTAATTTGTTTTATTTGCCAGTCAGAACAGTTCCACCTGAATAAAACACCTCCTAATAGCATTTCGATAGCTACAACAGTTGTTTTTGCTGAAACATCATAACACATGGCCCTACCATTTTACCTGAGTATTTGGTGTTTAGTACCTCAATATGGCACTTCTCTGAGTTTGGCATGAACATGGATATCTTTAGGTGTCTGAAGTGTCTTCGTGGCACAGCTGTGAAATGTCCTATGACATGAATCAGCTGAAACTGTTTTCCAACTATACTGCTGCATATCAGGTATGTGGTTCATTCCTTCGTGTTTGGGATTTTCGAAAGATTGTCGAGAATCCTTATCTTTGAGATCGTATCGAAGTATGGGAGACGCCACAGGATGCACAATGCCTTATATTGTATTGCCCACTATGTTAACGTGAATTTCCACTCTCATGTGCTAAGTTCTAAGATACTACCACGCCTGACGTTCCCTGTTCTCTCAACCAAATAAAGCACATAGTGCATCAGGTAAATTTGAAACATGGATTTATCACTTTGTGATGATGTGTTTGGGATAGAACCATTAATGGGTAGACAGGATGATATCACAACTAATGATAGAGAATTGGCGCAAAAAAACAAAATAATTATGTTGCTTCAATATTTACCAGGGAGATGGAACAGGTCGAAATGGCATTGATTGATGTGATGAGTAATGAGATAAATGCATTGAAAATGAAAAGGAGTTGTGTTGAGCAAACTAGTTGCAATCAAAGTGTTAAAGCCCGTGGTCAGGCAGGTTTTCATCCGCGTATTTTAAAATAATCTAAAGAAGAGATAGCAGAGGTATTAATGCAAATATTTAATACATCGTCAGAAACAGCTGGGGTGCCATGTAATTCGTCTATATTACGTAGGTGGACAGAACATGCTCAGGAAATTAGAGACCAGTCAGCTTAACATCTCTGCTGGTAAATATTATTGAATCCCTGCTAAAGGACAGACTAAATAAGACCTGAAAAGCGAAATAAGATAGTCTGCATGGATTTCAAAATGGAAAACTTTCTTGAGCAACCTTACTGATCTTTTGAGCATGAAGTGAGAGAATAGGTAATGGCAATGCAATAGATGTGTGCGGAATTGCAAAAGGCGTTCGATAAGGTGCCACATCACACAGGAATGAATGTGTTCAGAAAATATTAAGTCAGGGGATTACTGGCGGAATGGGTTGCTATTTGGCTTCAACAGAAAGGGAAGTAACGGGAATAAAGGGTCATTACTCAGGGTTGCAAACGATGGGAAGTAATGATTCACAGGGATGAGTACAGGGACATATGCTGTTCACGGTTTGCATTAGTGACATCAGGTTTGAATTAAACAATCACATTTCTAAACTTCCAGATGAAACAGCCGGAGGGGGTGTGGGAATGGTAATATCAGGACGACTGCAATAAAAAAGATGGCTACCGGCATATTAATTTCAATGCAGATAAAGGTGAGATAGTGCATGTTGGCACGAAGAATTGGGAGGTCAGTTATTACTTGCAAGCTGCGAATCTAGGTGGGATCGGAGAACAATGAAATCTCGGTGCACAAATGATCCAATTACAAAGTATCGACAAACGTGAGCAAAGCCACAATAGAATCTAAAAACAAAAACAAAACAAACAAAAAAAAGGGTTTATTTCAAGAGGGATAACATTGAAAATGAATGGAGTTCATACTAAACTGGTATTGAACATTTTACTACACGTGGAGAACAGCACGCAGTTTAGGTCGCCATATTATAAAAAAAAATGATATGGAGCCAATGGACAGGCTGAAGAAAATGCGTGCAAAGATGTTTTGTTATATATATCAGCAGAGAATGAAGGCGTTCGATTTATTTTGTATTGAATAAAAGGCTGACCAGTTACCTAATAGATTTCTTTCTTAATTATGAAAGGTATTGATAGGCTGGATACAATGAGAATGCTTCCAATTGTGGGGAAGATTATAACTTGAGGACTTCAATATAAAATAGTCACCGAACCGTCCAATATGGGATTCGGAAGAAACTTCTTTCCCCAACGAGTGGTGAGAATGTGGAACTGCCAGACATAGGGGATTGTTGAATTGAATAGAATAGTAACATTAAAGAGAAAACTCGTCAGGCTTATGAGGGAGAAGCGAAAAATGGTTACTAGCTAGAATGAGTTGTGGATGTTTGTGTGATGCATAAACGCTGGCAAAATATGGTTGGGCCAAATATCTGTGCTGTTACATATTACCTATTTCTATACGAATTAGACTGGTTAGACAAGCTTGAACGCTGATGTCTGGAGCCTCCATCCTACCTAACAGATGGCAAACAATCCACGTATGTTTCTTTGTCTCCGACGATCGATGTTTATGTTTTCTATTTTCTCTCAAATTATTAGTGCATTTTCCTCGATCTGTGCATGTCTCCCAGTCTCAGGATGCTTGCATGTTTCTCTGTACCCCGACT
Organism: Heterodontus francisci; assembly: GCF_036365525.1. Taxonomy (NCBI): domain Eukaryota; kingdom Metazoa; phylum Chordata; class Chondrichthyes; order Heterodontiformes; family Heterodontidae; genus Heterodontus; species Heterodontus francisci. Next base: position 26,791,041 of record NC_090409.1, on the reverse strand, counting down.
CTCTGTCCATCCAAGCAGAAAACTGATTTTCCTTCTCCTCCTCCCTGACTCTCCACTTGTCGACTTCTGTTTGTGACTGGGCCTCTCTGTTGCTGTGGCTGACGACGTATTATTTATTTTTGTCTCCCTTAGTCTATCCACGACAATGAGTCTCTTGTCAGTCTCGCTTGCAGAATCTGCCTCTGCCTCTCGGTCTACCAATGCATATCATAATTATTTCATTCTCTCCCTGATTAACGATGTATCAGTATTTTATTGCTCTGCCTTTGTATCTTATTCATTTCTTCTGCCTTTCCGACCATGAAAGTGTGTGCCTCCTTCTCTAGAGATGTATATCTCTCCCTCTCCGACTCAAAGTCTGATTTTTTTTTATTCAGAGCAATGGCGAGGCTCTCAACGCCCATCAGCAATGACTGGGATTTTTCAGTCAGTGGCAAATAAATGGTATTCACCATTCATTATATGTACATCTATTACAGACTTTTTGAGGACATTTCATTGATGATGGATCCTAGCATCACTCCAAACATTACACAGTCTCGACCAGATTCAAATTTTCATGCAATCATTTGATTATTGCTGTTACCTTCTTTGCATTTCTGAAGATCTGTTGGGCACAATTAAATCACTAAATGTATTTACTTATGGAGAATTAAAATAAAACAATGACTGCAAACCCAACCTTAGGATCCGGCTTTGGTAAGATTTCTTTTTCCATGTCATGTCGTACGGGCCCTGCAGCGATACAATTCCAAACCACATGTTGCACAGGTAGGGGTCAGAGCCGCCCAGTGGTTCCACTATCACTGCAAGAGCCTCTCGTTAACAACCTCTGTAGAATATCAGCGCACAAAACCGTGCGATGTCACGCGTCAGTTACAAAGGTGGAGTTATTTTTGTTTCTGTCATTGCCTGTACTTCCTATTCACCTCACCTTACGTCTGACTCCATCCAGCTTTTTGGGATGCTAAATGCAACCCAGAAGAAGCATTACATATTCCTTTTTATTCTTCAGCTGAGTTTCAGCATGAAACCTATGGCTCCTGGGCAGTCAAGAGTGAATAAGTGCCTCACCTCCATTCCATTAAGTTTGGTAATTTTTAAGAAGGGGAAAGCTTTACCCACATGCCTCACACGATGCAGTACCAAAGTCAATTAAATTCTGCTGGCATCCTTGTATTTTGAGATGGTGCATTGGCCGACCTCCACCAACATTAAGCAATATACCCCTGCCTGATCCCACTCAGCACATCGGTAACACTGAAAACTTTGCCCTCACGTTGTGGTTATCGTAACACTTGTAGTTACATAGGCCGCAGTTATGAATCCACTTTTCAGCCATTCTACTCTTGTCAGCAACACCACAGGGTCCATCTCTCTCTCTGTCTGTCTCTTTGCCATCGAGGTTTCCATGAGTCTCTACCTATCTTCATGTTCAACGAAGTGGAATAAATCTGCCTCATTGTGTCGAAATAACTGGTCAAACTACATTTCTGTTTATCGACAAGTATACATTCTTGAGTCTTTGTATCTTTTTCTGTCTACCCATGTATTAATATTCCAACTATCTATGTAAACATATGTGTGCTACTTTCTCTCAGGCCTTCAACATGTGCCAAAGCCCGAATTCACCGCAAAAATATATTGCTGAGGCTATCAAAGCACCTCATACATAACTGGAAAATGCTGTCAATAATTGGAGGGATAATGCCCGCCATTCAATATACTTACAGCCTGCAACAAACCACTTATGGACATTTCAGTTCAATGCTTTCTCACTACGCTGTTACTGTCATAGACTTGGTCATCTTCCCAGAGGAGTATAAAGATTTTCATCCTATAGCTACCGTCATGTTGCTGCTTATGACCTGGACAGCGCAAGAGAGAATCAGTAAAATGCTTTCTAAAAACCATTGCCACTCCATGGTCCCACTCACCACTTCGCTTACACCTGTGTTCTGTCGCTGCCTTCATGGTTGCTTCAAGGTTTGTAACTACATGGCCGACAGCTGTAAGTTGCTTCCAAAACACGTGCACACTTGTTAGTGACACTGCACAGACCGGCTCTGTCCCATGTCTTTCGGTCTATTGCAGTTTGCATGTTTCTCTCTTTCTATCTTCATTTCTAAGGAGGCATATTTTCATCGCACTATCGAGCCACCTGGTCATATGTGTCATTACTCTTTGCATCTGTTTCTGTCTATTGACATTAACATAGGTGAGCCTCTGTCTCTCTCTGTCTGTGGACATATCTCAAAGCCTGTATTCAACATCAAGTTTACTGGTGAGTCTATCAAAGAAGAGAAGAGAACAAAGAACAGTACAGCACAGGAACAGGCCATTCGGCCCTCCAAGCCTGCGCCGATCTTGATGCCTGCCTAAATTAACACATTCTGCACTTCCGGGGCCCATATCCCTCTATTCCCTTCCTATTCATGCATTTGTCAAGATGTCTCTTAAACGTCGCTATCGTATCTGCTTCCACCACCTCCCCTGGCAGCAAGTTCCAAGCACTCACCACCCTCTGTGTAAAAGACTTGCCTCGCACATCCCCTCTAAACTTTGACCCACGCACCTTAAACCTATGTCCCCTAGTAACTGACTCTTGCACCCTGGGAAAAAGCTTCTGACTATCCACTCTGTCCATGCCGCTCATAACTTTGTAAACCTCTGTCATGTCGCCCCTCCACCTCCGTCGTTCCAGTGAAAACATTCCGAATTTTTCCAACCTCTTCTCATAGTTAATGCCCTCCAGACCGGGCAACATCCTGGTAAATCTCCTCTGTACCCTCTGCAAAGCCTCCACGTCCTTCTGGTAGTGTGGCGACCATAATTGCACGCATTATTCTAAGTGTGGCCTAACTAAGCTTATGTACAGCTGCAACATGACTTGCCAATTTTTATACTCTGTGCCCCAACCGATGAAGGCAAGCATGCCGTATGCCTTCTTGACTACCTTATCCACCTGCGTTGCCACTTTCAGTGACCTGTGGACCTGTACTCTCAGATCTATCTGCCTGTCAATACTCCTAAGAGTTCTGCCATTTACTGTATACCTCCCACCTGCATTAGACCTTCCAGAATGCGTTACCTCACATTTGTCCGGATTAAACTCCATCTGCCATTTCTCCGCCCAAGTCTCCAACCGATCTATATCCTGCTGTATCCTCTGGCAATCCTCATCATTATCCGCAACTCCACAAACCTTTGTGTTGTCCACAAACCTACTAATCAGACCAGCTACATTTTCCTCCAAATCATTTACATACACTACAAGCAGCAAAGGTCCCAGCACTGATCCCTGCGGAATACCACTAGTCACATCCCTCCATTCAGAAAAACACCCTTCCACTGATACCCTCTGTCTTCTATGAGTGAGCCAGTTCTGTATCCATCTTGCCAGCTCACCTCTGATACCATGTGACTTCACCTTTTGCACCAGTCTGCCATATGGACCTTGTCAATGGCTTCCTAAAGTCCATATAGATAACATCCACTGCCCTTCCTTCATCAATCATCTGCATCACTTCCTCAAAAAACTCAATCAAATTCGTAAGCACGACCTCCCCTTCACAAAACCATGCTGTCTCTCGCTAATAATTTCGTTTATTTCCAAATGGGATTAAATCCTGTCTCGAATAATCCTCCCTAGTATTTACCCTACCACTGACGTAAGGCTCACCGGTGTATAATTACCTGGATTATCCTTGCCACCCTTCTTAAACAAAGGAACAACATTGGCTATTGTCCAGTCCTCTGGGTCCTCACCTGTAGCCAATGAGGATTTCTGTCAAGGCCCAGCAATTTCCTCCCTTGTCTCCATCAGTATTCTATGGTAGATCCCATCAGGCCCTGGGGACATATCTATCTTAATACTTTGCAAGATACCCAACACCTCCTCCTCTTTGATAATGAAACGACTGAGACTATCTGCACTCCCTTCCCGAGGCTCATCATCCACCAAGTTCTTCTCTTTGGTGAATACTGATGCAAAGTACTCATTTAGCACCTCGCCCATTTCCTCTGGCACCACACATTGATTCCCATCTCTGTCCATGAGCGGGCCAACCCTTTCCCTGGTTACCCTCTTGCTCTTTATATACGTCTAAAAGCCTTGGGATTTTCCTGAATCCTGTTTGCCAATGACTTTTCTTTACCCCTTTTAGCCCTCCTAAGTCCTTGCTTAAGTCCCTTCATACTGTCTTTACATTCCTCAAGTGCTTCGTCTGTTCCTAGCCTTCCAGCCCTTACAAATGCTTCCCTTTTCTTTTTGACTAGGCTCGCAATATCCCGCGTTATCCAAGGTTCCCGAAACTTGCCAAACTTGTCTTTCTTCCTCACAGGAACATGCTGGTCCTGGATTCTAATCAGCTGACGTTTGAAAGACTCACACATGTCAGATATTGATTTACCCTCAAACAGCTGCCCCCAATCTAAATTCTTCAGTGCCTGCCTAATATTGTTAGAATTATCCTTACCCAATTTAACACCTTCACCCGAGGACTACTCTAATCCTTCTCCACAAGTACCTTAAAACTGATGGAATTATGGTCACTGCTCCTGAAATGCTCCCCCACTGCAACTTCGACCACCTGGCCGTCTCATTCCCCAATACCAGGTCCAGAATGGCCCCATCCCCAGTTGGACTTTCTACATACTGTTTCAAGAAGCCCTCCTGGATGCTCCTCACAAATTCTGCCCCATCCAAGCCCCTAGCACTAAGTGAGTCCCAGTCAATATAGGGGAAGTTAACATCACCCACCATCACAACCCTGTTACCTTTACATCTTTCCAAAATCTGTCGGCATATCTGCTCCTCTACCTCCCGCTTGATGTTGGGAGGCCTGTAGTAAACCCCCAACATCGTGACTGCACAATTCTTATTCCTGTGCTCCACCCATATTGCCTCGCTGCATGACCCCTCTGAGGTTTCCTCCCGCAGTACAGCTGTGATAGTATCCTTAACCAGTAATGCAACTCCCCCACCCCTTTTGCATCCCCCTTTATCCCACCTGAAGCTTCTGAAGCCTGGAACATTTTGCTGCCAATCCTGCCCTTCCCTCAACCAAGTCTCTGTAATAGCAACATCATATTTCCAAGTACTAATCCAAGCTCTAAGTTCATCTGCCTTACCTGTTATACTTCTCGCATTTAAACAAATGCACTTCCGAGCACCAGTCCCGCTGGGCTCAGCAATGTCTCCCCGCCTGCTCTTTCTGTTAGTGCTACTGGACTTATTTACTATGTCCTCCTCATTTATTTCACTGGCTGTCCTACTGCTCTCTTTCCCACCCCCCTGCTACACTAGTTTAAAGCTGATAATTAATTCCTTGCTTATGTGGTCTGCGTGAAGCAGTCATGTTGATCATTCATTGTATCTACAGCTCATCAGATATTTCTCATGGGCATTTGGGTGGCAACGTCTCCTATCATCGGCCCCACTTGCTCACATTGCAATAGGAGTGCAACGGTTTTCTTTGGTCACTTACCGGCTTGTTCCTTCTGAAGATCTGTGGGACACAAAAGAAAATTACTAAACATTCTTTCACAAATCATTAGCGTGTGGAAAATTAGCACAGCCCGGTGACAGCACACCAAATGCAGGACACAGGTTTGAATAGAGATAGACCATATCATGTCAAGCGGGCCACTCACAAACACAGCTTCAATTCACATAATGCAAAGCACAAATCATTTATCTCCAAGAAAGTGCAATAGGTCAGACCTAAGATTTCAAGTGGCAGAAAAGACAATAAGAAGCAACTTAACCGCAATAAGTTGTCAAAGTGGTGACACTATAAGTGAGGTTTTAGTTTATGGCAGGAATATATTACTCCTTTTTCACAGCTTGATATTGTCGAAGCTTTGGAAGCTTTTATATATGGTGACTGGAATTAAAGTTACAGAGGCATGCAACAATTGCAACCAAAGTACACATATATGGAAATTTTCAAGTGGTGAAATGTCCAAAGGCACTTCAAAGGACAGTTACAAAACGCAATATGACAACGAGTCACGTAAGTGAAGAAGAGGTCAGATGAAAAAAAATATTGGTCAGAACTGTCTTTCGTGCCTTAATTCGAGAATGTGATATATATTTTCTTCAGGGATGAAATTCCAGCGTTCGGGCCTGGGAAGCCCATGAAATGGAAATTGAAGTTGGAGCAATCTAAATCGGACATAGCCAGGAGGCCAGAATTGGATGAAACCGATATGTTGGTGGATGTGGAGCTGGGGGATTTGATGTAAATTAGTAGTGAGGTCATGGAGAAATTTGAAAACAAGGATGAGAATTAAAAATTAAGTCATTGCTTAACTGAGATCCAATGTAGTTCCCTACAAAAACAACATGGAAGGTGGCCATTCGGCGCAACATAGGCTGGATCTTATGCCGGATCCGAGGCTCCTGCCACACAGCGGACAAGGCAGGGATGCCTGCCTCTGCCTTTCTGAACCTTCTCAGCCCCTGGGCGATCCTCTGGTCTTTTTAGATCTTACGAGATACTCTTCCATTTAAAAACGTCATGCCACCTACAACAGTTGCCAGCCAATCAGAGAGCCAACCAATCTGCACCATCTGTTGCGCCTCCCAGAGCGGTGGCCACTGCCAGTACTGCAGAGCCTCGGACCCAGGTCCAGAGCTGCAACCCTCGACCAGATGTTGGTAAGGCAGGATGGCCGGGGTCAGTATTAAACGCCCCAGCGAGGTGGACTGCCAGGGTGGTTGTGCATTCCAGGAGGAGACACGTCCGCTAGTTAATATGGTACCTGGCGTGGGTCCTCCGTGAGCCACGAACTACCAAGAAAGAGGGACCACATCTCAAGCCAGCAGCGTGGGCGCCTCGTCGAAAAAGAACCCAGCAGCGGCGTAAGATGCCCTCATTTGACCGTTAATAGGCCACTTAATGGGACTCAACTGGCCTCTGGGTGTGATGGCGACCATTGTTCTGTCTTGCACCGCTGGAATGTTGCCTGGCGATAGAGTAAATATGGGCCCACCGCCAGCCCTACACCTCCCTGCCACCCGTCTCGTTACTCTGTTCCCGACACCACCTCCCCACATCTGATCCCGCCTCAGGAGACCACACAAAATCCTCGCCCATATCTGTACTAGATCTTTCAATGATATGGTCAATTATCCCTGGACTGCTGCACTATCATCAAAGCCATTGCGTATCGATCCATTAGTGAATTAAGAAGCTGTGTTCTGGCAAATGGCATAACTAAGGATGACGATATTGTTTTAACTGCAAATAGGCAGTGGATGGTTCAGGTGAAAGGAGAGCTGCAAATCTAAAGTGAAAGCTCGGGAAGCTAGAGGAATGTAGCGATTTGGATTCAAAAAAGAGAATGGTAAACGCACACCTGGAAAATAAAGAATATGCTAATAATATCAGTAAACAAACGATCAATAAATTATATTTATCTGAATGTGCAAACTTTTTCCAATAAGATAGATGCACAGATGGCAAAAATCTAGATGGATATGTTGAATATAATCGCCGTTGGCATCAGGTGGCAGGACCGTATCTCCAACACAGAAGTCCTCGAGGCGGCCAACATCCCCAGCTTGTACACACTACTGAGTCAGCGGCGCTTGAGATGGCTTGGCCATATGAGCTGCATGGAAGATGGCAGGATCCCCAAAGACACATTGTACAGCGAGCTCGACACTGGTATCAAGAGCCACCGGCCGTCCATGTCTCTGCTTTAAAGACGTCTGGAAACGCGACATGAAATCCTGTGACATTGATCACAAGTCGTGGGAGTCAGTTGCCAGCGTTCGCCAGAGCTGGCGGGCAGCCATAAAGATGGAGCTAAAATGTGGCGAGTCGAAGAGACTTAGTAGTTGGCAGGAAAAAAGACAGAGGTGCAAGGGGAGAGCCAACTGTGTAACATCCCCGACAAACAAATTTCTCTGCAGCACCTGTGGAAGAGCCTGTCACTCTAGAATTTGACTTTATAGCCACTCCAGGCGCTGTTTCACAAACCACTGACCACCTCCAGGCGCGTATCCATTGTCTCTCGAGATAAGGAGGCCAAAGAAAAAGTCTTATAGTGAGATGATTCCAACGTGATCAATGTTAGGAATCAAATATTCCAGGGTACACAACATTTCGAAAAGGCAGACAAAAAGGAAAAACATGTGTTCGCATATGCCAAAAAGCCAATATTGAGACAGGAACTTGGCTCAGAAGATCACAGATTAGAATCAGCAAAGTTAGGAATAACAAAGGTCTGAAAATGATGGTGCGAGTAGTAGCCAGGATCCTGAATACTGTTCATACCGTTCGGCAGACTATTATTCTGTACATAATTGGAGTTGGCATGAAAGGCGATATAACAATTGTGTTGGCTGGGGGCTGTACCAATCAGATTGGCAAAGGTGGTCTGGAAGGCGATAGTGCAAAATGCTTTCATGACAGTTGCCTAAACAATACATATTGAATAATAATAGGGTTAACGATATTTTATATATCGTATTGTGAGATGAGGCAGGGTGAATTAGCAATCTCAGAGTAAAAGATCCACTGGAAAAAAAAGTGATCACAATGCAACTGAATTCCATATCAATTGTGAAAGAGACATATTTTGGTCCCAAACAGGAAACTCAAGCTTCAACATAACCAATTGTACAGGTATGAGGTGAGCGCTGTATATGCCTGTTTGGGTAAACACACCTAAGATATAGCGGTAAACAAAGAATGAGAAACATTTAAATAAATGATTCAAAATGTTCAACAAAAATGCATGCTGTTAAAATAAATACAGTAGCACTGCAACTAAGGTTCATCTATAACTTACTGGGGAAGAGAAGGATAATATTAGTTCAAAGAAAAGAGGCATATAATGTCGCAAAGAAGATTAATATGCCTGAGGATTGGGAGAGCCTTAGAAACCCGCTTCGGGTTACCAAAAAGTTAATAAACTGGGGAGCTTATAGAATGAGTGTGAACGAACGAGGAATATAAAAATAGTTTAGAAGTATTTTTCAAGTATTTTAAAAGACGGAGAGTAGCTGCATTGAACGTTGGTCCCTTAGCGGTAGAGAGAGGAGAAATTGTCTTGGGCAATGAAAAAAATGACAGAGACTTTGAACACATATTTGTGTGCCTTCACAGCAGAAGATACACATTGCATACTAGAAATAGGGTGTTACCAAGGGGCCAAAAGGAGTAATATCTTACGGTAATTAAAATCAACAGAGAAAAAAAAGGAAAATTAAGGAGTAAATTCCAACTAAGTCCCAGGGCCTGACGGCCTGCATCCTAATATTTTTAAAAGGCAGCTGCAGAGCTAGCGGATGTGCTCATTATGACTTCCCAGCATTTGTTGGAGTCTGGAACGGTCCCAGCTGATTGGAGGTTATCAAATTAAACATCGATCTTCAAGAAAGGAGGGAGAGATAAAAGAGACAACTAAAGGCGAGTTAGCTGGACATCAGTCGGTGACAAAATGCTGGAATCGATTTTTAAGGAATTCATATCAATTCACTTCAAAAAGAATTGCTTGATCAGACAAAGTCACCATGGTTTTGCGAAAGGAAAATCTTGCTTGGCAAATTCATTCGAGTTTTTTTTTGAGGATGTAAGTAATGGTGTAGCGAGAGGGGAACTGGTAATCCTTGTTTTTAAATTCCTCCATGGCTTCATAACTCTATCGCTGAATTATCACTCAGCCTTAGAATCCTTGATGATCTCAAAGTATCGCCAGGTCGAACAGCTTGAGCAGCCTCGATTGCAATCATTCCACAGTTGGTAGCCATGGCTGCAATCAAGTGTTGTGTTATGACCGAGGCAGGAGTAATGAAATGTCAATTCAGTCGCATTACTTCACAGGTGATAGCATATTATTAACCTTTTCGCACTGACCAGAAATTAGCCAACAAACAAGGTATTTTAAACAACAACTAATCAACTGTTTATTCATAAACTAAATGTTACACATTATTGAGATAAATCTAGGTCGGGAAAAATAAACTTTGCAACTTCTTATTTCTCTTAACCCGAATGCACGCACACATATGTTCAAAAACCAACGGTTGACTGATCTAAAAATTATGTTTCTTAGGAATAACTATAGAGCTGGGTTGTAATTTCTGGTGAATAATGTTCCTGATTGGTGAGGGGTCCCAGCACCAAACAGTCGTGTGCCACTCAAAGTCTCCAGGCGAATTTGATGGACATTCGTTATGGGATAGACGTTCAAAACACTTCGTTTTCAGTCGGCGTCACATAGTTCTTTCAACAACGAGTATCGCAACAGGGGTCTTTTGGATTTCAAGTCTTTCAGTCTTTCAGTGGAAACTTTACTGAGAATGCCAGAAAACACAAGCAGGAAACAAAGATTCAATCTTGAAGCACCGACTTGGCAGGTGTGGGAAGCAAAAAAAAAAAATACAACTTGCAATAAATGCAAATGTTCGTTTCCATGGTTTGTTGTTACTTCCTTAGACAATACACAGCCGTAGAGCAGAGTAGATTATTCGTTTTGCAGAGAGTGATCCTTGCTTCAGTAAGCACACTTCGAAGGCTTCCAATTCAAAACGATTATAGGTAGTCTTTTCACATAGTCAAAAGGTACGATACAGAAAGAGACCTCCTCTCCCTCCTGCTGTTGCCAAGGAAAAGGATGCAGCTTCTGGTACACTGTGCATGTTAACTTTTAAAGGCACACTGTTTTTTTAAAAACAGAGTCTTAAGAGCACCTTTCTTTAAACAGAGCAGAAAAAACAAAGACAGTTCCATGACACCTCCGCCCTTGGCGAAATGAAACTCCATTCTTAAAATGCCTTTCATTACATTGCAAAACTGAAACTGAGAAGAAAACACTCTCAGCATATTTTCACATTCATGCCCCATTCACCGTACTGATAATTAACCAAAGGTTCCTTTGCACCATAGCCATTCATGTAGCTTATCAAGATTAAATTCGTGACAAAGCTTCAGTGATAGCATTGTCTGTCCCGAAATATATACAATCTTCAAATGATAAGGCTGTAACAACAAACTCCATAAAAACATTTTGACTTTTTTTATAAGGTTGTCCCATTCAGCCTGTTGCAACCTTACAGGCATAGTCTCCCAGTTGTTTCATATTTTCCTTCCAAGTGTCCCTATTGACTATCACCTCAGCTAGCTGAACTGCACAGATAGGAATGCTGGCTACTATTGGGATCACTAGTCTCTGAGAAATTTCTCGAGTACACATTAACCTGTGTGGTATCAATTGCTACTGAAGAACCCCATCCATTGCACCAAAAACTGACCCTTCCAAATCTTGCAGAGTCAAAGTAATTTGATCGCATCCCTTCAACAACTTTATCTCTGTAAAGCGCATGGTGTTGCCCACTCAGAAGCAGTCCGTGCAGAAATACAGCAAGATCTGGACAATATCCAGGCTTGGGCTGATATGTGGCAAGTAACATTCGCGCCACACTGGTGCCAGGCAATGACCATCTCCAACATGAGAGAATCTAATCATCTGCCCGTGACATTCAATGACATTACGATTGCCGAATCCCCCACTATCAACATCCTGGGGCTTACCATTGGCAAGAAACTGAACTGGAATAGCCATATAAATACCGTGGCTACAGGAGCAGGTCAGAGGCTAGAAATCATGCGTTGAGTAACGCAGCTGTCTACCATCCAGAAGGCACAAGCCAGTAATGCGATGGAACACTCTACACTTGCCTTGATGGGTGGAGGTCCAACAACACTCAGGAAGCTTGATACCATCCAGGACAAAGCAGTCCACTTGATTGGCACACCATCTACAAACCTTCACTCACACCACCACTGAGACACAATGGCAACAGTGTACACCATCTACAAGATGAGCTGCAGCAACGCACCAAGTCTCCTTCGAACCTTCAAACGCCATGACCTCTGCCACCTGGGAGGAAATCGGCAGCAGATGCATGGGAACACCACGACCTGCATGTTCCCCTCCAGGGCACACACAATCCTGACTTGGAACTACAATCACCATTCCTTCTATGTCGCTGAGTAAAAATCCTGGAACTCCCTTCATTTCAGCACTGTTGGTATAACTACCCCAAATGAACTGCCGCAGTTCAAGAAGGCAAACAATCATCACCGTCTCAAGGGCAATTAGGGATGGCCAATAAATGCTGGCCTAGCCAGCGACACCGTTATCCCATGAACTAATAAAACAAAACTCTGTTCATACAGTCTTCTGAGCGACGAATTGGCTTTTCTGTAGTCCATAAATGTCGGGCCGACACACCAGTTTTAGGCACCAATACCTGAGCAAATTCCAGCTGCTCTGACCAGGCTCAACTAAGCTGCCAGCCAGCATGCATTGGACCTCTGTTTTTACTTTGGCCTGTTTGTCTGGGCTTAAGCAGTAAGGATGTTATATTAAAGGAACGAATCCATCTATGTCAACATCCTGTGTGGCTAAGGTTATACATCCCGGTTTATCCCTACAGACTGTTTTAAATGTGAAACGCCTGGTTAGGTCTTCTCGTTGGTTTGCATCGAAGCGCAAAAACATGTTGTCCAATTGTCCTACCCATTCTGTGTTCGTTGACCGGATCGTTGGAAATTCTGTTCAAGAATTGTCCAGACCTTCTGCTACCTCATTATCCCTTTCCTTCTCAGCGGTCCCCATTGCCTAACATACCTGTACTGACATATCCTCCTCCCTGTGATTGTATTGCTTTGAAATATTGATGTGACACAACCAGTTCTTGTTCTGGCGATTAAGAGCATCAACCAAGTAATCTACCTTACCCAATCTTTTTGTCATTCTATATGGCATAATGAATCGTACATTTAATGGCTCCTCCAGTAACGGGAACAGCACCAATACTTTATCAAAAACAAGAAATGCTGGAATCACTCAGCAGGTCTGGCAGCATCTGTGGAAAGAGAAGCAGAGTTAACGTTTCGGGTCAGCGACCCTTCTTCGGAACCAATACTTTATCCCCTGGTTGAAAACTGTGGGTCGTTGCATTCTTGTCTGCCTGTTATTTTCAAATTGGCTTGAGATGCTTTAAGGTATTCACTTATGCGTGATTTAGTCTTCTGAATCCCCCATGTCCTGCAAAAGGAATGTCCTGTGCTAACCTCAATAATTCCTGGCGATATCTGCTTAACAACTGCCTAGTCGTCGTCCGCAGGTCTATGAGGCAGTCTCCCTTTCCTCTGCAAAACCCCATTTTCCATATAATATCCTTCTGGAACTCTTTTCTCCTCAGCTTCTATCAGAGCCGTTTATTGCTATTCTGTGCATCTCTGTATCGGCTTGCTGTACTGCAATTAAAGAAGATCTGTAAAACATCTCATTTGGATTTTCTAAATCCCTAAATAAGGTTTCAGAAACTTGGCTATCTTTTTGTGATGCCACTTTTATCACTGACAGTGGAACCTCTTTAGCTATTGCTCGGGTGACTACACATGCAAGAAATATTCCTTGAACTTGTTCCTTTAATTGCTCCATTTCTCTAACTTCACTTGTTTTCCCTGTAATTATAGCAGAAACTGATGCTTTTGTTTAGACCAAGTAATTGCTGAGGAGTAGATCAATTCCGTCCACTGGCAAACTGTGGACAACTCTTACAGTTACCACGCCAGATATTAGTTCGCACTCTAACAGCACTTTAAATAAAGGTATGGGTATATACTCCCCGCCAATTCCATTAACTAAAACATTAGTACTCAGGGCTGTTTTTGCTGGAAACGTTGTGTCCACAGCTAGAATGTTTGGTCTGCTCCTGCATCCCTGAGTATGATGATAGGTTTCTGCCTCATTTAAAGGATATGGATTTCCTTTTCCCTTGGACAGGAATTCATTAGAACTTTCGGGTATCTTATTCTAAGCGCATATTCTCACTTTAGTTTATGTATCTGGCTTTACAGCCACCATTAAAGTCACAGCCTAGTCTGCTGTATTCTCAGGCAGAGCTCACTACCCTGGCATCAGCATTGTGTACCCCAACAAGTTCTATGTGTTTACCATATAATTTCCAGCACTCTGAACAAAGGTGAGCCGTTTTGTAGCAATGGTAACACTTAGGCTTGCGGACATCACGTCTACCCGCAGTACTTTCCTTTATGGCCTGAGGAGGTGATCCCGGGGCATTTCCAGCTGTTCCTTCTTCTCCCCGGTTACTTGCCTTCCTTTTACTCTCCCACTTTCTATCCCTCTCGGGTTTATGGGGGTGATGGACAAAAGGTTTTGGCTTATTCACAAGGTCAAAATCAATATCAATTTCTGCTGCCTGCCTCGCTTTCAAAACATTTAGGTTATCCACATGTGTTCTCACTACTGAAGGAATTGAATTTTTAAACACTTTCACCCACTCAAATTCTACATATGCCTGTCCAGCCAATCTCCTTAAGTTCTGAAACTTCTGACGGTAACTTTCAGGGACTAACTCATATGCAGCGAGAAAAGCCTTGATGGCCATCTCATAATTTGCAGAAGACGATTCAGGAAGCATGGCATAAACTTCTTGAACTCTGCCTATCAATTTCCTTTGCATAAGCTTTCGTTTGGCCATTTCATTTGTGTGGCTATTTCTTCAAAATATATGAAAAATGGCTGCACGTCCCTTTTCTCAAACATATGAATAGTTTTCATGAATTTAAACAGCGTTTCGCTGTGTCCTGGGCTGAATTCAGTTTCCGTCTGATCAGAACTATCCCTGGATTCAGGACTACCTCTTTGTCTCAGTTCCATCGCTATTAATTTAAATTCCGTTTCTTCTCTTTCACTTTCTCTCTGAAATGCTCGCTCTTTTTTCCCTATCATCTTTTTCCAATCAAGTTTTTCGTATTGCTATTTCATCTTCATTTTTCTGGTGAAGCTCCTGTTTTTGTTTTTCATTTCGAACTAAATCTTAGCCTTTTCCACTGCATTGCTCTCTGATTTACTGTCTTCTTCTTCTTCTTCTTCTACTTGCAATTTTAACTGTTTGCACTTTGCAGCAAACAACTCTGCTTTTTTAGCACCTGATTTCAACTCTAACCCCAATTAGTATGATCCCAGACTTGAGAACAAATAATATGATCCCAGACCGAGCCCCCAATTAATATGATCCTGGACGAGCCACCCAATTCATATGCTATGACAGAGGCGGGAGCTGTGGTGTTCAATCTTCATTATGTTTACACCTAGGCGCAGATTTTCTCCTGACATTTCAGTGATAACAGTTCCCAGCAGTAACCTAACTTTGCATACTGTTGCGCAGTTTGAAATAGAAAGAACGTTACTAATGTACAGCCCTCACCTTCTTGGCACTTCTTGAGATCTGTAGGGCACATTAGAAAACCAGTGAAAGTTAAGTGCACTTTCCTTTATGTATGGGTATGAAACACAACCCATTCACATCTAATGCAAGTCAGCTTTTTGCGTCGACGGGAGGTTGATACATCTCGCCTCAAGTGGATCAAACAGACAAACAGCTTCATGTCCACGGTGCCCAAGACTATTTGAGAGTGCGATAGCTGTGTAACATCATTAAGAGGGCTTCTCTATGCAGATTACACTATTGCATATGGCTCTGCAGTATTAAAGGCTGTGGACGTTTATTATTTCCATGCCGCTTGCTTCCTTGATATCACCATACACATCCATTTTGATCCCACTGATGGGCTAAAAATTCTAATCCAAAGTGCACACTTCAGTCTGGTTCTGTCAAGTTGACCTTGATTTGAAAAAAACATGCCAAAATCCTTGTAACTGCGATCAGTCAACAGCCCTAACCAATAATCATCATTTAATTTGTATAATCCGTTAAATTGCTAGGAATGGGGAAAGCTCTTTTCAGGGACCCACAAACTGCAGTAACCGCCGTGGCTATTCCCTTGTGCATCTCAAGATTTGCAAAGTTGCATTACATGAATACCTACTGGTGTAATCCTTGAATATGCTCCTCATGTTCCTGCAATAGCAAAGGCCGTCTCTTTGCACCTCTGTAACATAACCCACCTTCGCCCATCTCTGAAACCCTCATTCACGTCTTTGCTCCTTCAAGACTTGACAATTCCAATGCATTCCTGGCTAGTCTCTAAAATCTTGCTCTCTGTAAAGTTGAGGTCATTTAAAATTTTGCTGTACTTGTATTAACTCGCACTAACTATGATTACTCTTTTGCCCTCTCTGCTCAACATTGGCTCCTGGCCAAGCAACATCATACTTTTAATGATGATTGGCTTGTTATTAAATCCCTCCATGGCCTCGCCCATCCCTATCACTGCAAGCTGTTCCAACCCATAACCCACCAAGATATCTGTGCTCCTTTAATTGTGGCTCTTATGCATCACTGATATTAATCACACCGTCATTGCTTGTCGCACCTTCAGTTTCCTAGGCCCCAAGATCTCTAATACCCTTAGTAAATAGCGCCACCGCTCTTCCTCATTTCCATCCTTTATGACACTCCTTAAAACCTACCTCTTTGACCAAGATTTTTGGCATCGGACCTACTATTACATTTTGTGGTTCGGTGTGGCTTTTTTATTTTATAATGCTCTTGTGAAGCACCTCGGGATACGTTCTTAGGTTAAAGCCACTAAACAAACAGCAGTTATTATAGTTCTTGATATTTTTGTGTGGACAGTGTGACACTTCCTGGCCCCAGCCATCACCAGTATCACTGGTACCTGTTCCATGGTTTCTTATTTACGCCAGGCATTGGCTGAGTCCCAGTCTTACTGAATTCATGATGTTTTGAGGAAGGATTAGCAGATAGAGGTCCATCGTCAGAAATTCAACAATAATTGCAGTGGATCGATTATCCGATTGAAGACAGCCATTTTTAATACATCAAGCATCTGAAGGATGGCTACATTATCCGCGTATTTGGAGGGAGTATTCAACTCGATTCACGTGGAGTCATGGATATGTCAGCCCTTGAATGGATCTTATCCTTCAAATGCAGGCATTTAGAGGCCTCATGCATTCCCAGGTCAGTGTGGGCCTTGTCAGCATCGACCGCTAAGAAGGTAGCCATAATGCATGGAATTGGTCACCTCCAAGTCATTGCACATCTATTGTGTTCGAAGTGCTATGGCTCCATGTCATTCACTGAAGTCGTTTTCTGCTGAAGTAAACTGATTAGGATCAAGCTTTCCAAGCCTCCTTCCTGTCCCAAAGCTGCCTCAATTCAACAATCCCTATCTGAATCTGGCTGGCGGTGTTCAAAAGTGTGGTTAAGAGATCTGCTGATGGGTCTCAATTGCTTGAATATTCCCAATTTTCACCGAGAAGGTCTTGCCTGGGCCAATTTGCGAAACATTTCCTCTACTGAGAATGCTGCCTTTCTCTCTCTTACTATTTCCAGCAGTGATATGAATCTCACTCCTGCATCACATATTGTACGATTCTACAAACTCTGAACATTCTTTTCTTACGTAAACAGTAGTCCTGGAAAAAACAGATCTTGCTTTCATCAATAACTCATGCCAAGAAAAAGAACATGGAATATATCTTTCAAGTTTCTTCCTTTCTTGAAAACCATCATCCATTGCTGCGCTGACTGGCCTGGCTCTCCGACCATGCCCATGGTAAATAGCTTTTAATTGTGGTGTTCCTCTTGATTCTGAGAACTCTTAAAGTGGCCATCAGATTGCTCGTACAAGTGATGTTTCTTAAACGAAAATAAACTAGAATAAAAGCCCTCATCAGCCTGCATCTGACATAATAGCCCCAAACCACCTTGCGTTCCCCTATCAGTCTGTTCTGCTTTTCAACGGTCCATCAATATCTATAACTGATAGTACATCAGTAATTTCTGGTTATCTATCGATTATCAAACTGGTTATAAACATATTTGTGTCTGTATATCTCTCTATCGATCTAACGGTGCCTTTCTCTCTCCCCCTGTCTCTGGCTATCGATGTTCTTGTTCTCTGTCACTTAATGTATCCATGCCTCCTTGATCTTTGATATTGAAATGTGTAGTTGCCTCTGAAGCTTTCTGCACTTCTAAGTCCATCTGAATGTTTGTTTCAGACTCCCTGTTTCTCTGTCAATAGACACCCTTCTGCGTCTGTCTCTCTGTTGATTTGTCTTTGCCTGTCGATATATGCAGGTACATCTGACCCTCTGTCTCTCTTCCGTTCAATCTGCCTGTCAATCGTTATCTGTTAAAATTTCGCGCTTCAAACTTGCATCTGTCAATTGATATATGTTATATTGCTGTCTGTCTGTCTGTCTATCAGCCTGTATATCTCGCTGTCGCTCTGTCTACCGACGTATCTAACTCTCCCTGGCTCATAGCCCAGATGCAGTATTCGGAATTCTCACCCATGGCATACTTTTGCAGTCAATGGAAAAGGAATGGAGCTCAACATTCGTTATCCTTGTACGTGGCCACAGACATCTTATGGAATTTATAGCATAATTTATCCCTTGCATTAATGCTACCATCACAATCTCGCCCAGTATCACACAAAAAATACAACAGCCTTGTTCGGGTCCTTCTTCAGATCTTGGAGGAACAATGAATAATCCTCAAACATTTTGATGAAAATCCTTTTTGTATGGTCTATTGACGCAACTCAATCAATGCCAACACTAACACATTACTCAGCTTTGCCGAGGGGTTCGTCCATTGCATGTTAAGCATAAAATTCAGATATACAGCTTCATTCCACATGGTAGAAGAGTTATTGTAACATCAAGAACATGAGAAATAGGAACTGAGTACACTACTGTATTAGATGGTATACTCTCGATCATCAGAAAAGCGATGTAAGGGATCGTTGACAGTGCCATCAAGCGGCACATGCTCGGCAATAACCTGTTCATTGAGGCTCAGTTTGGATTCCACCAGGAATTGTTCTGAAAATGGAGAAAATATTAAAACTCCATAGGTGAGGTCAGAGTGACTGCCCTTGACATCAAGGCAGCATTTGATCGAGTATGACATCAAGGATCCCGAGCCAAACTGGAGTCAGTGGGAATCAGGGGAAATCACTTCGCTGGTTGGAGTTATACCTCGCACAAAGAAAGATCGCCGTGGTTGTTGGAGGTCAATCATCTCAGTCCCAGGACAACAGGACAATACTGCAGGAGTTCTTCAGGGTAATATCCTAGGCTCAACCATCTTCAGCTGGTTCATCAATGACCTTCACTACATCACAATTTCAGATGTTGGGACGTTTGCTGATGATTACACAACGTTCCACAACATTTGCGACTTCTCAATTACTGTAGCAGCCCATGTCCAGATGCAGCAAAACCTGGATAGCATCCAACCTATAGCTTACAAGTAGCAAGAAACATTCATGCCACTCAAGTGGCAGGCAATGACCATCTCAAACAAGTAAAAGTCTAACCATCTCCCCTTGATGTTCAATGGCATCACCATCGTTCAATCCCCCACTGTCAACATTCTGTGGTTACAATACAATATAAATGCAACTGGAACTGCACATATATACTGTGGTTACAATTTCATCTCAGAGTCTAGGAATGCTGCGTAGAGTATCTCATCTGCTGTGTCTGCAAATCCCACCATCTACAAGGTACAAGTCACGACTGTGATGGAATGCACTCCACCTGCCTGGATGGATGCAGGTCGATGTGCACTGAAGGAACTCGTCACAATCTAGGACAAGGTAACCCTCTTGATTGGAATCTCAGTCACTACTCCTCACCAACGATGCACAATGGCAGCAATGTGTGCCATTTGCAAGATGCACTGCAGCAGCTCACCAAGGTTCCCTTGACAGCACGTTACAGATCTGTAGCATGTACCATCTTGAAGCATAAAGCCAGCAGATGCATGGGAACACCTGAAAGTTCCTGTCCAAGGCACATAGCATCCTGGCTTGGAAATATATCACCGTCTTTTCACTGTCGCTGGCGAAAACCCTAGAACTCCTTTCCTAACAGCACTGTTGATGTACCTACAGCCCACTGGCTAGAGAGATTCAAGAAGGCAGCTCACCACCACCTTCCCAGCGGCAATTTGGGATGGGAAACAAATGCTGGCCTAGTCGGCGACGTCCGCAACCCACGTGCAAAATAGTGTCATACCACCCTTCCTGATTTATCCAATATTCTGATCATGACTGATCATTTGCTTCAAATCTACTCTCCCGCCAACATGGAAAATTAATTGTAGTGCAGATTGACGAGGCTCAGGACCTCATGAACTATCAATTCATCGACACGGCCTTTGACGTCACATTGACCAGTTGATGGTGTTACAAAATATAACCCGAAGTATGCATTTGATTCCTGTTCTCTACAGTTGGTCTTGATCTAAAGGTCGTATTGTGTTATGGACTCAATGGCGACTGAACAGCCTGAGTCAATGAGCGCGATCACCTCCTTCCTATTAATTGTTATTATTTCGAGGAAGGGGAAAGCGGCATTCACATAACTCACAAGCTGCAGTACCCATTTTGGTTAATTACTGCTGACATCCCTGGATTCGGCAATGGTGCATTACCCAAGTTCCTCCCCGTTTTGACAGTTTGCCATACCATGCTCATGTTCATCAAACCTGTAAACAGTCATACATTCTTCCTCCTTTCTTCTTTAACCAACATTTGCTATCAAATGGCCAACAGCTGTAAGTCCTTTCACGGCCCTTGCGGACTACTCATCAACAACTTGCTGGCGAGGATTATATCAGGTCGAATTCCACTCCCTTCATTTGGACTGAGGTGCCACCAACAGAGAGGTGCCATGCAGAACCTCCAGATCCGACCATTTCCTCTGCAGCGAATTGTCTATCCAGCACGATGAACACTTCAGCATTTGGCATGTCCTCATGACCTCCCCAAAGCTCATCCACAATTAATAAGAACAGGGCAATGATATACTCTTGCCCACATAAGTGCAGTCCAACAACACTCAAGGAACATGACACCATCCAGGACAAGAGAACCTCATGATTTGCACCAAATTCATCAACTTAAACATTGTCTCCATCCATCAGCAGCGATTTGTGGCAGCAATGTGTATGATCTAAAAGATGGATTGCAGAAATCCAAGGGTACTTCCAATGCACCTTCCAAATCCGTGGCCTCTTTAGCTTAGAAGAGTAAGGGCAACAGATGAATGTAAACACAACCACATGCAATTTCCATTCCAAGCCACACACCATCATAACTTGGAACTATGGTGCTGTTTCTACGCTATCGCTGGGTCGAAAACATGGAACTCCCTCTTTAAAAGCACTGTAGGTGTGCCTACATGACAGGGACTGCAGCGCTTCCAGAAGGTTGCTCAATTCCCAACTTCTGAAGGACAACTAGGGATGCCAAATAAGTACTGGCTTAGCCCAAGAGCTGTTGCTACCCAGCATCCTTTCTGGTCACTTCCAACTTCCAGCAGATTAAATGTGGGTTACGAAGCGTCCATGCTGCCTCATTTCTGTCATAATTCGACAATCTCTCAAAGACTGTGGGCGTGATAGTTCATTTATAATTAGACAGACTCCAGCTTGGTCACAATTATCGGGAGTTTCCCTTTGTTGCAGGGCTGATCCCTTAATCGTTTCCTCCATTGGTATCAATAAGTACCCCGCACTTGTTGCCCAGTTTTACAAGGTCCTGATGACACTAACCTTCCTTTAAACCCACAAGCAGTAGTTCTCAAAGGATCCCAGTTTATATGAAACACCAACAGAAGCAAAAAGCACACAATGTATCGCTAATCTTATGCTTTGCTTTGCTTGTACTTCCCCTTCCGATTCTCCACTTTATGTTCTACGTCTACAACCCCATCTGTTGTGTCAAAACCTTTGAATTTGAGGTTCTTAAAGGACGTCCTTGCGTCTTAACTGTGAGGATTTAGAGAGGGGACATCAGCTTACTCTTGAAGTTGAGATTCCTTAAGTTACCGTATGCTCATTTAATTGGATCAGAGCCCTCATTGGCATACGGTTGACATAGCAATACTCTACCACTCGGCATCCATTTACCCATTTGCTGACGTTCCCTCTGTCTATTCACCAACGTGTATAACTGTGTATATATATATATATACGTGCATATATATGCAGTTATACACGTTGGTGAATAGACAGAATATAGATACGTGTATATATATCTATATATAAGGAGACAGACGCAGATGCAAAAATAGAGTCAAAGTTAGGCATACCCACGTCCAGAGACAAATTAAATGGGGGCATCAATAGGCTGAGAGACAGAGGTGAAAATGCCCCAATATGGAGACAACCTGTACATGATCATCGATGTACAGGTTGTCTCCATATTGGGGTATTTTCAGCTCTGTCTCTCAGCCTATTGATGCCCCCATTTAATTTGTCTCTAGACGTGGGTGTGCCTAACTTTGACTCTATTTTTGCATCTGCGTCTGTCTCCTTATATCTCTAGCCATCGACCCTTCCCTGTCACTGTTACTCCATGACTTTTTTCCTCTGTTTATTGATCTATACCTATGCATTTATCTTTTCGCCTTCTATGTGTTTCAGGCTTCTCTGCCACCTGCGCTGTTTCTGTCGATGTGTGCATATTTTCCTCTCTCATTTTTTTCTGTGAAATGAAGTATGACGATATTTTTCTCTTTATTAACGAGTGTCTATTCCTGTTGTTCTGTCTATCAGTATGACCTATCCACATTCCTCTGCTCATCGAAGTATTCGTCTCTCTGCCTCTTAGTTTAGTGATATCCCTCTCTCTCTCTGTCACTCACACTGGTTTTTATTTTCTGACTGAAACACTAGATTCAGTTTACAATTTGTGACTATCAGCGCACATCATTAATATCCACTGTTCTGCCATTACAAGGGAAGGAATGGTAATTGCCGTTCTTTAAACTTACAGATGTCATAAATTTTCTTAAGGATATTCCAGCGCTAGTGGGTCCAGCGTTACTCCTGCCATGACAGTCTCGCCCAGTTGCACATGTAAATACAACTATTGTTTTTGTATCGCCCTTACCATCTTGCTGCTTCTTCAGATCTGTAGGGTAAAATAGAAAAACAAATTTGCAGATTCTGTCCAATTTATTTTCGTATGGACAAGTTTACAAAAGCCAAGGACAGCAAATCTAAACTCAGAACTCAGCTTTGAGAAGAAGCTGTGGCATCTCATGCCAGGTGGATCACTCAGAGCCACAGCCTCAATCCTTATTAAGCACTGGCACAACTTACATAATACCAAGTAAGTCAATAAATCGGTCGCAAGATTCCAAGCAGCAGGAAAGGCAATGCAAAGAAACACGGGATTTTAATGGTGTACCACTTGTAGAATTTTAAGTAGAGTATTGAGTTGCTGCTGCAACATATTCCTCGTGCATGCAGAATTGGTGATAGCCAAGCTTATAATGGTTTAACTATGATAATATCAAAAGGGGTCATGAAAATTCATTGGCAAACAGGATTAAGGAGAATCCCAAGGTGTTTTATACGTATATAAAGAGCAAGAGCAACCCAAGGAACGGGTTGTCCCCATTCAAGGACAGAGGAGAGAATCTATGCGTGGAGCCAGAGGAAATGGGCGAGGTACTAAATGAGTACTTTGCATCAGTATTCACCAAAGAGACGGACTTGGTGGATGATGAGTCTAGTGAAGGGAGTGTGGATAGTCTGCCTCATGTCGTGATCAAAAAGGAGGAGGTGTTGGTTGTCTTGCAAAGCATTAAGGTAGATTAGTCCCCAGGGCCTGATGGGATTTACCCCAGATTACTGAGGGAGGCAAGGGAGTAAATTGCTGGTGCCTCGATAGAAACCTCGGCATCCACATTGGCTACAGGTGAGGTCCCAGAGGACTGGAGAATAGCCAATGTTGTTCCTTTGTTTAAGAAGGGTAGCAAGGATAATCCAGGAAATAATAGGCTGGTGAACCTTACGTCAATGGTAGGGAAATTATTGGAGAGAATTCTTCGTGACAGGATTTACTCCCATTTGGAAACAAAATAACTTGTTAGCGAGAGGCAGCATGGTTTTGAGAAGGCGAGGTCGTGTCTCACTAATTTGATCGAGTTTTTTGAGGAAGTGACGAAGATGATTGATGAAGGAAGAGTAGTGGATGTAATCTACAAGGACTTCAGTAAAGACTTTGACAAGGTCACTCATGGCATACTGGTACAAAAGGTGAAGTCACACGGGATCAGAGGTGAGCTGGCAAGATGGATACAGAACTGGCTCGGTCATAGAAGACAGAGGGTATCAGTGGAAGGGTGCTTTTCTGAATGGAGGGCTGTGACTAGTGGTGTTGCGCAGGGATCAGTGCTGGGACCTTTGCTGTTTGTAGCATAGACAAACGATTTGGAGGACAATGCAGCTGGTCTGAATAGTAATTTTGCGGACGACACAAAGGTAGGTCGAGTTGCGGATGATGGTGAGGATTGTCAGAGGA
The DNA here is from genome assembly GCF_036365525.1 of Heterodontus francisci. Taxonomy (NCBI): domain Eukaryota; kingdom Metazoa; phylum Chordata; class Chondrichthyes; order Heterodontiformes; family Heterodontidae; genus Heterodontus; species Heterodontus francisci. Next base: position 26,766,721 of record NC_090409.1, on the reverse strand, counting down.
TACAGCAGTTGGAGGCTTGGGTGGAGAAATGACAGATGGAGTTTAATCCGGAAAAGTGTGAGGTAATGCGTTTTGTAAGACCTAATACAGGTGGGAAGTATACAAAAAAAGGCAGAACCCTTAGGAGTATTGACAGGCAGAGGGATCTGGGTGTACAGGTCCACAGGTCACTGAAAGTCGCAACGCAGGTGGATATGATAGTCAAGAAGGCATACGGCATGCTTGCCTTCATTGGTCGGGGCATAGAGTATAAAAAATGGCAAGTCATGCTGCAGCTATACAGAACGTTAGTTAAACCACACTTGGAATATCGCATGCAATTCTGGTCGCCACACGACCAGAAGGATGTGGAGGCTTTGGAAAGGGTACAGAAGAAGCTTACCAGGATGTTGCCTGGTCTGGAGGGTATTACCTATGAGGAGAGGTTGGATAAACTCGGATTGTTTTCACTGGAACGACGGAGGTGGAGGAGCGATGTGATAGAGGTTTACAAAGTTATGTTTGGCATGGACAGAGTGGATAGTCAAAAGCTTTTACCCAGGGTGGAACAGTCAGTTCCGAGGCGACATAGGTTTAAGGTGTGAGGGGCAATGTTTAGAGGGGATGTGCGAGGCAAGTTCTTTACACAGAGGGCTGTGAGTGCCTGGAACTTGCTGCCAGGGGAGGTGGTGGAAGCAAGTCCGATAGCGACGTTTAAGAGGCATCTTGACAAATACATGAATAGGATGGGAATAGAGGGATACGGACTCCAGAAGTGCAGAAGGTTTTCGTTTAGACAGGCATCAAGATCGGCGCAGGCTTGGAGGGCCTAATGGTCTGTTCCTGTGCTGCAATGTTCTTTGTTCTTTGAGTGATACTGAAGCATGCAGCAACGAGGAAAAGCCTTTTTTTAATGACGCACTTAACGTTGCAAAACTTTGAAAAGGCTTCACTTGTCCATTATGAAACAAAAGTAGATAACGAGCCACATAACTGAATATTGGCGTAGATGGCCAACAGCGTTGTCAAATTTTAATGTTTCGCGTTTGAAATGGAAATGAGGAGGAGATGCGGTAATGTTAAGGCAGAGAATTCCAGAGCCTGGGTGCTCGGTAACAGAAAGTGCAGACTCCAGTATCAGAGCTTTTAAAATCGAGAATATGCAAGAGTCCATAAATGGAGTAACCCGATATATTGGTGCGGCGGCGGGGAGTGGGGGCTGTTTCTGAAGGGTTAGCAGGTTTTACACAGAATTGGAACAAATTCTTGGAGAAATTTCAACCTAAGGATAACAATTTCAAAATCGAAACAGTCTTTAACGTTTCATGTTTGATTTGGGTAAGCGCAGAAGAAGGGCATTCAGCACTTTATATCTATGCTGGCAGTTTGAAACAGCTGGCAAACTACCCTACACTCCTGCTCTATAAACACATCCCTGAGATTTACGTTCCTCAATTGTTTAGCACATTCCTTTCAATAACAATACTGATTCTACATTTGCCAACTTAAATTCAGTGTGTTACAGATCATCATAGCTCAGTTCAATTAAAAAAGAAGAAAACCATTCCCTCACATCTAGATCTTTTTGCAAGTTGTCCCAAATCAGTTTTATTTGCCAATAGGAACAGTTACACCTGATCAAAACGCCTCCTACTAGCATTTCTATAGCTGCAACATTATGTTGCTGAGGTTTCAGCAAATATAGCCACTACCATGTATTCCGTGCATTTGGTTCCCAATATCACAATATGACACTTCTTTGAGGTTAGTATGAGCATGAATATCCTTAGGTGGTACACACCAGAGCCAACGTTTCAGAATTGTGAAATGTGCTATGATGTGAGTGAGATGAAACCGTAACTCAAGTATTGTGTTGCATATGGGATGTGAGGTTCAACCCTTAGTCTTTGAGATTTTTGGAAGATTGTCGAGACCCTTATCACGGAATTAGTATGGAGATGTATGGGAAGATCGCCAGAGGATGTGCAATGCTTTATTCTGTATCACGAACTATGTTAAAGTGAATTTCTGTCCCTTCAGCTATTCTCCCACTTACCTTCAATTCTGTCGTCATCCTCGTTCACCCAAAAAGAAATCTTTATTTTTCTGCCCTTCCTAACTGACACCATATATCGAAGCTGATTTTGCTCTCCAAATCCTTGAAGGTGTTCTTTACTAAGTTCGCATCTGTCGGTCTGGTGAAACCATCTTTGAAAACCTTAATTAATGTTACCAACCCTGCCTCAGTATTGGGTCGGAGTCGTTTCTCTACAGAGTCACACTACATCACTATTATGAAGGTAAACTATCCTCCCTAGTCTTTGCCAACATGTCTGCAGCCTTTGCAATTATTGACCACACCAATTATTGGCCTCCCATGCTTCTCCATCGCTCGCATTCTTATCTGCTCCTCCATAATCAATACCGTAACCTGTGATGGTTTCTCTTCCAGATCCCGTGTCATTACCTATGATGCCCCCAACGGTCTAACCTTGACTGCCTCCTATTTCTCACCTAGTTGTTGGCCCTCAGCGGCATAACACAAAAACGCAACGCTTGGTTCCACATGCATGTTGGGGGCAAACAGATCCTCCTCTTCTCAAACTTTCTGAGCACATTGTAGAATCATGGCATGGTTGCAGGGCTGAAGGATTCCATTCTACCTGTCAGACGAGTGCTGCCTTCTTTGCAAGATCAATTCAGCTAATCCTACTTCTCGGCACTTCCTAGTAGCACTACAAATCTTCTTCACTTCAGGTGCTAATCCAATTCCATTTGGAAAGCCGACATTTAAGTTCCCTCCATCATAATCTCCAGCTGTGCATTCCAGATCCTGACCACACTCTGTGTAAAAATGTTTCCCCAAGTCTGTGTCAATTATTTTGCCAGTCACCATATTTTGTTGTCCTCTAGTTCGCCAGCATTTAGGCGCTGGTACCTGTTTTACTTGGTATGCTCTTCTAGACATTCATGATTTCGAGAACAAGATTCAGATGAGTCATGACCTTATCGCATGGCAGAGCAGACTCAAGGGGCGAGATGGCCTACTGCTGCTCATAATTCTTGTTTTCTTGTATTCTTATCTTCTAAATCCCCTCTTAAGATTCTCTTCACTAAGGAGAACAACACAGTTTCTACAATAAACACTTCCTAAATTGTGGTGCACAGAATTTAACACAATATTCCAGTTAAGGCCAAAGAAATGTTTAAAAACGTTAATTGTAACTCTATTACCTATATATTTGATGCATCTATTCATAAAGCCTGGGCTCTGTATACCTGTTTACCCGTTTTCTCTATCTTCTCTGCCATGTTCATCAATTTGTGCACATGTACACACAGTACATTCCACTTCTGCACCTCATTAAAAATGCCCACGTTCTTTTATATTGCCTTTCCTCATTCTTCCGAGTACAATGTATCACTTCAGATTTCTCTGTATTAAATTTAAGCTGCCAATTATTTGTCTATTACAACAGAATCCCTGTGTCCTCTTGAAGTCTATCACTATCCTCCTCACAGTTCACACTGGTAGAAGTTTATTACCTTGTCCAAAGTTGGAAATTATGTTCCTCGCACTCAAGTCTATGTGCTTACTGAAGATCAACAAAATTAGTGGTCCCAGTACCAAAGTTTAGACAGCCCAACTATATACAGTCGAAAATAAAATGATCACCCTTAATCTCAGTTTCTATCTCTCGCAAAAAGTCATATTCATGTGGTCACTATCTCTTTTAGTCCATGGGCTTTAACTTGTTGACACGCCAGTCATATAACACTTTATCAAACATATCTTTTAAATCCATTTATACCTCATAAACCGCATCACACTCATCAATAGAATTTGATATATCATCAAAACTCAATCAACTTAGGTAAGCGCGATTTCTTCCTCAGAAAATCCGCGTTGGGATTCCTTAATTCATCGACACTTGTCCAGGTAACTATTAATTACATCCCGGATATTCCTTGCTAAAGCTGCCTCACCAACGATGTTAAACTAATTGGCATGTAGCTGCTGGGATAATCCTCATAACGTTTTCTGAGCAACATTTGCCGTCCTCCCGTTGTCTGGCACCAACCTGCACGTAATGGACTATTGGAAGAGTATGCCCAGTAGCTCCATGATTTTCACCCTTACTTCCCTCCGATGGATATGCTCTAGTCCTGGTGGCACATCCATATTAAATAAAATCAGCATTTCTGACCACTCCTCTTCATCGATTTTTAGTCCAAGCAGTGTCTCAACGACTTCCTCTTTAACTATAACTTTGGCAGCGTATTACCCCTTGGCAAGGACAGAGGCAAATTCCCATATTGTAGACATGCTTTCTACCTCGATATGTAAAGGTGATTAGTCCAGAATCGGCGCCACTCCTGCTTCTGCCACTGATGAGAAAAAAATGATTTCCCTTCTGTGTTCGCTGCCTGTCTCTCCTAATAATCGCTCTTTGCTCCTCTTATTTCCGTTTAAGATTCCCTTCAGAACGCTCGATATTCAGACTGAATTTCCAACCTGATTGTCTCTCCCTTTTCCCACTTAATTTTACTCTCTCTCTCTTTTGATTATACTCCCTCGTGAGAAAGTACCTCGTGCTAAACTAATGTTTCCATAAAGGCAGCCCATTGTTTCATAACAGAGGTGTAAGCCAGTCTGTGATTCCAAATTAAAATGCTCAGATTTCTTCTCAGCCCATTGAATTTGGCCCTCCCCAAATGATTATTTTTCGCACTGGATTCCTCCTTGATCTCTTCTACACCCAACCTCAACATTATGATACTAGTTTAATGCTGCATCAATGGAACGTTAACTTACTTGCGTAGAACAATCTATTGAATGCACTTTAGAATCTCTTTCCCATGTCTGCCTTTTACACTACCAATATCGCATCTAATATTAGGATAATTGTCGCCTGGCATTAGTAGGACTCTATGGCTTTTGCACCTCTCTGTAATTTCATTGCAAATCTTTCCCTCTGTATGTTTCCTATTGGGTGATGTAAGATAGAACACACCCAGTCGCTTACTGGTACCCCTATTGTTTCCTAGCTCCACACAAATACATTCTGTTCTTGGCCCCTCACGGAAATCTTCTCTGTACAGCATTGTTTTATTATCCACGATCAATACTGTCTGATGTACTCCTTTCTTTCCATCCGTAGCTTTCCTGACCACCATTTATACAGGAATGTTTAGTAACTAGTCCTGCTCTTGTGGAGCCACATTATTGCCAAAACATCAAATTCAGACCTGGTTCCTTGTGCCTGCAGTTCTCCAAAATGATTTACCACATGATGTGTGCTCGCATCCATGAACAGTAAACTGAACTGTGCCCTTATTGTAATCCATCTCACTCTGACTCCATTGGATACCTTCATTTTTCTTAAAGCTTACATTTTTCTATTGCTATGTGTCTCTCCCGATTCTTTGCCCACGTGGATTTTCCTCTCTAATGCAACTTTCTCGTGCCCTTTACCCTTAAAATTGAAATTAAACCCTCCCCAATAGCACTGGAAAAGCGACCCACAACGACATTTTTCCTTTTTGTTAATGTGCAAGCGTTCGGCCTGTGCAGGAGCCATTTCGCCTAGCACACGTCCCAATGTCTCAGGAATCTAAAGCCTCTCCATTAGAACTACAGCTTAAACATTTCAGGGAACAGCATAGTTGGAAAATAAACATAGAAAGTTGAAACGGGAAGATTAAGTAGCTGTGCTTCTTATCCATAGCATAATGGCAGTAGAAAAAAACGAAGCAACTGGAAGCAAGAGAAATGTAGAATCCAGATGGAGAGGGTTAACAGAACATATCGGACCATTCACATTAATAGGTGTAGTTTAAAGATCACGTAAAGTGGAAGGAAAGTGGAGGGAGAAATATGCAGACAAATTACAGAATTGAGTCAAAATGCAGAATAATAAACATATGAGATTTCAACTACATGGTATTAATTTGATAGGGGAGACAAGCAAAAGGGAAAGTGATAGTTCTTATAATTTGTGCAGGATTCCTTTCTAACATAATCTATATAATCAAATAACGAAGGAAGATTTACTATTGGATCTAGTAATACCGAATGTATCAGAGCAGAACATGAACTAAAAGTAGGGGTGTATCTCGGCAATAGTGACCAAAACTAATAGACACTTTAAGATGTCAATAGAGAAGGCCGTAAGTATGCCGAAAACCGCGTTAGTAGATTGGTGTAAAACTGATTTTGTTTGGCTGTGGTTCACAGACTAAATACCAGTGATAACGCATGGATGAATAAAGACTTGAGGGAACCGCTGAGGGTCCGGAAAGAGGCATATGTTAAATCCACAGATAGCAGATGACTGCATGCCGAGAGAGAATACGAAGAGAGTAGCAGAGAAGTCATCAAACAACCAGGAAGTCAAAGAGGAACTATCAAGTTAAATTTTCAAGGAACATAAAATTAGCATAAAAATGATTTTCAGGCACATCAATGGAAAGGGAAGTAAAACATGAAATGCTGGAACCACTCAACAGGTCTGGCAGCATCTGTGGAAAGAGAAGCAGAGTTCACGTTTCGGGTCCGTGACCCTTCATCGGAAAGGGAAGACTGGTTTGAGATAAAACTATTAAAGGATATACAGAATGCTATCGTAATTAATGAGAGAGGCAATATATAAAGAAATAGCAGAGGCACCAACGCACGTATTTCATAAATCATTAGAAAAAGTTGTAGTGCCAGAGGGCTGGCAGATAGCTTATGTAATTCGTATGTTTAATTAGGGGGAAGGAACGTTCCCAGGGAATTGTACACCAGTCAACTTAATATCGCTGTTAGGAAAGATAATTGAATCTTTACGAAAGGAGAGAATGAAAAACATCTAGAAAAACGAAATAAGATAATACACAACATGCATGCATTTCAAAAGGGAAAACCAGCTTGAACAAACATACTGATTTTTTGAGCACGTAGTGACATAGTAGGAAATGGTGATGCAATAGAATGTAATTCATGGGATTTTCAAAAGGCCTTCGATAAGGTGCCATATAATTGAGTAATGAATGAGGTCCAAAAATGTCAAGTCACCGGAGTCATGGCGGAATGGATTGTGGTCTGGCTTCAAGAAAAATAGAGGAGGGAATAAAGGGTAGTTATTCAAGGTGGCAGAAAGCTTCACAATGATCAGTATAGGAACAAATGCTGTCCATTGTTTACATTAATGATAACAACATAGAATCAAAAACGAAATGTCTAAACTTCCAGCTGAACCCACGGGGGTGGAGCGGGCGTGGGCCTGGTGGTGACGATGTATAGTCAATTCTCAGGAAGACTGCAACAAATTGCGGGTGGTCATTGGCAAAATAATTTCAATCCAAATAAATGTGCGTTAATATATTTTGGCAGGAAGAATAGAGAGTTCCATTACTACTTGCAAGCTGCGAATCTAGGTACGATGGAATAACAAAGAGATCATGGAGCACAAGTAGACTAATTGCTAAATTTACGCCATATGTTCGCAAGACCACAGCAGAAGCAAAACAAACAAAAATAACTCTAGGCTTTATTTCAAGAGGGCTGAAAATGAGTGGAGCTAGCCTAAACTAGTATTGAATATTTGGTAAGACGACACGTGAAGAGAACATGCAGTTTTGGTCGCCATATGATAATAAAATGATATGGAACCAATGGATAGGCGGAAGAAAATGTTTATCAAGACGTTACCAGAAATGTGTCGGTATACGGATTAGAAGAGAATGAAGAGGTTGGGTTAACTTTGTATTGAATCAAAGGCTGAAGTGTTACCAAAACGATGCATTTAAAATTCTGAAAGATATTGATAGGCTGGATACAATGAAAATGTTTCCACTTGTAGGGAAGAGCATAACTGAGGCCCTCAATATAAGATCGCCACCAAGCCATCCAAGATGGAATTCGGAATAAACTCTTTACCCAACGAGCGGTCAGAATGAAGAACTGCTGGTCGCAGTGAGTTCTTGAATTGAATATAATTGATGCATTTAATAAGGAGCTAGACATGCCTATGAGGGAGAAGGGAAAATGGTAACTATGATAGAATGAGTTGAGGATGCTCAAGTGGCGCATGAACGCTGGCATAGCATGGTTGGTCCGAAAATCCTGCTTCTGTGATGTACATCTTATGTATTTCTATGTGAATTAGACTGCTTAGAGACGCTTGAATGGTTATTTCTTGAGCCACAATCCTGCTTCACCGCTGGCAAAAAATCCACGCATGTCTCCATGCCTCTATTGATGCTTATGTTTTTTCTTTCTCTCAACCTATTCGCATATTTTCCTTGATGGTGGTAAGTCTCCCTGTCTCAGGATGTTTACATGTTTCTCTGTCCCCCGAATCTCTCCCATCGATGCATAACATTGACTCTCCTTCTCCTCCTCCATGTCTCTCTGCATATCGACTTATGTCTGTGTCTGGCTGTCGACATTTTCCTTATGTTTGCCTTTGGTTATAAAAGTCAAAGTGTCTCTTGTTGTTCGCTCTTTCAGCATCTGCCTCTGTCATTCGGTCTACCAATGGATATCATAAATTTCTCAATCTCTCTCTGTCTCCTTGATTAACTATGTATCAGTATTTTTAAATTTCTACCTCTGCATCTTATTTATTTTTCTGCCTTCCCATCCATCAAAGCGTGTGTCTCCCTGTTTAGAGATGCATCCCCCTCTCTCTCTCTCTGACTCAAAGCCCTGATTTTTCATTAAGAACAAAGCTGAGGCTCTTAACGCACATCATTCGCAGCCATTATTTTGCAATCAGTGTCAAAGAAGTGGTATTCACCTTTCATTACATGTACAGCTATTGCAGACTTCTTGAGGGCATTTCAGTGGTGATGGATTCTAGCACCACTCCAAGCATCACGAATTCTCGACCAGTTTCAAATATTCATACAACCATTTGATTGTTACCCTTACCTTCCTTGCATTTCTTAAGTTCTGTAGGAAACAATTAAAATCATTTAATTTATTTTCATATGGGCAATTAACAGAAGGCAATGAGAACAAACCCATCCTTTGGATGCAGCTTTGGTGAGACTTCAATTCATTTCATGTCATGCGGGCCCTGCAGCGATGCAGTAACAAGCCACGTGGTGTTCTACTATTACTGCAAAGGGCTCTCTTTCACTGCCTTTGCAGAATAACAGCACTAATAATCCTTGGGATATCACGCATCAGTTTTAACGGCAGAGTTGTTTATGTTGCTGCCATAGCCTTCACTTCCTAGACACTTCACCTTACTTCTAACTTCATCTAGCTGCTAGGGGTATTAAATGCCATCAGGAGTAAACACTGAATTTCCTGTTTTTTTTCTGCAGCTGATCCTCAGCTGAATTCACTTAAGTCATGAAAGCTTCAGCTTCTGGGCAGCCGGAGTGAACACGCTGCATCATAACCTTTCCAATAAGTTTGATAATTTCTCAGAAGGGGAAAGCGGTATCCACATACCTCAGAAGCTTCAGCACCAAAGTCGCTTAAACCCTAATGGCATCCCTGCATTCTATGGTGTTGCATTGGCCGAGCTCCACATATGTTGTGCAATATGCCACTCCATGGTCTCACTCACCATGTCGGTAACATCTGCACCCTTTCCCCCACTTCGTGGTTATCCTAACAATTACATTGGCCACTACCATGAGTCCACTTGGCAGCCATTCCACGCTTGTCAGCAACGCCACAGGAATCATTTCTGTCCTTCTGTCTCTGTGTCAATCGACGTTTCCATAATTATCTACCTTCATGTTCAAGGAAGTGTGAATACTTCTGTCCTACTGTGTCGAATTAACTGTCACTCTACATTTCTGTTTTCCGACAAATATACATTTTTGAGTCTTTGTATCTTTCCCTTTCTACCCAAATAATAATATTCCAACTATGTATGCCAATATAAACGTGCATCTTTCAGTCTTGAGACATGTTTAAAGCCGAATTCACCGCGACATATATTGGTGAGGCTATCAAAGCACATCACTCATAACTGGAATAATTCTATCAACAGGGATGAACCATGCTCTCCATTCAATATACTTACAGCTCCTAACATAACTCTTACAGACATTTCAGTAGCAACGTTAACTTGCATCGCTCCTAACCTCGTAGAGTTGCTCATTTTTCCGTCAGAATGTAACGATTTTCATACTGCAATTACCGTCTTGTTCCAGTTTATATTCTGTAGGGTGTAAAAATAATTAATAAGATGCTTTCAACAACAACAACAAACAAATGCTTATATAAAATAACACAGCCCAATGACTGCCAACCGAGGCCGCCAAGCTCAGTATTTATGTTCTGCAAGGCGGCAGTCCATTTCAAGCCAACGACATCGTACAGAGACCTCGTTTCAAGCCAAATGGTAAACAATTAGGTGTGAGAGACACCTTGCAGTACCTCCAACATTATTCAGGCGTCTGTTCTGTCCCTGTGAAGAACCTCAAAGTTCAAAGCCGTGGGACATCACGCTGCAGCTTTAAAAAATTACTAGCTTTGTTGCTACCGTGGCTTTACTTCCTCGCGACCTCCTTTCCATTATTCATTATAATTTCTAGGAAGTGGTAAGCAGTTTCCAAACGGTTCACAAGCTGCTGTGCCAAACTCAGTCAACCCCTGCTGGCATCCCCATATTCTGCGATGTTCCCTTACCTGAACTCCTCCTATTTTGATCACTGTGTCACTCCATGGTCCCACTCACCATTTAGGTCACAGCTTCATTGTTTCCCTGCTTTCATGGTTGCATCAAGGCTTGTAGTTACTTGGCTCACAGCTATATATTGCCGTCCCTGCACTTGTGACACTGCAGCGACAGCCTATGTCCTATTGTCTCCTGGTCTATTAAAGTTTGCATGGTTTTCTCTTTCTATCTTCATGTTTGAGGAGGTATGCATATTTTCATTTCACTGTCTATGCATTTATGTATCTCTTTATCTTTCCTTATGTTCACAACTGTATCTATTTCTGTCTGCTGATATTTTTAAATTCCGATCTCTGAATGTTAGCATATGTGTGCCTCTCTCATGCGCTCTCTGTGTTTGGCATATCTCAAAGTCCAACTTCACTATCAAGTATATTAGTTAGTATATCAAAGGTGGTCATTCATGATTGGTATTATGTGTTCTGCTTGAAGAAATCACGTTCATCAATCATTGTACCTACACCTCCCTATTTATTTCTGATGGGAATTTCAGTGGAAACTTTTCTGAACATCGTTCACACTATCACAGAGTTGCTGATTTTCGCATAGAAATGCAACGGTTTTCTGATTACACTTACTGTCTTGTTCCTTCTTAAGATCTGTGGGGCACAAAAGAAAATTACTAATAATTCTTTCCAAAATGCTTTGTCTGTGGAAAAGTAACACAGTCCAATGACAGCAAATCAAACTCAAGATTCAGGTTTGAAATAGAGGTCAGACCATGCCCAGTCAAATAGACCACTCACAAGGACAGCTTCAATTGACATGATGCAAAGTACAAATCATACATCGCTAAAAAAGCACAATAGGTCCGACCTAACATTTCCAGTGGCACATGAAGGCAATAAGGAGCAGCTTGGCCGCAATAAGCTGTCGAACTGGTGACACGATAAGTTTGGTATTAGTTTTTGGTAGCAGTATATTGCTGCTACTTCAGAGCTTGCTTTTGGTGAGGTTTTGGAAGCTTCTGGATAAAGTGACATGAATACAAGTTACATAAGGCATACAACAATTACTACAAAAAGGTGCATTGATAAGGATATTTCGACGTGGCAAAATATCCAAAGAAGTTCTAAGGATAATTAGAAAACGAATTGCGGCAACGAACCAGTAAGGAAAAAAGAGATCTAATGAAAAAAAATGGCAGAACATATTGCCGAGTTTTTATTCGGAACGAGAGGTAGAACTTTTTAGGGAGGCAATTCCAGAGATTAGGGCCTCGGCAACATATGGCATGGAAATTATAATCGAATAAATTAAAATCTAACATAGCTGGTGGGCCAGAATTGATTGAACCAGATATGTCGGTGGTTGTGGAGATGGGGGACTTGATGCAAATTGGTAGTGAGACCATGGAGGAATTTGAAAACCAGCATGCAATGACAAATAAGTAATTTCTTACCTGAGAGCCAATGCAGTTCAGCAGAAACTGCCACAGAAGGAGGACAACTGGCACACCAGGGGGGCTGGGTTTTATGCTGGAGCCAGGGCTCCAGGCGCCCAGCAGAGTGGGCGGGGGAAGAAGCATGCCTCTGCATTTTTCTGCCATCCTAACACCCTGGGTGAGCCTCTATTTTTAAATTCTAGTTTCAGGAGCCAGGACACCCTTCCCTTTAAACACAAGGATGCCACCTCGAACAGTTGCCAGCCAATCAGGAGGCCACCAGCCCAGCGTTACCTGCAGTGTTTCGCAGAGCGGTGGTCACTGCCGGTACTGCAGAGGCATCGGAACCACGTCGCGACCAGGAACCCCCAACGAGATGCAGGGAAGACGATGACAACGGCACAGTCTTGAATGCCCTGGGTATGTTGGGCTAGCGGGGTGCCCATGCAGTTCAGAGAGGCAGGGTTAAAGTGGTTCCTGTTGTAGGTCCCCCATGAGGAAGGGCCACATCCCAAGCCCGCAGGGTGCACGCCTCGTGGGATACTATCACGTCAGCAGCGAGAGGATGCCCTTAATTGACCGTTCATAGAGCACTTGAGGTCCTCAAATGGCCGCTGGACCGGAAGGCCGTCATCGTTCTCTCTATCACCTCCGGAATATCGCCTGGTTATGGAGAGGTGACGGGCCTGCCACCACCCCTGCGCCTTCCTTCCACCAGTCCCGTTACTCTGTGCCCCCACATGTGATCCCGCCTGAGGGGACCACACAAAGTCCCAGCCCATATCTGTACTTGATCTTTCAACGGTATGGTCAATTATCCCTACACTGCTGCAATATCACCAAAACCCTGCCGCATTAATTACCCAATGATTTAAGAAAGCTCTGTACTGGCAAATGGTATAGCTAAGGATGACGATAGGGCTTTAACTTCAAAGTGGGAGAAGATGGTTCAGGTGAAGATGGTTCCAAAGTGGCCAAGGATGTGAAATGAATATTCCAGGGTATACGACATTTCGAAAAAGGCAGACAGAAAGGAAAAGGATATGGTATGTGCGCCATAAAGACAGGTTTAAGACAAGAATGTGGGTCAGAAGATCAGGAAGTAGAACTAGCTTGGGGGCCAATACCAAGGGTCAGCAAATGCTGGCGGGAGTAGTTTACAGGATTCCGAACAGTATTTATACAGTTTGACAAAATATTAAGCAAGATATAATTGGAGTTTGCAAGAAAGGCAATATCATAATTGCTGTGGCTGGGGGCTCGACCAATCAGATTGGCGAAAGTGGTCTGGAAGATGAGATTGCAAAATGCTTTTGTGACAGTATTCCGAACAATACATATTGGAACGAATTTGGAAGAACTATATTTCAGATCTAATATTGCGAAATAAGACAGGTTTAATTACAAATCTCAGGGTAAAAGATACAGTGGGAAGATAAGTGATCACAATGCAACTGAACTCCATATCATGTTTGAAAGAGCCATATTCCAGTCCTAAACAGGAACCTCAAGCTTCAGCAAAACCAATTGCACAGGTATAAGGTGAGTGCCAAAAATGTTCAACAACAATGAATGCTGTAAAAAAAAAAGAGGCACTGCAAGTAAGATTCATCTATGACTTATTGGGGAAGTTGCGGATAATATTGGCTTGTAATGTGGAAAATAATGCTACCAAGCCTAAGGATTGGGAGAGATTTAGTAACCCGTAAAGTTGATAAAATGGGGAACATATAGTTTGTAAGTGTGCTACAGTATATTAAAAGGCAGAAAATAGCTAGTCCCTTAGAAGTAAAGAGAAGAGAAATTATCTTGGGGAATGATAACATGGCAGAGACTATAAACACATTTTTGTGTCTGTCTTCACAGCAGAAAATATAAATTGCACAACAGAAATACGGGGCCAACGCGAATAAATATCTTAAGGCAATTAATATGAATGGAGAGAAAAAAAGAAACTAAAGGAGTAAAATCCAACAAAGATCTGATGGACAGCAACATAATATTTTAAAAAGTTAGCTGCAGACCTAGTACAGGTGCTCATTATGATTTTCCAAAATTTGCTAGAGTCTGGAAGGCTCCTGGCATATTAGAGGTTAGCAAACGAAACATCGATCTTCAAGAAAGGAGGGACAGAGAAAACAGAAAACTAAAGGCCTTTTCGCCTAACAGCAGTCGGTGAAAACATACTGGAATTGAGTTTTAAGGAAGTCGTATCAATTCACTGAGAAAATCATTGTCTGATCAGACAAAGTCAACATAATTTTGTGAAAGGCAAATTGTGCTTGACAAATTCATTAGAGATTTTTGAGGATGTAACTAGTGCGATAGAAAAAGAGGAACGAGGAATTATGCTCATTTCTTTTTCCAGGAGATATTCTTGCTTTGAAATTCCACCATGGCCTCTTACCTCCTTATCAATGACATCTCAGTCAGGCTTACAATCGTTGAAGATACCAAAATATCGCCATTTCTGCCATCTTGAGCAGCCTCGGTGATAATCATTCCACAGTTGTTAGCCATGCCTGCAGCCAAGTTCTGAAATTATCCCACTAATCATCTCTACGTCTCTAGCTCGGGTTGATCCTTTAAAACACTCCGCAAAAGCGACGTATTTGACAAGTGGGGATGTTCGCTGATGATTGCACACTGTCCTGTACCATTCGTGACTCCTCAGATACTGAAGCAGTCTGTCTAGAAATGCAGCAAGACATGGACAAAAGCCAGGCTTGGGCTGGTAAGTGGCAAGTAACACTGACGCCACACAAGTGCCAAGCATGACAATCTCCAACAAGAGAGAATCTAACCATCTCCCCTTGACATTCAATGGCATTACCATCGCTGAATCCCGCACTATCAACATCCTAGGGGCTACCATTGACCAGAAACTGAACTGGAGTAGCCATATAAATACCGTGGCTACAAGAGCAGGTCACAGGTTAGGAGTCCTGCAGCGAGTAACACACCTCCTGACTCCCCAAAGCCTGTCCACCATCTGCAAGGCACAAGGCAAGAGTGTTATGGAATACTGCCCAGTTGCCTGGATGGGTGCAGATCCAACAACACTCAAGAAGCTCAACACCATCCAGGACAAAGCAGCCCACTTGACTGGCACACCATCTAAAAACGTTCACTCCCTCCACCACCGCCGCACAGTGGCAACAGTGTGTACCATCTACAAGATGCACTGCAGCAACGCAGCAAGTCACGTTAGACAGCACTTTCTGAACCCACAACCTCTACCAACTCGAAGGACAAGGGCAGCAAATGCATGGGAACACCACCACCTGCAAGTTCCCTCCAAGTCACACACCATTCTGACTTGGAACTATATCGCCGTTCCTTCACTGTCGCTGGGTCAAAATCCTGGAACTCCCTTCTCAAGAGCACTGTGGGTGTACCTACCCCACATGGACTGCAGCGGTTCAAGAAGGCAGCTCACCACCACCTTCGCAAGGGCAATTCGGGATGGAAAATAAATGCCGGCATGACCAGCGATGCCCACATTCCATGAATGACTGATTTTTTTATAAAATGGTCTTAGGGAGTAAGTGTTGGAAATGGGGATGTGGTCCAGGCTGCATAATCAGCAACTTGTGGAAGGTCACTCAACAATGCCTGGTTAATATGAAACAAGACTAAGATCAGAGATATCTGCTGAGCACTGAAAAGAATAAAACTGTGTCATCATAAGGCTTTGTGACAAAGAATGTATGCAGGCTTGCAATTTTGAGTGTAAAATTAGAGTGCTATCTCGGACTGCCCGAGATAGTCTCCCCCTGCGTGCACTTGAATAAACGATTGAAACCTATTCCTGAGTCTGCTCCTGTGGTGATTGATTTGTTCCACAATAGTTTGGTGTAGTCAGCAGGACACTCGCACCGAGCCAACTGAGCGGTGCAACAAGCGGGTGAGTATATTTATTTACCACCAATAGATAGGACAGAAAGCCAACCCGAGTAAAGGTCCAGTTGAGTAGCCAAAGAATCTCAAGGTGGAGTCAGCACAGAAGGCACTGTGTAAGGCGGCAGAACCACAATGGCGAGATAGTGAAGCCAAAGCTGCACAGAGAGATCAGACCACCTACAGTTGAGATGCGAAGCGGTGCTGGTCAGGGATCTAAGAGCACGCAGGGCGGCGTTATCGTAGAAACATCGAAAAATGGGGGCAGGAGTAGTCCCTTCGGCCCGACGAGTCTGCACCGCCTTTCAATACGATCATTTTTGATCATCCAAACTCAGTGCCCTGTTCCGGCTTTCTCCCTGTATCCCATTATCCTTTTAGCCCTAAGAACTATATCTAACTCGTTCTTGAATATATGTGATGATCTGGCTTCAACTGCTTTCTGTGGTAGAGAATTCAAAGGTTCACCACTCTCTTGGTGAATAAATCCCTTCTCATCTCAGTCCTAAATGACTTAAGCCTTATCCTTAGACTGTAACCCCTGGACCTGGAATCCCCCGGAATCGGGATCATCTTTCCTGCATCTAGTCTCTCCAGTCCTCTTAGAATTTTGAAGGTTTCTATAAGATTTTGTTGGTTTCTATGAGTTCAGTAGCTAGCTAAAGAGTGGAGCGAAGCCGTGCTGTTCGAAGAAACACACAGGGTGACAAAAACAAAGCTGGAACAAAATAAAATGGGAGACAAATAGGCGAAGAACGCTATGGACTTTGTCTGGAGGCCAGAGTGTGACATGACTAAGTTTTTGGCAGAGCAACATACAAAGACTATTAAAAGGATGTGAAAGGATGGTGGGATCCGGAGGAAACCCCCGAAAAGCAGGAAACATGCTGGATAGGTCAGAAGAAGGATAAAGAACAGAAAGGGGCAGTTGTTGTGACCGCACTATCCTGACAACTATGTAGGCGGGTGACTGTCCATTGGCAGCAAACAAAGACAAAGGGCTGCCGAGTGGTGACAGTGATATCCCCCGCAGCCGACAACGATCCTGATGATAAAGCCTGGGAGAGGAGGCTGCCGAATACAGGGAATTCCCGCCACCATACGAGGGATGAGAATAACCCTCATGGCACCAACTCCCGATTTCTGTAATATGCCCCCCAATGACCATACAAACTAGGGCAACGAAGAAAAATGTAAAGAACGACATGGGTGAATTCGTTGAGGGTGAGAGAGACATGGAGACACAGGGGGTAACAGAAAAATAACCCACGTCCCCCTTAGTCCAGGTGAAAAACAGATGTTACCTAATGAATTTCCCTTACTTAAGCATCGTAAAAATAACAAGGAATTTTGAACTGAACTCAGCGAAATGCAAGATTTCTGTTCCATGCACACAAAGGATACACACGCCTTGGTGAAGGCAAAATGTCCCTGGGTATCTGGGACTGAATGTCCCAAAACTACTGCTCCATTGAGTGAACAATGCAGAAAAAGTGACAACTAGAGACGAGATAGCGGGCAAACATCCGGACTTTAAGAACGCAATACAGAATCAACTGGGGCATAGAGAGTCAAATTGGGGTTACGTAACATCCTTGGCCCAGAACAAAATGGCGAGACAGTGGTAGACTATGCAAAGCGAAAATAGGACACGTTCATACAGTAAAGTGGAGACCCAAAACCAGAACGGAATGATGACATAATCTTGAAAATGTTAGAGAGGGAATTGGGCCCAGAACACCAGAAGGTCCGA
This sequence comes from Heterodontus francisci, assembly GCF_036365525.1. NCBI lineage: Eukaryota > Metazoa > Chordata > Chondrichthyes > Heterodontiformes > Heterodontidae > Heterodontus > Heterodontus francisci. The sequence continues at coordinate 26,749,014 of NC_090409.1, read as the reverse complement.
ACAATGGGATTTTTGGTGGGAGGAAATTGTATAGACATCATGCGATGGTCTGCTGGCCTGGAACAGCAATGGAGCAAGACAGGAACAGTAGCAGCTGTTACTACTCAAAAGGGGTGCTGTAACTGTGGCAAACAAGGCCACTTGGCAAAGGACTGTAAGGTTCCAAAGAAAGGACAGGCATAATCTAACAACTGGTGCATGACCTGCAGGAAGCTTGGTCATAGCCGAAATGACTGCTGGGCACCTGCTGGTGGAAAAGAAGGACAAGGACCTGGACAGACATCTAGTGGTGGGTCAGGGTGACAGTTCCTGACAAATGAAGAGGCCTGGCGACTGTTCTGTTATCTGGCCAAGAACAACGCATAGGCAATATTTACCCTTGGGATCATCCAGGGCTGCAGACCCCGTATGTTTGTTACTGCACTGTTAGGGGGCCGGCAGTGCAGTATGTTAATAGGCACTGGGGTATCTGTCTCAAATACGGACTTGGAGTTGCCAGGATTGACACAAACAGTAACCTTATCTGGGACAGGAGGGACACGAATCAGGGCAAGACGAAGTGAGGCCATTCCTGAAGAGGTAGGAGATTTCATGGTACCCAAACAGATATGGATGTGTAAAACGACTGAAGGGGGAATCTTGAGAATGGATCTCCTGACGGAATTAGGGGCCTTGATTAGCCCACGGGATGGGTAAAATATTAATGCATTGTACCCTGGGGAAGAATTGTGGCCCGAGGATTGCCCGCTGTATAGCGACTGTGGCCGAGTCGGGCCCAGACCTATTGGAATGCCACGGTCATTAGCGAATGCTCTGTCAAAAAGTTACCGGCGTTTGGGCACGGCACAAGCATGTTGTTGGAAGGGTTAATATGGAACTCGCCCATATACCATGACCAGAGCATTCCCTCAGGAAACAGTACCCCATTAAACGAGAAATGCATGAAGCGATGTGGGAAATAGTACAAAGCCTGGAACGCGAAGGAACAGTGAGAAGGACGCAGTCCACCACAAATTCTCCCTTCTGACCAGTCTGGAACCCAAACGGATCTTACCGACTGACAATCGATTATACAGCCCTGAATGAAGTCACGCCTAGAAAACACCCGATTGCGATCAGCCCCGCCACTATCTTTAATGGTCTGGGACCAGACCAAATGATCCTCTCCGTATTGGATGTTGCAAACGAATTTTGAGCCTTCCGTTGCATGATTAATCCTAGGATAAGTTTGCATTTACAGTGGGGCACCAGCAGTATACTTGGACACGAATGCCAGAGGTATTCCACAACAGCCCAACAATATGTCACCTGGTGATGTGCAATACCCTGGGCCAAACAGACGCAGAGGAGGAAAGGATGAAAATCCAATACGTGAATGATATCCTGATCGCCTCAGGAATGGCGATAAAACATGTCCGGATCCTATTGAGGGTTCTAGAGCTGCTGGAGACAGCAGGTGAGCCCAAAGCAAACCGGTTGGGGCAATGCGAGCTCCAATACCTGGTCTATTGGGTCACCCAAGGCACGTGAGAACTCCCCCAGAGGAGGAAATGAGGCCATAAAAAGGATGCTTAGAACGGTCGATGTAAAAGGGGTAAGGAAAGTCTTGGGCGTATTTATTTATTTTTTATTCATTCTTGGGACGTATGCATCGCTGGCCAGGCCAGCATTTATTGCCCATCCCTAATTGACCTTGAGAAGGGGGTGGTGAGCTGCCTCTTGAATCGCTGCAGTCCATGTCTGGTAGGTACACCCACAGTGCTGTTCGGAAGGGAGTTCCAGGATTTTGATTCAGTGACAAGGAAGGAACGGCGATATAGTTCCAAGTCAGGATGGTGTGTGACTTGGAGGGGAACTTGCAGGTCGTGCTGCTCCCATGCATTTGCTGCCCTTATCCTTCTAGTTGGTAGAGGTCGCGGGTTTGGAAGGTGCTGTCTAAGAAGCCTTGGTGCGTTGCTGCAGTGCATCTTGTAGATGGTACACACTGTTGCCACTGTGCGTCGGTGGTGGAGGGAGTGAATGTTTGTGGATGAGGTGTCAACCAAGCCGGCTGCTTTGTCCTGGATTATTGCAAGCTTCTTGAGTGTTGTTGGATCTGCACCCATCCAGGCAAGTGAAGAGTATTCCATCACACTCCTGACTTGTGCCTTGCAGATGGTGGACAGGCTTTGGGGAGTCAGGAGGTGAGTTACTCGCCTCAAACTTCCTAGCCTCTGACCTGCTCTTGTAGCCACGGTATTTATATGGCTACTCCAGTTCAGTTTCTGGTCAATGGTAGCCCCTAGGATGTTGATAGTGCGGAATTCAGTGATGATGATGTCATTGAATGTCAAGGGAAGATACCTAGATGCTCTTTTGTTGGAGATGGTCATTGCCTGGTACTTGTGTGGTACAAATGTTACTTGCCACTTGTCTGCCCAGGCCTGCATATTATCTAAGTCTTGCTGCATTTCCACACGAACTGCTTCAGTATCTGAGGAGTCACGAATGGTGCTGAACATTGTGCAATCATCAGCGAACATCCCCACTTCTGACATTATGATTGAAGGAAAGTCATTGATGAAGCAGCTGAAGATGTTTGGGTCTCGGACACAACCCTGAGGAACTCCTGAAGTGATGTCCTGGAGCTTTGATGATTGACCTCCAGCAAGCACAACCATCGTCTTTTGTGCTAGGTATGACTCCAGCCAACTGAGGATTCCCTGATTCCCATTGACCGCAGCATTGCTTGGGCTCCGTGCTTCCATACTCGGCAAATGCTGCCTTGATGTCAAGGACAGTCACTCACACCTCACCTCTTGAGTTCAGCTCTTTTATCCATGTCTGAATAAAGGCTGTAATGAGGTCAGGAGCTCAGTGGCCCTGGCGGACCCCAAACTGAGTATCACTGAGCAGGCTATTGCTAAGCAAGTGCTGTTTGATCACATTGTTGATGACACCTTCCACCACTTTACTGGTGATTGAGAGTAGGCTGATGGGCCAGTAATTGGCCGGGTGGGACTTGTCCTCCTTTTTGTGTACAGAACATGCTTGTGGAATTTTCCAGATTGCAGGGTAAATGCCAGTGTTTTAGCTGTACTGAAACAGCTTGGCTAGGGGCGCGGCATGGTCTGGCGCACATACTTCATTACTATTGCTGGAATATTGTCAGAGTCCTTAGCCTTTGCTGTATCCAGTGCCTTCAGTCATTTCTTGATATCACGCGGAGTGAATCCAATTACTGCCGGAAATTTGTGGAGGGCTTTGCAAAAATTGCAGCACCTATACAAGACCTGATTAAACGGGGAAAGGCGTCACAGGATGGGATAGAGTGCGGTGAGGAACAAGAACAGGCACATGCAGTATTGAAACAGGCACTAATGTTACCCTGCATGGGAAAACCATTGTACCTATATGTCCATAATGAGTACGGACTCTATTGTAATAAAAACAACAACAACAAAATAATACTGGAAATACTCCGCAGGTCTGGCAGCATCTCTGGATGGAGAGTTAACGTTTCACGTCAGTGGCTTTTCATCAAATCTGATTCTATAGTGCTGTGCTGACCCAAGAGCCCGAAGCCTGCATGAGACTGGTAGGATGCTTCCCGACTAAGCAGTCCCCTGCAGCGAGTGGTATGCCCCGCAGTGTGACAGCACTTGTTTGTGCATCGTGGGCAGTGAAGGCCTGTGAACATATAGCAATAACAGTGGAAGTATTCTTCCATACGAGACACACTATTGTGGCAACTACTGAACAGTAGGAAACGTATGACTGTATCCAACAGTAAGCGGGCAGCATGAGAAGCGATACTGCTACCAAAGGACAGATCAGCGCTGATAGTCGTGAGTGTGAATCCGGCAGAGGGCATATTCCAAGAAGGAGAGGAGCACAACAACCTGTTTGAGATAGAGGAAGGGGCAGCCGGATCCCTAAAGGAGGAGAGGATAAAAGGAGTAGACATGGCCCTGTTTGTGGATGGGTCCCATCGATACGGCGATGGGACCACGTGCACCAGTTGGGCAGTTGTGAATGAAGAGGGGCATGTTGTTGGCAGTGGAAGACTATCAGGCGGCCTTTCAGCCTAGGTAGCTGAATTAGTGGCACTAAAAGAAGCCCAATGATTAGCAAAGGGAAAATGGGCTAATATTTATGGATATGAGCCTTTACTACAGGGACGACCGATACAGGCGGTGTAGTCAATTGAATTTGCGACCCTGAGCTCGATACCTGTCCATTATCTGTGAGTGATGGGGAGAAAATGGGATTATATACTTCACTGTTAGATTTATTGGCCATCTTGGCCAAGGGCCAAAAGGTGGGACTGAAGGGATTAAGAAGAAATAACATTTGAATTAGAAAGGTAACTCAGAAGAATGTACTGCAGTCAGGATGTGAAAAAAAGACAAACACGCTGCTTGGATGGTGGCAAGATTAGGGAGTGAGTGTTAAAAAGCAGGAGGCGGTTTAGACTGCATAATAAGCAAGTGGTGGAAGGTCACACAACAATGCCTGGTTAATGTGAAACAATACTGAGACCAGAGACATCTTCTGAGCACTGATAAGAATAAAACTGTGTAATCATAAGGCCATGCGGCAAAAAATGTATGTAAGCTTGCAACACCGAGTGTAAAATTAGAGTGCTATCTCGGGCTGCCCGAGATGGTCTCTCCCTGCGTACGCTTGAATAAATGATCAAAATCTGTTCCTGAGTCCAGTCATGTGCTGATTGAGTTGTTCCACAATAGTTCCTGGCAGCAACCCTGACAATGCATACTCTTGCACAGTTTGAAATAGAAGTAAAGTTGCCTTGGTGCAGCCCTCACCTTCTTGGCACTTATTAAGTTCTGCAGGGCACAATGGAAAACCAGTAAACTTTCAGTCCGCATTCCCTTTCCTATCGGTATACAACAGAAGGCAATAATCCAAATCATATAATCCAATTCGGGTATCTTTGTCGACGAGAGGTTGGCACATCTTAGTACACGTGGATGAAGGAGACAAACAGTTTCAAGTCCATGGTGTCCAAGAGAAGTGAGTGCGCCACAGCGGTGCTACATTATTCAGTGGGCCTCTCTCCAGATATGGCTCTGTTGTATTCAAGGCTTTGGAAGTTCGCTGTCACCATGGCGTTTGCTTCCTTGACATCGCCATATACTTCTGTTTTGAACCCAGTGATGGGATAACAAATTGTAATCCAAAGCATACACTTTACTCTGGTGCTGTCAAGTTGATCTTGAGTTGAAAGCCAGGCTAGAATCCTGGAAAGTGCGATTACAGAACAACCCGTGTCAATAATCATCGTCTCATCTCTATGAACGTTACATTGCTAGGAATTGGGAAAACATCTACCACAGGTCTCACAGTCTGCAGTAAAAACGCGTTTATTCCCTCAAGCATTCCACAATTGGCAAAACTGCAGTACAGGAAAACGTCCTAGCGTAAACGTCGAATATGTTTCTCATGTTCCTGCTGTAAGTAAGGCCACCTATTTACCCCTGCATAACATAACGTACCTTCGCCCATGTCTGAAACCCTCATTCATGCTTTCGTTACATCAAGACTTGACAACTCCAAAACGCTCCTGGCTGGTCTCCAATACTCGGCTCTCTTAAACTTGAGGTCATCCAAAATTCTGCTGCACTTGTGTTGCCTCGCACCATCCCCGACTACTCTTTTGCTCTTTCTGCTCGCTGACATACATTGGCACTTGTGCAAGCAAAATCTTGATATTAACGTTCTCATGCTTGTTGTCAAATACATCATGGCTTCTCCTATCACTATCACTGTAATCTGGTCCAACCCAACAACCCTTCAAGTTATCTGTGCTCGTCTAATTCTGGAACCTTGTGAATCACTGATTTTAATCACACCATCGTTGATGGCCGCATGTTCAGTTTCATCGGCCGCAAGATCTGGAATAACCTCCCTGAATCTCAGTGCCTCTCTACCTTGTTTTATTCCTTTAAGACTCCCCTTAAAGCCTACGTCTTCGACCAAGATTTTGGGCACCTGATTTAATATCAACTTTTGTGGATCCGTATCCATTTTATTCTCCAATGCTATTTTGAACCTCGGGACGCTATACTACGTTAAAGGCACGAAACAAACAGCATTTATTGTTGTTCTTCCCATTGCTGTATGGACAGTCTGATATTCCATGGCCTCAGTCATCAACTGGTAACACTAATACCTGCTCCATGGTTTCTTATTTATGCCATCTGCAAGTATAATCCTCGTCGCGCCCTTAACATGCCCTTCAGAGAGAGCACACTATCTCGAATGTTATCCGGCACAGATCTAGACTCGGGTATCACCCAGCAGTATTTGTTTCTCTGCCTCTTAGTCTATTGATCTTTCTCTCTCTCTGACTGAAACACCAGATTCAGATCTAAACAATATACTTGAAACCATCAGCACACATCACTAATAGCCGACATTTTGAGAGCACAAGCAAGGAATGGTGCTTGCCGTTTGTTAAAATTACAGCTGTTGTAAGACTTCTTAAGGGCATATCAGCGCCAATGGTTCCAGCATTACTCCTACCATGACAGTCTCGAACAGGTTAACACGTTAATACAACATTTTCTTTTATTGCCCTTACCATCTTGTTCCGTTTTAAGACCTATCCGGTAAAATTGAAACAAAAGTTAAACATTTTGTCCAATTCCTTTCCGTATGGGTAACTTACAGAAGCCACAGGCAAAAAAATCTAAACTTAAAACTCACTTTTACAAGAGTTTGGGACCTCTCATGTCAAGCAGATCACCCAGACACAGTTTCAAACCTCATAAAGCACTGGCGCAGATAATACAACAGCAAACAGTTCGCTCTCAAAATTCCGAACAGCAGGAAACGACAAGACATCGAAACCTGACATTTTAAAGGTTCCCCCGTTTATAGCATTTTAAGTACTGTATTGAGTTCCTGCTGCAATAGATTCCTCTTGCAGGCAGAGTTGATATTACCTAAATTTATTCGGGTTTTGCTATGATGATTTTAACGAATGCGACAGAATCATGCAGCAACAAGAACAAACATTGTTATGACGCGCTTAACGTTGCAGAACGTCGACGAGGCTTCAATTGTGCATTATCAAAAACAGTTTGACAACGAATCACATAAGTGAATATTGCTGCAGATGACCAAAAAAGGTTCCAAATTGGTATTTTTTAGCTATTGAAATGGTAAAAAGAGGAGAGGCGGATATGTTCAGGGACGGAATTCCAGAGCCTAAGGCCTCGGCAGCAGAAGGCGCAGACTTCGCTATCAGAGCTTTCAAAATCGAGGATGTGCAAGAGACCAGAATTGGAGCAACCAGATATTTTTGGGGTGTCGTTTTCGAGAATTTTGATTTGGAACAAATCTATGGAGAAATTTGAAATCAAGAATAATACTATTTAAATCGAGTCGTTCTTGATCGTGTAATGTTTAATGTTTAATGCAAGTCAGTGCAGAAAAAGACCATCAACACATTATGTCCGTGCTGGCAGGTTGAAACAGCCAGCAAATTAGCCTACACTCCTGCCCTGTCAACCCAACCTTGATATTTAATTCCCTCAATTTCTTATCACATTCCTTTTGGGGAAAACAAAATACACTGATTATACATCTTGCACCCCAGGCAGATCATAACTCACTGCAATTTAAAGAAAATGAAACCATTCCCTCACTTCTGCATCTTTTGCCAATTGTCTCAAATGTGTTTTATTTGACATTTGGAACAACTCCACCATACCACAACTCTTCCTAATAGCATTTATATAGCTAGGACATTATTTTTTCTGAGTCTTCAGCAAGCATGGCCCCTACAGTGTATATTGGGTATTTGGTGCCTCATAGCTCAATATTGCACTACTTTGAGTTTGGCATGAACATAAATATCCTCAGGTGACAAACTAGTGTCTACTTTGTACAACGGTAAAATGTGCTATGATGTGAATTCGATTAAAATGCATTCCAAGTATGTTGCTGTGAATCGGGTATGAGGTACAATACACTGTCCATGAGATTTTTGGATGATTGTCGAGACGCCTTATCATCGAATTAGTATGGAGGTGCATGAGGAGACAGCCAGAGGATGTACAATGCCTTATTTTGTATCGCCCACAATGTTATGGCGAATTTTCACTCACATATGCTAAGATCTAAGATGCTAACATACTTGATGTTGCCTATTCACCGAACCAAATAACGCACTTAGTGTATCAGGCAAACTTCGAACTTGGATGTATCACATTGTTTCTGAAAGTTGTCCTGGAACAGTCAGTTTGTATCACAAAGACAACCTGTCACTCGACCCTATCCCAAAGGAGATCGTAGGCATGTATCTTTCCTTCCTGGCGTCTGCATTCTCTGATTAGTTGACGCCTCGTACACCCTTCAGGTACTGTCCCACTAACCTTCAATTCTGGCATCATCGTCATCACCCAAAAGGAAACTCTTTACTTTTCTGCCCTTCCTAACTGACACCATGTATCCAAGCTGCTTTGGCTCTAAAAAGCCCTTGAAGGTGTTGTTGCTCCTTAAATTCGCGTGTATCTTTCTGGTAAATCCATCTTTGAAGATCTACGTTCATATAACATGCGCTGCCTCAGTATTGCGACTTCGCCTTACAGTGTCACAATACATCACTGGTACAAAGGTAAAATACCCTTCCTCATCTTTTCCAATCTGTCTGTACACTTTGAAATAATTGAGTACACCATGCTCCTTCATCGTTGTTCAACTGGACAGAGAAAAACTCACCTGATACCATTTTTTTCTATCCCGTCAATGTCAATACGCAACCTGCAATGGCTTCCAGATCCTAGCCTTTCGCTGTGCGAAAAAAGTTTTTCTCAAGTCCGTGTTACTTCTTTTGCCAGGCACTATATTTCTGTGTCGGCTAGCTGTCGAGTATGATAGCAATGGAACCAGGTTTACTCTGTCTGCTGTTTCTATACATACATGAATTTCATAACCAGATTGAGATCCATCATGATCTTATCAAATGGCAGAGCAGGCTTGAAGGGCTGTATGGCCTTTTCCTGCTCCTAATTATTGTCTTCGTTTTATCTTATGTTCTAAATTTCCTCGTAACATTGTATTTTTCTAAGGGGAACCACACAGCACCTCCAATCATTTCTTCCTGAAGTGTGGGGCCCAGATTTTAACACAATATTCCAGTTAACGCTGAAACAATGTTTTAAAATGTTCATAATAACTCCCTTGCCTTTGTATTCTACACAGCTATTTATAAAGCCATGGCTTTGTATACACCTTTACCCATTTTCTCTATTGGTTCTGCCATCTTTAACAATCTGTGCAAGTATAAATGCAGTATTGTCCATTCGTGTATCTCATTTAAATTGTACCATTTCTTTTATATTGCCCCTCCTCGTTCTTCCAACCACAATGTATGACTTCAAACTTCTCTACATTAAATTTAATCCAGCAAGTATCTGTCTGTTGCAACATCCTGCCTATGTCCTCTTGAAGTCTGTCACTATCCTCCTCGCAGTTCGCACTGGATGAAATAATGCCATGTCTAAACTTGAAAATAATGTTCTGCACACTTACGTCTATGCCATTTAAACAGATCAGGAAAATCACTGGTCCCAGTACCAATACTTCGGAAGCCCATCTATGTAACTTCTTACAGTCGAAAAGTAAAAGTTCACCAGTACTCTCCATTCAGTGTCTCTCACCAAACTTCATATCCATGCGGTCACAGTCTCTTTTACTCCATGGGCTTTAACTTAGCTGACGCACCTCTTATATTGCACGTTATCAAATGTCTCTTGTATGTCCATGTATAACAGATAAACCACAATACACTCATCAACAGACTCTGATATGTTAGCAAAAATCAATCAACTTAGTAAAACACGATTTTCTTTTTAGAAAATCCGTCTTGGGGTTCCTTAATTGATCGACACTTGTCCAAGTAACTATTATTTTTGTTCTGGAGTTTCCTTGCGAAACTTCTCCACCAACAAGGTGAAAACACCAGGCATGTAGCACCTGAGATAATCTTTATAACGTTTTCTGAACAGCATTTGCACCATCCCAGCATGTAAAGACGATTGGAATATTATGGACAGTAGTTCAGTGAGTTCCACTCTTACTTCCATCAGTATCGTTGGATGGATCCGCTGTGGTCCTGGTACAAATCCACTTTCAATAAAATCAGCTTTTCTGACATCTCCTCATCATTTTCTGTGCATGTAGTGTCTCAACTTTCTCCACTTTAACTATAATATTGGCAGCTTATTCCTGCTTGCTAAGTATACAGGCAAGTTCCCATTTAGTAGACATGTGCTCTGCCTCCATGTGTAAAGGTATGTGGCTCCAAATCGATGCCAGTTAGAAAAAAAAGATAGAAATGGGAGATGGAGCAGCTGTATTTATTATCCATAACATAAAAGCAGTAGATAAAACGGAAGCAAATATAAGCAAGCAAAAATGCAGCATCAACATGGATACGAATAAAAGATACTATTCGATCGAACACCTATTAGTGTAGTTTAAAGATCACCTAAAAGTGAAAGGGAGGTGGTGAGAGGAATATGCAGACAAATTAGGGAATTGAGAAAAAATGCAGAATAATAATCATGTGGCACTTCAGCTGCCCGATATTAATTTGATAGAGGAAGAAGGTAAAATGGACAAAGAAAATAAAGTTCCTACAATTTGTAGAGGACAGCTTTCTAACATAATATATAAAAACCCCAACAAGGGAAGATTTACTATTGAATGTAGTAATGGGGAATGTATCACAGCGAAATATGAACTAAAACTAGGGGAACCTCTCAGCAACAGTGAGAAAAAAAAGCTTGAAGATAATAACAGAGAAGGCCACAAGTATGACGAAAACCGCATTGGTAGATACGTGTAAAACTGATTTTGAGGGGCCGTGGTTCGACCTTGGCAAAATAAAATTGGCAAAAAACGATGGAGAATGTAAGTGAAGAAACAGGTATAATGGTGCCAACATAATGTAAGCAATGTTTATTCCGCTAATGGGAAAGCACAAACACAATATGAGTGAGAACACATGCATGAATAAAGACATGAGGTAACCACTGAGGGTAAGGAAAAAGGCATACATTAAGTCCACAGATAACAGAGGAGTGCATGACAAGAGAAAATACGAAGAGATTAGCAGAGAAGTCATGAAAACAGTAGCAAGGTAAAGAGGAACTATCAAAAGAAATTACAGGCATATCATTGGGAAAGGAAAATCGGTTTTGGGCAGAATCTTTAAGGGATAGAAAGGATGAAATCACAATTAATGAGAAAGAAGTGGTGGAAATATTAGATAATTATTTTTCTGCAGTATTGGCCAGCGAGATGAAACAGGTAGATTTGGCATTGATTGATGAGCTGAATAGTGATATAAGTAAATTTAAAAATGAAAAGGGGCTGTGTTGAATACAGTAATTACGATCAAAGTCGTTAAAGCCCTACTCAGGCTGGATTGCGTCCGAAAATGTTGTAGTGCCAGAGGAGTGGTAGATAGCTAATGTAATTCGTATCATTAACTAGGGGGACAGAAAATGCCCAGGGAATTTTAGACCAGTCAGCTTAAAATCGCTGCCTGAATTATTTTTAAATGGACTCCTTACATCGGGAGAGAATAAAGAACATCTGGTAAAGTGAATTAAGATAATGCATAGTCTGTATGGGTCTCAAAATGACCAACCTTACTAAATGTTTGAGCACCGAGCGAGAGAGTAGGCAATGGTACAGAAATCGATGTACTTTATCTGGATTTTCAAAAGACCTTCGATAAGGGGCACATAAAAGGCTAATCAATGAGGTCAGAAAATGTGAAGTCAGTGGACTACTGCAGGAATGTATTGCGGTTTGGCTTCAAGAGAAAGAGAAGAACGTGGGAATAAAGAGTAGTTATTCAAGGTGGCAGCAGATAGAAAGTGATGCTTCAAAAGTAACAGTACAGGGACAAATAGCGTTCACTATTTACATTAATGATACCAACTATCAATTAAAAACGAAATCACTTTATCCACCAGAACCGAACTCACATTGCTCTGCAAAGTCTTTAAACGTGTTTAGCCTCCCAAATAGCTTTCCAATATCGTGGAATGCCAAGCGATAGTATTGGGACACCTCTATACAAAGTCACAAATTATATCTTAAGTCGCTGAGACAAAGGAACATGTTCCTTACTCGTCCTTGCTAACCTGGCTGCAGTGTTTGGCACGTTTGGCCACATTATTCTCCTCCACGTCTCTCTCTTCGTTCAGGTGAATGGGTCAGAAGTTGTCTGCTTCTATTCTTACCTGTCCAAGTCATAGCAAAAGAATCACCTCAATGACATTTCATCCAGATCTCGCAACGTTACCTTTGGTTCCCCCAGGTATCTAACCATAGTCCTCAATTTCTTAAATTTGAGATACTTACTTCCACCTCTCAAATTATCCACTGTCTGTAACTTGTGATACTGTCAGTCCGATCTCTAACATTTGATGAGCATAAACTTCAACAAATTAAATATTACGATGGCAAAAGTAATCGTTTATAGCTCCTACCAAGCCAAAGGAAAATACATTGCCAGTCACTGGCCACATACTTTCACCCCAGTATTGCCTGAGGTTCAATCAGCCTTTCAGTAACTTGGTAGAAAATTGGACTCCGGGAGGATCATCCGACCACATATCCTGGCCGTGACAATGACCACACATTTCCAACTCTGCAGCATTTCTTGATTACAATGCTGCCTCAGCACAGATACCAGATCCATTGGTACACGTATTTTAAACAAAAACAAAAATATTAAAAATGTGCAGTCCCAGATGGAAGGTGGATAACTAAATTATTTCATATACTTAAGAAGGTGTCAAAAATGCCAAGGAATTATAGGTAAGTGAGCTTAACATCAGTGATAGGAAAAATGAAATCCTCACTGAAAGAGAGAGAATATGGGATGAGCTATAACAGAAAAAGTTATATCTAACAGTGGGCAGTCAGCATGGATTGCACAGGGGAAAACTTTCATGACCAAATTTATTGAATTTTATGAACAAGTATCATAGACAGTAGACAATGATGAAGGAGTTGATGCAATTTATTTGGATTTTTAGAAGGTTTCGTGTCATGGAATAAAGAGTCAGAGAAAAACGGGCAGAGTGGATTGTCATCTGCCTTCAAGCCAAAATGCTGAGAGTGAGAGTGAAGCGTGAAGAGTGAAGAGTGAAGTGGCAGAATGTGGGAAGTGGTGATAAACAAAAAAACAGTGATGGGACAATTTCTGTTCAGAATTTAAATTAACAATTTGGACTTTGGAATCAAGACACAATTTCAAAATTTGCGGATGACACCAAATGTGATGGGAGCAGCGCATTGTGGCAATGCTCAGAAAGACTGCAAAATATTAATAAACCTGAGTAACCGACAAACAACTGGAAAAAGAATTTCAACACAGATAAATGTGTGGTCGCACTTTGTTATCTTTTCATTCATGGGATGTGGGCGTCACTGGCTAGGTCAACACTTATTGCCCATCCCTAATTGCCCTTGAGAAGGTGCCGCTGAGCCGCCTTATTGAACCGTTCCAGTCCATGTGGTGTATGTACACCCACAGTGCTGTGAAGAAGGGAGTTCCAGGATTTTGATCAGCGACCATAAGAAGCAACAATACAGTTCTAAGTCAGAATGTTGCGTGGCTTGGAAGAAAACCGAATTGCCTATGCCGGATATCCTATGTAATCCTATCCTATGTAATCTGCCAGTGAAACCCTCATGCATGGCTTTGTTACCTCTCCGCTTACGTATTTCAATGTACTAAATGTGGTCTCTCACATTTACCTCCCACAAACATGAGACCATTCAAAATTCTGCTGACCTTGTCCGAACCGACACACTTTCCGTTCAGCCATCAAACTTCTGCGTTAGTCCCCGATAAAGCAGCGGTTCTACTTTAAAATTGCAAGCCTTCTATTTAAATTGCTCCATGACCTCTTCCCACCTAGCTATGTAATCGTCTCTAGCTTTATAATCCAACGAAATATTCACATTTGTGCAATTCTGATCTCCTGAGCAGTCCCAACTTTATTACCGCTACCATTTTTCTTACCATGGATTCCGCTGACAAGGCCATTCCATATACATTTATGTAGAAAGAAACAAAGTTAACATTTCAGGTCAGGGACCTTTTGTGTTAACTGACAAAACAAACATAAAATGTCATTGTTTTTAAGCAGCTGCATGGAGAGCATGGAGACAAAAAAACAAAATGAAGCGCTGTGAAAGGGTGGGAGGCAGGAGAGGATGAATAACAAAAGGGTAGGCACTATAGGCCTAAAGTAAATGCTAATGGGACAAGTGCCTTGAGAAGATACGAATGGCAGAATGATGAACAGATGCCGTGAGAAAGCAAAAACAAGAGCAGGAATGAAATATTCAAAGTGAAGGACAAAAGTCTTGGATCAGCGAATACAATCTGAAATTATGGAATTCAGTGTTGGATTCGGACGTCATTAAAGTGCCTACTCACAAGATGCGGAATTGTACCTCGAGCTGCAGTGTAGTTGTTTTTGCTTTGGGACTGCAGCTTTTCGTCATCATACTTCTTACTCAACAGGGCTGATACCTGCTACCATTCCAGAAGTCAGCAAATTTGCTTTCCAAAAGCTCCTCCTGGTATGAGCAGTGGTGAAAAATACATAATCACGAAAGATTCTGTCCAAAGCCTTTAATATATGGAAACTAACACAACTTAACGACATCAAAGCCAAAGTCAGTACTTAAACTAGATGAGAGTTTGGGCAATCTCATGTGAAGTCATTACTGCAGTTGCACTTGAAACCACATCAAAAACTATTTAACGTCCAGGAAGGGCAATAGTTCAGTCACAATCATTCGACCAACAGCAGCTGCCAATAGAAGAGAACTGCAGGATGAGGCTGCAGCCACGCAACAGTTGTGTCACTCTAATCATGGAATTAAACGATTGTCACAATATATTTCTCGAGCTTTATATTTTGCAAGCGTTGGGATAATTTAGGTATGATAACATTAATAACAGTATGACAAAAACATTACAATAACAAAAGGGCGCTTTTACACAATGCATTTTTTTAAAAATCATGCATGGGACGTGGGCGTCGCTGGCTCAGCTAGCATGTATTGCCCATCGCTAATTTCCTTTCTTGAACCACTGCAGTCCATGTGAGGTAGGTACACCCACAGTGCTGTTTGGAAGCGAGTTACAGGATTTTGACACAGCGACAGTGAAGGAACGGCAATATAGTTCCAAGTCAGGATGGTGTGTGACTTGAAGGGGAACTTGCAGGTGGTGGTGTTCCCATACATTTA
This sequence comes from Heterodontus francisci, assembly GCF_036365525.1. Lineage (NCBI taxonomy): Eukaryota > Metazoa > Chordata > Chondrichthyes > Heterodontiformes > Heterodontidae > Heterodontus > Heterodontus francisci. Next base: position 26,733,711 of record NC_090409.1, on the reverse strand, counting down.
CTGCCCTTGTCCTTCTAGTTGGTAGAGATCGCGGTTTTGGAAGGTGCAGTCTTAGGAGCATTGTTGCGTTGCTGCAGTGTTCTTGTAGATGGTACACACAGCTGCCACTGTGCGTCGGCGGTGGAGGGAGTGAATGTTTGTAAATGGGGTGCCAATTATGCGGGCTGCTTTGTCCTGGATTGTGTCGAGCTTCTTGAGTGCTGTTGGAGCTGCACCATTCCAGGGAAGTGAAGAGTATTCCATCACACTCCTGACTTGTGCCATGTCGATGGTGGACAGTCTTTGAGGAGTCTGAAGGTGAGTTCCTTGCCGCAAGATTCCTCGCCTCTGACCTGCACTTGTCGCCACGATATTTATATGGCTACTCCAGTTAAGTTTCTGGTCAATGGTAGCCCCTAGGATGTTGATAGTGGCGGATTCAGCGACGGTAATGCCATTGAATGTCAAGGGGAGATGGCTAGATTCTCTCTTGTTGGAGATGGCCATTGACTGGCACTTGTGTGGCGCGAATGTTGTTTGCCACTTATCAGCCCAAGCCTGGATATTGTTCAAGTCTTACTGCATTTCTACAGGAACTGCTTCAGTATCTGAGGAGTCACAAATGGTGCCTTTTAACGTGGTAACTTGTTCCAGGGCACTTTCAAGAAGTGCTATTAACAAGATATAATAAGGACAAAATAACAGGAATGGCAACCACTATCCTCTCCCAAGAGTTTGTTTTTAGCGTGTTTGACTAGGAAGGATATGTAGAGAAGGGCAAATGTTTACGGTGGTATTTCCAGAGCGTGGAAGCTCAGCCACCGAAGGTGCAAACACGAATATCAGTGTTTATTATTTTGACGATGCACAAGAGGCAAGAATTGCCGTTTTCAGTTATCTCGGAGGTTTGTACAGCCGTTGACATTTGCAGATATTGGGAGTCAGGCACTGGAGGCATATGAAAGCAAGATGATACTTTAAATACGAGACGTTGCTTAGCCAAGACGCAATGCAACTCGCAGACTGCAGACACAGAAGGGGGCACTGACATCCCTTCCAATGCCAGATCTTTGAAAGTGTTGTTAAGTTAGCCCTACACACTCTTCTCTCAAAGTAGCCCAGGATTAACTTTGGCACTCAATTAATTAACACATTCGTTTTTTGTGAAGTATAATTGAATCTGCTTTAAATCCACTTTCGGACACAATGCATTCCAAGTATGATGACTCATTGTGCTAAAAGCAGAAATCTTCACCAAACTGTTGGTACTTTTGCTAATTCGATTAAATCTGCACCGTATATTTAGCAACTGCTGACCAGTGGGAACAAGTGCACCTGATCAAAGCCACTCGAAATAACCTCTCTGTCACTTCACTAACTACTCCCTTTAGGTACTTGGGAGCTAACAACTCAAAGTGACAGGACTCCCAGTTTCCCCTGCGTCCAAACATCATTTGACCCTGTCATATAGCCCCTTACTTACAGAAGGTGAAATATGCTGTGTTGTGCTAAAATGCCATCAGCCGAGGCAGCTGCTGCCAATGTGACATGAGACCACCATCCTTGATCTCTGAATGCTCGTAAGATGGACGGTTGTCATATGACTGAAATGGCGTGGAGTTGTATTAGTAGAGAGCCTCAAGACCCGTAACACCGTTTCTATATTGGGCATTCTGATAAAGGGACATGACAGTTGATTATAAAACGAAGGTGACTGGCTTTACCTGCCCTCTGAATCAACTCACTCACTCCGTTAACAGTCGATTTTGAATATATTATTGATTTCCGAAAAGTCGTTAGAGAACAACCTTTTCCATTCCAGAAAAGTCACCACCTGCTCACTCGACCCGATTCCCAAGTAATTGCTTACCATCCAACTTTCATTCCTGGATCCCAGTTTTTCTGAGTCGTAGTGGTTCTGTTCTTCAAATATGCCATCGTCAAACAACCCCGAAATAACAATCCCTGATTGCTCCGTCTTACTATCTGCCACCATGTATCAAAACAACCTTAGTTATCCAACAATCCTGAATGTGTTGTTACCTAGGAAATCCATGGACTATTTTCCCTGAAACTTCATTTTTAATCCCTTAAATCAGGGTACTCCCACTGCCACATTTTCAAAACACAAGCACACAATAAATCACAGCAGCAGCATCCCATATGGCCCGTCGAGCCTGCTCTGTGATTTACTACGACGGTGGCTGATCTTCGGCTTCAACTCCACTTTCCTACCCATTCACCAGATGCCTGGATTCCCCGTGAGACCATAGATTTGTCTATCCCAGCCTTAGATCTATTCAGGATGGAGCATCTAACGGATATCACCCCAATGTACTCAGCCTCGCATCGTAGGACACCCCTGATCTCAGCGGCCAATCTAGTGAAACTTCACTCTCACCGCCTCTCATGCAATTATATCCATTCTTAAATGTAGAGATTAAAAGTGCATGCAGGACTGCATATGTGGTCTCATCAAAACCACATATAGATGTAGCAAGACATATTTATTCTTTTACTCCAATACCTTTAAATTAATCTAAAGATGGCATCATGCCATAACAATATTCTTCACTCACTGCCCAAATCTCCATTCCCAAGGCGCCGGATGCATCTCTACCCCGGCAACAGCTTGAATCTGAACCGGACTGTTAGCAAGTTTGGTGTCATTTCAGACTAATGGAAGAACGCTTGAGGATATTATCAATGCCATACTAAGTTTGCTTCACACGATTGCCGCTAATCCATAGGTCAGCTGTTGATTCAAGCGTCACACATGCTATTGTTACCTGAAGGCTTGACAATTAGACTCACTCATATCTGCCTTCACACGTTCACTCTCCAGTAAACTGGAGGTCCTTAAAATTTCGGCTTGCTGTGTACTAAATCACACTCATCCCAAACACCCATCTCCCTTGCAATCACTGGGTTACATTGGCTTCCAGTAAACAATGTCTCCTAATCTTGTTTTTAAAATTCCTCCATGGCCTCTTGTACTGCCCTATTTTTCATCTCCTTCAGCCTTAGAATCCTTTGACATATCAAAACACCTCCAATTCTGGCCTATTAAGATGCCTCAATTATAAACACTCCACTATTGGCGTCCATGGCAGCAGCCAGCAAGTTCTGATATTCCCTCACTGGTCTTCTCCAAGTAACAGCCTCTCTTTTGTCCTTCAACATAATCCTCAAAGCGTACATATTTGACAAGGCAGTTGGTCATCTTTTCTAAGCTCTCCTTTTGCCTGGATGGGTGCAGCTTCAATAACAATCACGAAGCTCGACACCGTCCAGGACAAAGCGGCCCGCTTGATTGGCACCCAATTTTCAAACATTCACTCCCTCCACCACCGATGCACAGTGGCAGCAGTGTGTGCCATCTACAAGATGCACTGCAGCAACGCAGCAAGGCTCCTTAGACAGCACCTTCCAAACCCGCGGCCTCTACCAACTGGAAGGACAAGGGCAGCAAATGCATGGAAACACCACCGCCTACAATTTCCCCACCAAGTCACACACCATCCTGACTTGGAACTATCTCGCCGTTCCTTCACTGTTGCTGGGTCAAAATCCTGGAACTCCCTTCCCAGCAGCACTGTGGGTGTACCTACCCCACATGGACTGCACCGGTTCAAGAAGACAGCTCACCACCACCTTCTCAAGGGCAATTAGGGATGGGCAATAAATGCTGGCCTGGCCAGTGACGCCCACATCCCATGAATGAATAAAAAAGGACGCTGTCAGATTTTGCTTGAAAATGTTCTTCTGAAGCAGAATAGGTGATTTATTATATGAACGCATTCTGTTTTCGTTGTTTCTTGCAGTAATTTTAACGTACATTTTACCCCACTATCTTCTGCAAGACTTGCATTGACTCCCTATTTCTCTATTGGCTAATCTCTGTACATTCCCTCTGGGATCAGTAAATGCCTGACTTTATTTTCATGCTGGCCAGTGCTCCAATGTCATTGCAGAATGCCATGACACTCTGGAACTGCAATATGAAGGTTTTGATGTTCTGAATTGCCATGTACTGAACCTGCCTTTAATTATGGCCAGTCAGTTGAATTAATATGTAACTTTGACTCTCTCGAGCTCACTATATCTCACTGTCCCTCGATTTTTGTGTGGTATTCTGCCGCCTTGATTTTCTGTCCATTGAAGTTTATGCATCTCTCTGTTTCCCCGACTCCTTATCGGTCTGCCCTTCGACTTTTGTCAACCCCTGTTTCTGCGTGTCTCTGCCTGCCTTTGCATTTAGCTTCCTGTGTTTCAAGTCTGTTTTCGACTTGCTGGTCCATCAATTAACATATCTGTTTTTGCCCCTCTAACTACGTATGTAAAATTTCTGTCTTTCTCTTCCAGTTTTCTGAAGTGTCAACATTTGTTCCCCTCTGTCTTTGTATCGTACTTATATTCCAGTCACTTTGTTGATTAAGTTCTGTGCCTCTGAGGTAAGTCTCTCTGTGTGAATCAAAGTCCTTATTTTGCAGTATGGGCAAAAATGGTGTGTTATTAACTCCCATCACTGAATGTCTGGCAGCATTTGTGGAAATAGAAGCAGAGTTAATGTTTCAGGGCAGTGACCCTTTTTCGGAAGAAGGGCTCTGAAGAAGGGTCACTGACACGAAACGTTAACTCTGCTTCTCTTTCCGCAGATGCTGCCATACCTGCTGAATGGTTCCAGCATTTCTTGTTTTTATTTCAGATTTCCAGCATCCACAGTATTTTATTTTTATTTATACTGAATGGTAAGGCAATGGTGTTCTTTGTTCATTTTGCCAATACTTATGCACAGATTTGTTTTGCCTGAATTTCAAAGTGAAAAGTTCCAAGCGGCAGAGTGGTGCAGTGGTTAGCACCGCAGCCTCACAGCTGCAGCGACCCGGGTTCAATTCTGGGTACCGCCTGCGTGGAGTTTGCAAGTTCTCCCTGTTTCTGTGTGGGTTTCCTCTGGGTGCTCCAGTTTTCTCCCACATGCCAAAGACTTGCAGATTGTTAGGTTAATTGGCCATTATAAATTGCTCCTAGTATAGGTAGGTGGTAGGGAAATATAAGAACAGGTGGGGATGTGGTAGGAATATGGGATTAGTGTAGGATTAGTATAAATGGGTGGTTGATGGTCGGCACAGACTCGGTGGGCCGAAGGGCCTGTTTCAGTGCTGTATCTCTGAACTAAACAAGCATGACTCCCACCATCACATACCCACTCACAGTTTGAAATACAAATGCAATCACTTTGTCCAGCCCTTACCTTCTTGGCACTTGATAAGATCTGTAGGGTACAATAAAAAAGTAAACTTTCAGTCCAAATTTCTTTCCGAATGGAAATGCAACACAACTCGATGTCTACGAATACAAGCTCTGGTTTTGGCATTGACAAGAGATCTGTACATCTCATTTCAAGCGGATCAAGCAGGCAAAAAATAAATCAGTCCAATGTGCTCAAGACTGGGTGAGCGCCCATGGCAGGTCCTCCGTGATTAGGCGGGCCTCTCTCTGGATATTACATTATGGCATATGGCGCTGCAATATTAAAGGCTAAGGAAGCTTGCTGTCACCATGACCTTTTCTTCCTTGACTTCTCCTCTCACCTCTATTTTGATCCAAGTGACGGGATAACTAACTGTAATCCAAAGTACACACTTGATTCACAATTTTGCACGTGATCATGAGCTGAACGCCATGATAGAGCCCTGGAAACTGTGATTTTTTTTAAGATGCACGAGTCAACAGCCTTCGGCTCTATTGAATTCACTAGTATCGCTGGGAAAGGGGTAAGCTTACACGTGTCTCACAATCTGCACTACCCAACGTGGCTATTCCCTCGTGCACGGTGATGATTGGGGCCATGGAGTGTCACATTGCCAGCACAGCAATAACAACAACTTCTATTTGTGTGCATCACTGATCACTCGATCATTGGAGCTGCACCTTCAGTTGCCTCGGCCCCAAAATCTCCTTAAATCTCTCCACCTCTCCACCTCACTTTCCTGCTTTAAGATACTCGATAAAACCTGCTTCTTTGACCAAGCCTTTGGGCATTTGACCTACCATCTTCCTTTGTGGTTCAGTGTCGCACTTTCTTTTATAATGGTCTTTGTAGTGCCTTGGGACATTTTATTGCTGTGCTGGCAATGTGACACTCCATGGCCCCAATCATCACCGTGCAATACTGGTAATTGTTCCCTGGTTTATCATTTATGCCAAGGCTTGTACTTATGTCACCTGAAGCTATAAGCCTCTTCACCTCTTTGTCATGCCTTTCATCGATACTCTGCTCCCTAGAATGTTATTCGGCACGAAATCAGTGTCATTCTTTGGACTCTGGTGTTGTGGAAGTGAGCAGAAAGGCATGGCACTATGCTTAATGGGGAATATAGCCAAGTTAGGAATAGTCACTTTGCTGAGCTCTGATGAAATGATTTAAAGCTTGAGAAACTGCAATGAAATAGTTAAAAGTAAAGGCTGAGAGTGTGAGATCGTATAAACTTACAGGGACTGGTAATTGCAAGGACCCTTCCGAAGAAGGGTTAACTCTGCTTCTCTTTCCACAGATGCTGCCAGACCTGCTGAGTGAATCCAGAATTTCTTGTTTTTATTGCAAGGACATTTGTTCATTTATGACTTGATTGTGTGACTCCGTGTGGTTTGGAACAAATGGATTCCTGTGAGACATGCTGGCCATCCCTGTGTGAGTGATGATAAGGAATGAAAGGTCCCGCTATCACTGTATAATGTTGCTGCTTGGTGTTACTTCATGCTGTGACTTGATAGAGATTACAGGATCCCAGAACTCATGACAATTGTGGGAAGCAAAAGCAGTATCTGTGGGAATCAAAATCAGTATCTTGTTTCTAACTCTTCTTCCTTTGCTAATTATCTTAAAGTCTGTTTTCTTTTAATCTTGCTGGTACATTTCCACAGGCACTGACTCTCACTGGGGCACATTTCCACAGGCACTGACTCTCACTGGGGTACATTTCCATTGGCACTGACTCTCACTGGGGCACATTTCCACAGGCACTGAATCTCACTGGGGTACATTTCCATTGGCACTGACTCTCACTTGGGTACACTTCTGCAGGCACTGACTCTCACTTGGGTACACTTCTGCAGGCACTGACTCTCACTGGTGTACCTTTCCACATGCACTGACTCTGAATGGGATACACTTCTATAGGCAGTGACTCCTAATGGAGAGCCGCTCCCCAGCCACTGAATCTCACTGGGGTACACTTCTACAGGCACTGACTCTCACAGGGGTACATTTCCACTGGCACTGACTCTCACTGGGGTTCACTTCTACAGGCACTGAATCTGAATGGTGTTAACATCTACAGGTACTGAAGCTGAATGGGGTAAACATCCACAGGCACTGACTCTCACTGGGGTAGCCTTCCACAGGCACTGACTCTGAATGGGATAAACTTCCACAGGCACTGACTCTCACTTGGGTACACTTCGACAGGCACTGACTCTCACTGGGGTACACTTCCAAAGGCACTGACTCTCACTGGGGTACACTTCCAAAGGCACTGACTCTGAATGGGGTAAACTTCCACAGGCACTGACTCTGAATTGGGTAAACTTCGACAGGCACTGAATCTGAATGTGGTAAACTTCTACAGGTACTGAATCTGAATGGGGTAAATTCCACAGGCACTGACTCTCACTGGGGTACACTTCCACAGGCACTGACTCCGAATGGGGTAAACTTCCAAAGGCACAGACTCTCACTGGGGTACACTTCCACAGGCACTGACTCTGAATGGGGTAAACTTCCACAGGCACTGACTCTCACTGAGGTAAACTTCCAAAGGCACTGACTCTCACTGGGGTACACTTCCAAAGGCACTGACTCTGAATGGGGTAAACTTCCACAGGCACTGACTCTGAATGGGGTAAACTTCGACAGGCACTGAATCTGAATGTGGTAAACTTCTACAGGTACTGAATCTGAATGGGGTAAACTTCCACAGGCACTGACTCTCACTGGGGTACACTTCCAGAGGCAATGACTCTCACTGGGGTACACTTCCACAGGCACTGTCGCTCACTGGGGGACACTTCCACAGGCACTGACTCTGAATGGGGTAAACTTCCACAGGCACTGACTCTGAATGGTGTAAACTTCCACAGGCACAGACTCTCACTGGGGTACACTTCCACAGGCACTGACTCTGAATGGGGTAAACTTCCACAGGCACTGGCTCTCACTGGGGTACACTTCCACAGGCACTGACTCTCACTGGGGTACACTTACACAGGCACTGACTCTGAATGGGGTAAACTTCCAAAGGCACTGACTCTCACTGGGGTACACTTCCACAGGCACTGACTCTGAATGGGGTAAACTTCCACAGGCACTGACTCTGAATGGGGTAAACTTCCACAGGCATTGACTCTCACTGGGGTACACTTCCACATGCACTCAATATGAATGGGGTAAATTCCACAGCCACTGACTCTCACTGGGGTACACTTCCAAAGGCACTGACTCTCACTGGGGTACACTTCCACAGGCACTGACTCTGAATGGGGTAAACTTCCACAGGCACTGACTCTGAATGGGGTAAACTTCGACAGGCACTGAATCTGAATGTGGTAAACTTCTACAGGTACTGAATCTGAATGGGGTAAACTTCCCCAGGCACTGACCCTCACTGGGATGCACTTCCACAGGCACTGACTCTGAATGAGGTAAACTTCCACAGGCACAGACTCTCACTGGGGTACACTTCCACATGCACTGAATCTGAATGGGGTAAACTTCCACAGGCATTGACTCTCACTGGGGTACACTTCCACATGCACTCAATATGAATGGGGTAAATTCCACAGCCACTGACTCTCACTGGGGTACACTTCCAAAGGCACTGACTCTGAATGGGGAAAACTTCCACAGGCACTGACTCTGAATGGGGTGCACTTCCACATGCACTAGGAACAAGCATGTATTAAGAATGGAGTGTATTGTAACCTCAGTAACAGGTGTACTGCATGTCACCACGTGGGTGAAGTCGAATTGTACCGCACTGATTGGTTAAATAAGGAGGTGTCACATGAATCTTAATGTATAAACAGTAGTACCTGTATCACAAACTTCACTTACTCTAGTGGACCAGACAGACTCTAGGTGGAGTCAGTGTCGTTGTATTGTCATAAGTCAGCCGGCTAAATGTGCAAATAAATTAATTGATTTTACCTACACATCCGACTCTGTATATTTACTGAACCAGACTGAAGGAAAAAAGAACCCAGATTTACAGTGTCACCCAGATATCGGTGGCATGTGGAATATCAAACTAGCTTTCTCTGCAGCATTTTACCTTATCCTCCAGCTTAATCAACTCTTACACATTGGCTCAGTCCCATGACTAACCTAAATCCTGATCTGGGATGGAATGGCAGACCATCTTATTATCTGCTGTTGTCCATCATCAGCACTTCAATAATAATTGCAGTGGGACGATTGTCAAGTTGAAGTCAGCCATATTTAACATTTTAAGGCGGGGTGCAATATCCTCATGGTAGAACGAGGTGTTCAGCCTTTAAACTCGTCAAGTTTGATGAGAATGATTAAGATAGATATGAGAAAGTCTTTCTTGAGCCTCCGGCCTGCCTCACTTCTCCCTTAATTTAACAATCCCTAACTGACTCTGGTTGACCGTGTTCAAGTGTGGTTAAGAGATCTGCTGATGGGCCTCCATTATCTTACGTTTCCTCTCTTTCACAGAGCACTTCATGTCTGGCCAACTCGTGGAATATTTCCTCCAATGGGCCGGCTGTCCTTCTGTCTCTAACTATCTGCAGCAAAGGCATGGTTCACACTTCTGAAATCACATGTTGTATAATCCTACATTATCTGATATTTTTTTCTCTCCTATAAGCAGCAGTCCTCGATAAACTGTGTTTGTTTTCACAGATCACACCAGACAATAAAACGAACACAGAATGCATCTTTCAAGTTTTCTTTTTCTGTTGAAAGTCATCCTCCATTGCTCCGCTCTCTGGGATGGGTCCACGACCACTCACGTTGTAAATAGCTTTTAAATGTGATAATGATCAAGGAAGCCTAAACTTCTCTGACCGGTGCAGCTGCGTAAAGTGGCTTTCAGATTTGTATTAAAGGTGATATTATTTTCACTACAATGCATGCACACACTTGGATCTGAGTCCACATCAGAATGCCACTGCCTTAACGGCCCTCGACCACCTTACAGCAGTCTTGTGCTTTCCCCACTTTTATCAAACTCTGTATCCGATAGTCGATCAGTAATTTCTGGCTATCTATCTATAGTGAGTCTGTCTATAAACTTATTGTTGTCTGTATATCTCTCTATCAATATGCATGTGTTTCTGCCTCTGTGGCTTTCAAATGATGCTGATTCTCTCTGTCTCTCAACGTACCCATGCTTTCTTCTCTCCAGAGGTTGACAGATGTCTCTATTTCCGAGGCTTACTTCCCAGTGCGGTAGGTCTATGTGTGTTTATATACTCCCTGTCTCTCTATTAATTCACACTTCTCTGTCTCTCTCTCTCTGTGCTGCGTTATATTTCCATCTGTCATTGCATGCATGTATATTCATCCCTCTGTTTCTCCGTCTTTCGATATGACTGCTTCCGTTTCTCTGTTCAGCAATGAATATCTCTCTTTCTTTCTCTCCATGGATTCGTACCTGTATCTGTCTATTGATATATTACACTTCTGCCTTTCTGTCAATCAACTTATATGGCTCCCTGTCACTTTATCTACGGACAGATCTCACTGTCCCTGCCTCATAGCCCGGATGCAAAGTTAGGAATAATGGTGAGGCTATCAAAGCCTGTCATTTGTTGTGCTATTTTGCGATCAGCGGCAAAGGTATAGTGCTCACTATTCATTATTCTTGCATTTGCCCACATACTTCTATGGACATTTCAGCATCAATCTGACTGTTGAAGTTTTGCCCAGTTCCACGCAAAAATACAACAATCTTGCTACTGTTCTCAGCGTCTTGTTTCTTCTTCAGTTCTTCCGAGCACAATGGGCAATTCTTACAAACTCTGTCCAAAATACGTTTTCTATGGTATATTAACAGAGCCCAATGACAACAAACACACCTCATTACTCAGCTTTGACGAGGCCATTTGATGTCATGGAATTCATTTGGAGAAACAGCATCATGCCACATGGTGCACAGGTGCCACTCATAACAGCGAGGAAGGGCAATATTTAAATTTTCGGCAGACAGGAAACAAAATATGTAGAAACAAGGCAGTAATATGCGCTACGATTTGTGGTACTATAATTAGTGTATTAATTTACAGAAGAAATATTTTCTCCTGTCAGCAGAGCCTGTCATTTGTCAATTTTTCTGAGAATACTAATGACATTTTTTGAAAGATGCAATAGCAAGCACATATGTTGCACTTTTAAGGTGGTGAAATGTGCCGAGGAGTGTTATCCATGGTCGCATTTTAATTCATGTCCCCAGCCCACGTGCTTGAGATTGCTAATCCACTTGCATTGACACTATTGTACAGTCCCAGGAGCGGTTATATGATATTTTGCTTGATAATGCACATGCAAATGTCCTTGGGGCGTTTTGCTACGTTACAAGATCCATACAAATTCAATTTGTTTCTGCTTTTTTTTTTGCTCTAAGTTTTCACGTTGGCATCATACAGCTCTGTCACACCGTAAATGTCTATCTTTACTGTAACCCAATACCGATTCGCCTGGTCATGACAGGTCATCTTGAATCTTCTGCCTCGTGAAGTAAATACAATGTAGATCTATGTGTGCTTATAATATGCCTTATTATTGGGACGTTCCCTGTAGCCAAGGACAGTGCCCCCTAGCGGTTCCTATATCAATAAAAGAATTTCTGCCACTCTCCACCAATCCAGATAAATATTGAATTCCTGATCTTGGGCGGAATGGCTCTCAGACTATTGTCCGTCACCAGAGAATGAGCCCTGCATTGGATTTGGTCAACGTTCCAAGCCACTGCCTGACAATATCTAATAACTCAACTATGTGATGGCGGGTGCAATGCACTCATGGTATAACCAGTCTCTGAGTCTCTTTTTAAAATACCAATTTCTTACCGTCTCACAAATTACGTGCATTTTCTCTGCCTCGATGTACGGATGAGTCAGTGTTTTGCGATGATTGTATGTTTGTCTGGCTCATTGAAACACTGTCTATCGAACTGCATGTATTACCATGCTTCCCCTACTCTTGTTCTCAGGGCGTATTGACTCTTCTCTGTATCTTTCAGTCTATCTTTGTATGTCTTTAAAATGGTTTGCATGTCTGTCTGTCTCTCTAACTACCTACCTTCCTATCGACTTTTGTCTCTCTGTAAGTCACCTGTCAGTCAACATGTCTCTCTTTGTCACTCACTCTCGCGCTCTCACTACTGCTGTATTTATTTAGAGATACAGCACTGCAACAGACCCTTCGGCCCACCGAGTCTGTGCCGACCAACAACCACCCATTTATACTAACCCTACAACAATCCCATATTCTCTATCTACACTGGGGGCAATTTATAATGGCCAATTTACCTATCACCTGCAAGTCTTTGGTGTTGGGAGGAAAACGGAGTACCCGGTGAAAACCCACGCAGACACAGGAAGAACTTGCAAACCCCGCACAGGCAGTACCCAGAATCGAACCCGGGTTCCTGGAGCTGTGAGGCTGCAGTGCTAACCACTGCCTCACTGTGCCATAGTACATAGCAATCTCATTCTCTCCCAGTTTACCAAAGTATGAATATTCTCTCTCTCTCTCTCTGCATGATTCCATGGTGGCATTTATATTCCCGTCTGCATTTTTTGTACTATACGTTTTCTTCTGTCCACTGACACACGCCGAAAATCAACTTCTGGATTTTGCTTTAAGAATAATGATTATGTTATCAATCCCAATCATTAAGGACCATTATATTCTGGTCAGTGAGGTAGTGAAGGTACTTGCCGTGTATTGCACTTACAACAATGCACAGACTTCCGAAGGACATTTGAGCACCAGCAATTTCCAGCACAACATATCATACAGTTTCACATCGAAATACAACCACATTGTTTTTTATTCCGCTGACCTTCTTTGCATTTTTTAATATCTGTAGAGACACAAAAGGAAACCATTGAACGTTATGTCTAAATTCCTTTCCATATGCTGATTTAACACAGCGCAAGGCCAGAAAACCCAACCTCAGAATTCAGTTTTGACCAGAGGTCGGGACATCTCACAAGAGAAATATGCAGAGACAAAACGTCAAGTTAGATGGCGTGAATGTACTCTGTGTCAGTGCTCCGTACTGAGACTGACACTCTCTCTCTCTCTATCTCGCTCGCTCTCTCTGTTTCTCCCAACTCTTCTCTCTCTTCATTCCATCAGACTATTTTAGCATTAACAACATAAGAAATAGGAGCAGGAGTGGACCATGCAGCCCGTCAGCATTTCTCCAATATTCAAAGTGATCACGAAAGATTTTCTGCTTCAAATCTACTCTCCTGCCATCATGGCAAATCACTTTATTGAATTGCAGGCCAACGAGGCTTGGTGCCATTATAACGAACACGTCATAGACACTCCCTTTCTCCTCCACCTTGACCCACTCGCTAGCGTCATAAAATGCAACCCAAAGAACACAATCGATGCCCATTTTCTGCACTTGGTCTTGAGCTGAAGGGTGCACTACGTCGTGGAATCGAATTCGACATAGCAGCCCAAGTAAATATGAATCATCACCTCCTCTCCATTAATTGTTATTCCTTCGAGGAATGGGAAAGGGCAATCCACATTGCTCACAAGCTGCAGTACACAACTTAGTTTATCCCTGATGTCATTCCCAGATGCAGCAACGTTACATTACCCAGTTCGCTCTGGTTTTGACAGTTTGTCATCTTATGGTCACATTCATAACATTTTGTAACGCCCGTTCCTTTTCCCTGATTCCTTCTTAATCTAACATTTGTCATTCCATGGCCCGCAGCTGTAAGTCGCTTCACAGCCATTACCCGCACGAGAGCAACAACGTGCTCACTAGGATTATATTAGATCGAATTCCAGTCCCTTTTCTCGGGCTGGGGTGCCACAAAGGGAGAGGTGGCATGCAGAACATGCAGAGCGGACCATTTCCTCTGCAGCAAGTTGTCATTCCACCAGCACAAACAACACTTCACCTTTGAGCCTGCCCTCATGACGGACCAAATTCATGATCTTGGATGGAAGGGATGTAGGATGGTTTTCCATCAGTCGAAACCTCACGATTCTTGCAGTGGTATAACTGTAAGGCTCATCGCTTGCATGGCGATATTTAACAGAGTGTTTGAAAACGTGGAAAAGTGGCCTTGTTGTAAAACCAGGCGTTGAAATTCTGAACACATACGGTTAAGGTCTATCCTTGCACGGACTCTGCGTTACAATATGTATTTGCTTGCCACTTGTAGTTCCAATGCAACGAGGGCCATTTGAGCATTTCCCACTGTGGCAGTGCATTGATTTTGTAGCCGTTTTGGAACGGTGGAAAGCGATGAAAGCTGACTAATGGGAGTAAAGCACGGAGTTTAGACAAATCTGGACAGGACCTTGTGATACGACAGAACGTTCACGGAATTTGGATAGTAATTAAGCATGGAGATGTGGTGGTAGTTTGCAAGGGCATAGTGGTCAACTGTTTATTCGTTGCGGGTAGGGGTGATGACGGCTGAGAAATTGTAGGTAGGGACAGATTCCGAGGAGGTAGAATCATTTTCAAAGTCAACTAACTTGCATTCTTAGAAGGGAATCTGGATGATCAGCAGTTTAGTGGCAACATTGTCGAGAGAGATGGAGACACTTCTCATGAAGCTGATGAAATTGGAAAGCGAACGAGAGGAGATCGTAAAGAAACTCGAGCAAGATAACAATTCCGATTGGCAAACGAAACCTTAGAAGAGGTTTGGACTAATGGGCTAGCCAAAAGAAGGAAGCAGCAGAGGCTGCTGATCACATCAGCTCAATCTCAATGAAAGGGAAATCCATGAGCTTCTCGCACGTAGAGTCATAGAGTCATACAGCACAGAAACAGGCCCTTCGGCCCATCGTGTCTGTGCCAGCTATCAAACACCTAACTATTCTAGTCCCATTTTCCAGCACTTGGCCCGTTGCCTTGCATGCTATGGCGTTTCAAGTGCTCATCTAAATACTTCTTAAATGTTGTGAGGTTTCCTGCCTCTACGACCACCTCAAGCAGTGCGTTCCGGATTCCAACCACCTTTTGGTATAAAAAAAAAAGTTTCCTCAAATTTCCTCTAAACCTCCTGCCCCTTACCTTAAATCTATGCTCAGTGATTATTTACCCCTCCGCTAATGGAAAAAAAGTATCTTCCTATCTCACCAATTAATGCCACTCATAATTTACTCTAGCTCAATCATGTCCCCCTTCATCCTTCTCTGTTATAAGGAAAACGATACTAGCCTTTTTAGTCTCTCTTCATAGCTAAATGCTCCAGCCCATGAAACATCCTGGTGAAGCTCCTTTGCACCCTCTCCAGTGCACTCACATCCTTCCTATAGTGTGGTGTTTTATACAGTTCCATCATAACCTCCCTGCTCTTATATTCTGTGCCTCAGCTAATAAAGGCAAGTATCCCACATGCCTTCCTAACCACCCAATCTACCTGTGCTTCTACCTTCAATGATCTATGCACAAGGACACCAAGGCTCCTCTGACGTTCTGTACTTCCTACGGTCCTACTATCCATTGTATATTACTTTGCCTTGTTAGTCCGCAAAAAATGCAATACCTCACACTTCTCAGGATTAAATTCCATTTGCCACAGCTCTCCCCATCTTAAGTCGTCTTGTAATCTAGACTTTCCTCAACACTATTTCCGACACCACTAAATTTCCTGTCATCTGCGAACTTACTTATCATACTTCCTATATTCATGTTTAAATCAGGCACGTGATGTTGGAGATGATGGCGAATGAGACAGCAGATAGCTATTTCGGAAGAGGTCTTGCAGTAAAGAAAAAAAAGCCAGGGATAAACTTTGCATCCAGAATGATTCTGGGATAGTGCATAGTTTGAGTAGATGAGAGCAGTGACCTATAATGTTTTATGTGGTCCAGCAGAGTGGCGCTGATTGAAACCGCATCTCTGTATTATCATTTCAAGGAGCAGAGATATATGTCATGCCAGAGGCAAAGGCGAGTGTGTGAGAGAGATTAAGAGCTATAATGGGATCGATGATTTCAACCGTGTTTGTGAGGGTATGGTTCGGCAGATCGGTAGCTGCAGAAATGTCATGATTAATGGATAAACAAAGGCTAGACAGTTGTTATTTTAGAGTTACGTTGTAAGTAAATTAGGGGAGTACTGTCTCTAATGGTGGCAGGACGTACGTTTTGAAGTGTGAACTGGGCTGTTGGTGAAAGGTTTTGCCAGAAAGTACTCAGAGATTGCATTCACTGTGATTGGTACTATTGTTTTAGGCAGACCAAGTGAGTTGGAAATGTCAAGATGCTGGTCGTAAAGATGGTTTAGGAAGTATCCTTTGAAGGAAATATTAAGGGAGGATGAGAGAGCCGTGAATACAAAAGAAAGAGCATGATTATCACAATAATTGCACCTAATTGGAATTGGTTAGTAAATTCTGCTACTTCGAATCCACGGCAACAGACAGTCCGTCCCTTGATGCAGGGCTTGATACCCGAATAGTGAAAGCAGCTGCCAACTTTTACCAGCCTGTGAAACGCACAGGGGTTATTTCCAAGCTGATGCTTAGGACCAAGTTCATACTTTATAACCCCCTGTTCTCAGCACCTGGCCGTATGACTGATGGACATGGGCGATTTACAGCTACCAGGAAAATAAGCTAAATGAATTCTACCTTTTCTCTGTGCAGCACATTATGAATATATCCTGCCAGGACAAATTTACAGATGTGGCAGTCCTCTCATGGCAGAGCTCGCTAGTGTGTTAATACTAATCAACAAATACAGTTTCAGTGGATCGGACATTTCCAGAGAATGGAAGGAATATCATCTGCACAGAGATGTAGCCTGAGCTAGAGGACCAGTGGGACACCTAAAACTCCCTTTCAAACATGCATGCAATATTGAGTACTGATATGAGAGTGACACAAGCGGTGAAGACTCCTGCACTTCCCACATTTCCTACCACATCTTAGTGTTCTAGCTGGCCACCCATTTACTATCTGAACTATCTCTGCCTGTGGTGTGACGACCTCTTGGAAGTTACAAGCTGGGAAACTCTCATCCTTCCTGTTACTCCGCAGTGACTCCAGCTGGCCTTCAATCTCAGAAATCCTGATCTTGAGCTCAAGCAGTTGGAGACACCGCCTACACATGTGGTCGCCTAAGGCACATGAAGTGTCATGAAGTTCCCACATGGCGGAGGAATTGCAATAACAGGTCTCAGCCGTCCATGAATGACCGAAAATCCTCTATTCCCTCGTTTTGGAAGCTGGTTAGTATCATGTTTAAACTGTATATTATAAATAATGTCCATAGCCTGCACCATGCTAATACTCTCTTTATTATTGCACTGACTGTTTTTTTTCCGGCTCCTTGGCTAAAGGGCCTAGGATTAGTGAGAGGAATGGTGCAATTCTCACCCATCAATCGCTTACTGCTTTCGTTAAATGGGATACTTTGATTTTCATTGTTGTTCTGGCTCACTGCACCTCTCTTTGTAAATCTCCGATCTTAATCTCTGCCCGTACTTTTTATAATCTATGGACAAATGCCATGCTTCCGCTCTTTGCGAACCTCCGTTTTTAAATCTTCATACCTGTATATGTCTATTGACACAGTTCCATTACCATATAACTGTCTATCAATGTAATTGTGTCACTTCTTTTTCTTTCACGAGATATAGGCATTACTTGCAAAGCCAGCAGTTGTAGGCCATCCCTATTTGCTGCAGTCCATCAGATGAACGCAATAACACAGGGTTGTTCGGGCGGGAGTTCTGGGATTTTGATCCAGTGACAGTGAAGGACCTACCAACGTATCTTGCTGTATCTGACCCAAACTTCCTGGTTCTACCTTAAGAATAGTTTTGAGGTTATCAACGCTCATTATTAATGGCAGGCAATAGAAAGTTTATTGCCTTTCAGTCTAACGAACAGACCTCTGCTGGATATTTCAAGGACTAATGTTCACAACACACATCTACCAACACAGGCTCGCCGAGTTTCATAAAGGAATACAACCATTTATAGCTGTCCTTACCGTCTTGGCTCTTCTTAAGTTCTGTAAGACACAACAGATCATCAATTAACACAGTCGATTGGCAGCTAACTAAACCTCAGGAGTCAGCCTTGGCAAGAGGTAAGGACATGTCACGAGAAGCGGATCAATCTGAAACACATCTTCATGTCACATGGTGTACAACTAGCCATGAGCACCAGCTATCCATTTTTCTCACTCAGTCACTGTCTCTCTCTGTCTGTCTCTCCCGCAGAAATCAGAACATGGTTACTATGTAATACACACCACAGTTTGAACACTAAGGAAGTTTTGGTTCTACCATAGACTTTACTTCGTAGCCACCTCCATTCACTTCCACATTGACTTCGGCAATGATATAATAGGATATATCCCGATGTATGCGCTTGATTCCACTATTTTGTTGAGCTGTTTTTCAGCTGGAGTCCGCACTGAACATTTGATATTGTGGCTACTGATCAACCAGCATCAATGAGGACCATTAACTCATTTCCATTAACCATCATTAATTCTTGTAATTGTAAAGCAAACTCCACACGACTCACAAACTGCAGTTACCATCTCACTTACTCATTGTTGACATTCATAGATTAGGCAATGCTGCATCACAAGAGCTCCTCCTATTTTGGGAAGTGTGTCACTCCATGACCTGAATTATCACACTGATAAGATCAGCACCGTTTACCCTCTCTGTGTTTACCTCAAGATTTTTAGTTACATGGCCCAAAGTTAAACGTTCCTTCAAGGACCTTCCCCGTTCTTCTGTGATACCTTGCTGTTTGCAATTTAACAATCCTATGTTTCATGTACCAGCCTTGGACGGTACTGTTTTTTTCAGTTGGTCTGCCAGTCTTTCATTGTGTTTATCAATGTCTGTAACTTACACTTGATCAATGATTTCTGTCTATCTACCTATCATGCAGCTGTCCATGGACGAGAGCCTTGCCTCAGCTCTTCTGCTGCTGAAAACCTCATCCATACTTTTATTACCTCTAGACTTGATTAGTCTTATGCACTGTTAACCAGACTCCATCATTCGACCCGGTGTAAAATAAAGCCTGCCAAAATTCCCCTGCACGTGTTCCTACTCATAACAAATCTCACTCGCACATTAAGTTAAGCTCACTGATCTAGACAAGCTGCGAGTTAAGCAGCCCCTCCATTGTAGTATTCTCAACCTTAAAATCAAATCATTTCATGCCTCGGTCCCTCCCTGCCTCCCTAATCTGGTCCAGTGCTGCAACAATCAGTTTTCCTCTTATTCTGGCCCTGTGCATCCCAAATATTATTGACTATACCATTGATGTCCAGTTCTTCAGTGCCAATGCCTTAAGCTGCAAAATTACCTCCCTAAACCTCTCGACTTCGCATATCTCATTTGTGCCTCCTTAAAATGTATTTGTTTAACAAGCTTTTTTCTCATCTGCCCTAATATCTCCTTACGTGGCTAGGGGCCCTATATTCTTATGCCGTGCCTCTGGAAAGCCCCTTAGGAAGATCTGTAGCGTTTAGCTTGCGAAGTAATTACATGTTGTTAATGTTTGTATATGGCTGTATGAATCTCTGTCAATGTATCTGTGTCTCTATCTCTCCATCTAGCTTCGTTCCAGTTTGGCTCTGTTTCTGGATGCATGTGGGCCTCCCCTTTATAGGTGTTTGCATGTGTATCTTTCTCCTTTTGTCTCTGTCTGTTGATGTACGTATGTCTCTCCACTTCCGAAACTGCCGATCTCTCTGCCGTTCGACTCTTATCCGTGTTTCAATATCTGTTACTTTGTCTCTCTTTCGGTCATAGTATGCTTTACATTAGCGTCTCTGTCACTCCATCAAACGATGCATCCATATGTCTCTATCGCTCTGTTTAAAAACATATTTGTCTTTCTGTCACTCGATGGGCTGAATTTTATTACAGCGCCGCGCTTCGCGGCGGTGCCCTTTGATCTCAGCAGACTGCCTGCATTCTGTGGCCGCGAGGAACCGCCCGCATGTTTCGCGCTGAGGCTCATTTAAATAGTGGGGGCGGCCTCCCCGCCGCCGATGAAGTAAGAGGGCGGCCTCTGTGTCCCGGTGAATGGCGTCCGACGCCATGGCTCAGGCGCGGGCGCTATTTTCATTGGGCTTCATGTCCTGACTACTAATTTTAATTTTTAAAGAAAAAATATTATTTATTTTTAATGAATAACAAATAAAGTGATGGAGGCCCTTCCCCAACCCCTCCAATGGCTATTTCATTGCCCGAAATGAGCAACAAAGTATTTTTCAAATCAAACTGTGTCCTGACAATGCACCAGCCCGCTGCGGGCTGCAGAGTGTGTCAAGCTAAGCACATGCGAATCGACATTTTGCCAGCACTTAGAGGCGCATGCGCGGGGTTGACGTCACCATGAAGCGGGAACATCATCGTGCATATGCGCCAGCTCCATCTTCGCGCGTGCGCGATGAAGTCGACTGGAGAAAAGGGATGAATGGGAGACTTTGAGGCTGGAGTTTCCCCCCTAGGCAACATGCTCCAGGCCTCGACGTTTCCAACCCTCAGCGCTCGTTCCAGACCTCGGTGCTCCCCACCGCCCTGGCCAATTGTTGTTCGCTTCGCGCCCTCGCCGCACCCATCCCCCCCACCCCTCTAGCTGCTAGCTGTGCGCCACGCGGATTCACTCTTCTTGGCCATTCGCTCCTACATCGCCCCTTACGTACCGCATTGCTTCTTTGGGCGGTGCCTGGTGACTGATGAAACGTGCGAGGGAGTAGCCGAGAGGAGGGAAGCGGCGCGGCCCAGAAGTAGCAGATGGGGCAGGGAGCTAGCGGCAGGAGAGTGGGGTGGCACAAACGGGGCACAATCGGCCACCAAAGTAGTGTTGAGGGGGAGGAGAGCAGCGACGTCTGGAGCGTGTTGCAGACGGGAGCCAGCCGCCAGTGTGGCGGAAGCTAGAAGGTGCGTTCGCGTGAAATTGGCGCTGGTAAGTCATGTAAACGAATCGTAACAACGCATTTGGCAGAACATTTTATATTCTGCCCGATTTTCCTTTACATTGATCGGGGTGCCAATTCACTATCTTCCAATCATAAAATTCCTTTTGTATTTAATCGGCTTACTGGAATATTAAATAGATCTGAGGATTAGAATTACTATCAGATAAACTACATGGTAGCTTGTTATTGGGCTTCCATCCAACTTACTGGAAGGTTAATGAGCATCGTCATCTTTAATCCTGGCAGCTACCTGAACGTTGCACACCCTGACAAGCCACTTGAAGAGCCAGCATTTGCGCATGTACAAGCACTGCGCCACCTAGTGGTAGCGTTGTCAACAAACAAAACATTTGGGTATCGCTCAATAAGCAGCGTGTGGCAATTGCAGCACTTTGGTCTTGTATCCAGCCCTGCTGCACTTCAGATCTATGAACGTCCAAGAGCTGTCATGACATTTCCAGCTTTGAACAAATTTATTGGGGATTCCCTGAGATCCCCACTTCTGCTTTAATTCAACCATCTCCATAACACTGAGGGCGAGATCGTTCTTTTGTGGTGAAACCGACTCCTGCTTGGTCACAGTTATCTGACTCTCCCACTTTGGCAGGGCTCTGATTGTAGGAACCAGTGCTCTAAACATTTCCTCAATTCGGCTTGGTGTCATTCCATATAGAGTATAGATTTGTATCCTGCTCCTGCCACGATGATTTACACGGTTTCGAATGACACCAAGCTTCTTTTATTCCGAAAAGAAGTAGTTCTGGAAAAATCTGCTTTTTACTATAAATAAGTCAACTCAAGGAAAAGAGCATCTTTCATTGTATCCTCTGGTTTACGTGACCATCACCCTTCAATTCTCTTCTTGATGGTGTATGCCTACTGCCACACCTTCTGCTAATCACCTTTGAGGGAGAATACCCTTAAGGCTCCATGCATTTGTACTTGGACATTTGGTTTCAGAGAGGGGGCATTAGCCTGTTCTTGAAGTTGATGTTCCTTTAACTAACGTTTGCGTATTTAGGTGCCACACAACCCTCACGCACATACCGCTGACAAAGCAATACTAAATTACCCTCCGTCCTTCGATCAGATTTTCCGTTTGTCTATCTCCATTACCCTCTCTATTACGTGCATATGTTTCCCTCGATCTCGTTTCCTGATTAATGAGACCTAAAGGTATTTTCTCTATCCATCGACATGCCTCTCCCTATTCTGTCGATATATTAACATCCACTCCTCTTTTTATCAACCTATTTTTCTACCTACCTATCTGTACATCGATCTCTCTCCCCCACTCCCCCCACCCCCACCCCCACCCCCCGCGATCTCTGTTTCTCTATCGCTATCTCTATATCTCACAGACCGGGTTCAGATTAAGCATATATTTCAGGCTATCAGCACACATGTATAATAGCCGTATGTTTGTAATCACAGGGAAGATATGGTTCTTGCCATGCATGAAACTTACAGTTGTCCAAAGACTTCTTAAGGCCAAAACAGTGCCAATGGTTCCCAGCGTTACTCCTGTCATGATAGTCTCGCTCAGTTTCACACTGTAATATAACAATTTTTCATTGCCCTTACCATCTTGCTCCTTCTGAAGATCTGTAGAGCACAATAAGAATGAAACGTTAAACATTCTGTCTAATTCCTTTTCATATGGGAAATTCACAGATGCTAATGGCAGCAAACCTAAACTCATAACTGAAGTTAGAAGTAAATAAAAAAGCAGATGCCTACGTGATATTAGAGAATACGAAGAGATAATCAAAGAATTACAAACAAAAGTACAACTACAAAGGCAAAGAGGAACTATCAAATGAAATTATCAACGAACATTAGATAAAATATTAAAATATTTTGCAGACACATAAGTGGAAAGGAACGTTAGGTTCGGGATAGGACAATGACGGGATATACAGGATGCTATAACAGGTAATGAGGGACGGGTGGCCAAAACACGTTCGCAATTATTTCGCTTCAACAAATACCATGGAGGTGGACCAGATAAAGATGGCATTGATTATGCAAATGAGTAATGAGATAGGTGCATTTAAAATAAAAAGGGACTGTGTTGAATAAACTAATCCAACTCAAATACGTTAAAACCCCTGGTTGGAGTGGAATGCATCCATACACTTTGAAATAATCAACCGAAGAGATAGCAGAGGCATTATGACACCAGCTTAATATATTCTTCGAAAAAAAGAGACTGGAGTGACAGAGGACTAGTGTATAACTAATGCAATTTTTATATTTATAATGGGGACAGATTATGCCCAGGGTATAATAAACCAGTCAGATACATATCTCTGGCATGAAAAAAATGAATGGAATCCTTACGAAAAAAGAGACTATTGAACATCTAGAAAAGTAAAATGAAACAATGCAAAGTCTGCATGGATTTCAAATGGCAAAGTTGCTTGAACAACCTTACTGAGTTTTTTGAAGAGCAACGACAGAGATTAGGCAATGGTAATGCAGTAAATATAGTTTATCCCGATTTTCAAAAGGCACTTGACAAGGTGCCACATAATAGATTAATAAGTAAGGTCCGAAAATGTGAAATCAACAGACGACTGGAAGAATGGATTGCTAACTAGCTTCAAGAGAAAGAACAGTAAGTGAGAATAATGTAATTATTTAGAGTGACAGACGATGGCAAGTGATGTTACACAAGGATCAGTACAGGGACCGCTGCTTCTCACTGTTTAAATTAAATACGTCAGCTTTGAATGAAAAATAATATCTAAATATATACACCAACCCACCTGGCCAGGTAGTTGGCGCGGTGTAGGTTTGGTTGTTGAAATAGTAATTTCTCAGGAGGATTATAACAATTTAACAGTGCGCATTAATAATCCTCCATAATGGGCATTTAATTTGGAAATTAATTTCAATCCAGATAAATATGAGGTAGTGCATTTTGGTATGAGGATTAGAGGGTTGTTTATTTCTTGCAAGCTGCGAATCTAGCTCGAGAAGAACAAAGAGACCTCCTAGCACAAACACACCAATCACTAAAAGTTGCAGCACACGTTAGCCATTTCATAACAGAGGCAACATCTGCACTCAGCTTTATTCTAGAGGGATAGAATGAAAAAGGAGGAAAGTTTACCGAAATTGGTAGATCATAGTAATAGAAGTGCATGCAGTTCTGGTCGCCATATTAGCAATAGGATATGGAGTGAATGAGCAGAGTGAAGAAAAAAATACAACAATATACCGGAAGTAAGTGGGTATACGTCTCAGGAAAGAATAAAGAGGCTGGGCTTCTTTTCGCTTGAATAAATGCCTTCTGGGTGAGCCAATAAAGGTCTTTAAAATTATGCGAAATATTGATAGACTGGCTACAAAGAGAATGTTTCCACGGGTGGGAATGAGAATAACGAGAAGCTGCAATTATAACATAGTTGCCAAGGAATTCAATAGGTAATTTAGAAGACTCTAATTTATCCAAACACTGGTGAGAATATAGATCTTCTTGAAACAGGGATGAGGAGAAGTGAATAGAATAGACATCTTTCAGGGGGACCTATAAAGGCATATGGTGGAAAAGGAAAATAAATGATTCCAACAAAGATTTAGATGAGGATGTTGAGTGGAGCGTATCTGCTGGTACAGCATCATTGGGCCAAATAACTCATTTCTGTGCTGTCTATCCAAGGTATTTCTGTATGAATTCGACTGGTTAGATAAGTTTGGATGGCGATTTACTGAGTCTCCATCCTGCCACACGACTGATTTTCAATCCACACTTGTCTCTGTGTCTCTGCCTATCGATGTTCATATTTTACTTTCTGTCTCTAAACCTATTAGTATATTTTCTTGATGTATGTATTTCTCCTGTCTCACGAATTTTGTATTCGTCTCTGTCTCCCGTGCTCTCTGTCTATCGATGCACATACCTAACTCTGCTTCTGCTGCTTTATGTCTCTCTGCCTATTCACTCCCATCTGTGTCTCTGTCTCTGTTGCCCTGACTCTCGACGTCTACTTTAGATTATTCTGTTGCCTATCAACGTCTATTTTTTCTTGTCGGTCTCTTTATCATTTTCTGCTTCTGCCTCTCGATCTATCCATATATATCATATTTCCCCACTCTCTCTCCCTGGTAAATTATTTATCGATATTTTATCTCTCTTGCTCTGCATCTTATTTTTTTCTGTCTCCTCATCGATCAAAATTTGTGCCTTTTGTCTAGAGATGTATCTCTCTAGCTCTGACACGAAGACTTTACAGACAGTACAATGGTGAGTCTGTTACCAAATTTCCTTTACAGCTGGTACTTTGCAGTCAGTCGCAAAGAAATAGCACTCACCATTCTGTATACTTAAAGCAATCAAAGTCTTTCTGCAGACAGTGTGTTGCCGATGGATCCTAGCTTCACTCCAACTATTACAGCATTGGCCAGTTTCAAATAGAAGTGCAAGCATAGTATTACTCCCCCTACCATTCTGGCATTTCTGTAGGTCTGCAAGGCACAATTGGAAATCGTTAATGCTACATATAAACTTATTTTCCTAAACATAATTAACACAACCCAAAGATTGCAAACACAACATTAGAATGGAACTAAGATGCGCTGTCAGCCCATCTCTTTTCCTGTGGATCCTGCAGAGAGTTATTTGCAAGGCACATGGTGCACAATTAGGTGTAAGAGCCTTCCAGCAGTTTCACTATCACTGCGAGGGCCTGTCTTTCTCTCCTTCCGCAGAACGTCATATATAAAACCGGGAGATATCACGCAGCAGTTTTAAAGGCGGAGTTATTTATGTTGCTGCCATAGCCATCTATCCTGGACACCTCCCATTACTTCACCTACATCTAGCTGATAAGGAGATTAGCGACAATCGAGAGTATGCACATAATTTCCCTCTTCTCAGCAGCTGTTCCTGAGCTGAATGCCGCACAAAAGTCATGGAAACCGTGGTTCCTCAGCAACCAGAGACAATAAGGACCATCACCTCCTTTGCAATGAGTTTTGTAATTTGATGAAAGGGGAAAACAAAATCCGCATATGTGACAAGCTTCAGTAGCAAACTCAGTTAGTCTGCCGCATCTCTGTATTCTTTGATGTTTTATCTGAGCTCCACCAACATTGAGAGATATGCCACTTCATTCCCCACTTATCACACCGGTAACATCTGTACCTTTTATCTCGCTCCGTGGACTTGCAGCCGCATGGCCCCCAGCTATGAGTCCCCTTGGCACTTCTTCAGCAACCTCACAGGAACCATTTCTGTCCCGCTATCTCTTAGTCCACCGGTTTTCCATATTTCTCTCCCTATCTCGAATTTTCAACGGAGTATGAATAGATTTGTGATACCAAATTAAGTGTCTTCAACCTTTCTGTCTCTTGACAAGTTTACATTTTCGAGTCCTTGCATCATTCTGACTAACAATAAATTAATATTTCCATCTATGCATGTTAACATATGTGCGCCTCTGTTCCTCAGTGAACTGATATATCTCAAAGCACGAATTCAATGCCAGGTATATTGGTGAGGTCATCAAAGCGCATCATTCATAGCCGGTATATTGTGGTCACCAGTGAAGGAAGAATGCTCGCCATTCAATATATATACAGCTCCCAAATAACCTCTTTCAGATATTTCCGTGGCAACCTTTCCTAGTGCTTCTCCCACTATCCTGGACTTGCTCATGTTCGCATAGGGATACAACTATGTTCATAATGTCGTTACCGTCTTGTCCCTTCTTCAGGTATGTAGGGTGAAAAATAGAATCAATAAGCGCTCTTTGGAAAATGAAAAACAAATGCGTACATAAAGTTAACACAGGCCAATGACTGCAAACACAAACTCAGAATTCAACGTCCGTTAGCCGTTGTTCCATGTCATGCCAAGCAGATCCTGCGGACATTCTGTTTCAAACACAAAGAACAAAGAACAGTACAGCACAGGAACAGGCCATTCGGCCCTCCAAGCCTGCGCCGATCTTGATGCCTGCCTAAACTAAAATCTTCTGCACTTCCGGGGTCCATATCCCTCTATTCCCATCCTATTCATGTATTTGGCAAGACGCCTCTTAAACGTCTCTATGGTACCTGTTTCCACCACCTCCCCCGGCAACAGGTTCCAGACACTCACCACCCTCTGTGTAAAGAACTTGCCTCGCACATCCCCTCTAAACTTTGCCCTCTCACCTTAAACCTATGTCCCCTAGTAACTGACTCTTCCACCCTGGGAAAAAGCTTCTGACTATCCACTCTGTCCATGCCGCAAATAACTTTGTAAACCTCTGCCATGTCGCCCCTCCACCTCCGTCGTTCCAGTGAAAACAATCAAAGTTTATCCAACCTCTCCTCATAGCTAATGCCCTCCAGACCAGGCAACATCCTGGTAAACCTCTTCTGGACCCTCTGCAAAGCCTCCACGTCCTTCTGGTAGTGTGGCGACCAGAATTGCATGCAAAATTCTTAGTGTGGCCTAACTAAAGTTCTGCACAGCTGCAGCATGACTTGCCAACTTTTATACTCTGTGCCCTGACCGATGAAGGCAAGCATGCCATATGCCTTTTAGACTACCTTATCCACCTGCGTTGCCAGTTTCAGTGACCTGTGGACCTGTACGCCCAGATCTCTCTGCCTGTCAATACTCCTAAGGGTTCTGCCATTTACTGTATACTTCCCACCTGCATTAGACCTTCCAAAATACATTACCTCACATTTGTCCAAATTAAACTCCATCTGCCATTTCTCGCCCAAGTCTCCAACCGGTCTATATCCTGCTGTATCCTCTGACAATCCTCATCACTGTCCGCAACTCCAGCAACCTTTGTGTCATCAGCATACTTACGAATCAGACCAGCTACATTTTCCTCCAAATCATTTATATATACTACAAACAGCAAAGGTCCCAGCACTGATCCCTGTGGAACAACACTAGTCACATCCCTCCATTCAGAAAAGCACCCTTCCACTGCTACCCTCTGTCTTCTATGACAGAGCCAGTTCTGTATCCATCTTGCCAGCTCCCCTCTGATCCCATGTGACTTCACCTTTTGTATCAGGCCGCCATGAGGGACCTTGTAAAAGGCTTTACTGAAGTCCATATAGATAGCATCGACTGCCCTTCCTTCATCAATCATCTTTGTCACTTCCTCAAAAAGCTCAATCAAATTAGTAAGACACGACCTCCACTTCACAAAACCATGCTGCCTCTCGCTAATAAGTCCATTTGTTTCCAATAGGAAGTAAATCCTGTCCCGAATAATCCTCTCTAATAATTTCCCTACCACTGACACATGGTGTACAAGTATGGGTGAGAGCCACCTCGTGGTTCATCCATCACTGCTAGGACCTCCCTTTATTTCCTGCTGCATTACTTCAGGGTAAAAATGCGTTAGATATCACGTCACAGTTTTAAAAGCGGACCAGGTTTGTTGATACCATTGCCTTTACTTCTGAGACACCACTTATTCCTTCCAACTTGATCCAGATGATGGGGATATTAAATGTACTCCACATTGTACACTTCATTTCACTTCTTTCTGTAGCTAATCTTGAGTTGAATGCTGCAATAGTGTCGTGGAAATTGCGGTTTTTGAGCATCTCGACTCATTAAGGAATGTCAACTCATTTCCATGAATCCAGATAATTTCTGGGAAGGTCGAAACAGTATCCAAACAGCTAAAAGGCTGCAATAGCAAACTCAGTCAATCACTGTTGGCATCCCCGTATTTTGCGGTGTTGCATTACCGATATCCTCCTATTTTGAGGACTCTGACACTCCTTGGCCCCACTCAGCACTCAGTAACACCTGCACTCTTTCCCTGCTTTTATGGTTACATTCAGTATTGTGGTTACATGGCCCACAGCGAGAGTCCCCCATTACAACAATTGCATGGTTGTTACCAACACCACAGGGACAGTCTGTATCACTTTTCCACTCTGTCTATTGATGTTTGCATATTTCTCTCTCTATCTTCGTGTTTAATGAGGCATGCATATTTTCATCTCACTGTCTATCGACTATCTGTCTCTTTATATTTCCATCCATTCAAACCTGTACTTTTTCCATTTGTATCTGTTTATCTCTACCCATATGCTTAAGTTCCTATCTCTGCATATTAACATATGTCTCTGTTTCTCAGTCCCCCGACATATCTGAATGTCTGGAATATATTGGTGAGGCTATCACAGCTGACCATGAATTACTGGCATTTTGTGGTCTGCAGTGACCATTCATTTTGCTTACAGCTTTGCACAGAATTCTTATGGGCATTTTAGTGGCAATATTTCCCTTCATCGGTCCGACTATCTCTGACTTGTTCATTTTCCATAGGAATGCGAGAGTTTCTTAGTGCACGTACCTTCTTGTTCCTTCTTAAGATCTATGGGCCACAAACAAAAATCAATTTAACCTTCTTTCATAAATAATTTTTGTCTGGAAATTTAACATAACCCAACGACAGCAAACCCAAACCTAGGACTCAGGTTTTAGATTAGATTAGAGATACAGCACTGAAACAGGCCCTTCGGCCCACCGAGTCTGTGCCGACCATCAACCACCCATTTATACTAATCCTACACTAATCCCATATTCCTACCAAACATCCCCAAACATCCTCGAGGTCAGACCAGGTCATGCCAACTGGGCCATTCACAAACACAGTTCTAATTCAGTTGTTAAAAAGTACCGCTCATATATCACCAATAGGCTTTCAAGTGGCAGAAAAAGGGCAGTGAGAAGCAACATGGCCATAGAAAGATATACAATTGGTGACACTATCAGCGCAGAATTTGTTTATGGTGGTAATGTATTGCTCATATTTCAGAGCATGATATTGGATATGGTTTGGTAGCTTTTAGCTATTGTGACATTAATAACAGTTACAGACGCCTACAGCAATAATAACAACAAAGTATATTTGCATAGAAACGTTAATATGGTGAAATGTCAAAGGTGTTTAACAGGAGAGTTACAAAATGAAATGAAGCAGCAAGCCACACAAGGGTCTACGAAGTCAGCTGAAAAATACATTGGTCAATGCATTGATTTTGATGTCTTACATGAGGAAAGAGAGATCGAAAGGTAGAAATGTTGAGGGATGAAAATGCGGGACTGAGGGCATAGGCTGCTTATCGCATGACATGAATATCGGAACAAGTAAAATTGAACATATGCAGGAGTTCAGAATTGGATTGCGCAGATATTCTGGAGCTTGTGGAGCGGTGCTATTTGATGCAAACTGTGATTGAGACCATGGAGGAATCTGAAAACAAAATAATAATTTAAAATTTAATAGTTGCTGAACAGAGAGGACATCTAGTTAAGTAAAAACAGTGGCAGAGGGAGATCATTCAGCACAAAAAGAACAAAGAACAAAGAACAAAGAAAATTACAGCACAGGAACAGGCCCTTCGGCGCTCCAAGCATGCGCCGATCCAGATCCTCTACCTAAACATGTCGCCTATTTTCTAAGGGTCTGTATCTCTTTGCTTCCTGCCCATTCATGTATCTGTCTCGATACATCTTAAAAGACGCTATCCTGTTCACATCTACCACCTCCGCTGGCAATGCGTTCCAGGCACCCACCACCCTCTGTGTAAAGAACTTTCCACGCATAGACCCCCTAAACTTTTCCCCTCTCCCTTTGAACTCGTGACCCCTAGTATTTGAATCCCCCACTCTGGGAAAAAGCTTCTTGCTATCCACCCTGTCTATACCTCTCATGATTTTGTACACCTCAATCAGGTCCCCCCTCAACCTCCGCCTTTCTAATGAAAATAATCCTAATCTACTGAACCTGCCTTCATAGCTAGCGCCCTCCATACCAGGCAACATCCTGGTGAACCTCCTCTGCACCCTCTCCAAAGCATCCACATCCTTTTGGTAATGTGGCGACAAGAACTGCACGCAGTATTCCAAATGTGGCCGAACCAAAGTCCTATACAACTGTAACATGACCTGCCAACTCTTGTACTCAATACCCCGTCCAATGAAGGAAAGCATGCCGTATGCCTTCTTGACCACTCTATCGACCTGCGTTGCCACCTTCAGGGAACAATGGACCTGAACACCCAAATCTCTCTGTACATCAATTTTCCCCAGGACTTTTCCATTTACTGTATAGTTCACTCTTGAATTGGATCTTCCAAAATGCATCACCTCGCATTTGCCCTGATTGAACTCCATCTGCCATTTCTCTGCGCAACTCTCCAATCTATCTATATTCTGCTGTATTCTCTGACAGTCCCCTTCACTATCTGCCATTCCACCAATCTTAGTGTCGTCTGCAAACTTGCTAATCAGACCACCTATACTTTCCTCCAAATCACTTATGCATATCACAAACAACAGTGGTCCCAGCACGGACCCCTGTGGAACACCACTGGTCACACGTCTCCATTTTGAGAAACTCCCTTCCACTGCTACTCTCTGTCTCCTGTTGCCCAGCCAGTTCTTTATCCATCTAGCTAGTACACCCTGGATCCCATGCGACTTCACTTTCTCCAACAGCCAACCATGGGGAAACTTATTAAACGCCTTACTGAAGTCCATGTATATGACAACTACAGCCCTTCCCTCATCAGTCAACTTTGTCACTTCCTCAAAGAATTCTATTAAGTTGGTAAGACATGACCTTCCCTGCACAAAACCATGTTGCCTGTCACTGATAAGCCCATTTTGTTCCAAATGGGAATAGATCCTATCCCTCAGTATCTTCTCCAGCAGCTTCCGTACCACTGACGTCAGGCTCACCGGTCTATAATTACCTGGATTATCCCTGCTACCCTTCTTAAACAAGGGGACATTAGCAATTCTCCAGTCCTCCGAGACCTCACCCGTGTTTAAGGATGCTGCAAAGATATCTGTTAAGGCCCCAGCTATTTCCTCTCTCGCTTCCCTCAGCAACCTGGGATAGATCCCATCTAGACCTGGGGACTTGTCCACCTTAATGCCTTTTAGAATACCCAACACTTCCTCCCTCCTTATGCCGACTTGACCTAGAGTAATCAAACATCTGTACCTAACCTCAACATCCGTCATGTCCCTCTCCTCGGTGAATACCGATGCAAAGTACTCATTTAGAATCTCACCCATTTTCTCTGACTCCACGCATAACTTTCCTCCTTTGTCCTTTGGTGGGCCAATCCTTTCTCTAGTTACCCTCTTGCTCCTTATATATGAATAAAAGGCATTGGGATTTTCCTTAACCCTGTTTGCCAAAGATATTTCATGACCCCTTTTAGCCCTCTTAATTCCTCGTTTCAGATTGGTCCTACATTCTCGATATTCTTCCAAAGCTTCGTCTATCTTCAGCCGCCTAGACCTTATGTATGCTTCCTTTTCACTCTTAGCTAGTTTCACAATTTGACTTGTCATCCATGGTTCCCTAATCTTTCCATTTCCATCCCTTAGTTTCAAAGGAACATGTCTCTCCTGCACGCTAATCAACCTCTCTTTAAAAGCCTCCCACATATCAAATGTGGATTTACCTTCAAACAGCTGCTCCCAATCTACATTCCCCAGCTCCTGCCGAATTTTGGTATAGTTGGCCTTCCCCCAATTTAGCACTCTTCCTGGACTAGTCGGCTGGACATTGTATTGTATGCGTGGCTCAATTCGCCTGGATGAAATGGCATGGGAGAATTTCGACTTTGCCTATGATGCCCACCGACCCCCTGAGGAGTGAGCTTCGTTTTTTTAAAATCAAAGTTTCAGAATCCTTGGTCGCCCTCCCTTTCAAGACAGAGATCCCGCCTCCAAGAGCTGCCCGACAATCAGCGGGACAGCAGTTCCACAGTATTGGCAGCGCCATGGGAACGATGGCCAATGTCAGTACTGCAGAGGCCTCCGACCCAGGCCCAGTGCTGGAACCACGGATCAGAGGTAGGTTCGGCAGGTTCGCTGCTGCTTATCAGGAAGTCTGCAGCGAGGGCTAGGGGCGGTGGTGGGGTGGTGGGTTGGGTTGATTGCGCAGTTTGGGGGAGCTGGCAGAAGTAAGGTTGTTCCTGGTGGTCTCCTCCGGAGGACACAAATTACCCAGCAGGGAGGGAGCAACACAACCCCACAGGAAGGGCACCTCAAATGACAAGGCATCGTCCACACATTGCGGAGTCACCCCATGCTTCTTGTATGATCCAAGCAGTGCTGAGCAGAGGCCTTTGACTGCCTGTTAATACGCGAGCTAAGGGCTATATTTGGCTTCTGAGTGGGAAGGCCTATCGTGCCCTCGGGAACATTGCTTGGTGACCGTGTGGTGATAGTCACTATGCCCAATCGCCCCTCATCGCCATCTGTCACGATAGACTGTGCACCCCCCGCCTCTGAACGTCCCTCAGAGACCACACAAATAGCCTTTGGTGAGGCGACACCTGGAGTATTGTGCACAATTTTGGTCTCCATATTTAGGGAATGATGTAATAGCAGTGGAGGTTCACTAGATTAGTGCATGGATGAGAGGGCTTTCCTATGATGAGAGGTTGAGAAAATTGGGTCTGTACTGTCCGCACGAGAATGAGGGATTATTTCATTTACACATGTAGTATTGTGAAGGGGCTTTTGGGGATAGACACTGAGCAGCTTTCCATTGTTTGGGGAATCGAAAACATGGTGGTACAGACTCAGCGTAAGATCATACAGGACTGCGAATACGTGGAATTTATTCATTCAACACTTATGAATCTTTGGACGTCTCTATTTGAGAGAGTAGTGGATGCTTCATTTCTCGAGTAAACAAAAATCTGTATATCTCAGCCTTAAATATCTTGAGAAATGAAGCATCCACTACTCTCTCAAATAGAAACGTCTTTATTTAAGGCTGAGATATACAGATTTTTGCTTACTCGAGAAATGAAGGAATGCTGAGGATAGGGCAGGCAATTGGATTTGAGGCCAAGGTTCTGTCAGGATTATACTGAATGCCGAAGGAGGCTAAATGGGCCGTGTGGACTACTCCTACTCCAATCTGTTATGTTCTTTTGTTCCTTTGTTTATAACACATTATTGAATCTGCTACTACCACACTTGCCAACAATGCTTCACAGATCTCAATAGTCCCTTGGTCTTTCAAACTGTCTGTTTCTGTCTTTCTGTCTCTACAATTGTAAGCCAAATTTCTCCTTCTCTCTGCCCTCTGTAACAAAATAGGATTATTATTTGTATCCCCATCTCTGTATCTGTCTTTCGACATACTTATATTTCTAATCTCTGTCAATGTATGTCTCCCTTGGCCACAAAGTGATAATTTCCATGAACATTAAGTGTGATGTTATCAAACTCCATCACTATTGACTGGTAGTTTGCTGTCAGGGGTTCATTATATCTAGCGCACTCCACAGATGTTTTGCAGACGTTTCATCAGGGACAGGTCCTCGAATCACACTGTCTCAGCCAGTTACAGTGAAGAAACGCTACCACGTTATTTCTGTCTTTACCATCTTTGCACTTCGTATGATCTGTAAGATACAATAGAAAACCAGTAAACATTCTTTCAAACTCCTATTCTTGTGCACTAGTAACGCAATATAATGATAGCAAAGCCAAATTCAGGGCTCTGCTTGGACGAGAGGTCCAATTCCTATTCTTGTGCACTAGTAACGCAACATAATGATAGCAAAGCCAAACTCAGGGCTCTGCCTGGACGAGAGGTCTAGGCATTTCACATCAAGTGATCATGCGGAGACAGAGTTTCACGTTATGTGGTGCAAATGTGATATTGAGTTCCCAACGGTAACATCAGTACCTTTCCCATGCTTCTTTAACATCCCATGATTCGAAATTACATGAACGGATGCTATGAGACACCACAACAATTTACTGCTCTTAATTGAGACCTTGCTATTATAAATGTGCAACCCATTTGCCCAGTCCCATTCCTTTGCCTGTGGTGTCACCGAGCCATAACTGGCATACAGAGCATTTGATAAGTTTCTTTGAACCCTTTTCACCAGCAGAGTCAACATTTAGTCATTGGTCCAGTGTTCGTTACCTACCAAATTAATGATGTGTGTTGTGGGATGACCAATTTACATTGGTCCATCTGCAGAAGCTAAACGATAATTGCAGTGGCCTAGCTATAATTTTGAAGCTACCAGCGGCCTGTCACATTTAGAAGACTAATATTTGACATCGAAGTGCAATATTCTTGTGCGAGGCCAGGCTATAAATCTGAGCATTCCAAAAGGAAAAGGTGAATTCAGCCCTTGCGTGGATCGCATACCTGGACTCTGGTTAGTTAGCAGAAGCCTGTGGCTCCAGGACAACGTAGCACTTGCGAGATTCTTCCACTAAGAAGGGTAGCACAATGGCAGCACACTGTTCCTGCAGCCAACTCTTTTAACTGCGTGTATATCAAAGACCAAGAGATTTTGCTCATTAACTTTATCTGGGGTAATTTTCTGATGAATCAATCTGGTTCGGAAAAGTTGCATGTGGATTGTGTGAGCCTCTCGCCCGACTGACTCCTTACTGAATTCAGTAATCTCCAAAATATGCATGGATCCCACTCCTGACCCCACGTGCACTACGAGTCCCCAGACTCTGAGGCATCTTTTCTCCTTTATTCGGACAAGTTGAGTTTCGTTTTCCTTTAACCAGAAATAACACGTGCAAAACACAAAGGTATGCACCTTTAAAGTATTTCCAATGCTCTTGAAAATCTTTCTTGACTGCTCCACTGTCTGTGGTCGGTCTAGCACCACTCCCATTGCAAGGAACTCTTAAGTGGTAGGTTCATGAAGGATCAATATAATTAATCGTATTTACAAGGCTTCTTAAATGGGTATTCACATAATTCTTAAATGTGACGATCGTTAAAATGCTATGCCAGTGCGCCACTTATTTCAGAGACCTCATCGGCACGTGACTGACAGAGCAGCTCGAAGACACCTTACGTCTGTTGGTCAGTCTGTCTTGTTTTCTCTATGGATATCAATGCTATACTTAAAATCGTTCAACAGTTTCTGTCCATCTGTCTCTTATCCGTATTTATCGGCATATCAGTCGATGGGTGTATGTGCTGATGGATGGCTGTCTTTAGCACTTTGAACATCAACTTTCAGTTTCTCTCTCTCCCTCGAGGTATGCATTCCTCCCCGCCTATTCATGGTGTTGTCTGTCTCTATCTTCTTGGTTCTTTAATTTATCGAAGTATATGTATCAATGTTTATCTTACGCTTTGTCTCTCTTCCCATTGATGCTTGCATATTATTCAGTTTCTCTATGTGTGACGTTGTCCGTATCTGTTTCTTTCCGTCTGTAGAAGAATATTTTCTTTTTTTGTCTCTGTCATTCTGTCTATTTTCCTGTTCGTGCCCCTTCGTATCTTGAGCTGTCCATCAAAAATCAATGTTAAGTATAACTGTTAGGCTTCACGTACTCATTATAGACTGCGGGTATTCTACACTCAGTGCCATTGGATTGGTGCTCACCATTCGTTGTATCTACAGATATCGACGTGTTTCTCACGTACATTTCTGCAGCAACAGGTCCTCGTGTCAACTCTACCATCATAGCCGCATCCAGCTTTACATCAGAATGCATTGACTTCGTTAAGGCACTTACCAACATGTTCCATCTTGTGATCTGTCGTACAAAAAAGTTTATTAATAAACATTCTTTCCAAAATCCTTTGCAGATGGCAAATCAACACAGACGAATGTTAACAAAGCAAAACTCAGGAAGCAGCTTTGATGAGAATTCGATCCATGTCATGACAAATGGATCATTCTGAGAAACCATTAAAGGCTACATGGTGCACAAGTATACACCACTAATGAGAAGGAAGGGTCATAGGTCAGACCTAAACGTTCTAACGGCAGAAAATAAGAAGCGACATTTCAGGTAGAAGCTCTGGAGTCTGCTGCAATGTGAGCCGGGATCCAACGACCTGGCCGTTTTAGTCAAAGCCTCCAAAACCACAATAACCAAAGGTCCTCGCAGGTACCCTGGTCCCAGTCCTGCTGCGGTGTTACCCGGCCCTGTTGAATCGGTGCCTCCTGCCCCAGAGCTAGTACCAAAGCTCCAAAAATCTGAAGTTCATCCCTCTGCACCTGGCCTCAAGCAAAACATTGACCCTCCTGATCTTCCTATTTCTGATCTTGGTAAGACAAGGCACTTGGCGTAGTCCAGATATATATGCATTTTATAATCAATACTGAAGGAATGTTCCATATCGTACATTCTACCTAACGTGTCCTGAGACATCTTTCGACATTTCAGAAGCAACAATTACTGGGCTCACTGTTAACATCACACAGTCTAGGCTCATTTCAAAAAGCAGCACTACTTTACTTCAATTTCCTTCCTTGCACTGCTTACAATCTGTAGAGCATAATCGAAAACCAGTAAAACTTTCTTTCAAATTCCCTTTTATGTACAAGTAAGACAGCTGGATCTTAGCAAAGCAAAAGTCAGGACTCTGCTTTGACGAAAGGTCTGTTCATTTCACGCCAAGCGGACCCTGCAGCTTTAAGCAATGTGTCCAAAATAAAGATTGAGTTCCACTAGAGCAATGCCAGAGTGAAACACCGCATGCCCTACCCCACCCAAATCACTCCTCACTCTCTCTCCCGCTCCCTCTCTCTCTGGGCTAAATCTACTCAGCGGGGAAAGGCCCGCCTCGACCCCTGTCATCGAGAAGGGCCCGCCGCATATTACCAGTGGCCAGAGGAGCTCGCTGCGCACCCATTCCCCCCACAGACACACCGCGTTATGGTGGCGGGTCCTTCATCTAAATACTTCAATGCAGCATAATAATATTACCTGCAGGTGGCGGCCGTCCCACGCCGACTTTACGGCTACCCAACGCAGTTGGTGCGGCTGTGGAACTCTGTCCGGTTTTCTGATGCGCGAACTTGGCGGCGGGGTGGGGATGGGGGTAAAACGTTTAGTGCGGGAGGGATGGAGGAGCGGGGAAATAGCTTTCTATCGGCAGTGGGGATGGTGGGAAGGGGTTGAAGGGCAAAAGTTAGAAGATTGGGGGGTGGGGGTAAGTTGCATAGGAAATAGTTCCGTTTTGTCAATATTGGAAAATAATATGACCGTTGGGGGTTTTCGGAAGTGCCTCCATATCCAATATTTCTGTGAAAAAAACGCATACTGTGCCTTTAAAAAAATCAAATCGCTATCAAGGGCTTGCCTGCGACGCGTTGAACGCCCCCTCTCTGCAGCGGGGACCGCCACACTGCCCTCGCTTTTTAAATCAGCACCTGCGTGCGAAATATAGCGGCCGGCTGTGCGGCAGTAATTCCTTATCAGAAGGCACGATAAAATTCAGCCCTCTACCTCTGTCCCACTCCTCCTTTCTCTCTCTCTCTCTGTCACTCACTTCACACAACTTCAGGTCAGTAAACCGTGGATATTGCTCTGCAGTATTACAAGTGGAGTCTTTTTGTTGACACCATAACCTTTATTCCGTAGACACAAACGTCACATACATCTTGGCACAGGTAATGCCGCAATAAAAGGCAACACAAAGTATGCACTTGATTTCCGCTTTGTCCAGGTGATCTTGAGCTGAGCCCTCACTCGAGCCATGGAAACAGCGATTACTGACCAGCCCGTGTCTTTAAGGACTACCACCTCCATTGCGTGATGACTTCTAATTGATAGGAACGGCAAGCCACCCTCAACACACCTTATAATCTGCAACACAATGCTTAATCCCTGCTTGCATTGATTCAGCGATTTCGCTTAACACGTGTTCCTCCTAATTTTCGCATTGTGCCCATCAGTGGCCCCAGACACCACAATGGTAACAGCAATACCTTTCCCCTTTTTTCCCTTACATCCCAAGATTTGCAGCTACATTAACCGATGTTATGAGATACTGCCCAACAATTTCCCACTCTTCAGCGACTCCTTAGTCACTTTGAATGGATGCACATTGTCCAGTCCTGTTCCTTTGCCTGTGATGTTACCGTGACATAGTTGGCATGCAGGGCATCTTACCAGTTTCTCTGCAGCGTATTGCCTTTCGACAGACAGGATCAACATTTAGGCTTTAGTCCAGTGCCAAAGATCTACTGAATTCATGGCCTAGGGTGGGATGGCAGATTCAGTGGTCCATCATCAGAAAATCCACGATGTTTGGCATGGCCTTAGTGTCAGTTTGAAGGCACTGCTTTGGCGCATTTGTAAATTAGAAATTTGATGGCAGATTGCAAAATCCTCGTTGTTGGACCAGGCTATGAACCTCAAAAACCCATAAAGTAAAGGTACCTCAGCCCATGAGTGGATCTCAATCTTTGCCTCTGGGTAGTTAGCCGAAACCTCTGGCTCCAGAACAGCATAGGCCTTTTTAAGCATCTTTCACAAAGAACGGTGTCACAAGGACAACCCGTTTTGTCTTGCAACCAACTCTACATCCTTGTGCCTCTACCCTGAAATCATTTTCTGATGAATCAATCTGGTTAGGAAAATTTGTATGTGCGCTTCTTGAGCCTCGATGCCGATTCACTCCTGTCTTAATTAAATAATCTCTGTCTGATTTTGTGCATTACAGTTCAACTGTGGGTAGAACGCCTCCTTATGAGTGTCAGTTATTTATAGGCTCCTCCCTTTCAGAGAATTTGAGGATTGCTGAAAATAGAGAATGTTGCCAAAATTTCTCGTCTTGCACGCATCAGGAAAATCTGGAAGAATACCAATGTAACGGAAAGCAACTGTTTTTCTACTGTATGAGGGAGTGCTGATTGGTTGGCAAGTGAACATTTCCATGCAGAATGCACAGGTTTATGGTGACTGACAGTTAACTGTCGCGATTTGTTTGAAATTTAAGCCAAGGAGTTTGACTCTGATAGGTCAAAGCATTGCCCTGCGGAATGAACCTGCGAATGGCTGTCACTTATTTTATTCAGCTGGAACAGGCACAAAGTGTATACATGTTCTTTCTGTCTGAAAAGGACAGGGCCCTGTGTATAAATATATGTAGCTTCGAGGACATGCAAATGCACCACACTGCGAGCCCTACTGACAATCGTAAATTGGCTGTCAGTGTAATTCTTCACACACTGAGGATTATTTAGTAAATGTTGTCCAATCATGGAATCACATCTAATGTTGTACACTGTGACCAATATGTGCATAACATTATGCATATTTCCTTATGTCGACCAATGTCTACAGCATAATTCATTCAATAATTTATGTTTATTTGTCTATGATCCCTAATTTTTCCACGTGTATGTGTCTGAGGGTCTCGCTATCTTTGTCTTTCAGACCTCTAATTTCTTTTTTTCACTCTGGCCCTCAATATCTGTTTTTATCCCTACCCGTTCATATTTGATGTGTCTCTCTCATGCTGGTCTCTAATTGCACTGAATTATGTGTATATGGTTGTTCCTCCTCTGCAGTTACACTCTGTGCATTGACTCTTGCCTATCACTCTGTCTCTCCATTTATGAATACGGTTATGTCTGTGAACTGTGATCATCAGTCCACTGATACATGTTTTTGCTCCATCATTCTGACTATTGTCCTGTTCTTGTCCCTTTATCTGTCTATGAAAATGCCACGTTAAGAATAACAGCGAGTCTTCCAACGCCCAATTTTATAGTTGGCGCCTATTTTAAACACAATGCTGCTCGCCAATATTCCCTATGTTCATTTCAGCAGCAGGAGTTAATCATATCAATCGAACCATCACAGTACTGTACAGCTTTACGTAGGAATGCATCGACCTTGTTACTGAACTAACCATCCTGTTCCTTCTTCAGATCTGCAGGACAAAAATATAGTTCATATCAAAATTTCTTCCATAACTTTTGCCGATGGTCAATTAAGACAGATGTACCAAACTAAAAGTGATGGCACAGCTTTGACACGAATTCTGCTAATTACATGTCAAATGGATCATTCTGAGGCACCATTAAAGGTCACATGGTGCACACGTGTACCCATATTAAGCCAAGGAAGGGTAAAAGTTCAAAATTAAGCTTTGTAACGGCAGAATGTACGAAGAGGTATAACAGGTGGAATCTTTTGAGTCCGTGGCATTTTACGCTGGTTCACAACAACCTGCCAGTTCAGTTTTAAGCCGCTCCAACCAGTGAACTGCCTCGCAGGAACACTGGCCCCAGTCCTCCTTTTCGTCCCACTTCTGCTTTTGCTTGTGCAATGTGTATACATGTTCTTTCTGTCTGAAAAGGACAGGGATAGAGATTGCTCACTTCGAGGTCTTACTTTTTACCTACCTCCCTGGCTCCCGAATACCCAGCAATAAGAGTACAATGCCTGCGCTCTCTCTGGCGGTGGTACTGACCTCTGCCCCCACGTCGAGCTCACTCTATTACCCTGCAGAATAACTTGCACTCCCCCCCCCCCCCATTCCGTGATTTCAATTCCGCTGAATGCATAGGTAACACAGCATGCAGGACTCACAAAGATGATGACAGCAATGACGGTCTATCCCTCTGATTTTGTAATCACCTATATCGATTGCATTTCTGCTTTCTGCTATTCCCTCCTGCGAAGTCCAGTGCGCATTGGCGCCATGGTCTGTAACGCACTGCTCCAAGGTCTTGTTATTCCCAGCAGTCTCCAATGCAGAGTATGCATTTGAGAGTGGCACAAATCACACGACTCCAGCTCTCCATGCCTCTTGCAAATCATCACATATGGTTATCTATCTTCTAGCCCGAGCTCTTATTGTATGTGGCGTGATGACATCTTGGGATGTACAATACAGGAACATATCATCGTCCTTCTTGCATCGGCAGTGACTGCAGTTGCCCCTCAAATTCAAAGATACTGAGCTGGATCTCAAGCAGCTGGAGGCACTTCATACACACGTTCCCTCTGCAGCTCCTTAGCGCAAGATACACGAAGACGCCTGAAGTTCCAAATTGTGCAGGAATTGCAAGCAACTGGTCTCAGCTGCCGAATCATGATTTAATATCCCTCTACTGCCTCTACGAGAATCTAATTATTACCTAATATAAATCATTAATTTTAACCATGCATCTAGACCTGCTCAATGCTCCTATTCTTACTATGAGTTCATTGACTGTTGTATATATATTTCAAAGTTTTTCCGGGCTCCTAGTTTGAAGGAAAGGTCTTGGTTCAAGGTAGACTGGGGAAATACCCAGCAAAAAATAACTTACCTGCTTTACTCTAAACTCAGACTTTTATTTTTATTACAGTTTTGACTCTGAGCTCCTGCACTTCTTGATTATCCGCTTTCCCTCTCGACTCCCACACTATTTAAAGTTCTGCTGTGGCACTCTTTCCACACACTCTTAAATATATATTTGTGGTCTTTCTCTCCATATTTCTCCATCAAACAATAGCCTTTAACAATCTGCATTTCAGCCACTTTTCAGACTTCAAACAAAACCCTGTGCAACATTGCTTAGCGTTTTCCGTTTCTCTTGAAGCTCTACATCTTATGTTCAACTGGCTATGGATAGTCCCTCTTACTCCCCACTCTAGTTGCAATTATATTTTCAGCAGATCACCCTTCGTGTTCCATATCCTACTGGTAAATGAGAATTTTCTTAAAAGTCCATGCACGTACTCGGGGATTAGGTACAGTATCAATATTCCTTAAATTTGTCATACAGACACTCGATCACCCTGCTAATAATCCCCTTCAGTGAAAAAAAAATCATCGCTTCCACTGCTAGATTGACAAACACCACGAAAGACGGGGTTTTGTCCCATTGCGAGACTCATCCACTGAAGTTACGCACGATCTGTCGGTAGGTGAAAGCTGCGGCCCAGAAGGCACGCCTTCTCTAAGGTAGAGTATCACTACAGCCAAGGAAAATCTTTTCTTTTCAAACAGACAACAGCATTTACCCTCTGTCATCTATTTGTGACGTTACAGCTTCCAAATACACTTCCTACGTTTTAATTTTGCACAGGGGATGCTTGGCTGAAGTGCTGTCCACGAGTACCATCTTATTACATAGCACTTGTCCCACGTGCAGGAAAATACCCTCCACTGTGCTGTACCGGTGTTGGTGCCTTTATCTATCTGAGATCTGTGGTAGAGGTGACCGTTCGTGTTGTAATATGCAGGATAAATCATTGAAAGTAACCAACAAGACCTAAAATGGTCCCATAATTCTCTTCATTCCATAGTAGCTGTCAGGCCTTCATGTTTTGCATGATGTTGACCTGAGGCTTTATCACACTGCTTCCTATATTGCAACATAGGGATTTGTTTTCTGAAGAAAGCATACTAATACCTGCAGAGTCTAAATCAGGACACGACAATCAGATTATTGAAACCCCATGGTTCGCTCATTTACAAAAAGTGAAACTTTGAGAGGGAGTGGAGGATTGGATTGAGAGAGGGGGAGAAAGAGATAGATCAAAAATAAAGTTTGCAAACCTCAAACGTCAATTACATTCCTGCAGAATGAGGCTCTGCAGATGCAAAATTGCATTTACAGTCGCAGATGTGATGTTATGAACTTATTAAGGACATTCAATGCTGAAACATTAACGTCCAGCAGAAGGTATTCGGCCTACCATTTCCTGGCACATATTGCTTGTAAGTAGAGGTTGCAAACAGCAACATTACGCCTTTACAAGGTTTTTATTTCTGAGGCAATCGATTGCGAATAAGCAGAATTATCCCCAAGAGTGAACTATGCATTTCTGCCGCTAAGCTACACAACTGCGGACATCAGAGGATGCTATGTGATATATTTTATAATGGCCCTGACAATATGACTAACAATGGTCTATGCATCTGTGTCTCTATTTCACATAAACAGCCGACTTCGTCATGTTGGTACATTCATGTCCATATAAGGAACAAGTTGGCGAGCCGTTGAAGATAAAATGGTGTGATCAACTGCATCAGAGGCAACACAATTTTCAAGAAGGCAGAGGAGGGGTCGATTCATTTTCTTCACAGTCCCATGGGCTGTTTTTGTGACTTTAACAAGATGCTTTCAGTACAGTTGGAAGGGAGGAAACCTGGCTAATGGGATTGAAATCTGGCCACGAACCTGCGAGATGACCACACGTTCAAGGACTTTGGATAGGAATTAAGATTGGAGATGGGGTGGTCGGTTGGAAGCGGGAGGGGTCAATTGTTTTTTTGAGGAGAGTGGAGATGAAGGCTTCTTTTATGAAGAGAGCATAAGAATCAGAGGAATGAAGAAAGAAGAATGTCAACTAACGTGCGACCTAGAAAGGTAAGTTTGAAGATCTAAAGTTCAGTAGCAATCGTGTCGAAAGAGGGGTGGTGGTTCAAACTAAGAGAATGAACTGGGAGAGGGAATGAAGGGAGATAGGACAGAAACGAGAGTAAGGTACAATTTCAGGGTTAAGCAGGTAAGTGTAAGAGGAGGTTTGGACTGATGGGCTAGGAGGGCAGTTAACCAAGTGGAGAGACAAAGACTATGATGATCACATTAAATAATGCCCACTGGAACTGGTTAGCAAATTCTGATATCTCCGGCCCAAAGTGAAATTCAATCTGTCCCCGATGCAGAATTCAATATATACATAGGTAAAAGAGCTACCAGCCTTCCCCGAAGTGAAACATATGCATGGTATTGGACTAATGTGCCACTTAGAACCAAGCTGATGATCTTAACACCTGTATACTCAGCATCTTCCTGTGTGGATGTGAAATGTGGGCGAATCACAGTTACCTTGAAAATAAGCTCCATAGTTTCCATCTTTGCTGGCATTTGGGCATTACGGGTATGTCCTGGT
Source organism: Heterodontus francisci (assembly GCF_036365525.1). NCBI lineage: Eukaryota > Metazoa > Chordata > Chondrichthyes > Heterodontiformes > Heterodontidae > Heterodontus > Heterodontus francisci. The sequence continues at coordinate 26,688,874 of NC_090409.1, read as the reverse complement.
CGGGCAAAATCACAGCGGTAGCTTCCCTCACAAAGGGTGAGCTCCCACGTGTGTTGGTACTAATCAGAGAGAGGCTGCATGGTTGGATCGTACACTTCCATAGGATGGAAGGCAATAACAAGGACATAAGCTATAATGAGGTAGTCGGGGCGAAGTTACCAGTGGTGTGCCCAAAGTTCCACTTCAAGAATTCTTCCAAGTGGGCTCTAAATACTGTGTAACGATTCGAAAGTAACACATACCCCAAGGAATCCAGCACTACACTTCCTGTCTCTTCCACTAATCTGGATAGCCGTCCACCTACGACCCAAATTCTCTCTGCCTGTCGTTCGAACGCTGTTGAAAGTTACAATCTTGGAAACTCGCCTCTGTCCTCATGATCCTCAGTGACACGAGCTGTCCATCAATCTCAGAAATACTGAACACGTACCCAAGCAGCTGGAGACACTTACTACACATGTGGTCAGCTATGACAAGTGAAGTGTTCTGAAATTCCCACTTGGCAGAGGAATTGCAAGCAACAGATCACATCTGCCAATCAATGATCTGAAGATTTATATTCTCTTTTTAGAGTCAAGTTACTGCCACGTTAAACGTGTTAATTTTAACGACTGTTATGACACCTAACTGTGCGAATAATATCAAAGCAACCATTCTCATACCAACACACTTGAAATATTTATTTTTACGATTCCTTGTTTAAATCAGCTCCTGTTTAGTTATAGCAATGGAGATTCTCACTCACCAATCCCTTACATGAGTTCCTTTGGCAGCACACATCTTTGTAATGTTTCTTTTTTTTTCTGGATGTGAACTCCCGCTCCTTTGACATCACCCAGCTGACTCGCTTGTCACTCTTCTTAATTTTTTGGTCAAACTCTCAGCTCAGTCTATTTGTGAATGTCCATTTCTGAATCTTTGTATCTGCATCTGTCTATTGATGCACTTTTCTAAACTGCTATCTGCCTATCAAGGTAATGTCAATTTTGTTTTTTATGGAATTTAGGCGCTACTGACAGGGCCAGCATTTCTTGCGCATCTCTACTTGGCTTGCAAATTCGTTGGTGAGCCGCCTTTTTCAACTGATGCATTCCTTCTGGTGAGAGCATTCCCAAAGCGCTGTTAGGGATGGAGTTCCAGGATTTCAATTCAGCGACAGAGAAGGAAGTACCAACACAGTTTTCTATCTCCGACACGAAGACCTAATTCTACGTTAAGAACAGCGTTCATGCTTATCAACGATCATCATTAACAGCTGGTGAAATAATGGTTCTGGCATTTCATTGTACTTGCAGCCATCTTCTGTATATTTCAGCGGCAATGGTGCACAGCAAACATTTACCAACACGGTCTCCATGTGGTTCACCAAATGTGACAACTTTGTAACTGCCCTTACCGTCTTGGCTCTTCTTAAGTTCTATAAGGCATAGTAGATCATCATTTTACACAGGGTAATGGCAGCAACGTCAACATCAGGTGTTAGCGTTCACAAGCGATTGGGACATGACATCAGATGCGGATCAAACAGAAGCACAGCTCTAATTCGCATGGTGGAAAATTGTCCTGAACAGTACCTATCTTGCCTCTAACAGTGTGAGGGTCTCTTTCTCTCTCTCTCCCTACCCTCCACAGGACCTTAGGATATTGCAATGAGGAATTGCAATCCGAATTATTACCAGCAAAGGAATCTTTTGTGCCACCATAGACATAACATTCGAGCAACGTCCTGTTACCTCTACCTTAAATTAGGTGATGATATAATTAGATACATTTCAATGTATGCATTTGATTCCCGTTTTGCTCAGTTCTTTTTGAACTGATGTCTGCGCTGGACCCTTGGAAATTGTCGCTGTTGATCAATCATAATCTATAATGACCATCATCTAATTTCTATTAACGGTTACTATTTATTGTAATTTTAAAACTGGTCACTATCTGCATTCACCAATTCGTGCTTTCCTTGCCGGCACCCCCAACATCGACAATGCTGCCTCCCCCAAGGAAGTGTGCCAGTCTATGGTCCGACTCATCAGTGATAACATGAGCACTATTCCCTTTTATGTGTTTTACCTCAAGTTTTGTAATTACATGGCCCACAGTTATAAGTTCCTTCAAGGTCATTCTCCGTTCTTCAGACACAACATTTTTCCCGGAAATTTGAAGAACATGGGATTCATTTCCAGACATACTGTTCCTGGTGTCAAGGCCTGCAGAGAGTGGTCTATCAATTCACTGCCCCTTGGCTTTGCTTATCTCCATCATGACATTCCTTAAAACATATCTGCTTGAACAAGCTTTTGCCATCTTCCCTAATATCTCCTTTCGTGGCGTGGTTGTGCCACATGTTCTTACACAATATATGTGCAAAGTCCTTTGTGTAGATTGATGACGTTGGGAGCAGGTTAAATACATGTTTTCTTTTTTTTATGTGTTTCTGTGTCTCTATATCTAAATATATGTGTGTCAGCCTCTCTGCCCATCTTTGCTCCTGTTTATCTCTGTTTCAGGACGCACAACGTTTTCCTCTCTATTAATGATTGCACGCATCTCTATCTTTTTGGGTCTGCATCTATCGATATATCTGTATTGTTCCATTTCTGCAACTGCCTATCTGTCTGTTAATCGACTCCTGCCTGTGCTTCTATATCTGTTATTTTTTTCGCTGTTTGCCGCAGTATGTCTGTACATTTCTCTTTCTGTCACTCTCTATACTGTTGTAAGTATATTTCTCCATCTCTTTTCTCTTACTGCGTAAAAAAAGTTCGGAATATTTATGTCTTTCTGTCGTCGTATGTGTCTGTCTATCGTTCTTTCTAACCGCAAGTGTACATTTTCTTTGTCTCTGCATCTTTCAATCGATGCAGTTATATAGTCTTTGAGGGGGCGAATGGCCTTGTCCTGCGACGATATAATATTTTTCTATATTCTTATGGCCTTGTCTTACAATCTCTGTGACTGTCTGTCGTTGACGCGTCTCTTGCTTCCTCTGATTCAAAGCCCTGCTTCACTGTCCATAATAATTATTTGGGAATTACTGCTCATCAATAATAGTGCATTATACTGGGATCAACGGCAAAGATCCAGCGTAAGCCGTTCATTCTCTTTAGATCTGTCCACAGATCATAGTTTTATAAGGTGCAGTTTAGCAATGGAAATAGACAAATAGCAATCCAGTGCAGAACTTATCAATTGGAGGGAGTCAATTTCAATGGGATGAGAACAGATGCGGCCCAGTTGAAAATGTAAGACACACAGAAAAATAAAACGAGAGCTGTCTGGATGATGAAAGATGTACGATATAAGATGAATCAGAAAAAAAGATGTGTATGACAGAGGTAAGGTGAAACAAAAACGCACATAGGAACCAGGTTGAATATAGAATGTCCAGGAGAGAAGTGAAAAAAAGATACCGGAGAAGCAGAAAGGCAGTAAAATAAGAGACTAACAGCCAGCATCTAAAAGGGAATGCAATTGCCTTCTTTGGGCATATGAATAGAAAACCTTTGGTAAAAGGAGGAAGGACAATCAGAGAAAATTGAATTTATGCAGGAGATGGCTGAATTTCTCAATAAGCATTTTGTATTAGAATTTACCAAAGAAGAAGACTTTGCCAGGTTATAGTGAATGAACAGGTAGTTGAGACATAGAATGGGCTGAACATTTATTTCAGCGTCTAACTGCAATTAAATCTGAATAATCCTATGACCGGATCCGATATATTCAAGTATAGCAAGCCACGTAAATATCTCAGTCGCAGAGGCACTTGTACTAATGTAAAAATCCTTCTTATCTAGAGGAGAGTGCCACAGGCCCAGAAAATGACACATATTGCACCGGTTTTCACAAAATGTGTCAGCATAAATCTAGCACAATTACAGGACATTCAGTTGAACTTTGGTTATGGGATAGCTTTTGGAAACGTTAATCTGGAACCACATTATTGTTCAGTTGACAATTGTGGATTAATTAACTGAATCTAGTTTTCCAATTAGATGAAATAACGTGTGATGAGGTTAACCTCGTTGATGCTATGCACGTGGACTTCAAAGTAGGTGAAATAAAGTGCCATATGCAGGCTTTTAAGCAAATGTTTAGTGCATCGAATTAAATAGGCAGTGGAAACTTGCATACGAGATCGTTAGAGAGACTGGGAATATTGATGAAAGCTTGATTTTCGGAAAGTGGAATGTATATAAAGGTACCACAGTTTTCCTGATCTATATTAATGGTCTGGATTTGGATGTGCAGATCACAATATTAAAACTTGCACATGACACGAATCATCTAAGCATTGAAACGTTTGAGAAGGATAATGATGGACTTCAAGCGGACAAAAACAGGCTATTGGAATGACCGGGCCTGTGGCAGATAAAACTTCACGCAGGGAAGTGTGATGTGATAAATGTTGGCAGGAAGAACAAGAGAAGACAATATAAAATAAAGGATACTATTATAATGGGAGTGCAGGTACGGAGGGACCAGGCAGGATATGTGCCTAGATCGTAGAAGATGGCAGAATAGTCTGAGAACGTGACAAAAGGATTTACCAGAATGGTTATGGGAAGAAACTTCAGTTCGGAGGGAAGATTGGCTTGCTAAATCTGATCTTGTGAGAAAAGAAATGGTTCGCAGGAGATTAAATATTATTCCACAAAATAGTTTTGGATATGGTCAGGGCAGGTAGGGAGGAACTGAGAAACCATTTGCAGAAGGGTAGAAAGCCAAAGGCCTAGAATTAAAGCTGAATGCCAGAAGAACCACCTGGAGCATGAAAAAAAAGTTAGGTTTTTTTTGCAGGGTGTGCGAAAGAGTAGCATGCACTCAGTGAGACTATAGTAGCGGCAGATACAATCTTGGCTTTCAAAAGGAAACTGGATAATTATATGTGAATTAGAAAAAAAGAAAAGAGGGCTACAGGGTAAAGGGCAGGAGGCAGGAACCATCTGAGCAGAGCTTACAACGAGTTGTCATGGACATGATTGTTCAAATGGCATCCTTCATTAATCATTCTATGATTCCATAATTTTTAATAGATATTACAGCAGGGGCAGTTCCTAGCATGATTGCTAACATCACAGCCTCTCCGAGTTTCACAGAGGAACACAGTATAATACCCTTACCGTCTTGATTCTTCTTAAGTGCTGCAGGGAACAATAAGCCATCATTAGACATTTTTTTCCCAATATCTTTATGTAGGGAGAATTAAGGCAGCCAAAGGATAGCGAACCTAAATACAGGACTCAGATTTGACAGGAATTCGGGTCATCTCATTTCAAATGGATCATTCAGAGACACGGTTTCAAGGCACATGCCACAAAAGGACTCCTCACATGACACCAAGGAAGGACAATAGTTCAGTGAGATGTGTTCAAACAGCAGGAAGGAACAATTGTGCTTATGCAGACCGTTAAATCTGTCAAATTGTGCAAGAGTTTATCTCTGGTGTCATTAATGATTGCTCAGACAATAATACAAACACCATAGAGCATGTATAATGCGCTGCAAGGTGGTGAAAGTCCCAAGAGACTGCATAGGATATGTTTTGAATCAAATTCGATCTCGAGACATACAATTTCATATTCGTGTAGATGACAACAAGTTTGTTCAGAGATGTAGATATTTTAGCGGCAGAACTGCGGAAAGAGAGCTAGAGAATATGGAAGCGATTGGTAGGGAATTCCAGAGCTGCAGGCCTCAGCAGTTGAAGGTGCAGTAAACACTTTTGGATGCCCAGTCGGGCAGCATTGGATCAGTCGGTCATCTGGGAAGCTTGTTGGGCAGCCGTTTACGGAGATTGGGAGCAACACGAAAGAGTGATTTGAATTCAAGGATGGTCATGGTTAAAATTGAGCTGTTGGATAACCGAAAAATAATGTAGTTTAACGAATTCTGGCACAGAATGACACCATTTCCAAGATGTATTTTCCAGGTTTTTGAAGGAGACCTACACAATATTCCATCATTCTAACCGTGCAAATTTCACACGTTTACTAACTTCACTCATATTTTTTATGAACAGTATGATTGGCCTTACAAGTAGTGTGTTCAAGATCATAACTCATTGCTTAAAAAATCCTGACCTCACTTCATGGACGTTTTGCCCATTACCTTAAATGTGTGTCACCTTGTTAGCAAGCTTTTGCCATTGTGTACAGTTACACCCAATTGAAATCCATCTTAATGGACCCTCTGCAGCTTCCACGACCTTGTCTCATGCTTGTTCAAGCAAGGCCCCTACTGAGTATTCTAGCTATTTGGTGAGTGAAAACTCGATGTGCTTTTTCGCTGTGCTTTCCATGAGCTCAATTGATGCCATCACTAAAGCTTCTACATTGTCCAATTATGTAACGTGTTACCCTTTTTTATACATGTAAACATTAGGCCATGAGTGTTGTGGCGACGGTTGAGGTCGCATGCAATCGATTTTTTATTTGTTTCCTCCTCCTTGCTGACATGTCTGCTGCCATTGACATGTTTTAGCATACCATCCTCCACGAACATTTTCCATTGTCTGACAAATGATTGGGGCAGCAGTTATCTGTTCCATTTATACATGTCCAGTTATAAACAATACAAAATGTAAATGCATCTCGTTCCAGCTCCTGCAATATTATCTCTGGTGCACCCACCTTGATTGAGCTGAACAGTGGCAAATGGAGTTCAATCCGGAGAAGTGTGATGTAATACCTTTGGGGCAAACAAAGAAAGGGAAAACACAATATACTGGAGGATATTGAGGGGGTAAAGGAAATGAGAGACCTTGGATTGCATGTCCACCGGCCCCAGCATGTGGTAGGATAGGTAGATAAAATGGAGAAATCGGTAGATGAAATGCATTCCTTTACTGGCCGAGGTGAAGCACACAAAACCAGGGATTTAATGATGGAAATGTATAAAACGCTGGTTAGGCCACAGCTGGAGTTTTCTGCAAAGTTCTGATTACAAATTACAGGAAAAACTGAATTGCTCTGGAGAGTGTACATAGGAGATTTACAAGAATGTCGCCAGGGCGTGCAAATTGGAGTTATGAGGAATGATTGGATAGGTTCGGTTTGCTTTCCTTAGAATACAGGTGTCTGACAGGTGGCTTAATAGAGGTGTACAAAAGTATGAGGGGCCTCATTAGAGAAGCAACAAACGACCTGTTTCCCATAGCAGAGTGGGCAATCACCAGTGTGCAAAGTTTTAAGGCGTTTGGTAATAGGATTCGAGGGAACATGAGGAGAAACTTTTTCACTCAGAGGGTGGTGGCTGTCTGCAATTTGCAACCCAGATCGTTGGTTGGCGCATAAACACTCATCTCATTAAAAAGGTACTTGGACATTCACCTGAAGTGCTTGAAACTGCAAGACTATTGGCCAGATGCTGGAAGGTTGGATTGGAATGGGCGGCCAGTTTTTCTTTCAGTCGGCGCAGACACGATGAGCTGAAGGGACTTTTGACTGTGCCGTAACGTTTCTCCAGTTCTATCGCTCTATTCTGTGCAATATCATTTTTGCATTGACAAATAGCACACCACAATGAAAGTAAACTCAACCTCAGGAGATGACATTGGCGTGAAGTCACGGCATTTCATGTCAAGTGGGTCATTTGGAGACAGAGCTTCAAGCTACATGGTGCACAATGCAGCTCATATAACGCCAACGAATGGCCAACGTTGTGTTTACATCGTCATATGGCAGAAAACGGCAAGAGGATGAAACAAAAACAAGAAATGCTGGAACCATTCAGCACGTCTGGCAACATCTGTGGAAAGAGAAGCAGAGTTAACGTTTCGGGTCAGTGACCCTTTATCGGAACTGGATGAAACATGTCAGCAAGATGTTCTAGAATTTGTGGTATTACTTGTGTTGTGTTAGTGTACGAAAACACTATGTTTCTTGTGTACCAAGAGCTTAATATTTGGCAAATTTTGGAAAAATTTAGCTACTGTGACGTGAATAACATTTGTAGAATTATACACCAATAACAAGATCCATTCATCTGGTGCCTTTAGCGTGCTTTATCGTGCAATGGTACGTCCAAGAGGCATATCAAACCAAATTAAAGAACGATATTCATAAGCAGATAATAGGTCAGATGATGAACAGCTTGTACAATGATAGCTTTCAGTGACATAGAGGTGAATGAGAGGTAGGAAGGTTGAAACTTGTATGGAGAGCATTCCAGATCCAGGCCATCAGCGGCTAGATGTACAGATGATTAGTAGTAAAATGATTAATATTGAGGATGCACAAGATGCCAGATTTGCAGTAGCAAGAGACCTTGATAGTCTGCAGGTTTGGTGAAACTAACAGAGACCGGTAGCAACGCCATGAAGGAATTTGAAAATGCACTTGAGATGCACCTTCGGAGGCTGCAAGATGTTAGAAGTGCTCTACAACTACACCTGTTGTCGCATTTGTTGCTTCAGAATGGTCATATAGGGGCTACTCCATTCACACGTACGTTCCCATCCTTTTAATCACCTGACATATCTCCCTCCTTTTAGCCTCTGACATATTGTAAATTTCTAACCTTCAGGAAACGCTGAGCAACGTCACCACATATGGCACATCGCCACGATTCTCCCAGGTCGTGCGTTTAATATGTCGATGTGCTGAACCATCATCAACTGAGCGTGTCTATACTTATAATCAGCCTATTTACAGCGGAGATGAATTGTTCTTTGTAGCTAAGAGTCATCACCCTCTAACGTTTCTTCTGCCACTTCAAGGACCCTTTGCCCTCGCCGCAGGCCACCCTAATTTCGTGATCTGGAGTGGATCATCTCATACTGCGACCAACAAGCAGAAAAACAAAGGTGATGGGCACAGTAACACTCCTGGCTTCTACTATTCTGGTTCAGGAATGCTTTTGCATTTACCTGAAAATGCAAAAAAATGCCCAGGCCTGCCAGTCCACAAAAAAATAGGCCAAATACAATCGGCCAATTTCTGCACCATCAGTCTACTGTCAACCACTAGCATAGTGATGGAAGATACCATTGACGGTGATATGAAGCCGCAGTTACTTAGCAATAAGCTGCTAACACATGATCAATTTGGGTTCTTCCAGGGCCACTCAGTTCCAGGACGCATTTCCGCCTTGATCCGAACAAGGGCAAATGATCTGAAATTTAGAGGTGCACTGAGTCACGGGTGACTGCAATTGACATCAAGGCGGCAATTGCCTGAGTGTGGCATGAAGGAACCCAAAAAATGTTGCAATCAATGTGAATCATGAGGAGTCCACTGGCTGGAGTAATATCTACCAAAATGTCCGACTACATCACTGCTGGAGTTCCTTCGGGCAGTGTTATCGGCCCAGTCATTTTCGGCTCCTTCATCAATGGCCTTCTATCCAAAATAAGGTTACAATTGGAATTGTTCACTGATGATTGTGCAGTGTTCAGTACGACTCATGACTTCTCTGACAATGAAGAAGCCCGTGCGCACATTCAGCAACGCCTAAACAACGTTTAGGCTTTTGTTCATACGTTTCAAGTAACATTTGCATCAAAAAGTTCCATGGAATGACCTCCTTCAAAAGGGTGATCTGAGTACCATCGCCCTGAACGTGTAATGGCATGACTAGAGCTGCAAGCGCCAATATAAACACCCTGGGGGATACTACTGCCCAGGAACCTAACAGTAGCAACCATATAATTACTTTGGAGATTCGAATAGTCCACAGACTGGTAAGTAAGCGGCGTCTAGCTAACCTCTTGGCTCCCCAAAGCTTGTCCACGATTGATAAGGCAAAATTCAGGAGTGTTTTCTTATACTCTCCACATTCCTGGATGCGGATAGCTCCAATAAAGCACAAGAAGCATGACACCATCCACGACAGAACGGACCGCGTGATCGGCACCCAAACCATCGCTTTGAACATTCATTCACTCCAGCATTGGTAGTACAGTGTACAATCTACAATATGCACTGCAGAAAGTCGCCGAGGCTCCTGCCACTGTACTTTGTTAAAACACGGCCTCGATGGCCCAGGAGGTCAAAGACAGCAGATGCATCTGAACACAATTATATGCATATTAAATTTCAAACCATATATCAGCGTAACTTGGAAGCATGCCGCCGCTCCTACGCTGGGTCATAACCATGAAACTGCCTCTGTAAGCACCTGGTCGGTGCACCTGCACCACGGGGATTGCAGCAGTTCATGAACGCGGTTCAGCCCCAGCTTCTCAAGGGCAACTAGGGATGGAAAATAAATACTGGCCTGGCCGGGCGGCCCTCACATCTTGTGAATAAATTAAACAAATGACTGTGGAGCACCAGCAGAACTCCACGATTCTTGTAAGAGTGTTACTCAGTTTGAAGGATTGCTTGGTGATCTTTCATAACTGAATCATTTTATGGCAAGAAGTAATATCCCCGTGCAGGACCAGGCGTTGTAATTCTAAATTAAAGGAAGTTAAAGTGACATCAGGACTAGCCAGCATTTGCCCCTTAACTGCAATTAGTTGGCTGCCACCTGTAGCTCAAAGGCCCCAAGTCAAGGTACTCCTTTTGAACATCATCCACTGATAGTGTGCCACAACGACAGCGTGTTTCTCCTGTGGCCATTCTTGGCGCTCTGCACATTTATCAAAGGCAAAGAGCTAGGCCGCCACTCCATCCATTGGAGTATTTCCTGTTGAATTTATCCTTTTATTAAAGGTTGGATGGGGTTTTCCTGAGTGTCATCTATCGATGTACGAATGTTTGTGGCTCTACGTTGATCGATCTTCCTGCAAATCTTCCCCCTAAACTATGTACAGCTTCCCCTCTCTCGATAAAGGTACGCCTCCCTGTCTATCGAAGTCTTTATTTTTCTTTGTCTCTCCTTGACTCTATCAATGAAAGTGCGTTGCTCATCTTCTCCTGCACCCTGTCCCTCTGCCTATTGACTCTTGTTTCTGTCCTCTGTTGCTTCGTCTGTCTGTTTGTATATGGAAGCCTGTGCATTTGCCTCTCTGTCCTTCTGTTGACCAACTTTGGCATCTGACAAGACCCTCTGGCTATCACCACGTCTCTCTCTCTTTCTCTCTCCATCAATGTATGTCATAGTTTTCGCTTTTTTCTCTATTTAACGAAGCATGGAAATACTTTCTCCCTGTGGCTGCGTTTGTTTACTGAAATATTTGTATTCCTATCTGTCTATCTATCAATGTATGTGCATCCCTCACTACAGAATTATCTCCCTCTGACTCAAAAAACGGATTGTGCGTTAAGTATAGTTTGGAGGCCAGCAATAGTTAAAAATGGCTGCTATGTTGTGGTCACGGGTGCAGGAATGTTACTCAGCATGTAGTCTATTCGGACTCGTGTACAGAATTATTGTGAGCATTTCATCCGTAACGGTTCCTTGCTTTACTCCTAGTGTCGTGTCATCTCACCTTATTTCGCACAGAAATGCAACCATTTTATTACAATGCCTACCTTCTTGGCACTTCTTAAGATCTGCAGGGCACAATTGAATACCAATACGCTCCTTCCAAACTACTATTTATAAGGTCAATTCTCAAAAGCAAGGACACTAAAACTAAACTCAAGCACCTGGCTTTAATGGGAATACTATCATTTCATAGAGAGATGGGATAAACTGCCATTTAGAAACACATAGCGTCAAAGCACAAAGTGTACAATAAAGGGAGAGGACGCTTAGAAGCTCCATTGTCACATGCAGGACTATCTCTATCTATCTCTCTAGAATTTCAGAATATTGAAGCATGAGAAATCGCTCCAGAGGATTACTGGTCGTGCCTGAGCCGTGGCCTCAATTTCTGGTCTCCTTTCTTCATCTATAACTTTACCCAGGCATGGGATAATAAAATAGAATCAATATGCGGACTTGATTTTTGACTCGCCCAAATTGCTTCTTGAAGTCCACATTAGAGACGTTGAAACAAGGGTTATTCAACAGACCGAGATATTATGGGCCATCACGTCCTTTCCATTTCCAGGTTTATTCTGAGGGAGGAGAAAGTTCCACCCACACTGCTCACAAGCTACATAACGAACTCAGTTGATACCTGTTGGCATTCGCATCTTCATGAATGCTGCATTGCAGACCTCCTCCTGGTATGAGAAATGCACCACTCCACGGCGCGACTCACCACACCACTCTCTTTTCCCTGGTTTATTGTTTACCAATGGCCCGCACCAGTATTCACTTTCATGATCCTTCCCATCTTTTCAGCGATCCCTTGCTCGCTTGAAATTAATATCCCTGGTCCCGAGTCCTTTTCCTTGTACCAGTGACACTATCATGCAGAATATCCGATATGCCGTTTTCCTCTGAAGTGAATTTCCTTTTTGCATCCCGATCAACTTTTAGACATTGACCCATCCCCCATGGTCGACAGAATTCATGATCTGGGGGAGAAGAACAGGTAGACCGTGGTCCACAGCAGACATTGCTCTATACTCGCAAGGGACTGGCTATGAAAATGAAAACATCTACTGGCCATTTTTAAATAAATCAAGCAGTTGAAAACGGGTGCAATGTCCACGTGGTCGGACCAGGCATTGAGAATATAAACTTATAAAAGTAAGTCGGTGTCAGCCGTTGCATGGATCGCTGAATAAAACGGTGGGCACTTGGCTGGCAACGTGGTTCCAATGCAATGTAGGCCTTTTTAGTATTGCTTATTAAGTAGCGTGTCATAATGGCAGCACTTTAGTGTTGTGTCCAAAGACAAGCTGCTCTTCACATATATCAACGTCGAAGAGCTGTCGTGACGTTTCCAAATTTCAGCTAATTGGATGGGGATTCCCTGAGCTCCCATCCTGTCTAATTTTTCTTTTAATTCAACAATCTATGTAAGTCTTAGGGAGAGATAGTTCTTTTGTGGTGAAACAAACTCCTGCTTGGTCACAGTTATCTGACTTTCCCACTTTGGCAGGACTCTGATTGCAGGAACAAGTGCTCTAAACATTTATTCAATTGTGCTTGGTCTCCTTCCATATAGAGTATTGATTTTTACCCCACTCCTGCCCCCGCCACCTGTTACACGGTCCGAATGACAACAAGCTTCCTTTATTCCCAAAAGAGGTAGTTCTCGAAAAATCTGAGATTTTATTATAAATAACTCAACACAAGTAAAAGAACAGAAAATGCATGTTTCATGGTATCTTCTGCTTTGCTTAACCTTCATCCTTCAATTCTCTTCTTGATGGTGTATGTCTACGACCACACCTTCTGATAATAACATTTGAAGTTGTGTATGCTTAACGATCAATTCATTTGTACTTGAACGTCTGTTTTAAGAGAGGGGGCATTAGCTTGTTCTTGAAGTTGGTGTTCCTTTAACTAACTTTTGTGTATTGAAGTGCCACACAACCCTCTTGGACATACCGCTGACATAGCAACACTGAATCATTCTCCATCCTTCTATCAGCTTGTCCGAGTTTCCCTCTGTCTGTCTACTAATGTGTATAACTTACAATAAATCAAGAAATTGTGTCTGCCTACATAGCATCCGTCTGTTCAGCAAGATACATGTCTACGTATGACTCCCGATCGAGGTGTTTTCATCCCTCTGTCTCTCTGGCAAACGATGTCCCCGTCGATTTATTTGTCTCTCTCTAGACGTGCGTGTGCCCCACTCTATCTTTTTTGCATGTGTCTCTGTTTCCTGGGCTCTCTGTGTGTCAACCTATATATGTCTCTCTGTTCCTCTGCTTACAGTCTGTCTGTCCATTGACACTCTACTATGTCTCTGTGGCAATTTCTCTCTGCCTGCCGCCCTATGCCTGTACATTTATCTCTCTGTCCCTCTGTCATTCAGTTTGTCCGTCTCTTTCACTGTCTCTATTGATACATACATATTTGTCCCTCGATCTCCTTTCCTGCTTAGTGAGGCATAAAGATATTTTCTCTCTCTATCGACGTTCAATTCTCCCTATTCTGTTGATATATTTATATCCACAACTCTGTTTATCAAACTATTTCTCGACCTGCCTGTCTGTATCTCTCCCCCCCCTCTCTCTCTCTCTTTTTTTCTATCGCTATCTGTATATCTCAAAGACCGGATTCAGCTTAAGCATATATTTTAAGCTATCAGCACACATGTATAATAGCCGTATGTTGTGATCACAAGGGAAGATATGGTGCATGCCATTCGTTACACCTACAGTTGTATAAAGACTTCTTAAGGCTAATACAGTGCAAATGGTTCCCAGCGTTACTCCGAACAGGACAGTCTCGCCCAATTTCACATGGTAATACAACAATTTTTTCATTGCCCTTACCATCTTGTTCCTTCTTAAGATCTGTAGGGCACAATAGGAATGATACGTTCAACTTTCTGTCCGATTTATTTTCGTATGGGCAATTTACAGATGTTAATGACACTAAACCTAAAGTCATAGCTAAACTTTAACGATAGGTTGGGACATCTCAAGACAAGTGGATCACTCAGAAACACAGCTTGATGCTTTACGATGCACCAGTGCAACATACATAATTCCAAGGAAGGTCAATAGTTCAGTCCCAACCTTCCGAACAGCAGGGAACAGCAAGGAAAAGAAAATGGAATTTAAAGGGTTTACAATTTATGACACTTAAATGGAGTATTAATTGGCTGCAGCAATATATTCTTCTTGTATGCAGAGATTGATATTGGTCAAGCTGTGTAATCTTTTATCTATGATGATATGAATACATTTTATAGAAGCATAAAACACAAACATAGAAAGTTCATTGCTATGACACCCGTAATGTTGTAAAGCTTGGAAGAGGCTTGACAGGAGCCTTGTCAAACATGGGTTCGCATCGAAGCACATACAGAAATATTGCGGCAGGGTACAAAAATTTGGTCAAATCGGTGTTTTTTTTTAGCGTTTTAAATGGGAACGATAGGTGGACAGACGAAAATGTTCCGAGAAGTAAATGCAGTTGCTGGGGTCGCGGCAGCAGGAGGCACGGACTCCAATATCGGAGCTTTTAATATAGAGGATGTGAAAGAAACCAGACATGGATTAACGACTTATGAGGATTGTACAGTTTACAGAGATTTTGAACAACGTCTACCTGATTTAAGACACTGTAAGCATTTGCATACATACACAGTAAGTACAATGTAGAACTTATTACAATCCTTCACTTTCTGACGAGCCCCCGCCCACTACGCCCCTCCCCAAGTACTTTCCAACCCCCACCCCCGGAATACTTTTTCTTAAAGCACACCTTTCCTTTATCTGTGCCAATTCTTGGCCCACCAGAATTCCCCTCGCTAATGTACAATCCTCGTTTCCTTCTCCATGCCAAATTAATTTCAATACCCTCCCCCCCAATAACGCTGGCAGAGTGTCCCACAAGGATATTGTTCCTGGCTCTGTTCTCTGTTCTGGTGCAACTCGTCTAACCTTTACAGGTTCTACCTCCCCTCGAGAAGCTCCCAATGTCCCGTTTATCTACAGATTCCCCATCCCATCAGCCTCTGCACCATCTCCCCGGCCACGGATTCATATTGCCAATCCTATTTCATTCTCCCAAGTAAGTGGCATGGGGAGTAATCCCTTGATGACGACTTTGAAGTCCTGCTTGCTAGAATATTCAAAAACAAAGTGTAAGGGTAAAGCCAGCTACTACAGGGCAGACAATTCGACTTCGGTGGTGGAAAAAAAACTTTTTCAAAACAGAATCTTCCACAAAATGTAAAAAGTTACTTGGACAAGTGTAGATAAAGTAAATAAGCCACCACGGAATTCTTAAGAGAAAATCATGTTTACACATGCATGTAATGCCGGTTTTCATGATATAATTGCAAGGGTTAATGAGGATAATGGATTTAATATGATGTGCATCGATATTCAAAAGGCGTTCGATCAAGTGACACAACAGCATGGATACGATGTTGGTTCAGTTGAGAAGACCTAAATGTTGAGATGCTACAAAAGTTAGAATTATTGAGAATACTGATGTGTAATAGTAATAAACAGCAAGCAGAGATTAAGAGGCTGTTGGAAGTACAGAGAGATGGGAGATTAATATGATGGAGACAAGGGTGAACTGATGCATTTTCGTATAAAAATGAGGGAAGGCATTATAAGATAAGCGATACACCTGTAAAGGGGTTGAAGGAGAAAAGGGACCTGGGGGATAAATGTGCACAAAACATTGCATGTGGTAGGGCAGAATGAAAAATCAGTTAATGTGATATACGGATGATTTTTAAAAAATATATAGATTGATATACAGAGTACAAAAGTAAGAATGCTATGGTTAAATTTTCTAATGCACATGTTCGGCTTCTCTGGAGTATCGTG
The DNA here is from genome assembly GCF_036365525.1 of Heterodontus francisci. Taxonomy (NCBI): domain Eukaryota; kingdom Metazoa; phylum Chordata; class Chondrichthyes; order Heterodontiformes; family Heterodontidae; genus Heterodontus; species Heterodontus francisci. Next base: position 26,672,624 of record NC_090409.1, on the reverse strand, counting down.
TCCACTTTAACGTCCCGCAAATTGGGAGGGATGTAACAGCATTAGAGAGGGTTCAGAAAAGATTTATGTGAATAGTGACGTGGATAAGGGATAATTACAGAAGCTAGGGCTGGTGCCCTCGGAGAAAAGGAGGTTGACCATTTATTGGTATAAGTGTTCAAATACAGTCAACATGTCTACAGAATAGACAGCAGAAACTGTTTCTATTTCTTTCGGAGCTGAGAACCCGAGGATATCAATATAATGTGACTGGCCAAAAGAAAAAGTAAAGGCGATATACGGTACAATGGCGCAGTGATTAGCACCCCGGCCTCACAGCTCCAGCGACCCGCGTTCGGTTTTGGGTACTGCCTGTGCGGAGTTTGTAAGTTCTCCCTGTGACCACGTGGGTTTCTGCTGGGTGTTGCGGTTTTCTCCCATAGCCAAAGGCTTGCAGGTTGATAAGTAAATTGGCCATTGTAAATTGCCCCTAGTGTAGGTAGGTGTTAGGAGAATTGAGGGAAGGTGGGGACGTGTAGGGAATATGGGATTAATGAAGGATTAGTAGAAATTGGCGGTTGATGGCCGGTGCAGACTCGGTGAGCTGAAGGGCCTGTTTCAGAGCTGTATCTCTCTTTGACGGACTTGTTGTTTGAAGCATGTCAAACATTTGAGGACGGGCTGCAGTGGCCTGCTTCTACCCTTAGCTGTTGACAATCTTAAGCATAGCTTTAAAGTGAGGATCTCTGCAACTGCGGCTCCAAGTCAACGTGTGCCTTCTGCGAAGCGTCCACCAACAAGACTGAAACTGCCACATATCGCTGGTCTTGTTTCCACCTGTGGCATTCTCCACATCTACCAAGAGCTGTGCAACGAAGCCTTCCCCGGAGATGCATCCATCTGTATTTAGCATTGCCAAACAACAAGGCCCACTAACAACTATTGGTTTATTGCTGAGCCGACTGTGTCGGAGCAGAGAGGTCAAGAGATTTAACAGATGGATAAAGGACTGGTGTTGAACAGAGACTAACGTTTCCATGGGACACTGGCACGAAGGAGCTGTACCAATTCACAGGCCCCACGTGATGGGCCACATGCCACACCAGAACGGCAAAGTAGACATTTGGCAATGAAACGAAAAACGGGAGAGGGAACTGCAAGAAACCTAAGCAACGTTACTGAAAACAAAATAGTAAGGAGTGCATAGCAAAACAGAAAGGTATTGGAGGACATTGATTGCCAGGTAATAAATTGAATTAAATACCGGGAGTGTAGAAAAAAAGGCAAAACAGAACGTGAGGGAAGCTCCGGTTCAATGATCTAAATGTCTGCAGACATACACATAGTGTCTGTAATGAAACGGAGGAGGTGAGGGCAATCCTGCATTGGGAGGAACCAGACAGAGTTTGCATTACTGAAAGATAGTTACAGAAAATATAGAACTGTGAATTCAACATTGAGGGGGCAACATGTTTAGAAAAGATAGAAAGGTGAAAAGAGAAGGTGGAGTGACTGTACCTGTTGGCCATAACACGATGACAGTAGAGGAAAAAGGAAACATATGTCTGCAAGCCAAACTTATAATTCATTTTGATGGAGATTAAATATAATATAGGTTCAATCAAACGTACAGGAGCATTTTACAGATCATCTAATAGCGGAAGGAACCTGGTATAACAAATATGCAGACACTTCAGGGAATTGAGTAAAACTGCAGACTAATAATAGAGGGGGATTTCAAGGAGCCAATATTAATTGAACAGGAAAGCAAGGTAAAGGGGAAAAGTGAATAGAGTTCCTAAAATTGGCAGATGATCCCTTTCTAACTCATTATATAGGAAGCTCAAAAAGCGGAAATTCACTATTGGGTCCAGCAATGGCGAATGTCACAGTTCAGAAACGAAAGGTAAAGTAGGGGAACATCACGGCAACAGTGACCACAGTAAAATGTACTTTCATTTGATAATAAAGTAAGTCGAATACCGAGTTAGTAGATTTCAATTAAGCTGATTTTGAGGAGCTCAGGACAGAACATGGGACAACAAAATTGGAAAAGAAAACATGTCAAACATCAACGGAAAAAAAAACAATTACAATAGTTTCCAACTGAGTGCAGGGGACTAAGCTTTATTCTCGAGGGAAAGAATGGAAAAGGAGGAAAGTTAACATAAAAATGTATTGACCCTTGGTTAGATTATAGTTTTTGAAGTGCGTGCAGTTCTGGTCGCCATATTATAAAAGGATATGGAGTCAATGGGCATGGTGAAGAAAAAAATGCAACGATGTACCAGTAGTAAGTGGGTATAACGTATCAGGAAAGAATACAGAGACTGCATTTCCTTTCACTTGAATACATGCTTCAGGGTTACCGTATAGATATCTTTAAAATTATGTAATGTATTGGTAGACAGGCTACAACGGGAATGTTTCCATTAGTGGGAATGAGGATAAGGAGAGGCCGTCAGTATGACATAGTTGCCAATAAATTCAATAGAGAATTCAGAAGAAACTTATTTTCCGAAACAGTGGTGAAAATGTAGATCTTCCTTCCGCAGGGATTGGGTGAAGTGAAAAGAATAGAAATCTTTAAGGGGAAGCTGGATAAGCACATGGTGGAGAAGGAAATGAAATGATTACTATCAAAGATTCAGGTGAGGGTGTTAGAGTGAAGCCTAACTGCTGCCATAACATCATTGGGCCAAACTACTCGCTTCTGTGTCGTATATTCTAGTTCTTTCTATGCGAATTCGACTGGTTAAACAAGCTTGGATGGCGATTTCCTGAGCCTCCCTCCTACCACATTTGTCACTGTGGCTCTGACGATGGGTGTTCATATTTTACTTTCTGTTTATAATCCTATTAGTATATTTTCCTGATCTATGTATTTCTCCCTGTCTCACGACTTTTGTATTTTGCTCTGTCCCCCGAGCTCTCTGTCCATCAATGCATATACCTAACTCTGCTTCTGCTAAGCCATGTTTCTCTGCATATCGATTCCTATCATTGCCTCTGTCTCTCTCTGTTGCTCTGACTTTCGACGTCTGTCTTACATCATTCCGTTTGCCTATCAATGTCTATTTTCTCTTGTCGGTCTCTCTATCAGCATCTGCTTCTGCTTCTCTATCTATCAATGTGTATCATATTTTTCTCACTTTCTCTCCCTGATATATAATGGATGGACATTTTATCTCACTATCTCTGCATCTTATTTTTTTCTGTCTCTTCATGTATCAAAGTCTGCGCCTTTTGTCTAGAGATGTATCTCTCTCTCTCTGACACAAATACCTGACTTTGCACTCAGTACAATGGTGAGGCTGTGAACGCTCATCCATTATAGCTGGTACTTTGCAGTCAGTCGCAAATAAATAGAATTCATCTTTCGATATACTTATAGCTATCATAGACTTTCTGTAGACAGTGTATTGACAATGGATCCTAGCATCACTGCAACTATCACAGTATCGGCTACATTAAAATAAGACTGCAAGCATAGCATTACTCCCCCTACCTTCCTGGCATTTCTTAAGTTCTGTAGGGCACAATTCGAAATCGTTAATGCTACATATAAATTTATTTTCATATGGAAAATTAACACAACCCAAAGACAAACACAACATTAGAATGTAACTTTGATGACCTGTCAGTCTATCGACTTTCCTGCGGCTCCTGCAGAGATGCAGGTTCAAGGCAAATGGTGCACAATAAGGTGTGAGGGCTTTCCAGTGGTTCTGCTATCACTGGTATCAAAGGCGTAGTTATTTTTGTTGCTGCCATAACCATCTATTCTAGGCACCTCCCATTCATTTGCCTCCATCCAGCTGACAGGGAGATTAAATGCACTCCAGAGTAAGCACTTCATTTCCCTTTTCTCTGCAGCTGATCCAAAGCTGAATGCCGCACAAGAGTCATGGAAACTGTGGCTGCTCAGCAGCCAGAGGTAATAAGGACAGTCACCTCCTTTGCAATGAGTTTTATAATTTCATGAAAGGGGAATGCGAGATACACATACCTCACATGCTACAGTAGCAACCTCATTTAGTCTCTGAGGTGTCCCTGCATTCTGTAATGTTGCATTAGCCGAGATCCACCGACATTGAGAGATATGCCACTTCATGGCCCCACATATCCCATCGTTAATATATGTATTTTTGCCCTCGCTCCATGGACTTGTAGTTACATGGCCCACAGCTTTGAGTCCCCTTCGCAGCCATTCCACGTTTGCCAACAACATCACAGGGACAATTCTTTTCCCCGATCTCTCTGTCGATCGGTTTTCGATATTTTCATGTTCAACCAGGTATGATTTGTTCTGTCACACCGTGTATCAAATTAAGTGTCTTTCAACCTTTCTGTCTCATGACATGTTTACATTTTTGAGCCCTTGTATCATTCTGTCCATCAATATATTAATATTCCCATCAATCTCTGTTAGCAAATGCGTGCCTCTGTTCCTCAGATAACTGACATATCTCAAAGCACAAATTACACGTCAAGTATATTGATGAGGATATCAACGCTCATCATTCATAGCTGGTATAATGTGATCATCAGTGAAGGAATAATGCTCGCCATTCAATATATTTACAGCTCCCAAATAACATTTTACAGATACTTCAGTGGCAACTTTTTCTCGAGTTGCTCCGACTACCCTGGACTTGCTCATTTCCCATAGGGATAAACTATTTTCATAATGCTGTTACCGTCTTGTCCTTTCTTAAGTTCTGCAAGGCGAAAAATAGAATGACTAAACGTTCTTTTGAAAAAAGAAACACATTTCCATACATATCGCAATGTCTGCATTCAATATCAATTATATTGGTGAGGCGATCAAAGCTGATCATTGATGACAGACATTTTGTGGTCTGCAGAGACAGAATCATGTTTGCCATTCATTTTACCTACAGATCGCCAGAGAATTCTCATTTTAGTGGCAATATTCCCCTTCATCGGCCCCACTATCTCTGTCTTGCTCATTTTCCATAGGAATGCATGATTTTCTTAATGCACGTACCATCTTGCTCCTTTATAAGATCTGTGGGGCACAGAAGAAAATCAATTTAACCTTCTTTCCTAAATCGTTTTTGTCTGGAAATTTAACATGGCCCAACCTCAGCAAACCGCAACTAGAACTCACGTTTTACTAGAGGTCAGACTGTGTCATGTCAACTGGGCCATTCACAACTACAATTGCAATTCAGCTGATACAAAGTACCACACATACGTCACCAAAAGGCTTTCAAGTGGCAGAAAAAAAACGACAGGAAGGTGGCAAAATAACCATAGCAAGCTATACAATTGGTGACACTATTGCACGGTATTAGTTTGTGCTAGTAATATATTGTTCATATTTCAAAGCTTGATATTGGACATGTTTATGAAGCTTTTAGCTATGGTGACGTTGAATGCAGTTACAGATACATACAACAATAACAACAAAAAAATATATTTACGTGGAAACTTTAATATGGCGAAATGTCCAAAGGCAATTAACAAGAGACTTACAAAATGAAATAAAGCAACGAGCCACGTAAGGGTATACAAAGTCAGATGGCAAAATAAATTGGTTAGTTCGCTGGTTTTGACGTCTTACATGAGGAAAGAGATGTAGAGAGGGAGAAATGTTCAGCTAGGGAATTGCAGAACTTAGGACCTCGGCAGCTAATGGCATGGACATCAATATCTTAACAATTGAAATTGAACATATGCAGATGTTTAGTTGCTGAAAAGAGAGGGCATCTAGTTGAGCAAAAACAGGACCAGAGGGAGATCATTCATCTCACCGAGGGCTGGACTTTATGCTGGAGGCGGGGCTCTATGCGCTTGATGAATAGGCATGGGGGAATCCTTCCTTTGCCTATCATTACCCCCAAGTAGTGATCATCTTTTTTTTAATCAAAGCACTGCAGCCTCAAAGCTTCAGGGACCCGGGTTCAATTCTGGGTACTGCCTGTGTGGAGTTTGCAACTTCTCCCTGTCACCGCGTGGGTTTTCCCCGGGTGCTCCGGTTTCCTCCCACCGCCAAAGCCTTGCAGGTGATAGATAAATTAGCCATTGTAAATTGTTCCTAGTGTAGGTAGGTGGTAGGGAATATGGGATTAATGTAGGGTTAGTATAAATGGGTCGTTGTTGATCGGGATAGACTTGGTGGGCCGAAGGGCCTGTTTCAGTGCTGTATCTCTAAATAAATAAATAAATAAATCCTTGGACGCCGTCCCTTTAAAGACAGGGACTCGACCTCCAAGAACTGCCCGCCAATCAGTGGGCAGGCAGCTCAGGAGTATTGGCAGCACCACCGGAGCTGTGGGCAATGCCGGTACTGCAGAGGGTTTTGACCCAGGCCCAGAGCTGGAACTCCGGATCAGAGGTAGGTTAGGCTGGCTCGCTGCTGCCTGTCTGGAAATTCCTGGCGGTGGGCTCGCGTTAGGGGTTGCTTGTGCACTTTGTGAACGTTGACGGGGTTATAGTTGTTCCTGTTGGGCTCCTCTGGAAGCCACAAATTGACCAGGAATGCAATGCTTCACAGATCACAATAGTCCCTCGGTCTTTCCAACTATCTTTTGCTGTCTTTCTGTCTCTAGCATTGTAAGCCAAATTTCTCCAACTCTCTGCCCCGTGTACCAAAGTAGGGTTATTATTTGCATCTCCATCTCCGTATCTGTCTTTCGACATACCTCTATTTCTACTCTCTGTCAAGATATGTGTCTCTCGGGCTACTGATGTTTCCCTCTCTCTCAGACACAAAGCCATCATTGTCCATTAATAAGAATAATGATGCTATCAAAGTTCATCATTATTGACTGGTATTTTACTATCATTAGTTCAGTATATCCAACGCACTGCCCAGACATTTTTGCAGACATTTCAGCAGCAACAGTTCTTCGAATCAATTTTTCTATCACACTATCTTGACCAGTTACAAAAATAAACGCTAAAACTTTATTTCTGCCTTTACCTTCTTTGCACTGCTTAAGATCTGTAAGGCACAATAGAAAACCAGTAAACATTCTTTCCAACTCCATTTCTTGCGGACATGTAACGCAACCTAATGACAGCAAAGGCAAACTCAGGGCTCCACTGTGACAAGAGGTCTGTTCATTTCACTTGAAGTGATCATGCAGAAACACAGCTTCAGGTTATATGCTGCAAATGTATTATTCAGTTCCCAACGGTAACACCAGTACCTTTCCCATGCTTCTTTGACATCCCAAGATTTGTAGTTATGTGACGTGATGCTATGACACACTGCAACAATTTACTCCTCTTAATCAATACCTTGCTCACGATAAGTGTATAACCAATTTGCCCAGTCTCATTCCTTTGTCGGTGGTGTCATCGAGAAATACGTTGGCATCCAGAGCGTTTGACCAGTTTCTTTGAAGTGAATTGCCTGTCCACCAACAGGCGCAACATTTAGTCATTGATCCAGTGCCCATTATCTACTAAATTCATGATGTGTAGTTGGATGGCCCATTGACATTGATCCATCAGCCGAAATTAAACGATAATTGCAGTGGTCTAGTTGTCAGTTTCAAGGCACAACCGGCCTTTCACATTTAGAAATCCAATATTGGATATCGAAGTGCAGTAGTCTTCTGGTTGGACCAGGTTTGAAGCGTGATCATTCTATAAGGTAAAGGTGAATTCAGCCATTGCATGGTCCATACTCTTGGACTCTGGGTAGTTAGCAGAAGCCTGTGGCTCCAGGACAGCGTAGCATTTTTGAGCTTCTTCCATTTAGAAGGGTGGAATAATGACAGCTCATTGGTCTTGCAGCCAACTGTTCTACACTGTGTGAATATCAAAGACCAAGGGATTTGGCTCAAAGACATTATCTGGGGTCATTTTCTGATGAATTAATCTGGTAAGGAAAAGTGTTCTGTGGATTACGTGAGTCTCTACACCAACTGACTCCTGTCTGAAATCAATAATCTCCAAAATATACATGGATCCCACTCCTGACATGACATGTTACACGAGTCCACAGATTCTGAGCCATCCTTTCTCCTTTATTCGAACAATATGATTGTATTTTTCCTTTAAAAATAACAACACAAGCAAAAGCCAATAGGATGCAGCTTTAAAGTGTTTCCAATGTTCTTGAAAATCTTTCTCCATTGCTTCGCTGGCAGTGGTTGGACCACCACCACTACCGTTGCAAGGGATTCTTAAGGGGTAGGTTCATGAAGGATCAATACATTTAATCTAATTTGCAAGGCTTCTTAAATGGGTATTCAGATAATTCTTAAATGTGGCATTCTTTAAAATGCAATTCCAGCACTCCACTTGGTTCAGAGCCCTAATCAGCATGTGACGGCAGAACAGCTCTGAAACACCTTAAGCCCATTGGTCAGTCTGCCTTGTTTTCCCAATGGATATCAAAGCAGATATATAAATCGTTCAAAATTTTATGTCCATCTGTCTAATATACCTGTTCATCGGCATATATCTGACTGTGGGTATTTCGACTGATGGATGGATGTCTTTAGCATTCTGACTATCAACTTTCAGTTCCTCTGTCTTCGTGGTATCTTCGACCAGGTGGTCGAAGTTTCAGTGGGGGAGCATTTCGTGAGCAGTGACCATAATTCCATAAGTTTTAAGGTACTTGTGGATAAGGATAAGAGTAGTCCTCGGGTGAAGGTGCTAAATTGGGGGAAGGCTAATTATAACAATATTAGGCAGAAACTGAAGACATTAGATTGGGGGCGGCTGTTTGAGGGTAAATGAACATCTGACATGTGGGAGTCTTTCAAACGTCAGCTGATTAGAATCCAGGACCAGCATGCTCTTGTGAGGAAGAAAGAGAAGTTTGGCAAGTTTCGGGAAGCTTGGATAACACGGGATATTGTGAGCCCAGTCAAAAAGAAAAAGGAAGCATTTGTAAGGGCTCTAAGGCTAGGTACAGACGAAGCACTTGAGGAATATAAAGACAGTAGAAAGGTATTTAAGCAAGGAGTTAGACGGCTAAAAGGGGTCATGATAAGTCATTGGCAAACAGGATTAAGGAAAATTCTAAGGCTTTTTATACATATGTAAAGAGCAAGAGGGTAACCAGGGAAAGGGTTGGCCCACTTAAGGACAGAGATGGGAATCTATGTGTGGAGCCAGAGGAAAGGGGCGAGGTGCTAAATGAGTACTTTGCATCAGTATTCACGAAAGAGAAGGGCATGGTGGATGATGAACCTAGGGAAGGGAGTGCAGATAGTCTCAGTCATCTCATTATCAAAAAGGAGGAGATGTTGGGTGTCTTGCAAAGCATTAAGGTAGATAAGTCGACAGGGCCTGATGGGATCTACCCTAGAATACTGAGGGAGGCAAGGGAGGAAATTGCTGGGGCCTTGACAGAAATCTTTGCATCTTCATTGGCTGCAGGTGAGGTCCCAGAGGACTGGAGAACAGCCAATGTTGTTCCTTTGTTTAAGAAGGGTGGCAAGGATAATCCAGGAAATTATAGGCCGGTGAGCATTACATCAGTGGTAGGGAAACTATTGGAGAGGATTATTCGGGACAGGATTTACTCCCATTTGGAATCAAACGAACTTATTAGCGCAGAACAGCATGGTTTTGTGAAGGGGAGGTCTTGTTTTTGTAATTTGATTGAGTTTTTTGGGGAAGTGATGAAGATGATTGATGAAGGAAGGGCAGTGGATGTTATCTATATGGACTTCAGTAAAGCCTTTGACAAGGTCCAGCATGGCAGACTGGGACAAAAGGTGAGGTCACAGGGGATCGGAGGTGAGCTGGCAAGATGGGTAGAGAACTGGCTCGGTCATAGAAGACAGAGGGTATCAGTGGATTGGTGTTTTTCTGAATGGTGGGATGTGACTAGTGGTATTCCGCAGGGATCAGTGCTGGGACATTTGCTGTTTGTAGTATTTATAAATGATTTGGAGGAAAATGTAGCTGGTCTGATTAGTAAGTTTGCGGATGACACATAAATTGGTGGTGTTGCGGATAATGATGAGGATTGTCAGGGGATACAGCAGGATATAGATCGGTTGGAGACTTGGGCGGAGAAATGGCAGATGGAGTTTAATCCGGACAAATGTGAGGCAATGCATTTTGGATGGTCTAATGCAGGTTGGAGGTTTACAGTAAATGGCAGAACCCTTTGGAGTATTGACAGGCAGAGAGATCTGGGCGTCCAGGTCCACAGGTCACTGAAAGTGGCAACGCAGGTGGATAAGTAGTCAAGAAGGCATACGGCATGCTTGCCTTCATCGGTCGGGGCATAGAGTATAAAAAATTGGCAAGTCATGTTGCAGCTATACAGAACGTTAGTTCGGCCACACTTAGAATATTGCGTGCAATTCTGGTCGCCACACTACCAGAAGGACGTGGGGGCTTTGGAGAGGGTACAGAGGAGGTTTGCCAGGATGTTGCATGGTCTGGAGGGCATTAGCTCTGAGGAGAGGTTGGATAAACTCGGATTGTTTTCACTGGAACGACGGAGGTGGAGGGGCGACATGATAGAGGTTTCCAAAGTTATAAGCGGCATGGACAGAGTGGATAGTCAGAAGCTTTTTCCCAGGTTGGAAGGGTCAGTTACTAGTGTTACTAGTTTAAGGTGCGAGGGCAAAGTTTAGAGGGGATGTGCGAGGCAAGACTTTTTCACAGAGGGTGGTGAGTGCCTGAAACCTGCTGCCAGGGGACGTGGTGGAAGCAGATATGATAGCGACGTTTAAGAGACATCTTGACAAATACATGAATAGGAAGGGAAAAGAGTGATATGGGCCCCGGAAGTGCAGAAGGTGTTAGTTTAGGCAGGCATAAAAATCAGCGCAAGCTTGGAGGGCCGAATGGCCTGTTCCTGTGCTGTACTGTTCATTGTTCTTTGTTCTTTGTATGCATTCCTCCCGCCTGTCAATGCTTTTGTCTGTCTGTATCTTCTTGGTTCTCCAATGTATCGCATTATATGTATGTTTGTTTCTCTTACTCCGTGTCTCTCTTCCCATTGACGCTTGCATAAAACTCAGTTTCTCTCTGTGTGACTATGTTTGTGTCCGTCTTTGTGTCTGCAGATTTTCTTTTCTTTTTTCTCTATCATTCTCTCTATTTGCCCGTTCTTGCACCCTTGTACCTTCATATGTCTATCAAAATTCATTGCTAAGTATAAGTGTTAGGCGTTACAGGCTCATTATAGATGTCGGGTATTCTACACTCAGTACCATTGGATTGGTGCTTACCATTTGATATAGCTGCAGACCTCCACAGGTTTCTCACGTACATTTCTACAGCAACAGGTCGTCGCTTCAATTCTATCATCATCGCCTCATCCAGCTTTACATCAGTATGCACTGATTTTCTTAAGGTACTTACTAGCGTGTTCCTTCTTATGATCTGTAATGCAAAAAAGAATATTATTAGACATTCTTTACACCATCCTTTGCAGAGGGAAAATCAACACAGATAAAAGTTAAGAAACCAAAATTCGCGAAACAGCTTTGATGAGAATTCGAGCTATGTCATGACAAATGCACAAGTGTACACCACTAACGCCAAGGAAACGTGATAGGTCAGACCTAATGGTTCTATGGGCAGAAAATAAGAAGAGGCATTTTAGGCAGAAGCTCTGCAATCTGCTGCAATGTAAGATGGGAACCAACAACTTAGCAGTTTCGTTTAAAGCCTTCAAAGCCACAATTGGCAAATGGCCCCACAGGGAACCTTGTCCCAGTTTTGCTGAAGTGCAACCTGCCCTCTGGAATATGCACCTCCCGCTCCAGAATTAGTCCCGAAGCTCCAAATATCTGAAAACCCTTCCACCTACACCCGGCCTGAAGCAAAACATTGACCATCCTAATCTTCCTATTTTTGATCTTGGTAAGACAAGGCAAATGGAGGCGTCCATATATACATGTCTTTTACAATCAGTAGTGAAATAATGGTCCACATCGTACATTATACCTACCGCACTCTGAGACATTCCTGTACATTTTAGCAGCAACAATTCCTGGAATCACTGTTAACATCAGAGAGTCTCTGCTTGTTTTGAAAAGCAACATTACTTTAATTACCTTCCTTGCACTTCTTACAATCTGTAGAGCATAACCGACAACCAGTAAAATATTTTCAAAGCCTTTTTTTATGGACAGGTAAGACAGCCAAATCTTAGCAAAGCGAAAGTCAGGAGTACTTGCATGAGAGGACTTTCTACTTCACGCCTAGCAGATCATGCAGCTTTAATCCACGTGTCCAAAATTAAGATTGAATTCCTCCCTCGCAGTGTTAGGGCAGACAACGCACGCCCCAAACTACTTAAATATTTCCCTCACTCTCTCTCCTTTCGTTCCCTCTCTCTTGCCTAAATTGTACTACCGCTGCACGCCCTGGAGAGCAGGAGAGCCCGGCCTCGAAGCTATCCCCACTCCCCCGACACCCCACCCCCCAAAGCCAGAAATGAGGGGGGGGGGGGTGCTTCATCTAAATATTTAAATGCAAAATAATAATATTACGTAAATTGACTGATCTGCAGGCGGCGGCCGGCCGACATCGATTTAACGGCAGCCCAATGCAGTTCGTGTGCATTTGGAACTCCATACGGCGTTCTAACGTGTGAAACTGGAAGCAACGGGGGCGGGGGGTACATTTTGAAAGGCAGGAGGGATGAGGGAGCAGGGGGAACACATTTTATTGGCTGTGGGAATGATGAAAAGGGGTTGAAGGGCAAAAGTCAGAAGATTGCGACAGAAGGCTCCGGTAGGAAATAACCTAAGTTTTGTTAATATTGGGCAATGAAATGACCATTGCAGGTTGGAGAAGGGCATCCATACCCTAATTATGTGTTTAAAAAATAACGCATAATGTACCTTTAAACATTCAAATCTCTGTTCAGGGTTTAAAACCCTTTCAAAATGGTGCTATTGCCTGCGTGGCAGCGTAGAAGGCTGCTGCCGTGGACGCGGTGGCCGCCCGCTCTCCATCATCAGGGGCAGCTGCACCGCCCCTCTGTTTAAATACGCCCCTGTGCGAAATATTGTGTAGGCCTGTGCAGCGGCAATTCCATGTCGGAAGGCATGAAAAAAATCAACCCTATCTCTCCGGCTCACTCCTCCTCACTCGATATCACTCACTTCACAAAATGTCAGGATATTAAACCGTGGGAAATTGGAAAGTGGAGTTCTTGTGTTCACACCATAGCCTTTTTTCTCTAGTCACAAACGTCAAGTAAACCTTGGCCCAGCTGATGCCAGTATAAAACGCTACCCAAGTATGCACTTTATCCTCCTTTTCTCCAGTTGATCCTGAGCTGAGCCCTCACAGGAGCCCTGGAAGGGCTGTCACCTCCATTCCGTTATTAGTTATTATTGCTTGAAACGGGAAGGCACCCGCCACACAGCTTACAATCTGCAACAAAATGCTCAATCCCTGCTTGCATTGATTCAGCGAATTTGCTTTACATGTGTTTCTCCGAATTTACAGACTGTGCCCATCAATGGCCACACACACCATGTAGCAGCAATACCCATCCCCTGATTACCTTACAACCCAAGATTTGTAGTTACATTAACCGATGCTATGAGATAATTCCCAACACATTGCTTCAACGACTTCTTGGTAAATTTAGATTGATCAAATTGTCCAGTCCTGTTCCTTTGCCTATGGTGTTACCGGAACATAGTTGGCATGCAGAGAATCTTGCCAGTTTCTCTGCAGTGAATTGCCTTTCGACCGACAGGATCAACATTTAGGCTTTCATCCAGTGCCAATGATCTACCGAATTCATGACTTGGGGTGAGATGGCCCATTCAGTGGTCCATCATCAGAAAATCTGCAATGCCTGGAGCGGACGAAGTGTCAATTTGAAAGCACTGCCTTGCAGTATTTATAAGTTAAGCATTTGACGGCAGACTGCAATATCCTTATTGTAAGACCAGGCGATGAACCTAAAAAAAAACCCCATAAAGTAAAGGTACTTCAACCCATGAGCAGATCTTACTATTTCACACTGGGTAGTTAGCCGAAACATCTGGCCCCAGCATAGCAGAGGCCTTTAAAACATATTTTGCGAAGAAGGATGTCACAAGGACAACGCTTCTGTCTTGCAGCCAACGTGACATCGCTGTGCCTCCATGAAAGAATCCAAGTCATTCCCTGGTGTCATTTTCTGATGAATCAATCTTGTTTGGAAAAGTCGTATGTGGATTTCGTGAGCCTCGATGCTGACCCACTTCTTTGTTAATGCAATAATCTGTCTGATTTTGTGCGTTCCAGTAAAATTGGGGGTTCAACGCCTCTTTATGAGTCTCAGTTATTTATATGCTCCTCCGTTTCAGAGAAGTTGAGTAATGCTGAAAATAGAGACATGTTGTCGAAACTTCTCGCCTTGTCCAATCTGAAAGAATACCAATGTAAGGGAAGGCAACCACCTGATACTATATGACAAAGAAGTGTTGATTGGTTGGCAAGTGAACTCTGTTTGGTAAAGGCGTTGTCGTGGAGAATGCAACCGTTTATTGTGACTGACAGTAAACTGGCAAGCTTCGCCTGGAATTTAAGCCAGGAACATTGACTCTGATTGGTCAAGGGACTGTACTGAGGATTGAACCTGCGAATGGCTGTCACTTATTTTGCTGAGCTGAAACAGGTGCAATGCGTACACATGTTCTTTCTGTCCGCAAAGAACAGGGCCCTTTGTATAAAAATACATGTAGCTTGGAGGACATGCAAATACGAAACCAAGTGATAATCTTAAATTGGCTGTCAGTGTAATTATTCACACACTGAGCATTATTTAACAAATGATGTCCAATCGTGGAATCACATCTAGTGTTGGACACGGTGGCCAACATATGCATAAGAGTATTAATCTTTCCCTCTGTCTGCCAATGTCTATAGCTGAAAGTCTATAAATAAGTTATGCTTATCTGTCTACAATCTGTGTTTTTTCCACTTACATGTGTTTGAGAGTCTCTCTACCATGTATGTATGTCTTTGTCTTTCAGACTATTCATTTCCATTTTCCTTCTGAGCCTTAATTAATGCTTTTATCCCTACCTGTGGATGTTTTTATGTGTCTTTCTCATCCTAGTCACTAATTTTATTGAATTTTGTTTATATGGCTGTTTCTCCTATGCACTGACTCTCTGTGCCTTGACTCTTGCCTATCACTCTGTCTCTCCAAGTATAAATATGGTTGTGTCTGTTGCGCTATCCACTGCTGTATGATCTTAGCCGTCACTCTGACTATTGACCTGTTCTTGTCCCTTTGTAACTTTATCTGTCTATCAAAGTGCAACGTTAAGAATAACAGCGAGTCTTCCAACGCCCATAGAAGTTGGCAGCCATGTTACACTCAATGGTGCTCGCCAATATTGCTGATGTTCAGTTCATTAGCAGCAGTTCCCCATTCAATCGTATCATCATAGTATTGTCCAGCTTTACGTAGGAATGCATAGACTTCGTTACTGCACTAACCATCCTGTTCCTTCTTCAGATCTGCAGGACAAAAACATATAATTATTATTAAACATGCTTTCCTAAAAAATTGATGGATAGTCAAGTAAGAGAGACCAATGTTACCAGGCTAAAACTCATGGCACAGCTTTGACACGAAATCTGTTAATTTTATGTCAAATGGATCATTCTGTGACACCATTCAAGGGCACATGGTGCACACGGACAGCCTTATTATGCCAAGGAAGGATAACCGTTCAGAAGTAAGTTAGTAACGGTAGAAAATACGAAGAAGCATAACGGGTGGAAACTTGAGAATCCGTGGCATTTTACGCTGGTTCACAACAATCTGCCAGTTGAGTTTGAAGATGTTCCAACCAGTGAACTGCCTCACAGGGACAGCAGTCCCAGTCCTGCTGAGGTGCAAGCTGGCCTTTTTGAATTGGTGCCTCCTGCCACCAAAGCGGGTCCAAAAACACCAGGAATCAGAAGTCCATCCCCAGGGCAAACATTGATCCTGCTTATCTCCCTATTTCTGCTCTTGCTAGTGCACCATGCTGAGAGTAATCCAGACATTACTCTCTTCGTGGTTCTACTTTTGAACCTACGTCCCTGGCTCCGGAAAATCCGGCAATAAGAGTACAACATCTGCTCTCTCTATGTCGTTAGTACTGTCCTCTATCACAATGACGAGCTCACTCCCTTCCCCTGAAGAATAATGAGCACTCTCCCCATGATGTCTATTGCTGTGGATCGAGTATGCACCACAGCATGCAGGAATCACAATGCTGCTTACCACAATACCGATTTATCTCTCTGACTTCGGAATCTCCGATATCGATTGCATTTCTAATCTTTGCTGTTCCTTCCTATGCTTTCCAGTGCACATTGATGCCATGGTCTTGAGTGCACTCCTCCAAGGTCATCCCATTCCCAGCATTCTCCAATGCAGAGTACCCTTATGAGATTGGCAGAAACCACGATGACTCCTGTTCACCATGCCTCTTCCTAATCAGTTAGCATCTAGCCCGAGGTCTGACTGAAAGTGGGGCGGTAACATCTTTGCATGTACCATGCAGGAAAATGCCATTGTTGTTCATGCTCAGCAGTGAGTGCAGTTGCCCCTCAAACTCGGAGATATTGAGCTGGATGTCAAGCAGCTGGCGACGCTTCCTACACGTGCCCCATGCCCCCACCCACCCCCCCCCCCCCCCGCCCCGCTGCCACACCCTGTGCAAAAATTGCAAGCAACAGTTCTCAGCTGTCGGATCATGGTCTAATATCGCATTATTGCCTCTATTAGAACGTAATTAGTACCTAACTTAAATCATTAATTTTAATCATACATCTAGACCTGCACAATGTTTATATTCTTCCTATGAGTTCATTGACTGTTGTAGCCTAGAAAGCCCCTAGTTTGAACGAAATACCTTGTTTCAAGGTCGAACAGGGGAAATGCTCAGCAAAAAAAAATTACCTGCTTTACTCTAAACTCAGACTTTTATTTTTTTATTTCAGTTTGTACTCTCAGCTCCCGCACTACTTCAATGTCCACTCTCCCGCTCGATTCCCATTTATTCATAGTTCTTTTCTGACTCTCAGTCCACGCTCTTTTAAAATCTCCATTTATGGTTTCTCTATCCATATTTCTCATTCAAACAGTTGCCCTTTAATAATCTGCGTTTCAGCCACTTTTTAGAGTTCAAATAAGACTATGTGCCATATTGTTTAGCGATTTCTGTTTCTCCTGAAGCTCTACTGTGTATGCTTCACCGGCTGTGGATAGCAACCCGCCCCCCACCCCCCCGACCCCCGCAGCAGGCTCCCCCCGCACCCCCCGCCTCACTCCATAGTCTAGTCGTGATTATCTTTTCAGTAGATCATCCTTAGTGTTCCATATCCTACAGGTAAATGAAAATTTTCTTAAAAGTCCATGCACGTTCTCGGGGATCAGGTAGAGTATCAATACTCCTTAAAGTTGCCATACTGACACTCGATCACCCTGCTAATTATACCCTCCAACAAAATAAAATTATCGCTTCTAGTGGCTAGATTGACAAACACCACCACGAAAGATGGATTTTTGTCCCAATGCTGGACTGGTCTACTGAAGGTACGTAGATCTGTCAGTAGCTGAAATTAAAGCCCCAGAAGGCATTCCTTCTCTCAGGTAGGGCATTACTGCATACAAGCAAAATCTTTTCTTTTCAAGCAGACCACGGCATTTCCATTCCTTTCATCTATTTGAGACTTTACAGTGCCAAATACAATTCATACATTTGAATTTTGCACAGCGGAATCATGGCTGAAGTGTTGTCCATGAGTACCGTATTATTACATGACACTTGTACCGGGTGCAAGAAAATAGCTTCCACTGCGTACTAGAGGTTTTGGTGCCTTTACCTATCTGAGCCCGGTGGTACAGGTGACCGATCGTGTAGCAATTTGCGGGATAAATCATTGGAAGTAAACAACAATGCCTCAAAAGGTCCCATAATTCTCTGCACTCCTCGTGGTGGTCAGGTCTTTTTGTATTGCACCATATTGACCTGAGGCTTCATCACACGGTTTCCTATATGGCAACATAGGGATTTATTTTCTGAGGAAAGCACACTAAGATGAGAAGAATCTAAATCAGGAAACAAAAATTAGATTATTGAAAACCCCATGTTCTCAGATTTACAGAAAGTAAAACTTTGAGAGTGAGTGAAGAGTTGGATTGAGAGAGGGGGCGATAAGAAATAGATGAAAAAAAAGTTTGCAAACCTCAATCTCCAATTAAAGTCTGGCAGAATGAGGCTCTCCAGATCCAACATTGCATTTACAGTCGCAGATGGGATGTGATGAACTAATTAAGAACATTCAATTATTAAAAATTAACTTACAGCAGCTGGCATTAGTCCTACCATTATCTGGCAAGCTTTGCTTATAAATAAAGGTTACACACAGAAAGATTACGCATTTACAAGACTCCCATTTCAGAAGCAATCGATTGTGAATGAACAGAAATATTCCCAAGAGTGAATTCTGTATATCAGCCGCTGAACAACACAAGTGCGAACACAAGAAACTGCTGTCTGTTATATTCAATAATGTCCCTGAAATTACGACAAATATCGGTGTATGCATCTGTGTCTCTGCTTCACAAGACCTGCCGACCTCATCATGGTTGCGTATTTATGTCCATAGAACATATAACATTGCAGCACAGGACAGGCCCTTCGGCCCTCGATGTTGCGCCAACCTGTGAAACCATCTGACCTAAACTATTCCATGTTCATCCATATGTCGATCCAATGACCACTTAAATGCCCTGAAAGTTGGCGAGTCTACTACTGTACAGGCAGGGCGTTCCACGCCCCGACTACTCTCTGAGTAAAGAAACTACCTCTGACATCTGTCTTATATCTATCACCCCTCAACTTAAAGCTATGTCCCCTCGTGTTTGCCATCACCATCCGAGGAAAAAGACTCTCACTATCCACCCTATCTAACCCTCTGATTATCTTATATGTCTCTATTAAGTCACCTCTCCTCCTCCTTCTCTCTAACGAAAACAACCTCAAGTCCCTCAGCCTTTCCTCGTAAGACCTTCCCTCCATGCCAGGCAACATCCTAGTAAATCTCCTCTGCACCCTTTCCAAAGCTTCCACATCCTTCCTGTAATGCGGTGACCAGAACTGCACGCAATACTCCAGGTGCGGCCGCACCAGAGTTTTGTACAGCTGCAGCATGACCTCGTGGCTCCGAAACCCGATCCCCCTAATAATAAAAGCTAACACACCATATGCCTTCTTAACAGTCCTATTTACCTGTGTGGCAACTTTCAGGGATTTATGTACCTGGACAACAAGATCTCTCTGCTCATCTACACTACCAAGAATCTTCCTATTAGCCCAGTACTCTGCATTCCTGTTACTCATTCCAAAGTAAATCACCTCACACTTTTCCGCATTAAACGCCATTTGCATTCACTCAGCCCAGCTCTGCAGCCTATCTATGTCCCTCTGTAACCTACAACATCCTTCGGCACTATCCACAACTCCACCGACCTTCGTGTCATCCGCAAATTTAATAACCCACCCTTCTACACCCTCATCCAGGTCATTTATAAAAATGACAAACAGCAGTGGCCCCAAAACGGATCCTTGCGGTACACCACTAGTAACTAAACTCCCGGAAGAACATTTGCCATCAACCACCACCCTCTGTCTTCTTTCAGCAAGGCATATCTAATCCAAAGCACTAAATCACCTTCAATCCCATACTTCTGTATTTTCTGCAATAGCCTACCGTGGGGAACCTTATCAAACGCCTTACTGAAATCCATATACACCACATCCACAGCTTTACCCTCATCCACCTGTTTGGTCGCCTTCTCAAAAAACTCAATAAAATTTGTGAGGCACGACCTACCCTTCACAAAACCGTGCTGACTATCTCTAATGAACTTATTATTTTCAAGATGGGGCGGCACAGTGGTTAGCACCGCAGCCTCACAGCTCCAGGGACCTGGGTTCGATTCTGGGTACTGCCTGTGCGGAGTTGGCAAGTTCTCCCTGTGTCAGCGTGGGTTTCCTCCGTGTGCTCCGGTTTCCTCCCACATGCCAAAGACTTGCAGGTTGATAGGTTAATTGGCCATTATAAATTGCCCCTAGTATAGGTAGCTGGTAGGGAAATATATAGGGACAGGTGGGGATGAGGTAGGAATATGGGATTCGTGTAGGATTAGTATATATGGGTGGTTGATGGTCGGCACAGACTTGGTGGGCTGAAGGGCCTGTTTCAGTGCTGTATCTCTAAACGAAAAACTAAAACTATATCCTATCTCTTATAACCTTTTCCAACATTTTACCCACAGCCGAAGTAAGGCTCACAGGTCTATAATTACCAGGGCTGTCTCTACTCCCCTTCTTGAACAAGGGGACAACATTTGCTATCCTCCAGTCTTCCGGCATTATTCCTGTCGACAATGACGACATAAAGATCAAAGACAAAGGCTCTGCAATCTCCTCCCTGGCTTCCCAGAGAATCCTAGGATATATCCCATCTGGCCCAGGGGACTATTCTATTTTCACACTTTCCAAAATTGCTGACACCTCCTCCTTGTGAATCTTAATCCCATCTAGCCTAGTAGTCTGTATCTCAGCAATCTCCTCGACAACATTTTCTTTCTCTACTGTAAATACTGACGTAAAATATTCATTTCCCGCTTCCCCTATCTCCTCTGATTCCACACACAACTTCCCACTACTATCCTTGATTGGCCCTAATCTAACTCTAGTCATTCTTTTATTCCTCATATATCTAAAGAAAGCCTTAGGGTTTTCCTTGATCCTATCCGCCAATGACTTCTCGTGTCCTCACCTTGCTCTTCTTAGCTCTCCCTTTAGATCCTTCCTGGCTAGCTTGTAACTCTCAAGCGCCCTAACTGAGCCTTCACTTCTCATCCTAACATAAGCCTTCTTCTTCCTCTTGACAAGCGCTTCAACTTCTTTAGTAAACCACGGCTCCCTCGCTCGACAACTTCCTCCCTGCCTGTCAGGTACATACTTATCAAGGACACGCAGTAGCTGCTCCTTGAATAAGCTCCACATTTCGATTGTGCCCATTCCCTGCAGTTTCCTTCCCCATCCTATGCATCCTAAATCTTGCCTAATTGCACCATAATTTCCTTTCCCCCAGCTATAATTCTTGCCCTGTGGTATATACCTGTCCCTGCCTGTCGCTGAGGTAAACCTAACAGAATTGCGATCACTATCACCAAAGTGCTCACCTACATCTAAATCTAACACCTGGCCAGGTTCATTACCCAGTACCAAATCCAATGTGGCATCGCCCCTGGTTGGCCTGTCTACATACTGTGTCAGAAAACCCTCCTGCACACACTGGACAAAAACTGACCCATTGAAAGTACTCGAACTATAGTATTTCCAGTCAATATTTGGAAAGTTAAAGTCCCCCATAACAACTACCCTGTTACTCTCGCTCCTGTCGAGAATCATATTCGCTATCCTTTCCTCTACATCTCTGGAACTATTCGGAGGTCCATCGAAAACTCGAAACAGTGTGACCTCTCCTCTCCTGTTTCTAACCTCGGCCCATACTACCTCAGTAGACGAGTCCTCAAACGTCCATTCTGCCGCCGTAATACTCTCCTTGATTAACAATGCCACACGCCCCCCTCTTTTACCATCTTCTCTGTTCTTTCTGAAACATCTAAATCCCAGAACCTGCAACATCCGTTCCTGTCCCTGCTCTACCCATGTCTCCGAAATGGCCTCAACATCGAGATCCCAGGTACCAACCCATGCTGCAAGCTCACCCACCTTATTCCGGATGCTCCTGGCGTTGATTTAGACACACTTTAAACCAAGTTCTTGCTTGCCAGTGCCCACTTGCGTCCTTGTAACCTTATCCCTGACCTCACTACTCTCAACATCCTGTACACTGGAACTACAATTTAGGTTCCCATCCCCCTGCTGAATTATTCCCCCCCCCCGAAGAGCACCAGGATATTGGTACCCCTCTGGTTCAGGTGAAGACCATCCTGTTTGTAGAGGTCCCACCTTCCCCAGAAAGAACCCCAATTATACAGGAAACCAAAACCCTCCCTCCTACACCATCCCTGCAGCCACGTGTTCAACTCCTCTCTATCCCTATTCCTCGCTTCGCTAGCACGTGGCACGGGCAACTACCCAGAGATAACAACTCTGTTTGTTCTCGCTCTAAGCTTCCACCCTAGCTCCCTGAATTTCTGCCTTAAATCCCCATCTCTCTTCCTATCTATGTCGTTGGTGCCTATGTGGACCACGACTTGGGGCTCCTCCCACTCCCCCTTAAGGATCCCAAAGACACGATCTGAGACATCACGAACCCTGGCACCTGGGAGGCAACACATCAACCGTGAGTCTCTCTCGTTCCCACAGAACCTCCTATCTGTTCCCCTAACTATGGAGTCCCCAATGACTAATGCTCTGCTCCTCTTCCCCCTTCCCTTCTGAGCAACAGGGACAGACTCTGTGCCAGAGACCTGTACCCCATTGCTTCCCTCTGGTACGTCAACCCCCCAACAGTATCCATAACGGTATACCTGTTGTTGAGGGAAACGGCCACAGGGGATCCCTGCACTGCCTGCTGGTTCCCTCTCCTTCTCCTGACGGGAACCCATCTACCTACTTTTTTCCTGAGGTGTGAGTACCTCCCTATAACTCCTCTCAATAACCCCCTCCACCTCCCGAATGATCCGAAGTTCATCCAGCTCCAGCTCCCTCACGCAGTTCTCGAGGAGCTGGAGTTGGGTGCACATCCCGCAGATGCAGTCAGCAGCAACCGCTCAAATATGTAACCTCACTTACCCAGCAGTCCCGCGTGCGCTCCACCTATACACGAAAAATGGCTTCCGATTTCTTGGCGCGCTTTTCAAAGCTCTGCTCCCACTGTGTTCTCTCTCTCTCTGTGGCTTCCGATTTCTTGGCGCGCTTTTCAAAGCTCTGCTCCCGCTTCTCTCTCTCTCTCTCTCTCTCCCAGTCGCTTCCGATTTCTTGGCGCGCTTTTCAAAGCTCTGCTCCCGCTCTTCACTCTCTCTCTCTCTGTGGCTTCCGAATTCTTGGCGCGCTTTTCAAAGCTCTGCTCCCGCTGTTCTCTCTCTCTCTCTCTCTCTCTCTGTGGCTTTCGATTTCCTGGCGCGCATTTCAAAGTTCGGCTTCCGCTGTTCTCTCTCTCTCTCTCTCTCTCTCTGTGGCTTTCGATTTCTTGGCGCGCATTTCAAAGTTCGGCTTCCGCTGTTCTCTCTCTCTCTCTCTCTCTCTCTCTCTCTCTGTGGCTTCCGATTTCTTGACGCGCTTTTCAAAGCTCTGCTCCCGCTGTTCTCTCTCTCTCTCTCTCACTCTGTGGCTTCCGATTTCTTGGCGCGCTTTTCAAAGCTCTGCTCCCGCTGTTCTCTCTCTCTCTATCCCAGTGGCTTCCGATTTCTTGGCGCGCTTTTCAAAGCTCTGCTCCCGCTGTTCTCTCTCTCTCTCTCTCCGTGGCTTTCGATTTCTTGGCGCGCATTTCAAAGTTCGGCTTCCGCTGTTCTCTCTCTCTCTCTCTCTCTCTCTCTCTCTCTCTCTCTCTCTCTCTGTGGCTTCCGATTTCTTGACGCGCTTTTCAAAGCTCTGCTCCCGCTGTTCTCTCTCTCTTTCTCACTCTGTGGCTTCCGATTACTTGGCGCGTTTTTCAAAGCTCTGCTCCCGCTGTTCTCTCTCTCTCTCTCCCAGTGGCTTCTGATTTCTTGGCGCGCTTTTCAAATCTCTGCTCCCGCTGTTCACTCTCTCTCTGTCTCTCTGTGGCTTCCGATTTCTTGGCGCGCTTTTCAAATCTCTGCTCCCGCTGTTCACTCTCGCTCTCTCTCTCTCTGTGGATTCTGATTTCTTGACGCGCTTCTCAAAGCTCTGCTCCCGCTGTTCTCTCTCTCTCTCTCTCACTCTGTGGCTTCCGATTTCTTAGCGCGCTTTTCAAAGCTCTGCTCCCGCTGTTCTCTCTCTCTCTCTCCCAGTGGCTTCCGATTTCTTGGCGCGCTTTTCAAAGCTCTGCTCCCGCTGTTCTCTCTCTCTCTCTCCCAGTGGCTTCCGATTTCTTGGCGCGCTTTTCAAAGCTCTGCTCCCGCTGTTCACTCTCTCTCTGTCTCTCTGTGGCTTCCGATTTCTTGGCGCGCTTTTCAAAGCTCTGCTCCCGCTGTTCTCTCTCTCTCTCTCTGTGGCTTCCGATTTCTTTGCGCGCTTTTCAAAGCTCTGCTCCCGCTGTTGTCTCTCTCTCTCACTCTCTGTGGCTTCCGATTTCTTGGTGCGCTTTTCAAAGCTCTGCTCCCGCTGTTCTCTCTCTCCCTCTGTGACTTCCGATTTCTTGGCGCGCTTTTCAAAGCTCTGCTCCCGCTATTCTCTCTCTCTCTCTCTCTGTGGCTTCCGATTTCTTGGCGCGCTTTTCAAAGTTCTGCTCCCGCTGTTCTCTCTCTCTCTCTCTCTGTGGATTCCGATTTCTTGGCGCCTTTTCAAAGCTCTGTTCCCGCTGTTCTCTCTCTCTCTCTGTGGCTTCCGATTTCTTGGCGTGCTTTTCAAAGTTCTGCTCCCGCTGTTCTCTCTCTCTCTCTGTGGCTTCTGATTTCTTGGCGCGCTTTTCAAAGCTCTGCTCCCGCTGTTCTCTCTCTCTCCATATATGTACAAGTTGGGAGCCATTGGAGACGAATGGTGTGATCAACTGCATCAGAGGCAACAGAATGTTCAGCAACGGCGAGGAAGGTATCGTTTGACCTTCTCCATAGTCCTATAGGCTGTTTTTGGTGACATTAACACAGGAGTCTTTCAGTACAGTGGGAATGTCGGAAACCTGTCTGCTGGGATTGAAACCTGGCCTTCAGGGAAATCTGGCCACGAATCTTCAAGACGACAGCAAGTTCAAGGACTTTGGATAGGAACTACGATTGGAAATGAGTGGCAGTTTGGAAGTGGGGCAAGTCAATTGCTTTTTTTTGAGGAGAGTGGAGATGAAGGCTCCTCTTATGGAGAGAGTAACAGAATCAGAGGAGCTAGAACCATTAACAATGTCAAATAAATGGTGAGTTTGAAGGACAAGTTGGATGATCTACAGTTTAGTGGCAGTTGTGTTGAAAGAGTGGGAGGTCGGTCAAAAGAAAAGAATGAACTCAGAGAGGGTATGACGGGAAATATGACAGAAGTAAGAGAAAGGTACAAGTTCAGGGCTAAACAGGGGAATTGTTAGAGGAGGTTTGGACTGATGGGCTCGGAGGGCAGCAGACCAAGTGGAAAGACAGCGAGTATGGTGATGATATTAAATAATGCCCACTGGAACTGGTTATTTAATTCTGCTATCTGAGGCCCACAGTGACAGTCAATCTGTCCACTGATGCATAATTAGATATGAGCATAGGGAAATCAGCTGCCGCCCTTACCCAAGTGAAACATACACATGGTATAAAAACAGTCTCGCCCTTAGGTCCATGCTGATGGTCAGAAGACCTTTATACGCAGTAGCTTCCTCTATGGATGATAAAAATGGGCGACTCACAGCTGTCTGGAAAAGGGCGCTCAAATGCTACATCTCTCTGTCTTTTGGGCATTATGCCTATATCCTGGTAGGATAAAGGCACAAATGTAACAGTCCGCTCAAAGGGTGCACTCCCATGTATGTTGGCACTAATCAGACAGAGGCAGTATCATTGGATCAGATACCTCCACAAGATAGAACACAGTCGCAAGGACCTTCTTTTTGATGAGGTAGCCTGCGCTAGGTGACCATTCGGGCGCCCATAGCTCCACTTCAGGAATGCTTGGAAGTGGGCTCCAAATGCAATGTAACGATTCGAGAGTGACACATACCCCAAAAGACTCCTGCACTACACTTCCTGCCTCTTCCCACTGTTCTGGATAGTCGCCTATCGACGATCCGAACTCTCCCTGCCAGGAGTCTGACTCGCCTTGAAAGTTACAATCCGGGAAATTCTCATCTGTACTCATGCTCCGCAGTGACACCAGCTGTTCTTCAATTTCATAAATACTAAACTTGTGCACAAACAGCTGGAGACACCTCCTACACATGTGGTCACCTAAGGCAACTGATGTTTTCTGAAATTCCGACATGGCAGAGGAATTTCAAGCAACAGATCTCAGCTGCCTAACCGTCATCTAAAATTCTGCATTTTCCCTTTTAGATTCGAGTAATGCCACGTTAAACATGTTAATTTTAATGACTGTTCCGACAACTAACCTGCGTGAATATTATCAAAGAGCTTATTGTCATGTCAATACATTTGAGAAATATTTGATTTTACGATTCCTTGTTGAAATCAGCCAATTTTTATGGTTACAGAAATGTAGAAATTCACACTCACCAATCCCTTACATGCTTTCCCAGGGCGGCGCACATCTATTTTAATCGGTCTTTTTTTCTGCATCTCAGCTCCCGCTCCTTTGACATCTCTGAGCTGACTCTCTGACCTAATTCTTTTTAAATTTATGGCGAAAAGCTCAGTGCAGCTCTTCTTAAATCTTCATTTCTGAATCTTTGCATCTGCATCTGCCTATCCATGCATGTTTATTAAGTGCTGTCTGTCTATCAATGTATTTGTGACCCTTTTTTATGGAATGTGGACGCAACTGACAATCTGATTTATGTGATCTAAAATAATACAAGACATTAAAATAAACCTTACAATGCATGTTTTCAATATTTTCTAGTTTTCATGAAGGTAGTTCTCCATGCTCCACAGTTGGGGAATGTCTATGACAGCTTCCACTGGAAAGGATTTTAATGTTAGGTTCTATAACGATCCACACATTTCCTCTTCGTGTGAGCTTTCTTAGGTTGTCCATATTTTAGCATTCTCTCAATATCTGTAGCTTGCAGTTGATCAAAAAAATCTGTTTATCTGTCTATCTGTCATCCTTCTATGTATGGACTCCAGGCTTGCCTCGGTTCATTTTCTGTGGAAACTTTTATTCATGCCTTTGAGACCTCTAGATTTGAAAATTCTAATTTATTCTTAGCCATCCTCCCAATGTAAGTTGAAGTCTTCCAAAACTCGTGATCCTATTCGCAAGAAATCCCATTACCCCTGTGCTTGCTGATCTGTATTAGTCACCGGTTATGAGACGCCTGGATTTTAAAATTCTCATGCTGCATTTTGAAGCACTTCATTTCCTGGTTCCTCCCTGTCACCTTAATCTGCTCCAGTCCAACAGCCCTCCGACATATCAGTGTCCCTCCATTTCCAGCAATTGTGCATCCCACATTTTCATAATTCCATTGGTGAAGACAACAATTACTAGCGACTTAAGATCTGGAATCCCTCCCCACACCTCCCTGCCTCTTGACTTTGCTTAGCTCCTTATTGTAATTCCTTAAAACATATCTGCTTGAACCAGCTTTTGCCATCATCCACAATATCTCCTTACGTGGCGTGGTGGTGCCACATTTTCTTTCACAGTGCATCTGAAAAGTCCCTTATGAAGATTGATAAGGTCGTAGGAACAAGTTAAGTGCATGTTGTCTTTTTTATGTGTTTCTATGGCTCTATATCAAAAAATAGGTGTGTCACTCTCTCAGCCCATCTTTATTCCTGTTTCTCTCTGTTTCAGGACGTGCACGTGCTTACTCTCTATCGAAGATTGCACGTGTCTCTGTCTTCTTGGGACTCCATCTACCGACATATATGTATTGCTCCATTTCTGCAACTGCTTATCTGCTGACTGACTCCTGCCTTTGCTTCTGTATATCTGTCACTCTGATTCATTTTTTACCACAGTATGCCTGCACTTTTTTCTCTCTGTCACTCTGTATACTGTTGTATGCAAATGTCTCCATCTCTTCACTCTTACTGTGTAAACAATTATCAACATGTATGTCTTTCTGTTGTTGTATGTGTCTGTTTATCGTTCTTTCTAACCACAAGTGTATATTTTCTTTGAGTCTGCATATGTCAATCGATGCAGTTACATTGTCGTCGGGGGCAAGAATGGCCTCGGCCTGCGATGATTTCTTATGTTCCTATATTCTTATGTCCTTGTCTCGCAATCACTGTGACCCTGTCAGTCTGCCGACGCATCTCCCACTTCGTCTGATTCAACGCTCTGCTTCCCTGTGAGCAAAAGTGATTTGGGTATTAATGCTCATCATTTAAAATGCATTACTTCCCTTAGATCTGCCCACAGATCATAGTGCTATAATGTGCAGTTTCGCTATGGAATCAGGCAAATAACAATGCTGCGCAGAAATAATCAATTGGAGAGAGTAAAGTTCAATTATGAGAACAGATACGGCCCAATAGGAAAGGTAAGGCACACCAAAAGAGCTAGATCAGTCTGGATGATGAAAGACGTATGGAATAAGATGAAGCAGGAAAAAAAAAGGTGTGCATGACACAAGTCAGGTGAAAAGAAAAACAAAACACTTGAGATAGAGGCTGAGTATAGAAGATTCAGGATTAAAGTGAAAGAAAAGATAAAGGAGAAGCAGTAAAATAACAGACTGGCAGCCAACATAAAAGGGAATGCAATTGTTTTCTATTGGCGTATAAACAGAAAACTGCTGGTAAAAGAAGGAAGGCCAATTAGAAGCCAATATTGAATTTATGCCTGGAGGCAGTGGAAATGGCAGAATTTCTCAGTATGTGTTTTACATTAGTATTTACCAAGAAGAAGAAGACTCTGCCAAGTTATAATTAATGAACAGGTAGTTGAGACATTGAATGGGCCGAAAATTGATTGCAGAGTTTGAGTGTAATTAAATCTGACAAATCTCATGACTGGATCGGATGTATTCAAGTATACCAAGGCACGTAAACATCTCAGTCGCAGAGGTACTTGTAATAATGTTACAATCTATTTTTTTTTCTAGAGGAGAGTGCCATAGGTCCAGAGAATTAAAGATATTACACCCGTTTTCTCAAAATGTGTCAGCATAAATCCAGCACAATTAGAGGACAGTCGGTTAAACCTTGGAAGCGGGGTAGCTTTTAGAAACGTTAGTCTGGTACCAAATTAATAGTCTCTTGACAAATGTGGATTAATTAACTGAAGCCAGTTTTACAATTAGATGCAATAAAGTGTTGATGAGGTTAACATCGCTGCTTCTGTGTACCTGGACTTCAAAACAGGTTAAATAAAGTGCCATATAACAGGCTTTTAAACAAAGGTGAAGTGCATGGAATAAAAGAGACAGTGGGAACATGGATACGAGAAAGGCAGAATGACAGGGAATAGTGACTATCGTTTGTTTTTTGGACTGGTGGACTGTATATACAGGTACAGCAGTGTTCCTGATCTTTATTAATGGCCAGGACCTGGATGTACAGGTCTCAATTTCAAAATTTGCACATGACGCCAGTCTTCTAAGCATTGATATGTGTGAGGATAATAATGATGGACTTCAAGAGCACAGAAGCAGACTGGTAGAATGGATGGACAAGTGGAAGATCAAACTTCACGCAGAGAAGTGTGGTGTGATAAATGTTGATAGGAAGAACAAGAAAGGCAATATAAAATAAAGGATGCTGTTATATCGGGCATGTAGGTGCGGAGTACAAGGCAGTAAGTCTGCCCACATCATAGAAGATGGCAGAACAGACTGCGAATTGGGTTAATAGGGTATACAGAATCCTGGTCTTCATAAAGAATGGAAATATGCAACAGGTCTGGCATCATCTGTGGAGAGTGAATGAGGATTCTGTTTTATGTCGACGTTCTAAAAGGACTCTGACCTGAAATATTAGCTGTCTTTTGTCTCCTCAAATGCTTCCGAAACTGCTGAGTAATTACTGTATTTTCTGTTGTTATTTCAGATGTGCAACATCTGCCGTATTTTGATATTTATAAACAGAGGCATACAGTACAGGGGCAAGGAATTTATCATGAATATTTTCAAGACACTCGCTGGGCTCCAATTGGAGTTGATGACTGAGAGGACCTTGCTGGTAACCATTCAAAATGGCGACAACTTTTCCAATGGGGGAATGTGAAGGCAGGGTGTGCAAAAGAGCACCATGCCCTTTGTGAGAGTGTGGAGGGCGGTAGAGTCAATCATGGCTTTCAAAAGGCAATTGGGAAATTGTCTGAAAGGGGACAAATAATACAGGGCTACAGGAAACGGGCAGGGGACGGGAACCATTTGAGTGGAACTTACAGCGAGTTGTCATGGACACGATTAGCAGAATGGCCTCCTTCATTAATTATTCTATGAGTCCATGATTTTAATGGAAATTTCAGTAGGGACGGTTCCTAGCATGATTCTTAAAACCAGTCTCAGCGAGTTTTATGGAGGAACGCAGTGTTTTGGTTACTACTCTTACCATCTTGACTCTTCTTAAGTTCTGTAGGGAACAATAAGCCATCATTAAACATTCTTTCCAAGATCTTAAAGTAGGGACAATTAAGGCAGCCAATGGACAGCGACCCTAAATACAGATTTGATTGGAGGTTGGGTCATCTCATTTCAAATGGACTGTTTGGAAACATCGTTTGTAGGCACACAGCTCATATAACTGCAAGGACTGCTCATATAACACCAAAGAAGGGAAATAGTTAAGTGCGAAGTGTAAAAGCAGCAGGAAGAAATAATTAAGAATCAAACGGCCTCAAAATACTCCAAGTATAAGGCATCGTTGTTATGGTATGCTTTTACAAAAAGCAATGGATTTCTCGTGTATGCAGACCGTTAGATTTGTCAAGTTTTCGACGAGATTATTCATGGTGTCATTAACATCTGCTCATACAAGAAAACACACAACAGAGAGCATGTATAATAAACCTTCAACGTGGTGAAACGTCCCAGTTGTCATCATCGGACATTATTTTAAAATCAAATTCGATCTCGAGACGTTCAAGTTGATATTCGCGCAAATGACAACAAACTTGTTTAAAGGCATAGATTATTATCGGCAGAGCTGGAGAAAGAGAGGTAGAGAAGATGGAAGCGATTTGGTAGGGACTTCCAGGCTTTCGGGCGTTAGCAGTCGAAGGTGCTGTAACCAATTTTGGGGCATTGAAGATCAAGGATGCCCAGTCGGGCTGCATTGGAGCAGCCGGTTATCTGGGAAGATTGTCGGGTAGGCGTTTACAAGATTGGGAGCAACACCAGGGAGAAATTTGAATTAAAGGATGGTATTTGCTAAAATCGAGCTGTTGGATAACCGAGAAATAATGTAGGTTAACGACTACTGGTACAGAATGAGACTATTTCCAAGATGCATATGCCAGATTTATCAAGGAGACCTATGCAATATTCGATCCAACAAACAATATAAATTTCACCCATTTAATAACTTAACTAATATATTTTATGAACAGCATGATTAGCCTTAAAAGTAGTGTGTTGCAGATCATAACTTATTACTTAAAAGATCCTAACATCACTTCGTGGACTTCTTGCTAATTGCCTTAAATCTGTGGCGCATTGTTAGCAAGCTTTTGCCATTGTGTACAGTTTCGGCCAGTCGAAATCCATCTTAATGGACTCTCTACAGCTTTCACGACCTTGTCTGATGCTTGATCAAGCAAGGCCCTACTGAGTATTCCACATATTTGGTAAGTGACAACTCAATGTGCGATTTCGCTGTGCTTTCCATGAGCTCCAGTATCCTTAGGCCTCCAATACAGCCTCTGCACTGCATAATTTTATAACGTGCTCGAACTTTTTTTAATAGATGCATACATTGGGCCACGAGTGTCGTGCCGATGTCTGAGGTCGCATACAATCGAAATGTTTGCTTTGTCGTCCTTGCTGACATGTCTGCAGCCACGGAAACGTTTTAGCACTTCATCCTCCTCGAACATTCTCCATTGCCTGACAGCTGAATGGGGCAGCCCTCATGTGCTTCCATTTATACCTGTCCAGTTGTAAACAAAAAAATGTGATTGCTTCTCATCCAGCTCCTTCAACATTATCGCTGGTGCACCCACCTTGAGTGGGCAGAAAAGTAGAAAATGGAATTCAATCCAGTGAAGTGTTATGTCATACCTTTGAGGAGGGCAAACAAAGCATGGGAATACACAATAAACTCGCGGATATTGAGAGGGGTAGAAGAAGTGACAGACCTTGGAGTGCATGTCCACAGGTCCCTGAATGTGGCAAGAAAGGTAGATAAAGTGGTGAAGTAGCTAGATGAAATGCATTCCTTTACTCGCCGAGGTATAGCACAAAAATGTAGGGATGTAATGCTTGCTCGATGACTCTGTTCTGTGCAATATTGTTTTTGCATTGACAATCAGCACACCACAATGTCAGTCAGCCCCATCTCAGGACACAGCATTGGTGTGAAGTCACCTCATTTAATGACAAGTGGGTCATTCGGAGACAGAACTTCAAGACACATGTTGCACAATGCAGCTCATATAACGCCAACGAATAGCCATAACTTTGTCTAAATCTTCATACGGCAGAAAAATGCAATATGATTAAACATGGCAGCAACATGTTCTCGAAGTTGTGACATTATTTCTGCTTTATAATTGTGCGGTAAACCAAATATTTCTTGTGCACCAAGAGGGTTATATTTGCCAAACTTTGGCATAATTTAGCTGGTGAATGTCTTTTATAGAATTATACGCCAAGAACAATATCCATTCATCTGCTGTGTTTAGCATGTCTTAATATCCCATGGCACTCCAGAAGCATATCGAACCAAATTAAAGAACGATATTCATAAGTTGGTAATAGGTCAGATGACGAACAGCTTGTACAAAGATAGCTTTCAGTGACTTACAGGTGAATGAGAGGTAGAGAGGTGAAAACGTGTACAGAGAACATTTCAGATCTAGGTAATCACCACCTAAATGTGCAGGTGGAAGTATCAAAATGATTAATATTGAGGATGCACAAGATGCCAGATTTGGCGTAGAAAAAGGCCTTGATGGGTTGTAGGTTTGGTAACGTTACCAGAGACTGGTAGCAAACCCATGAAGGATTTTGAAAATACACCTGAAGTTAACCTTCGGATGATGCACTATGTTAGAATTGCTATGTGACTGCACTCTGGTGTCGTTTTTGATACTCCAGAATGGTCATGTAGGGCCTACTCCATTCACTCTTACGTTCCCATCTTTTACATCATCTGGATTATAGCCCTCCGTTTGCCGTCTGACATATTGTAAATTCCTAATCTTAGGGAGACGCTGAGCAACGTCACCACGGATGGCAGATCGCCGTGATTCTCCCAAATCATGATTTTAATATGTCGATGTTCTTAGCCATCATCGACTGAGCCTGTCTATACTTATAATCAGCTCATTTACAGCGGATGTGGATTGTTCTTCGTAGCTAAGGGTCACCACCCCCTATCGTTTAGCCTGCCAATTCAAGGTCCCTTTACTCTGTCCACCAAGACAACCCAAATTCGTGATCTGGGGTGGATCATATCATCGTGCGACCAAGAAGCGGCTAAAGACAAAGGTTATTGGACCTGAAAGTTTCCCGGCTTCTGCTATTCCATTTCAGGAATGCATTTGCCTTTACCTGAAAATGCAGAAAATTGCCCAAGCCTACCTCTGCACAAACAAACAGGCCAAATACAATCGGCCAATTTCTGCACCATCATTTTACTTTCAAACATCAGTAAAGTGGTGAAAGATGCGATTACACAGCAAAAACTTGCTGACTCATGATCAGTTCCGGTTCCTCCAGGGCCACACGGCTCCAGAACGCATTTCAGCCTTGGTCCAAACAAGGACAATCGAGCTGAAATTAAGAGGTGAAGTCAGGCAAAGGTGACTGCAATTGGCATCAAGGCAGCAATTTCCCCAGTGTGGCATCAAGGAAACCCACAAAATTGAAATCAATGTGAATCATGAGGATTCCACTGGCTGGAGTAATACGTACCAAAACATTTCAGGCCTACTGTATCACTGCTGGAGTTCCTTCGGGCAGTGTTCTAGGCCCAAAGATTTTCATCTCCTTCATCAATGGTATTCTCTCCAACGTAAGGTCACAATTGGGCTTGTTCGCTGATGATTGTGCAGTGTTCAGTACCATTCATGAGTTCTTCAATAATGAAGAAGTCCGTGCACACATGCAGCAACGCCTAAAGAACATTCAGGCTTTTTTTGATAAATGACAGGTAACATTTGCATCACATAACGTTTCAGGGAATGACCCCCTCTAAATGGGATGATCTGACCATCCTCACCCTGCAGTGCAGTGGCATAACCAGAGCTGCATCCCCAGATATCAACACGCTGGGGCACACAATTGTCAAGAAACTTAACTGGAACAGGCATATCATTATTTTGGTAATACGAATAGGCCGTAGACTGCGAAGTAAGCGGCATTTAGCTCACCTCCTGGCTTCTCAGTGGTTGTCCATGATTGATAAGGCAACATTCAGGAGTGTGATCTTATTCCCTCCACTTTCCTGGATGCTCACAGCTCCAATAACACACAAGAAGCATGACACCATCCACAAAAGACCGGAAAGCATGACCGGAACCCAAAACCATCGCTTTGAACATTTATTCACTGCACCACTGGCAATACAATGTACAATCTACAAGATGCACTGCAGCAAGTCGCCGAAGCTCCTTACACTGCAATTCCAAACACACGACCTCAATGGCCCAGGAGGGAAAAGACAGCAGAACATAATTACCTGCATGTTCAATTCCAAGAAATATATCAGCGTAACTTGGAACTATCTCGCCGTTCCTACACGATCGCTGGTTCATAACGCTGAAACTGCCTCGGTAAAAGCATGGTAGGTGCCCCTGCACCACAGGGATTACAGCGGTTCCTGAAGGCGGTTCAACCCCACCTTCTCAAGCGCGACTAGGAATGGAAAATAAAGACTTGCCTTGCCAGCAACATTCATATCCGTGAATTAATAAAACAAATGACTGTGGAGCACACGCAGAACTCCATGACTGTTCCAGGAGAGTTGCTCTCAGTTTGCAGGACTTGCTTGGCCATGTTACATAACCAAATCAATTGATGCTAAGAAGTAATGTCCCCATGTAGGACCAGGCGTTGCAATTCTAAATCAAAGAAAGTTAAAGTGTCAGGACGAGCAAACATTTGCTGCACATTTGTTTGCTTCAACTGCAGTTAGTTGACTGCCTTCTGCAGCGCCAAGGCTCCAACTCAAGGTACTCCTTTTGAACATCATCCACTGAAAGTGCACCACAATGACAGCGTGTTTCTCTTGTGGAGACCCATGGCACTCTGCAAATTTATCAAAGGCAAAGAGCTATGTCGACATTCCATCCATTGGAGTATTTTCTGTTGAATTGATCATTTTATTAAAGATTGGATGGGGTTTTCCTGAGTGCCATCTGTCGATGTATGAATGTCTCACACTCTCTGATTATCGATATTCCTGCGAATCTTTCCCTCAAATATGCATAGCTGTCCCTCTCTCCATAAAGGTACGCCTCCCTGTCTCTCGAAGTCTTTATTTGTATCTGTCTCTCGTTGACTGCCGATCAATGAAAGTATGTCATTTATTTTCTCCGGCACCCTGTCCCTCTGCCTGCCGACTCTTATGTCGTTCCTCTGTAGCTCAGTCTCTCTGTAGATGTAAGCCTGTGCATTTGTCTCTCCGTCTTTCTATTGACCAACTTCGGTCCGTGACAAGATCCTCTGTTTAGCAACACGTCTATCTCTGTCTCTTTCTCAATGTATGCAACATGTTTCGTTTTTGTCTCTATTTAACGAAGCATCGGCATACTTTCTATCTGTGTTTGCATTTGTTTATGGATATACTTATATTCCCATCTGCCTATCTATTAATGAACGTGTATCCCTGACTACAGACATTTATCTCTCTCACACAAAGTCTGATGATGTGTTACGTATGTTTTTGAGACTATCAATAATAATTAATGACTGATACGTTGTGATCAGGTTTGCGGTAATGTTACTCAGCATGGATTCTAGTTGCACCAGTGTCCAGAATTATTGTTAGCGTTATAGCAGCAACGGTTCCTTGCATTACTCCTTGCTGTCATGTCGTCTCACCCTATTTCCCATAGTAATGAAATCATTTTCTTGCAGTGCCTACTTTCGTGGCAGTTCTTCACATTTGCAAAGCACAGTTGAATACCATTACAACCCGTCCAAGCTACTATTCACGTGGTCAATTTTCAAAACCAATGACACGATATCTAATGTCAAGCACTCACCTGTAATGAATATGGTATCATCTCATAGAGAGACAGAATAAACTGCCACTTAGAAACACATAGCTTCAAAGCACAATGTGGGTAATAAAGGGAGCGCACCCCTAGCAGCGCCTTTATCACATGCAGGACTTTCTCTATCTATCTCTCCAGAACTTCAGAACACTGTAGCGTGGGAAATCGCTCCACAGTATTACTGTTTGAGTCTGAGCCATAGCCTCAATTTCTGGTCCCCTTGCTTTACCTTTAACTTAGCCTCGGTATGGGATAATAAAATGCAATCAACATTCGGACTAGATTGCTGACTCGCGCACCTTGATTGTTTGAAGTCCACATCAGAGACATTGAAACATGAGTTACGGAACAGCCCACGTTATTATGAGCCATCACCTCCTTTCCATTTCACACTTTATTGCGAGGGAGGAGAAAGTTCACCCACACTGCTCACAAATTACATAACGAACTTGGTTGATCCCTGTTGGAATTCGCATTTTCATCAATGCTGCATTACAGACCTCCTCCTGTGTGAGCCACGCGCCACTCCCCAGGACGAGTCATTACATCACTATCCTTTCCCTGATTTATTGCTTTCCCAGGATTTTGAGCTACATGGCCCGCACCAGTATGCACTTGCATGATACTTTCAATCTCTTCAGCGACCCTTTGCTCCCTACAATTTTATATCCCTAGTCCCCCGTGTGTTTTTCTTTGTACCAGAAACACCGTCATGCAGAATATCCGATCTGTCGGGTTCCTATGCAGTGAATTTAATTTTTACCACCCGATCAACTTTTAGACATTGACCTAGCCCCCATAGCATATGAATTCATGATCTGGGAGAGAAGGGCAGGTAGGCCGTGAGACAGAGTAGAAACCTCTCCACTTGCATTGGACTGGCAATGAAAATTGAAAAATGAAAACATCAATAATTTATGTCTGTCTATCTGGTATCCGTCTGTCCATCAATATGCATGTCTATGCATGTCTCACGATAGAGGTGTTTTCATCTCAGTCTTTCAGACAAACGATGTCCTCATTGTTTTCCTTGTCTCTCTCTAGAAGTGGGTGTACCTCACTTTCACCTTTTTGCATATATCTCTGTTTCCGTGGCTGCTGTGTGTCAAAGTATATATGTCTCTCTCTCCCTCTACGTATTGTCTCTCTGCCCATTGACACTTTGCTCTGTCTCTCTATGGCGTTTTCACTCTGCCTGCGGACCTATGCCTGTACAAGTATCTCTCTATCTTTCAGCTTGTCTGTCTCTATTTCTCACTCTGTTGATATATGAATGTTTATCCCTCGATCTAGTTTCCTGTTTAATGAAGCATATAGAACATATATCTTCTGTCTCAATAGATGTGCGTCTCTCCCTGTTCTGGTGATATATTTATATCTGCGCCTCTGTTTATCAATCTATTTCTCTACCTCCTGTCTGTATATTGATCTCTGTCTCTCTCTTTCTCTGTCTCTCTCTCTCTATCTATCTATCTATCTATCTATCTATCTATCTATCTATCTATCTATCTCTCAAAGACCGGATTCAGATTAAACATATATTCCAGGTTATCAGCACACATGTATAATAGCCGCATGTTGTGATCAGAAGGGAAAATATGTTACTTGCCATTCGTTAAACTTACATTTGTCCAAAGACTTCTTAAGGTTATGACAATGCCAATGGTTCCCAGCGTTACTCCGACCAAGACAGTATCGCCCAGTTTCTCACGGTAATACAATAGTTTTTCATTGCCCTTACCATCTTGTTCGTTCTTCAGATCTGGAGGGCACAATAGGAAAAAAAAAGGTAATCATTCTATTCGATTCTATCTCATATGGGCAATTTACAGATGCTAATAAGACCAAACCTAAACTCATAACTGACTTTTGACAAGAGGTTGGGAAATTTCATGTCAAGTGGATCACTCAGAAACACAGCTTAAAGCGTTATGATGCACCGGTGCAACGTATATAATGCCAAGGAAGGTCAATAGTTCGGACTTAACCTTCCGAACAGCAGGGAACAGATGGCATTTGAAAGGTATTTAGGCATTTAAATAGAGTATTAATTGGCTGCAGCAATATATTTCTCTTGTACGCAGAGCGTGATATTAGTCAAGCTTGGTAAGTGTTTAGCTACGATGATATTAGTGAAATTTATGTAAGCATACAAAAAAAAACAGAATACACATCGATATGACGCCCATCATGTTGTGAAGCTTGGAAGAGGCTTGACAGGAACATTATCAATCACATGTTGGCAACGAGGCACATAAGGGAACATTGCGGCAGGCAACCAAAACCTTCGTCGAGTGGGAACGAGTGTTGGAGAGACGAAAACGTGCATGGGGTGAAATGTATTCGTTGGGGCCACGGCAGCTGATAGCTTGGATTCCAATATCGGAGCTCTTACTATCGAGGATGTGCAACAAACCGGACATGGAGTAATGACTTGTCCGGCTCAAGCATTTTAAAGAGATTTAGAGCAACATCATGGAAACACTTGACATTTTAAAATCGAGGCTTGCTATAACGTTTAATTTTTAATATAGGTGAGCGTGTACAAGCACGGAGAAATGCCATTCAGCACACCACGTCTGTGCCAGCGTCATCAAAGGGCTAGCGAATTAGCCCTATATCGTGCTCTATCAATATAGCCTTGACATTTAAGTTCCTTTTTTTAAATCAAACTCCTTTAGAAAAAAAATATTGGGTTTGCATCGATCACCTTCAACGTCAGTGATTTCCAGATCATAATCACTCACTGCACTACTACTAGAAAAAAAAAATCGCTTCTTACTCTATCTTTTGCCAATTGTCTTAAATATGCTTTATTTTCCAGTAGGAACATTTCTACCTGATGCAAACGCCTGCAAACAGCAGTTATACGGCTACCACTGCATTTCATGAACGCTTCATCAAACATGCCCTGACAGTGTATTCTAGGTATTTGGGCTCGAATATCTCAGCATGGCACTTCTCTGAGTTAGGCATCAACCTAATATCTTTAGTAGCTACATTACAACCTCTACTTTTCACAACTGTAAAATGTGCTACGATTTGAATCAGATGAAGCTTTATCCCAAGTATACTGCTGAATATCGAGTATTTGGCCTCAGTCCATGGTCCATTAGTTTTTTGGAATATGGTAGAGACCTCTTATCATCGAAGTAGCATGAAGGAAATGGAAGAACACCACACGACGCACGATGGTGTATTATGTATCGAGCACTATGTTAAAGGGAATTTCTACTCTCGTTTGCTAAGATCTAAGATGCTAACATGCCAGACGTTCCCTATTCTCTCAACCAAATAAGTTAGGTGCATAAGATAAGCATCGAACTTGGATGCTTCGTTTTGTTTCCGAAAATCGCCCAGGAACCCAAAGTTTCTGTCACAAAGACACGCCACCTGTCACTCGACCCAATCCCAATAGAATTGACCATCATGCAACTTCCCTTCCTGGCTTTCGTGTGCCTGTTTCATCTCATAAGGGGGCGGAGGTTGCGTAGTCGTAATGTGGTATTAGGGCTGCCAACCAAGACCCCAGGCTAATCCTCTGCGAATAGGGATTCGAATACCATCACAGAAGATGGTGAAATCGGAAACCAATTAATAAGTCTGGAATTAAAAATCTAGTATTATGACGACCGTAAAACGATTGTCGATTGTTGTGGTAAAAATCCATCTGGTTCAATGATGTTCTTGAGGAAAGGAAATATGGTCTGGCCTACATTTCACTCCAGGCTCACAGCAATGTGGTTGTCTCTCAGAAACCCCTCTGAAATGGCCGGAAAAGTCAATTCGGACAACGGCAATTAGAGATAGGTAATAAATGCTGGCCTAGGCAGCGACGCCTGCATCCCACAAAAATGTGCAAACAATCATACTATGATGATTGCACGCTAAATGGATTGCATCTATACAAATGTGGGAAAGTCTGCTGAACACACTTTAGCCACTCCACCCCACCACTACATGTTCGACTATTACCATCTCAAATTATATTAGGATAATTAAATCCAGGCTTTAAAACGACTTTACAGTTATTGCATCTCTCTGCAATTCCTTTGAAAATGTGTTCTCCTGTCATTTTCCCATTATTAGTTGACCTATACTGTGCACCCAGTCCTTTATTGGAACACCCTATGTTTTCTTACCAACAAGCATTCTGTGCTTGACCCGTCTCTGACATCCTCTCTCAGCAGCACCGTCTTACCATCTGCAGTCAATAATGCAGCGCTTCGACCTTTATTTCCTTCCTCAGAATTTCTGAACATCTTGTCGAGCCATGACTCAGTCATCGTGACTTCATTAAATTCCAACATCACGACTTGAGCCTGCAGCTCACCAACCTGATTTAACACACTACATGCATTTGCATACATACACAGTAAATACAATGGGGGCCTTACGGAAATTCTTCTCTTTCTGACAGGCCTCCGACCATTCACCATCCCACCGCCTACCTTACTTCCCCTACCGCCCCACCCCACCCCTCCTGAATACTTTTGCAATAAATCATTCCTTTATCTCTCTCTGTGCCAATTCTTGGTCCTGCGGAATTCTCCTTTTCTAATGTAAATTCCTCGTTTCCTTCTCCATGCCAAACTAATTTCAACCCTCCCCAATAACACTGACAAGGTGTCCCACAAGGATATTATTCCTGGCTCTGTTCTCTATTCTGATGCAACCCGTCTAACTTATGCAGTTCCACATACCCTGGAGCAGCTCCCAATGTCTTGGTTATCTACAGCCTCCTCACCCCGCCAGACTCTGTGCCATCTCTCCAGCCACGGATTCATATTGCCAATTACTATTTCATTCTTCCCAGGAAGTGGCATGGGGATCATCACTTGATAACTATTTTGAAGTCATGCTTGCTAGAATATTTCCCATCTTCCTTATTTTTGCCTGCAGGATCACATCCCTCCTTCTATTATGTAATTGGCACAAATTTGGAGCACGTATGCAGCCTGTTCAGCCTCCCCCACCGCACCCCCTTGGAAAGCACTCAAACTGCTCAATGACGTCCTTGGCCCTAGCACGAGGAAGGCCATACCTCCCGGATTCACTTCTGCAGAAGAGTAACTGCCTGCCCCTACCCCTAACTATGGCGTCTCCGACGAATAATGCTTTTTTGTTTCAGTCTTCCTCGCACTTGTGTACAGCTATTCCAGCCCTGGCGCTTTGCCCTTGGCTTTGGCTACGATTCACAGAATAACGATTGCTTTTACCGGTAGTCATAATTGGACTGGTGAGCAGGAGCCTTTCACTACCTGCCTGACCGTCCTTGAACGAGTGGCCATCATACAAGGGAATCCTTGCTGCCGGCATACCCTTAAGTTTTTGGGGTAATGACATACTGGAACTGGCTTTCCAGGTAGATCTCCACCTCGTGGGTGCATTTTCGTGATTTTGAGCTGCTGCAGGTATAGTTGTCCAAGCCAAGAGAATTTTCCTGGTGATCCAACATGTCACTGTATATGCATTCCACTGGACTGAGGACAACTGTCATGCCTCTATTTATTAGAACAAATACACTTCACAGGAATAAACTAAAATCTTAAGAAAGAGGCTTATTACAAGAAACTCAACATTTTACACACTGCCTTGTGCGAGCAGTAAACAAAGTTTCTTCGTTTTTTTTCCCTGTACGTTACTGCCTGACGCCCACGCTCGATCTTCTCTGCTTCTCTGATCCAACTCTCCTTCAACAATGTCTTCCATACCTCAGCGAAATCCTTAAAACAGTTATCTAATTGCTGTCCTCTGACTTCAGAGTTGTCTTTACTTCCCAATTACGACCAATGCCATGCGTTTCTGTTGGCCTCCAGCAATGTTTTCCCTCGGATCTGCTCTCCTTGACGGCCACTGATTCGTCACTTTCATCTTTAGAAATCGGGCACTTTTCCCTCACATTTGGCCCTCTCTTTTGGTCCCGCTGAGTCCCTGTTCCCTCTTTTACCTGTTCATCCCTCGCACTTTGTATCCTCAAGTTCGCTCTTTTTGAAGTCGCCTCGTTTCAAAATTTGAAATTATGCCCTGCACACTGAAGTCTAGGTCATTAATTTGGATTAAGCTATGCAGCGGTCAGAATACCAATCCCTGTGAGGACCTGGTGTTCAGAAACAAAGTCCAAGGGTAAACCCAGCAACTACAGTGCAGACAATTCACCCTCAGCGGTGAAAAAAAAATGAAAACAGAATCTTGGACAAAATTTAGAAAAACTAACTTGGATAAATGTGGATGATGTAAACAAGCCAGTACAGAATTCTGAAGAGTAAATCGTGTCCAGGTTTATGTAAGTTTTCATGATGTAACAAATAGGATTGATGAGGATAATGCATTTGATATGGTGTGTATATATGTACAAAAAAACGTTTGATCAGTGCCACATAACAGTAACGTTATCAAATTTGAAGTTTATGGGATAAATGTGACTCTGGCAGCTTGGATACAAAGTTGGTTCGGTGACAGGAGGGAAACAGCAGTGCTGAACGGTCGATTTGTGGACTGGACGAAGATTTGTACTGGGGTTCACTAGTGTCGCTAATAAGTTCACCGATTTTCTTGATCTTTATGAATGATCTCGACTTGGGTGTGCAATCCACTATTTCTAAATGTGGAGATGCCACAAAAATGGCAATTGTTGTGAATTATGAGTATGGTAGTGATAAACATCAAGAAGAGATGACGAGGCTGTTGGAATGGACAGAAGGTGATAGATTAATATAATACAGACATGTGTGAAGCGATGCAGTTTGGTACTAAAATCAGGGAATACAAGATAAAGGATACACTTCTAAAAGGCATGAAGGAGAAAAGGGAGATAAATGTGCACAACACATTGCATGTGGTAAGGCAGAATGATAAATCTGTTACTGTGGTAAACGGATGCTGGGTTTTATAAATTGATATGCAGAGTGCAAAAGCAAGAAAGTTATGGTTAAATTTTCTAATGCACATCTCGGGCCTCACTGGGGTATTGTGTCCAGTTTTGTGCCCTGCACTTCAGGGAGGTTGTGAGAGCATTAGAAAGCATTCAGAAAATATTTACGAGAATGGTTATACAGATGGGGGATAATTGGAGAAGCTAGGGCTGGACTCCATGGAGAAGAGGAAGTTGAACCTATATTGGCAGAAGTGTTCAAATGCATACAAGATGTAGACAGAATAGACAGAGACAAACTGTTTCAATTTCTGCAATGACCGATGGACACCTATTGAATGTGACTGGCAGAACGAAAAAGCAAAGGCGCCATTATGAAGACCATTTTATATGCAGTGGGTGGTCAGCAACTGGATATGGTGGAGCCAGATTAATTTGTGGCATTCAAAAGGTATTTTCACCGTAACCTGCAGAGAACAAATTTAGGCTAGGGGATTAAGTCCCGGTAGAGGAATTTGCTGAATTGCTCTTACAGAGAACTGACATGGGGATGACCTGTAGAATGGCTCTCTTATATCCTGTAACCATTCTATGATTTATGATTCTATGACGGCCTTGCCATTTTTTAAATGTCAAACATTTGAAGGCAGTCTACAGGTGCCTAGTTCTAGAAATAGGTGTTGACAATCTTAAGCATAGCTTTAAGGTGAGGTAAGCCCTGGCGAGAATCTCTTCAACTGCGGTTACCCTGCGGCTTCAGGGCAACGTGGGTCTTCTGAGCAGCGTTCTCCAACAAAATTGCAAGTGCCACAAATCGCTGATCTTGTTTTCACCTGTGGCATTCTCACATCTATCAATGGCAAAAGAGCTATGCTACCATGCACTCCCAGCAGATGTTTTCAACTGCATTTGGCATTATTAAGCAGCAGGGCCCAGTAATGACTACTGGATTGTTGCTGAAGTGCAAATTGGCGTAGGAGCAGACAGATCTGGAGAATGAACAGCTGGATAAAGGACTCGTGTGGGACCTAGGGTTACGTTTCCATGCGACCCTGGCACATGCTCTGAGGCACAAAGGAGCTGTACCAATTGCACAGGCTCCAGTTGAATTGGGATGGGCCACATACCAGAGCAGAACGTGTAAAATAGGAATTTGGCAATGAGACGAAAAATGGGGGAGAGAGCTGCAAGAAACCTAAGAATCGTAAGTAAAACCAAACTAGTGAATGCACAGCAAAACAGAAAGGTATTGGAGGACATCGATGGCGAAGGAATAAACAGAATTATATAACGGGAGTGTAAAAAGAGATGGCTAAACACAACGTGAGGGGAACTCCGTTTAAATGAATTAAACTGTCTGTAGATATGCACACAGAGTATGTAATGAAACAGAGGACTTGGTGCAATCCTGCACTGGGAGGAAACAGACAGTGTTTGGATTACTGGAGCATAATTACAGAAAATATAGAACTGCGAATTCAACATTGCTGGGTGCAGCAGGATTAGAAAAGATGGAAAGGTGAAAAGGGAATATTTGGTCGCTGTACCTGTTGGCC
Source organism: Heterodontus francisci (assembly GCF_036365525.1). Classification (NCBI taxonomy): domain Eukaryota; kingdom Metazoa; phylum Chordata; class Chondrichthyes; order Heterodontiformes; family Heterodontidae; genus Heterodontus; species Heterodontus francisci. The sequence continues at coordinate 26,628,150 of NC_090409.1, read as the reverse complement.
ATACCACGATGGCAGTGGAAGTAAAATAAAATATATGTCAGCAAGCCTAACCTGCAATTCATTTTGATGGAGATAACAGATAACATCGGATCAATCAGACGTAAAGGTTCATTTTACAGGAGACGTAACAGCGTAAGAGAAATCGTGGAATAAATATACAGACACACCAGGCAATTGACTAATAATGCAAAATGGTAATAACGCGGGATGACAACGAGCCAATATTAATTGGACAGAAGAGCTAGGTTAAGGGGAAAATGGAATAGAGATCCTAAAATTGGTAGATGATCCCTTTCTAACCCAATATATAAAAAGCTCACAAAGAGAAATGTCACTATTGGATCCAGTAATGGGGAACATAACATTTCAGAAACTAGAAATAAGGTCGGGGAACATTGTAGCGACAGTGTCAACAGTAAAAGTACTCTTTCAGCTGATAATAAAGACGCCCATAAGTAAGTCGAATACCGCGTTAGTAGATTGCAATGAAACTGATTTTGAGGAGCTGAGGACAGAACATGGGACAAAAAAAAGGCCAAAAAAGGATGGTAGAACTTCAGCGGAAAACAAGTACAATAGTGTCCAACAGAGTGCAGGGAACAGATATTCCACGAAAGGAAAAGAACCAACTAAATAGCAGTTAAGATCCATGGATATATGAAAAAATATGGGAATAATTGAGGGTGAGTATACAGGCATAAATAAAACACAGAAAGAAGGCAGAACTGTGAATGATAATGGAGAATACGAAGAGATTAACAGAGAAGTAAAAACAAAAGTGAAACTACGAAGGCAAAGAAGAACTAGATCGGGTGGATAGTGAGCGTCTTTTTCCTCGGATGGTGATGGCAAACAGGAGGGGACAAAGCTTCAAGTTGAGGGGTGATCGATATAGGACAGATGTCAGAGGTAGTTTCTTTACTCAGAGAGTAATAAGGGCGTGGAATGCCCTGCCTGCAGCAGTAGTAGATTCGCCAACTTTAAGGGCATTTAAGTGGTCATTGGATAGACATTTGGATGAAAATGGAATAGTGCAGGTCAGATGGTTTCACAGGTCGGCGCAACATCGATGGCCGAAGGGCCTGTACTGCACTGTAATGTTCTAATTCTAACTTTCAAAGGAAATTATCAAGGAACATAAAATAAAATATTACAATATTTTACAGGCACCTCAATTAAAAAATAACTTTCAGTTCGAGAAAGGACAATGAGGGATATGCAGGGTAATATCACAGGTAATGAGAGAGAGGTGACAGAAATATGATAGCAATTATTTTGCTGCAACAATTACCACGGGGGTAGACCAGATAAAGATGGCATCGATTAATCAGATGAGTAATGAGACAGGTGAATTTAAAATATAAGGGGACTGTGTTGAACAAACTAATCAAACTCGAAGATGTTAAAACCCCTCGTGCGAGTGGAATGCATCCACACAGTTTGAAAGAAACCACAGAAGAGATAGCACAGGCATTACTACACAAATTTAATAAATCCTTAGAAAAAAAAAAATACTGGAGTAGCAGAGGACTAGTATATAACTAATATAATGCGTTTCTTTGTAAGGGGGACAGAATGTGCTCAGGGAATAATGGACGTGTCAGATATTCATCGCTGGCAGCACAATAAAAGGAATCCCTACTAAGGGAGAAAAAAAGAACATCTAGGAAAAGGATATAAAATAATGCAAAGTCAGCATGGACTTCAAAGGTTAAACTTGCTTGACAAATCTTACACAGTTTTTTGAAGACCAAGGACAGAGAGTAGGCAATGGTAATACAGTAAATATACTTTATCCAGGTATTCAAAAGGCGCTGATAAGGTGCCACATAATAGATTAATGAATGAAGTCGAATAATGTGAAATCAGCAGACAACTGGCAGCATGGATTGTTAATTGGTTTCATGAGAAAAAATAGTGAGTGGGAATAAAGGTTAATGATTTAGAGTGGCAGACAACTGCACATGGTGATCCACAAGGATCAATACATGGACCATTGCTGTTCACTATTGACATTAACAATATCAACCTAGAGCCAAACCCCAATTTCTATATTTTAGCACCATACCAGCTGGCCAGGGGGTTGGGGATGGGTGTGGTGAGGGGGTTGAGGTGGTGACTTGAGTAGCGGTGGTTGTTGATGCAATCAATTCTCAGGAGGACTACAGCAAACTACCAGTGAGCATTAATAAACCTCCATAATGGGCGTGTAATTGGGAAATTAATGTTAATACAGATATATGTGAGGTAGTACATTTTGATAGGTGGAGAAGGAAGGTTGTTATTTTCTTACAGGCTGTGAATCCACGTGGAGAACAACAAAGAGATCTCGTTGTGCAAACACACCATTTACTGAAGGCTGCGCCATACGTTAGCCATTTCTTAAGAGAGGCAACGATGGCACTCGGCTTTATTCTAGAGGGATCGAATAGAAAAGAAGGAAAGTTAACCTAAACCGGTATGGAACCTTGGGTAGATCACAGTTAAGGAAGTGCATGCAGTTCTTGTCACAGTGATATGAAAGGATGTGGAGTCACTGGGCATGGTGAAGAAGAAAAAACACAATGATGTGCCAGAAGTAAGTGAGTTTCCGTATCAGGAAAGAGTAAAGACGGTGGGTTTCTTTCCATTTGAATACAAGGCTTCAGGGTGACCGAATAGAGTTCTTTAAAATTACGTAAGGTATTGATAGACTGGCTACAAAGAAAGTGTTTCCACTTTTCGGAATGAGCGCAAGCAGAGGCCGTCAGTATAACATAGTTACCAAAATGTTCAATAGGGAATTTAGAAGAAACTTATTTACCGAAACAGTAGTGAAAATCTTCTTACCACAGGGATTGGGTGAAGTGAATAGAATAGATATCTTTAAGCGGAAGCTAGACAGATATATGATAGAGAAGGAAAATAAATGGTTACGATCAAAGATTCAGAGGAGGATGTTCGAGTGAAGCATAACTGCCGGCATGGAATTATTGGGCCAAATTACTCGGTTCTGTGCTGTCTAATCTAGGCATTTCTATACGAATTCGATTGGTTAAGCAAGCTTGGGTGGCGATTTCCTGAGTCTCTATCCTGCAACACTGCAGGCTGTTAATCCACACTTGTCTCTTTGTCTCTGAATATCGATGTTCATATTTTACTTTCTAAATCTATTGATATATTTTCCTGATGTATGTATTTCTCCCTCTTTCACGATTTTTGTATTTTTCTCTGTCTCCCGAGTTCTCCATCCGTCAATGCACATACCTAACTCTGCTTCTGCTTCTCCATGTCTCTCTGCCTATCGACTCCTATCTGCAACTCTGTCTCACTCTGTTGCTCTGAATCTTGATGTCTGTTTACATTATTCCGTTTGCCTATCAACGTCTACTTTCTCTTGCCGGTCTCACTATCAGAATGTGCTTCTGCTTCTCGATCTATCAATGTACATCTTATTTCTCCCACTCCCTCTCCCTGATAAATTATGTGTCGATATTTTATCTCACGAGCTCTGCATCTTATTCTTTTCCGTCTCTTCATCGATTAAAGTGAGTACCTTTTGCCTGGGGAGGTATCCTTCTCTCTGTGACTCAAAGACCTGACTTTGCAGTCAGTACAATGGTGAGGCTGTCAAAGCTCATCCTTTATAGCTGCTGCTCGCAGGCAGTCACAAAAAATAGTATTCATCATTCATTAGACTTACAGCGATCATAGCCATTCTGCAGACAGTGCTTTGACAATGGATCCGAGCATCACTGAACGATCACAGAATTGGCCGGATTTAAATAGAAATGCAAGCATAGTAATACCTTGGTAATACTCAACCTACCTTCTTGGCATTTCTTAAGATCTGTAGGGCACAAATGGAAATCGTTAATTCTACATATCAATATGTTTTTGGACGGACAATGAGCACACCCCAAAGACTAAAAGCACATTAAAGTGCAACTTTGATGACCTATTGGTCCACGTACATGCCTGCAGATCCTGCAGAAATGCAGTTTCAAGGTACATTGTGCACAATTAGGTGTGAGGACGTTCCAGTGGATCCACTATCACTGCGTGGGCCTGTCTTTCTCTCCTTCCGCAGAACGTCAGATATAACACCGTGGGATATCACACAACAGTTTTAAAGGCGGAGTTAATTTCGTTACTGCCATAGCCATCTATTAGAGACACCTCCCCTTATTTCACCTGCATTAATCTGATCAGGAGATTAAAGACAATCGAGAGTTAACACTTCATTTCCATTTTCTCTGCAGCTGATCCTGAGCTGAATGCCGCTCAAAAGTCGTGGAAACTGCTTACTCAGCAGCCAGAGATAATAAGGACCATCACCTCCTTTGCAATGAGTTTTACATTTCCATGAAAGGGGAATGCGAGATCCACATACTTCACCAGTTGCAGTAGAAAACTCATTTAGTCTCTGTGCATCTCTGTATTCTGTGATGTTGCATTAGCCAAGCTCCACCTACATTGAGAGGAATGCCACTTCATGGCCCCACTTATCATATCAGTAACAACTGAAACTTTTCTGTCGCTCCGTGGACTTGTATTTGCATGGTCCACACTTCTGAATCCCCTTCGCAGCCAATCCACGTTTGATTCTGTCAATCGGTTTCCCATGTTTCTCTGCCATTCTTCATGTTCTACGAGGTATGAATAGTTCTGTCACACCGTCTACCAAATTTAGTGTCATGCAATCCTTCTGTCTCTTGACAAGTTTACATTTTTAAGGCCTTGTATCATTTTGTCTGTCAATATATTAAATTCCCATCCATATATGTTAAAATATATGTGACTCTCTTCCTCCGTCTACTGACATATCTCAAAGCACGAATTCAACGCAAAGCATATTCGTGAGGTTATCAAAACTCATCTCTCATAGCCAGGATAATGCGGTCAGCAGTGAAGGAATCATGCTTGCCATCCAATAAAGTTACAGCTCCCAAATAACTTCTTACAGTGGCATTTTTTCCGAGTATTGTTACTACTACCCAGCCTTTGCTCATTTTCCAATACTCATAAAACTATTTTCATAATGATGGTACCGTCTTGCACTTTCTTAACACATGTAAGGCGAGAAATAGAATCACTAACGTTCTTTTGATAAACAAAAAACATTTGCATACATATCTGAATGTCTGAATTCAAAATCAAGTACATTGGTGCGGCTATCAGATTTGATCATTAATGACAGGCATTTTGTGGCCTGCAGTGACAGAATCATGTTTGTCATTCATTTCACCTGCAACCCGCCAAAGATTTCTTATGGACATTTTAGTGGCAATATTTCTCTTCATTGGTCCTACTATCTCTGACTTGCTCATTTTGCATTGGGTTGCATAATTTTCTTAGCACACGTACCATCTTGCTCCTTCTGAAGATCTGTGGCGCACAAAAGAAAATCAATTTAACCTTCTTTTCTAAATCATTTTTGTCTGCAAATGTAACATAGCCCAACGACATCAAATCCAAAGCTAGGACTCAGGTTTTACTAGAGGTCAGACCATGCCATGTCAAATGGGCCATTCACAACCACAGTCCCAATTCACCTGTTAAAAACTACCACTCATATATCACCAATAGGCTTTCAAGTGGCAGTAAAAATGACAGTAAGAAGCATCATAACCGTAGGAAGTTGTACAATTGGTGACACTATCAGTACGGTATTAGTTAATGGTGGTGATATATTGCTCATATTTCAGAGTTTGATTTTGGATACTTTTTGGAAGCTTTTAACTATGGTGCCATTGATAACAGTTTCAGACAAATGCAGCAATAACAACAAGAAAGTACATTTACATGGAAACTATTTATATGGTGAAATGTCCAAAGGCACTTAACAGGAGAGTTACAAAGTGAAACGAAGCAACGAGCCACGTAAGGGAATACGAAGTCAGATGAAAAAAATACATTGGTCAATGCGCTGATTTTGATATCGTACACGAGGAAAGAGAGGTAGAGAGGCAGAGATGTTTAGGGAGGGAATTAGAGAACCTAGGTGCTCGGCAGCTTACGGCTTGGACATCAATATTGGAACAAGTAAAATTAAACCTATGCAGGAGTTCAGAATTGGATTTAACAGATATTCTGTTGCTTGAGGAACGGTGGTATCTGATGCAAATAAGGATTAAGACCATGGAGGAATTTGAAAACAGATGATAATTTAAAAATAAGTAGTTGCTGTAAATAGAGGTAATTTAGTTCAGCAAAAACAGGCACAGAGGAGATCATTCTGCTCATCAAGGGCTGGAATTTAATGTGGAGTCGGTGCTCAATGCGCCTGGATGTAAAGGCATGGGGCCTTTGCCTATCATTCCCCCTAAAGAATGATCATCATTTTTTTAAAATCAAGGTTTCACAATCCATGGTCGCAATCCCTTTAAAGACAAGGATCCCGCCTCCAGGATCTGCCAGCCAATCGACGGGCCGGCAGCTGTGCAGTATTGGCAGCGCCACGGGAGCAGTCGCTGAAGCCAGTACTGCCCAGTGCTCAGACCCAGGTCCGGAGCTGGGACCCTGGATCAGAGGTAGGTGAGATAGACCTGCTGCTACCTTTCTGGAAATCCCTGGCGAGGGGATGTGGGGTGGAGGGACGGGGTGTGGGTGGGGGGTTGGTGTGTGCTGTGGGCTGTGGCTTGGGATTGCTTGCGCACTTTGGGGGGTTTGGCAGGGATATAGCTGTTCCTGGCTGGATCCTCCGGAGGCCACACATTGTCCAGGAAAGAGGAACAACACAAATCCACAGGGAGGGCAGCTCAAATGAAAAGGCGGCATCCACACATTGCGGAAGCACCCCAGTGTTCTTGTAAGATCCAAGTGGCGCCAAGAGGAGGTCCTTAACTGCCTGTTAATGGGCGACATAAGAGCCTCATATTGCTTCTGAGCGGGAGGGCTGAACGTACTCTCAGGAACAGTAGTTGGTGACAGTGTGCTCCTCACCACCATCTGTCAGGATAGTCTGCGCGTCCCCCGCCTCTGAACGTTCCTCGGGGACCGCACAAATAGCCTTTGGTGAGACCACCCCTGGAGTATTGCGCAAAATCTTTGTCTCCATATGTAGGGAATGATATACTTGAATAGGGGGTTCCCTGGTTTAGTGCCCGGGATAAGAGGGTTCTCCTATGAAGAGAGGCTGAGAAACTGTCTGTTTCTGTCCTTCTATCTCTATCGTTTCTATCCAATTTTCTCCTTCTCTCTGCTCCGTGCAAGGAAGTATGATTATTAACTGCATCTCCCTCTCTGCTTCTTTCTTTCGACATACTTGTATTTCTACTCTCTGTCAAAGTATGTGTCTCTCGGGCTACTGTTTTTTTTTCTTTTTCCCTCTCTCTCAGAAACAAAGCCATCATTGTCCATCAATAATAATAAGAAAATAATAATATTAATAGTGATGCTGTCAAAGTTCATCATTATTGACTGGTATTTTGCTGTCAGTAGTTAGTTATATCTAACGCACTCGACAGATGTTTTGGAGAGATTTCAGCAGCAACAGTTCCACGAATCACTTTTGCCATCAGACTGTCACGGCCAGTTACAAAAAGTAATCTACAACTTTATTTCTGCCTTTACCGTCTTTGCACTTCTTAAGGTCTGCAAAGTACAATAGAAAACCAGTAAACATTCCTTCAAACTTCATTTCTTTCGGGCATGTAATGACAGCAAATCCAACCTCATGGCTCTGCTTTGACAAGAGGACTGTTCATTTTACATAAAGTGATCATGTAGAGGCACAGCTTCACTTTATGCACTGTAAATGTAATATTGCGTTCCCATTGGTAACACCAGTACCTTTCCCATGCTTCTTTAACATCCCAAGATTTGTAGCTACATGTAATTTACTGCCCCTAACCGACACTGTGCTGCCTCTAATTGTATAACCAATTTTCCTAGTCCCATTCCCTTGCCTTTGGTGTCACCGAGACATAGTTGGCATGCACAGAATTTGACCATTTTCGTTGAAGCGAATTGCCTTTCCACCAACGGGGTCAACATTTAGTTATTGATTCAGTGCCCATTGTCCACCAAATTCATAATGTGTGGTGAGATGACCCAATTACATTGGTGCATTAGCAGTAAATAAACGACAATTGCAGTGGTACAGCTTTGCTATTGAAGGCACCAGCGGTCTGTCACATTTAGAAATGTAATATTCGAAATGAAAGTATTCTTGTGGTAGGACCAATCTTTCAGACTTAACGTTCAATAAGGTAAAGGTGAATTCAGCCCTTGTGTGGATGACACTCTTGTCCTGTGGGTGGTTAGGGGAAGCCTGTGGCTCCAGGACAACATAGCACTTTTGAGCTTCTTTCATTAAGAAGGGTTGCATAATGACAGCTCATTGGTCTTGCAGCCAACTCTTCTACAATCCGTGTCTAACAGAGACCAAGGGATTTGGCTCGAAGTCATTATCTGAGGTCATTTTGTGATGAATCAATCTGGTGATGAAAAGTTGCATGCGGATTACGTGAGCCGCCAGGATGACTGACTCCAGTTTTAATTCAATAATCTCCAAAATATACATGGATCCCACTCCTGACGACACATGTTATACGAGTCCACAGACTCAGAGCCATCTTGTCTCCTGCATTCAGACAATGCGAATCTTGACTTAAAAAACAATAACATATCAAAAGGCAACAGGATCCATCTTTAAAGCATTTCCAATGCTCTTGAAAATCTTACTCCACCACTCTGCTGTCTGTGGTTGGACAACCACCAGCACTGCCATTGCATGGAACTCTTTAGCAGTAGGGTCATGACGGATCCATACATTTAATCTTGTTTGAAAGGATTCTTAAATGGGTATTTAAATAATTCTTAAATATGGCGTTCTTTGAACTGCTATGCCAGTGCCTCACTTGGAGCAGAACCCTCATCAGCACGTGACGGACAGAGCAGTCTATCTTGTTTTCCCTATGGCTATCAATGCATATACTTAAAATCGTTCAACATTTTCTGTCCATCTGCCAATTCTATGTAAATACACTGAATATTGAACAGCAGCAAGTGCAAATCTGAAAAAAAAACACGTGAAAAAAAACACGTTTGCACTTGCTGCTGTTCAATATTCAGTGTATTTACACCTAATTTGTACTAATGCTTTGTCTTTCAACACACCATTATCATATTGTTTGCCTTTGCTCCATGACCTTTTGGTTAGCTATGTGGTCTGGTCCAATCTAGACCTCCTTTGTTATCTCTTGCCTCACCCCCACCTCACTTGCTTATAACCTGAGACTTTTCTAATATTTGTCAGTTCCGAAGAAGGGCCACTGACCCGAAACGTTAACTCTGCTTCTCGTTCCACAGATACTGCCAGACCTGCTGAGTCGTTCCAGCATTTCTTGTTTTTATTTCAGATTTCCAGCATCCGCAGTATTTTGAGTTTATGCCAATTCTATGTGTTCATCGGTATATATTTGTCTGTGAGTCTCTCTACTGATGGGTGGATGTGATTAGCTCTCTGACCATCAACTTTCAGTTTCTCTCCGCCCTTCGTAGTATGCATTCCTCCGTCTGTAAATGGTTTGTCTGTCTCTATCTTCTTGGTTCTCTAATTAATCGAATCATATGTAAATCTGTGTATACTATGCTGCGTCTCTCTTCCCTTTGAATCTTGCATATCAGTCAATCTCTCTATGTGTCACTATGTTTGGTGTCTGTCTTTGTCTCTGTAGATTTTCTTTTCTCCATTCTCTCTATTAGCCCGTTCCTGCACCTTTCTACCTTTATCTGTCGATCAAAAGGCATTGCCATGTAGAACTATTCGGCTTTACAGGCTCATTATGGATGGCAGGTATTCTATAATCACTGCCTTTGGATTGATATTCACCAGTCGTTGTAGCTGAAGATCTCCACAGCCTTCCCACGTGCATTTCAGCAGCAACAGGCCCTTGTGTCAATTCTAACATCAGAGTGTCATCCAGCTTTACATCGGAATGCCTTGAATTCGTTAACACACTTAGCAGCGTGTTCTGATTCATGATCGGTCGTCCAAAAAAAGTCTACTATTAAACATTCTTTCCAACATCATTTGCAGATGGAAATTCAACACAGACAAATGTTAACAAACCAAAACTCAGGAAGCAGCGTTGATGGGAATTCCAGCCATGTCATGACAAATGCACCATTCTGAGACCCCATTAAAGGCCACAAGGTGCACAAGTGTACTCCCCTATCGCCAAGGATGCGTACTAGGTCAGATATAAACGGGCTGTGGGCAGAAAATAAGAAGAGACATTTCAGGTGGGAGCTCTGGAATCGACTGCAAAGTAAGTCGGGAACCAACAATCTGGCAGTTTAGTTTAAAGCATCCAAAACCACAATTGGCCAAAGTCCTCGCAAGGGCCCTGGCCCTAGACCTGCTGAGGTGCAACCCGGACCTCTCAAATAGGTGCCTCCTGCCCCAGAACTCGTCCAAAACCCCCAAAATGTGAATCCCTTCCTCCTGCACCTGGCCTCAAGCCAGGCATTGACCCTCCTTATCTTCCTATTTATGATCTTAGTAAGACAATGCATTATAGTGGCCCAGATAGATGTGCATTTTACAATCAGTACTGAAGGAATGGCCCATATCGTACATTATACCGACTGCAACCTGAGACATTTTTGGACATTTCAGCTGCATCAATTCCTGGAATCACTCTTAACAGCACACAGTCTCGTCTTTTTTCCAAATGGAACGCTACTTCAATTACCTTCGTTGCACTTCTTAATATCTGTCGAGCATAATAGAAAACCAGTAAAACTTCCTTTCAAATTCCTTTTTTTATGGACAAGTAGGTTAGCCAAATCTTATCAAAGCGAAAGCCAGGACTGTTTAGACGAGAGGTCTGTCAATTTCATGCAGCTTTAAGCTGTGTTTTCAAAATTACGATTGAGTACCCTCCAGCAATGCGAGGGCTAAACACCACACGTCACACACCACCTAAAGTTTTGCTCCCTGTCCCTCTCCCTCCCTCTTTCTGGGCAGAATGCTACCAGCTCCTGAACGCAGTTGGTCGCAGCGTGGGGGTGGGGGGCGGGGCCATAGAATTCAGTGGGGAGAAACCCGCCTCGACCACCAACGTTGAGAATGGCCCACCGCACTTTACAGGCGGCGGGGGAACTCAGTTGCGCTCCCACACCACTCCCCCAACTACCGTCCACCACTGCTGCATGAGGGCACGGCCTTCATCTAAATATGTAAATTAACTTGCCTGCAGGCGGCAGCCATCCCATGCCTATTTTACAGCAGCCCAACGCAGCTCGTCCGCCTTCGGAATTCCATACAGAGTTCGAAGTTGTGAGCCTGCTGGCAAGAGGGGGAGGAACAAAATTCTCAAAGCGGCAGGGGTGGGAGAGCGGGGATAAAACGTTTTATTGGCTACGGGGATGGTGAGAGGGGGTTGAAGGGCAAAATTTTGAAAATTGGTCCAGAAAGCTCCGCTAGTGAAAAGATAATTGTCGTTAACATTGGGCAATGAAAAGAACATTGTCGGTATGGGGAAGGGGCTCCATATCCTATTTATTTGTTGAAAAAATAATGCATACTGTACCTATAAAAATTCTCCTCTCTGGTCAGGGCTTAAAGCACTTTATACAAGACGCCAGCGCCAGCGCGGTGCTGCCAAAAACTGTTGCTGGGATCGCAGCGGCCGCCCCTCTCCATCATCGGGGGCGGCCGCTCCGCCCCCTCTATTTAAATAAGCCCCTGTGAGAAATATCGCGGGGTCTGTGCCGCGGCAGGTCCATGTAGCAAGGCGTGATAACATTCAGCACTATCTCTCTGGCCCACTCCTCCTTCTTCTAAAGCTCACTTCACAAAACTTCAGATTATTAAACCGTGGGATATTGCTGAGCAGAATTAAAAGTGGAATATTCCTAAAAACAGCATAGCCTTTATTCCCTAGACACAAACGTCAAGTAAACCTTGGCCCAGCTGATGCCGTTATGAAAGGCAACCCAAGTATGCAATTTATTCCCATATTGACCATTTGATCCTGAGCTGAGGCCTCACTGGAGCACTGGAAGCAACGGTTACAGAACAGCCCGAGTCTTTAGGGACTATCAACACCATTCATTTATCACTTGTGATTGCTAGGAACGGGAAGGCACCCTCCACACACCTTGCAATCTGCAACAAAATGCTTTATCCTTGTTTGCATCGTTTCAATGATTTTGCTTTACGCAAGTTTCTCCAAATATCCGCACTGTGACCGTCAGTGGCCCCGCATACCACGACAGCAACATCAGTACCTTTCTTCTTGTTCCCCTTCCATCCCAAGATTTGTAGTTACATTAACTTATGCTGTGAGATACTTCCCAAATATTTTGCATTCTTCAGCGACTGCTTGGTAACTTTATATTGGTCAATATTCTCCAGTCCTGTTCCTTCGCCTGTGGTGTTACCGTGACATATTTTGTACACAAAGCATCTTACCAGTTTCTCCGCAGCGAATTGATTTTCGACCGACAGGATCAACATTTAAGTTTTGTTCCAGTGCCAATGATCTACTAAATTCATGACCTGGGGTGGAATGGCCCATTCAGTAGTCCATCATCAGAAAATCCACCATATTTGGAGTGGACTAAGTGTCAATTTGAAGGCACTGCCTCGCCGTATTTATAAATTAAACATTTGACGGCTGACTGCAATATCCTCATTGGAGGATCAGGCTATGAATCGCAAAAACCCTTAAAGTAAAGGAACTTCAGCCCTTGAGTGGATCTCACAATTTGATTTTGGGTAGTTAGCCGAATCTTCTGGCTCCAGGACATCATAGGCCTTTTAAGTATCTTTCACGCAAAAATGTGACACATTGGCAACACTTTTGTCTTGCAGGCAACGTGACATCGCTGTGCCTCTCTGAAAAAATCCAACTCATTCCCTGGATGCATTTTCTGATGAATCAATCTGGTTAGGAAAAGTTGTATGTGGGTTTCGTGAGCCTCGATGCCGACTCACTCCTTTCTTCATTGACCAATCTCTGTCTGATTTTGAGTGTTCAGTTCAATTGGGGGTTCAACGCCCCCTTATGAGTCTCAGTTGTTTAGATGCTTCTCCCTTTCAGAGAATTAGAGCATTGCTGAAAATAGAGACATGTTGTCGAAACTTCTCATCTTGCACGCATCAGGACAACCTGAAAGAATACCATTGTAAGGGAAAACATCTACTTTATACTGTATGTGAAAAGAGTGCTGATTGGCTAGCAAGTGAACTCTGAATGGTAGAGACGTTGCCATAGAGATTGCACCAGTTTATGGTGACTGACAGTTAACTGTCAAGCTTTGTTTCTCATTTAAACCAGGGAGTTTTACTCTGATTGGTCAAGGCATTGTCCTGATAAATGAACCTGCAAATGGCTGTCACTTATTTTGTTGAGATGAAATAAGCACTATGTGTATACATGTTCTTTCTGTCTGCAAAGAACAGGGCCCTGAGTATAAACATATGTAGCTTCGAGGACATACAACTGCAGCACATAGCGAACCCAATGGACAACCTTAAATTGGTTGCCAGCGTAATTATTCACACACTGACTAATATTTAGCGAATGTTTTCCAAACGTAGAATCACATCTAATGTTGGACACGATGAACAACATATGTATAACAGTATACATCGTTCCCTCTGTCTACCAATGTCTGTAACTTAAAGTCGATAAATAATTTATGCTTATCTGTCTCTAATCCTTGCTTTTCGACGTATATGTGTTTGAGTGTCTCTCTATCTATGTATGTGCGTCTTTGTCTTTCAGACAATCCATTTCCTTTTTCCCTCTGCCTATCAGTAGATGCTTTTATCCATGCCTTTTAATGTTTTATGTGTCTCTTTCATCTTGGTCTCTAATTTTATTTAATTACATGTATATGGTTGTTTCCCCTATGCACTGACTCTCTGCACATTGACTGTTACCTATCAGTCTGTTTCTCCATATATGAATATCGTTATGTCTATCTCACTGTCCACCGATGCACGTTTTTCCCCCTCCTTCTGCCTATTGACCTATTCTTGTCCCTTTGTACCTTTATTTGTCTGTCAAAATTCAATGTTAAGAATAAGAGTGACTCTTCCAACGCTCATTACAGGTGGCGGCAACTTTACACTCAATGCTACTTGCCAACATTGTTTATGTTCATTTCAGCAGTAGCAGTTTCTCACATCAATCGTACCATCATAGTATTGTTCAACTTTAGGTAGGAATACATCGACTGTGTTACTGCACTAACCATCCTTTTCCTTCTTCAGATCTGCAGGGCAAAAAATATAGTTATTATTCGACATTCTTTCCAAAACCTTTGTGAATGCCAATTAAGACAGACCAATGTTAGCAAGCTAAACGTCATGACAGAGCTTTGACACGAATTATGTTACTTACATGCCAAATGGCTCATTCTGAGACACAATTCAAGGGCACATTGTGCACAGGTACATCCATATTATGCCAAGGAAGGGAAACCGATCAGAATTAAATTTGTAACGGCCGAAAATACGAATAAGCATAACAGGTGGAATCATTAGAATCCGTGGCATTTTACATTGCTTCACAACAACCTGCCAGTTTAGTTTAACGATGGCCCCACCAGTGAACTGCCTCGCAGGGACACTGGTGCCAGTCCTGCTGAGTTGCTAGCTGGCCCTTTTGAATAGGTGCCTCCCGCCCTCAAAGCTGTTCCAAATTCTCCAGGAATCTGAAGACCATCCTCAGGACAAATATTGATCCTTCTCAGTTTCCGATTTCTGCTCTTGCTAGTGTACCGTACTGAGAGTTATCCCGAGATTACTCCCTTCGAAGTCCTATGTTTGACCTAGCCCCCGGAAAGCCGTCAATAGGAGTGCAATATCTGCGCTCATATGCCGTTGGTACTGAACTCTACCACAATGTCGCTCTCACTCCCTTCCCCTGCAGAATAATTTGCACCCTCGCTGTGATGTTTGTTCCCCAGGATCCAGCAGGCACCACGGCATGCGGGACTAACAATGCTGATTACAGCTATGCCGATCTATCCCTGTGACTTCGGAATCTCTGATATTCATTGCTTTTCGACTCTGTGCTGTTCCCTCCTGTGCAGTCCAGTGCACAGTGGTGCCATGGTCTGTAAGGCACTCCCCCAAGCTCTTGCCACTCCCAGCAGTCTCCAACGCAGAGTACTCGCTTGAGAGTGGCAGAATCCACAATGACTCCGACTCTCCCTGCCTCTTCCTAATCATCTGGCGTCCAGACCGACCTCTTACTGAAAGAGGGCGGATAACATCTTACGATGCACAACGCAAGAAACTTCCGACGTCCTTCATGCTCGGCAGTGAGTACTGTTGCCTCTCAGAATCGGACATTCTGATCTGGATATCACGCTTGGCCCCCGCTGCCCCACCCCCAAGGCACACGAAGACGCCTGAAGTTCCAAATTGTGCAGGAATTCTGAGGCAACCATTTGCGATTAAGCAGAATTATCCCCAAGAGTGAATTCTATACATCTGCTGTGAAACCATACCAGTGCGGACACCAGAAGATGCTGTGTGTTATATTCAATAATGGCCCTGCAATGATGACAAATCAAGGTTCATGCATCTGTGTCTCTACTTCACATGACCTGCCGACCTCATCATGGTTGTATATTTATGTCCATATATGGTACAAGCTGTGATCAATTGCATCGGAGGCTGCATATTCGGCAACAGCCGTGGAGGCATCGTTTGCCTGTCTCCATCGCCCGATAAGCTGCTTTTGTGACTTTAACAAGTGACTTTCAGTCTAGTGGGAAGGTCGGAATTATGTCTGGTGGGATTGAAACGTGGACTTCACGGTAGGCTGTCCACGAACCTGCGAAATGACAACTTGAAAAAGGACTTTGGACAGGAACTAAGATGGGTGATGGGGAGGTAGTTTGGAAGGGGGAGGGGTCAATTGATTTTTTGAGGACAGTGGGGATGTAGGTTTCTTTCATGGAGAGAGGAACATAATCAGAGGAGATAGAGCCATTAACAATGTCAAATAAATTCCGACCTGGAAGGGTAAGTTGGATGATCTGCAGCTTAGTGCCTGTGGTGTCAAACGAGCTGGAGGTAGTTCAAAAGATATGAATGAACTTGGAGAGGGCAAGAAGGGAGATATGTCAGAAACAAGAGAAAGATATAAGTTCAGGGCAAAGCAGGGGAAGTGTTTGAGGAGGTTTTGACTGATGGGCTATGAGGGAGGTGAACCCAGTGTAGAGACAGTGGGTATGTTGATCACTATAAATTTGACATTTGCATAGGGGAAACAGCTACCACACTTGCCCGAAGTGAAACATATGCATGGTATAGCACCAACCTGACCCTTAGGACCAAGCTGATGGTCATAAGACGTGTATACTCTGCAGATTCCTGTATGGATGTGAATAATGGGCGACTCACATCGACCAGGAAAATGAAGCTCAATAAGTTCCATCTTCTCTGTGTTTTTGGCACTGTGAGTATATCCTGGCAGGACACAATCGCAAATGCAGCAGTCCACTCAAAGGGTGAACTCCCACGTGTGTTGGCACTTATCATATAGAGGCGGCATCATTGATTCGGAAACTTCCACAGGATGGAAGATAGTCACAACGACCTTCCTTATGATGAGGTAGCCGAGGCCAGGCGTGCCCAAAGCTCCACTTCAGAAATACTTGCAAGTGGGCTTCAAATGCTGTGTAACGATTCGAGAGCGACACGTGCCTCAAAGACTCCTGCACTACACTTACTGCCTTTTCCCACTGTTCTGGATAGCCACCCATCTGCGATCCGAACTCTGTCGGCCAGTGGTCTGACTACTCTTGAAAGCTACAATCTGGGAAACTCTCATTTGTCCTCATGCTCTGCAGTGGCATCAGCTGCCCTTTAATCTCAGAAATAACGAACTCGTCCCCAAACAGTTGGATACACCTCCTGCACATGTGGTCACCTAAGGCACATGAAGTGTTCTGAAATTCCCACTTGGTGGAGGAATTGCAAGCAGCAGATCTCAGCTGCCGAACCACCATCTAAACATCTCTATTTCCTCTTTTAGAGTCATGATAGTTCCTCGTTAAACGGGGTAATTTTAATTAATGTCCCGATACCTAACCTGTGCGAATATTATCAAAGCAATGATTGTCATGCTGCAACACTAGAAATATTTAATTTTACGTTTTCCTTGTTTAAATCAGCCCATGTCTAGTTGCAGCAATGGAGACATTCTCACTCACCAATTCCTTACATGCTTTCCCCTGGCGGCAGACATCTATTTTAATCGTTTTTTTTTGTCCCGCTCTATGTCAGCTCCCGCTCCTTTGAGATCTCTGAGCTGACTCTCTGACCCAACACTTTAAAAAAAAATTTATGGTTAACCTCTCAGCGCCGCTCTTTGTAAATCTCCATTGCTGAATCTTTGTATCTGCATCTGTATATTGATGGATTTGTATGAACTGCCATCTATTTATCCATGCAATTTCACTTTTCCATGCAATATGGGCGCTTCTGACAAGCCCAGCATTTGTTGATCTGCCGTAATTGGCTTGCGAATTCGTTGATGAGTTTTCATCTTGAACTGCTGCAGTCCATACGGTGAGGGTATTCCCAGAGTGCTGTTAGGGAGGGAGTTCCAGGATATTAGTTCAGCTACAGAGAATGAACTACCAACGTATGTTTCTATCCCCGACACAGATACCCGATTCGATGTTAAGAAGAGTGTTGGGCTTATCAAAGATCATCATTAATAGTTGGCGAAGTTATGGTTCTCATCTTTCATTTTACCTGCAGTCATCTTCTGCATATTTTAGCGGCAACGGTTCACAGTAAAACAAATTACCAATATGGACTTGCTGTGTTTCACAAAATGCTACAAAAGACTAAGTGCCCTTTCCATCTTGGCTCTTCTTAAGTTCTGTAAGGCACAGTAGATGATCATTATGCACAGGTTAATGGCAGCAAAGTGAACATCAGGTGTTGGCATTTGCAAGCGATCGGGAAATGTCATGACATGCAGATCAAACAATAGCACAGTTTCAAGTCACTTGGCGCACAGGTGACAGTGAACAGTACCTACATTTTCCCTTACAGTGCGAGGGTCTCTTCCTCTCTCTCTTTACCGTCATCAAAACGTTAGAATATTGTAATGAGGGAGTACAGTCCGCATTATTGCCGCTAAGGAAGCTATAGTGTCACCATAGACATAACTTTCAAGCTACGTTCTGTTACATCCACCTTAACATAGGTGATGATATAATAAGATACATTTTAATTTATGCATTTGATTGTCGTTTTGCTCAGATCTTTTTGAACTGATGTCCGTGCTGGATCCTTGGAAATTGTCGCGACTGATCAAAAATAATCTACAAGGACAATCACCTCATGCCCATTAACCGTTATTATTTATTGTAATTTTAAAATGGTTCACAACCTGCAGTCACCAATTCGGGTAATCCTTGATGGCAACCCCGAAGTGGGCAACGTTGCATAACCAGAGCTCATCCTATTTTCGAAGGTGTGCTAATCTATGATCCGCCTCATCACAGTGATAACAGCAGCACTTTTGTTCCTTTTTTGTGTTTACTTGAATATTATCGTTACATGTTCTACAGTTATCAGTTCCTTCAAGGACATTCTCCATTCTTCAGGGACACCTTTTTCCCTGGAATTTGACGCACATGGTGTTCACTACAAGACATCCTGTTCCAGGGTGACAGGGCCTATCGAGAGTGGTCTATCACCAGAATCCTCACGATACCTGTATCGGAGGCACTTCCTGCCCCTATTTAATGAGTCCACATTGGAAAGCGGGTGGAATGTCCTCGTGGTAGCAGCAGGAATGGAACATCTAAATCTAAAGATTTAAAGGGACATCAGCATTTGCCTTCAACTGCGGACAGCTAGTCACCAACCAGGGCTCCATTTTACCTCTATCCTGTTGTGTATTCCATATTACTAAGGGGTCATAATGGCAGGGCTTTTGCCTGAGAGGCACTTCTGACGCTCTGCACATTCTTTCAACGGACAAGAGATATGGTTCCACATCAGATTCTGGAAGCAATTTCTGGTGAATTTGACATGTTATGAAAGGTATCTTAGTTGTCACCTTATCCTATATCCTGCCTCAATTCAGTCTTACATCAGCATTGTTTCTGACTGACACACTGTGACTTTGCTGAATTGTGATTAAAGGTCTCCTGCAGGTCGCAACTATCTTCTTGATTCTCCCTTTTGCATAGCCGTCAGTTTCTGGACGAGTTTTTCTTTTGGTTGTCCATTGGGGCTCGTCACATTGTCCCTCTTTCGATATCCAGTCGAGGTATGAATTCCATTCGTGACATCACAAGTACACGTTCCTACTGTTTCAGAGACTCATTTCCTCCAAGAAGCACCAGTCCTCTAGCAATCCCACTTATTTGATCTAAATATAATACAAAGCAAGCAAAAAAACTGAAATGAATAAATAAACTCACAATGCATCTTTCAATACATTCTAATTTTCATGAAGGCACTCCTCCATGCTCCACTGGCTGGGGATTGTCGTTGACAGTTCCCAATGGAAATTAGTTTAATCTTAGGTTTAATTAATTCATTAATTTAATTTAATAATTCACGGAGAAGTCGCGGAGGACGGAGTTCCAGACCTGTAAGTATAAAAAACTTACCTCGGGGATTCGTGGCCTACATTCACGGAGAAGACTCGGAGGGCGGAGGTCCAGACCTGTAAGTATAAAAAACTTACCTCTGGAACACAAAAACTGAAAAGTGACGTCACGGGAAAGCTGTGACCTGATTGGCTGGTAGGGAATTTGTACTGAATTTGAAAATAAAACACTGATAAAAATTGATTAAAACCCTAATTAACTAATTAATAAGTAGAGTAACTAAACCAGAGGGAGGAGATTACTGTATTTAGTTAGCATTTAATATTTATAGTAGAAATCTAGCACGAGGGAACAGATAGTTAATTATAACAATTCAGTAAGGATTTAATAAGTATTTATTTATTTCATATTAATTAACTAATTAGTGCGAGAAATGTCAGTTAGAGGGGTGAATTGCTTCACCTGTGAGATGTGGGAAGTCCGTGACGCTTCCAGCGTTCTGGACGACTGCATCTGCAGGAAGTGTACCCAGTTGCAGCTCCTCACAGACCGCATGGATCGGTTGCAGCGGCAACTGGATGCACTTAGGAGCATGCAAGGGGCAGAAAGTGACATAGACAGGAGTTTTAGAGAAGTGGTTACACCCAAGGTGCAGGCAGATAGATGGGTGACTGCTAGAAGGGGCAGGCATTCACTGCAGGAATCCCCTGTGGCTATCCCCCACTCTAAAAAGTCTAACGTCTTGGATATTGTTGGGGGGGATGGCCTATCAGGGGAAAACAGCATCAGCCAGAGCAGTGGCACCACGGCTGGCACTGTTGTTCAGCAGGGAGGGACAAAGAGCTGAAGAGCAATAGTTATAGGGGACTCTATAGTCAGGGGCACAGATCGGCGCTTCTGTGGACGTGAAAGAGACTCCAGGATGGTAAGTTGCCTCCCTGGTGCCAGGGTCAAGGATGTCTCTGTACGGACAGGGGGCATTCTGAAGGGGGAGGGTGAACAGCCAGAGGTTGTGGTACACATCGGTAGCAATGACATAGGCAGGAAGAATGATGAGGTCCTGCAGGGGGAGTTTAGGGAGTTAGGTAGAAAGTTAAAAAACAGGACCTCCAGGGTTGCAATCTCGGGATTACTCCCTGTGCCACGTGTCAGTGAGGCTAGAAATAGGACGATAGTGCAGCTAAACACGTGGCTAAACAGCTGGTGTAGAAGGGAGGTTTTCAGATATCTGGACCATTGGGATCTCTTCAGGGACAGATGGGACCTGTAGAAGAAGGACGGGTTGCATCGAAACTGGAGGGACACTAATATCCTGGCTGCGAGGTTTGCTAGCGTCACTCGGGAGGGTTTAACTAGTGTGGAAGGGGGGTGGGAACCAGAGCAGTCGGACAACAAGTGAAATAAATGAAGGGAAACTAGTAAATAAGGCCAGTAAGACCAAGAGGAAGAGCAGGCAGGGAGATGTTGCGGAGAACAGCGGGACTGTTGGTCTGAAGTGCATTTGTTTCAATGCAAGAAGTATAACAGGTAAGGCAGATGAACTTAGAACTTGGATTAGTACTTGGAACTATGATGTTGTTGCTATTACAGAGACATGGTTGAGGGAAGGACAGAATTGGGAGCTAAATGTTGCAGGATTTAGAAGCTTCAGGCGGGATAGAGAGGGATGTTAAAGGGGTGGGGGAGTTGCATTACTAGTTAAGGAGAATACCACAGCTGTACTGCGGGAGGACACCTCGGAGCGGTAATGCAGTGAGGCAATATGCGTGGAGCTCAGGAATAGGAAGGGTGCAGTATCGAAGTTTGGGGTTTACTGCAGGCCTCCCAACAGCCAGTGGGAGGTAGAGGAGCAGATATGTAACCAGATTTTGGAAAGATGTAAAGGTAACAGGGTTGTAGCGGTGGGTGATTTTAAATTCCCCTATATTGACAGGGACTCACTTAGTGCTAGGGGCTTGGATGGGGCAGAATTTGTAAGGAGCATCCAGGAGGGCCTCTTGAAACAGTATGTAGATAGTCCAAATAGGGATGGGGCCATTCTTGACCTGGTACTGGGGAATGAGACCGGCCAGGTGGTCGAGGTTTCAGTGGGGGAGCATTTCGCGAGCAGTGACAATAATTCCATAAGTTTTAAGGTACTTGTGGAGAAGGATAATAGTAGTGCTCGGGTGAAGGTGCTAAATTGGGGGAAGGCTAATTATAACAATATTAGGCAGGAACTGAAGAATTTAGATTGGGGGAAGGCTGTTTGAGGGTCAATCACCATCTGACATGTGGGAGTCTTTCAAACGTCAGTTGATTAGAATCCAGGACCAGCATGTTCCTGTGAGGAAGAAGGTTAAGTTTGGTGGGTTTCGGGAACCTTGGACAACGGGGGATATTGTGAGCCTCGTCAAAAACAAAAAGGAAGCATTCGTAAGGGCTAGAAGGCTAGGAACAGCCAAAGCACTTGAGGAATATAAAGACAGTAGGAAGGAACTTTAGGAAGGAACTTAAGCAAGGAGTCAGGAGGGCTAAAAGGGGTTATGAGAAGTCATTGGCAAACAGGATTAAGGAAAATCCCAAGGCTTTTTATACGTATATAACGAGCAAAAAGGTATCGAGGTAAAGGGTTGGCCCTCTCAAGGACAGAGAAGGGAATCTATGCGTGGAGCCAGAGGAAATGGGCGAGGTACTAAATGGGTACTTTGCATCAGTATTCACCAAGGAGAAGGACTTGGTGGACGATGAGCCTGGGGAAGGGAGTGCAGATAGTCTCAGTCATCTCATTATCAAAAAGGAGGAGGTGTTGGGTGTCTTGCAAAGCATTAAGGTAGATAAGTCCCCAGGGCCTGATGGGATTTACCCCAGAATACTGAGGGAGGCAAGGGAAGAAATTGCTGGGGCCTTGACAGAAATCTTTGCATCTTCATTGGCTACAGGTGAGGTCCCAGAGGACTGTAGAATTGCCAATGTTGTTCCTTTGTTTACGAAGGGTAGCAAGGATAATCCAGGAAATTATAGGCCGGTGAGCCTTACGTCAGTGGTAGGGAAATTATTAGAGAGGATTCTTCGGGACAGGATTTACTCCCATTTGAAAACAAATGGACTTATTAGCGAGAGGCAGCATGGATTTGTGAAGGGGTGGTCGTGTCTCAAAAATTTGATTGAGTTTTTTTGAGGAAGTGACGAAGATGATTGATGAAGGAAGGGCAGTGGAAGTTGTCTATATGGACTTCAGGAAAGCCTTTGACAAGGTCCCTCATGGCAGACTGATACAAAAGGTGAAATCACATGGGATCAGAGGGGAGCTGGCAAGATGGATACAGAACTGCCTCGGTCAGAGAAAACAGAGGGTAGCAGTGGAAGGGTGCTTTTCTGAATGGAGGGATGTGACTAGTGGTGTTCCGCAGGGATGAGTGCTGGGACCTTTGCTGTTTGTAGTATATATAAATGACTTGGAGGAAAATGTAGCTGGTCTAATTAGTAAGTTTGCGGACGACACAAAGGTTGGTGGAGTTGTGGACAGTGATGAGGATTGTCAAAGGATACAGCAGGATATAGATCGGTTGGAGACGTGGGCGGAGAAATGGCAGATGGAGTTTAATTCGGACAAATGTGAGGTAATGCATTTTGGAAGGTCTAATACAGGTGGGAATTATAAATGGCAGAACCCTTTGGTGTATTGACAGGCAGAGAAATCTGGGCGTACAGGTCCACAGGCCACTGACAGTGGCAATGCAGGTGGATAAGGTAGTCAAGAAGGCATACGGCATGCTTGCCTTCATCGGTCGGGACATAGAGTATAAAACTAGACTAGTCATGCTGCAGCTGCACAGTGGCGCAGTGGTTAGCACTGCAGCCTCACAGCTCCAGGGACCCGGGTTCGATTCTGGGTACTGCCTGTGTGGAGTTTGCAAGTTCTCCCTGTGTCCGCGTGGGTTTTCTCCGGGTGCTCCGGTTTCCTCCCACAAGCCAAAAGACTTGCAGGTTGATAGGTAAATTGACCATTATAATTGTCACTGGTATAGGTAGGTGGTAGGGAAGTATAGGGACAGGTGGGGATGTTTGGTAGGAATATGGGATTAGTGTAGGATTAGTATAAATGGGGGGTAGATGGTCGGCACAGACTCGGTGGGCCGAAGGGCCTGTTTCAGTGCTGTATCTCTAATCTAAATCTAATCTAACTGTAGTTAGGCTACACTTAGAATATTACGTGCAATTCTGGTCACCACACTACCAGAAGGACGTGGAGGCGTTGGCGAGGGTACAGAAGAAGTTTACCAGGATGTTGCCTGGTCTGGAGGGCATTAGCTATGAGGAGAGGTTGGATAAACTCGGATTGTTTTCACTGGAACGACGTGGAGGGGCGACGTGATAGAGGTTTACAAAGTTATAAGCGGCATGGACAGTGTGGATAGTCAGAAGCTTTTTCCCAGGGTGGAAGTGTCAGTTACTAGGGGACATAGGTTTAAGGTGAGAGGGGCAAATTTAGAGGGGATGTGCGAGGCAAGTTCTTTACACAGAGGGTGGTGATTGCCTGGAACTTGTTGCCGTGGGAGGTGGTGGAAGCAGGTACCATAGAGATGTTTAAGAGGCATCTTGACAAATACATCAACAGGATACGGACCCCGGAAGTGCAGAAGGTTTTAGTTTAGGCAGGCATCAAGATTGGCGCAGTCTTGGAGGGCCGAGTGGCCTGTTCCTGTGCTGTACTGTTCTTTGTTCTTTGTTTGCTTAGGTTCTTCAAGGATCCACATATCTTCTCTCCCATGTCAGCTTTCTTCGTCTGTCTATATTTTAACATGTTTCTCAATATCTGTAATTTGCAGTTGATCCAAAAAATCGGTTTATCTGGCTATCTGTTATCCAGCTGTCTGTGGGCTCCAGCCTTGCCTTAGGTTTTTGTCTTCTGAAACTCTCTTTCATTCCTTTGTATCCCCGAGAGTTTAATATTCGAAATCATTCTTAGTAATTCACACGATGTAAGTTGAAGTCTTCTAAAACTCGTGATCCTATATGCATCAAACCCCATTAGCCCTTTGATTACTGATCTGCTCTAGCTGCCAGTAATGCAACAGCTGAATGTTAAAATTCTCATCCTGCATTTTGAATCACTTCATGTCCTGGTTCGTCTCTCTTTCCCTCATCTGCTCCAGTCTGACAACTGTCCGACATATCAGTTTCCCTCCATTTCTGCAGTTGTGCATCCCAAATTTTCATGATTCCAGCAGTACTGGCGAAGTCTTCAGGTACCAGTGCCTTGAGCTCTGAAAGTCCCGCCCTACAGCTAACCGCCTCTGGACTTTGTTTATCTCCCTTATGTCATTCCTTAAAACATATCTGCCTGAACAAGCTTTTGCCATCTTCCATAACATATCCTTACATAGTGTAGTGATGCTGCATTTTTTTACACAATACATCTGCAAAATCCCTTGAGAAAATTGATAAGGTCGAGGGAGCAAGTTAACTACATGTCGTCTTTTTTATGTGTCTGTGTGGCTCTATATCGAAATATATGTGTGTCAATATCTCTGCCCATATTTGATCCTGTTTCCCTCTGTTTCTGAATGTACACGTGCTTCCTCTCTATTGATGAATGCCCGTGTCTCTGTCTCCTGGTAGCTCCATCTATCAACATATTTGTATCGCTCCAGTTCTGCAACTGCCTATCTGTCTGCTAATGGACTCTTGCCAGTGCTTCTATATATCTGTTACTTTGTTTCTCTGTTTGCCGCAGTATGCCTGTACACTTGTCTCTCTGTCACTCTGTATACTGTTTTTCCATATTTTTCCATCTCTTCTATCTTACTCTGTAAAACAATTTCTTATGTGCCGATATTATTATGTACTTGTCTCACAATCACTGTGACTGTTTGCCTGTCGACGCGTCTCCCACTTCCTCTGATACAAAACCCTGCTTCAATGTGAGCAAAAATGATTTGGGCTTTAATGTTCATCATTTAAAATGCATTATATTGTGATCAACGGCAAAGGCTCACCGGAAGCTATTAATTTGTATTCATAGAATAGACAGATAGTTGAGACATTGAATGGGCTGGACATTGAATGGGCTGAACATTGATTACAAAGTCCGACTGTAATTAAGTCAAATCAATCCCATGACCGGTTCGGACATGTTCAAGTATACCAAGGCAATAGACATTTCAGTCGCAGAGGAACTTGTAATAATGTTACAATCCTTTTTTGCTTCGAGTGGAGAGTGCCAGTGGTCGAGAGAATTCATCCTGAGATCTTTCCACAGATCAAAGTGTTATAACGTACAGTTTAGCTATGGAAACGGACAGTGCAGAACTAATCAGTTGCAGAGAGTACATTTCAATGAAGAAAACAGATACAGCCCAATAGGAAAGGTAAGGCATACTAAAACAGCTCGAGCAGTCTGAATGACGAAATATGCATGGGATAAGGTATAGCTGGAAAAAATGTGTATAAACGATGTCAGGCGAAAAAAAAACTCCTGAGAACCAGACTGAATATAGAAGTTTCAGAGGTAAGGTGCAAAAAACATAAAGGAAAAGCTGAAAGACAGCAAACTAAGAGACTGGCAGCCAACATTTAAAAAGAATGAATACAATTGTCCTCTATTGGCATATAAACAGAAAACTGTTGGTAAATGAAGGAAGAAAAATTAGAGACCAAAATTGAATTTATGCACGGAGGCAGTGGACATGGCTACATTTTTCAGTGTGTGTTTTATATTAGAATTTATCAAGGAAGAAAACTCAGCCTAGTTATAGTGAATGGACAGATAGTTGAGACATTGAATGGGCTGGACATTGTATGGGCAGAACATTGATTACAAGGTCCGACTGTAATTAAGTCAAATCAATCCCATGACCGGTTCGGACATGTTCAACTATCCCAAGGCACGTCGACATCTCAGTCGCAGAGGCACTTGTAAGAATGTTGCAATTCTTTTTTGCTTCTCGAGGAGAGTGCCGGTGGTCGAGAGAATTACAAATGTTACACCCATTTTCACAGAATGTGTCAGCATAAATCCAGCAAATTTACAGAATAGTGAGTTAAACCTTGCTGGTGGGATAACTTTTAGAAACGTTAATCTGGCACCAAATTAATAGTCATTTGAGAAATATGAATTAATTAACTAAAGTCTGTTTTCCAATTAAATGAAATAAAGTGTTGACGATGCTGTGTACATGGACTTCAAAATAGGTTCAATAAAGTGCCAAATAACAGGCTTTTAAGGAACGGTGAACAGCAAGGAGCAAAGGAGACAGTGGCCACATGGATATGAGGAAAGCAGAATGCCAGGAAATAATGATGAACGTTTGATTTTCGGACTGGTGGACAGTATATCAAGGTACAACAGTGCTCCTGATCTTTATTCATGACCTGGAGCTGAGTGTGCAGGCACAATTTCAAAAATTACACATGACACAATTCTTAGAAGCTTCGATCCGTGTATGGATGATGATGATGGACTTCAAGAGGACAGAAACGGATTGGTGGAATGAGCGGACATGTGGCAGATCAAACCTCATGCAGGGAAGTGTGGTGTGAAAGTTTTAGTCGGAATAAAAAGAGAAGACAATATCAAATAAAGGATACTATTATTAAGGACGTCCAAGTGCAGAGGTACCAGGCAGTATTTGTGCCCAGATATTAGAAAATCATAGAACAGACTGTAAAGCTGTTAATGAGATATACGGGATGCTGGGCTTTGTAAAGGAGGGAAATATGCAACAGGTCTGCAGCATTTGTGCAGAGAGAAAGAGAGATTCTGTTTCACGTCTGCATTCCTAAAAGAACAGTGACCTGAAATATTCTCTCTCTTTTTCCTCCACAAATGCTTCTGAAGCTGCAGAGTAGTTACTGTATTTTCTGTTTCTATTTCAGATATACAGCCTCTGCAGTATTTTGCTTTTGCTTTTTATACATAGAAGCATAGATTACAAAGGGAAGGCATTTAAAATGAATATTTACAAGACACTGGCTCGGCTCTAACTGGAGTAATGTGAGCAATTGTGGACACCACATTTTCGGGAGAATCTGAAGGCAGGGTGTACAAAAGAGCACTATGCATTTCGGGAAGGTGTAGTGGCGGCAGAGTGCATCTTGGCTTTCAAAAGGCAATTGAGCAATTACCTGAAGCGGGAAAAGAATACAGGGCTAAGAGGAAAATGGCAGGGGACAAGAATCCATTTGAGTAGAGGCTATAGCGATTTGTCGTGGACACGATGGGCCGAATGGCTTCCTTCATTAATTGTTCTTTGAGTCCATAATTTTAATGGATATTTCAGCAGGGACGGTTCCTGGCTTGATTTCTAACATCTCAGTCTCTCTGGGTTTCAGAGAGGAACACAGTGTTTTTTGTTACTATGCTTAATGTCTTGATTCTTCTTAAGTTCTGTAGGGAACAACTAGCTATCATTAGACATTCTTTCCAAGATCTTGATGCAGGGGTAACTAAGGCAGCTAAAGGATAGGGGACCTAAATATAGGAATCAACTTTGACAGGAAGTCGAGCCACCACATTCCAAATGGATCATTTAGAGACATCGCTTCAAGGCACATGGCGCACAAGGACTGCTCACATAACACAAGAGAAGGGCAATAGTGCGGCGCTAAGTGTTCAAAGAGCAAGAGACAACAATTAAAAGTAAAACGGCCGCGAAATGCTCCAAAGTATAAGGCACTGTTATTATGGCACTCTTTTACAAAAGCCATAGATTTCTCGCGTATGCAGACCGTTATATTTGTCACATTTTGTAAGAGTTCATACATGGTGGCATTAATGACTGGTCATTCAAGAACACAAACAATATACAGCATGTATAATGTGCATTCAACGTCGCGAAACGTCCCAAGAGGCTTCACAGGATATTTTCTAAATCGAATTCGATCTTGAAACATTCAAGTTGATATTTGTGCAGATCACATCAAGCTTGTTCAAAGACGCAGATTATTAGCAGCAGAACTGGCCAATGAGAGGCAGAGACGGTGGACGCGATTTAGTGGGAAATTGCAGAGATGCAGGCCTCCGCAATTGAAGGTACAGCAACCAATTTTGGAAGATTAAGTATCAAGGATGCCCAGTATGGTAGCATTGGAGCAGCCGGTTATCTGGGAAGATTGTCGCTCAGGCGTTTACACAGATTGGGAGCATCACCAGGGAGCAATTTGAATTCAAGGAAGGTAATTGTTAAAATCTAGCTGTTGGATAACCGCGAAATAATGTAGGTTAACGAGTACTGGCACAGAATTAGACCACTTTCAAGATGATTCTGCCAGGATTTTGAAGGAGACATGTGCAATATTCTATCATCTAACCATGCACATTGCATCCGTTTAATTATTTAAATAGTATGTTTTATGAACAGTATGGTTGGCCTTACAAGTAGTATGTCCCGGATTATAACTCATTGCTTAAAAAAATCTTAATCACACTTTATGGACTTTTTGCCAATTACCTTCAATCTGCGTCACCTTGTTAGCAAGATTTTTGCCTTTGTACAGAGTTTTACCCAATCGAAATCCATCTTAATGGACCCTGTGAAGCTTCGACAACTTTGTCTGATGTTTGAACAAGCAAGGCCCCCATTGAGTATTCTAGCTATTTTTTGAGAGACAACTCAATGTGCGATTTCGCCCTGCTTTCCGTGAACTCAAATATGATGAGGCCATCAATACAGACTCTGCATTCTCTAATTTTGTAACGTCCTACACCTGTTTTAAAAAGGCAAACCTTGGGCCACGAGTGTTGTGCCGATGTCTGAGGCCACATACAATCGTATTTTTTGACTCGTCGTTCTTGCTGACACGTCTGGAGCCATTGGCACGTTTTAGCACACCGTCCTCCTCGAACATTCTTCATTGTCTGACAAGAATGAGGCAGCACTCATCTGCTTCCATTTATACCTGTCCAGTTATAAAGAAAAAAAAATGTAATTGCTTCTCATCCATGTCCTGCAACATTATCTCTGGTGCACCCACATTGAGTGGACAGAAAAGTGGCAAAGAGAATTCAATCCGGCTAAGTGTCATGTAATACATTTGGGGAGGGCAAACAAAGCGAGGAAATACACGATAAACTGGAGGACGTTGAGACGGGTAGAGGACGCGAGAGAACTTGGAGTGCATTTCCAGAAGTTCCCGAATGTGGCATGACAGGTAGATAAAGTGGTGAAGCAGGCAGATGAAAGGCATTCCATTATTGGCCCAGGTATAGCTGACAAAAGCAGGGATATAATGCTGCAACTGTATAAAACGCTGGTTAGGCCGCAGTTGGAGTATTGCGTAAAATTCTGGTTACCAATTACAGGAAAGGCATAATTGCTCTGGAGAGAGTGCAGGCGAGACTTACAAAAATGTTGTCACTTGTACGGAGAACATGCCAGAACTAGGTCATCAGCAGCAAAATGTGCAGATGGAAGAAGCAAAATGATTATGATTGAGGATGCACAAGATAGCAGATTTGGCATAGGAATATACTTTTATGAGTTGTAGGTTTGGCGCACTTCCCAGCGAATGGTAGCAACGCCATGAAGGAGTTTAATCATGCAATTGTGATGCACCTTCGGATTATGCACTATGTTGGATGTGCAATGTAACTATAGACTGTTGTCGTTGTTGTTGCTTCAGACTGGTCATACAGCGCCGACTCCCTGCACAACTACGTTCCCATCCTTTTAATCACATGGCTTATCTCCCTTCTTTTGGCCTCTGACATATTGTAAATTCCTAACCTGAGGGAAACGCTAAGCAATGTCACCACGTATGGTAGATCGCCATGATTTTCCCAGGTCGTGATGTCAAAGAACAAAAAACAAAGAACAAAGATAATTACAGCACAGGAACAGGCCCTTCCGCCCTCCAAGCCTGCGCCGATCCAGATTCTCTATCTAAACATGTCGCCTATTTTCTAAGGTTCTGTATCTCTTTTCTTCCTGCCCATTCATGTATCTGTCTAGATACATCTTAAAAGACACCATCGTGCCCGCATCTACCACCTCCGCTGGCAACGCGTTCCAGGCACCCACCACCCTCTGGGTAAAGAAATTTCCACGCATATCCCCCCTAAACTTTTCCCCTTTCACTTTGAACTCGTGTCCTCTAGTAATTGGATCCCCCACTCTGGGAAAAAGCCACTTGCTATCCACCCTGTCTATACCTCTCATGATTTTGTACACCTCAATCAGGTCCCCCCTCAACCACCGTCTTTCGAATGAAAATAATCCTAATCTACTCAACCTCTCTTCATAGCTAGCGCCCTCCATACCAGGCAACATCCTGGTGAACCTCCTCTGCACCCTCTCCAAAGCATCCACATCCTTTTGGTAATGTGGCGACCAGAACTGCACGCAGTATTCCAAATGTGGCCGAACCAAAGTCCTATACAACTGTAACATGACCTGCCAACTCTTGTACTCAATACCCCGTCCGATGAAGGAACGCATGCCGTATGCCTTCTTGACCACTCTATTTACCTGCATTGCCACCTTCAGGTAAGAGTGGAACTGAACACCCAAATCTCTCTGTACATCAATTTTCCCCAGGACTTTTCCATTTACTGTATAGTTCACTCTTGAATTGGATCTTCCAAAATGCATCACCTCGCATTTGCCCTGATTGAACTCCATCTGCCATTTCTCTGCCCAACTCTCCAATCTATCTATATTCTGCGGTATTCTCTGACAGACCCCTTCACTATCTGCTACTCCACCAATCTTAGTGTCGTCTGCAAACTTGCTAATCAGTCCACCTATACTTTCCTCCAAATCATTCATGTATATCACAAACAACAGTGGTCCCAGCACGGATCCCTGTGGAACACCACTGGTCACACGTCTCCATTTTGAGAAACTCCCTTCTACTGCTGCTCTCTGTCTCCTGTTGCCCAGCCAGTTCTTTATCCATCCAGCTAGTACACATTGGACCCCATGCGCCTTCACTTTCTCCATCAGCCTGCCATGGGGAACCTTATCAAACGCCTTACTGAAGTCCATGTAGATGACATCGACAGCCCTTCCCTCATCAATCAACTTTGTCACTTCCTCAAAGAATTCTATTAAGTTGGTAAGACATGACCTTCCCTGCACAAAACCATGTTGCCTATCACTGATAAGCCCATTTTCTTCCAAATGGGAATAGATCCTATCCCTCAGTATCTTCTCCAGCAGCTTCCCTACCACTGACGTCAGGCTCACCGGTCTATAATTACCTGGATTATCCCTGCTACCCTTCTTAAACAAGGGGACAACATTAGCAATTCTCCAGTCCTCCGGGAGCTCACCCATGTTTAAGGATGCTGCAAAGATATCTGTTCAGGCCCCAGCTATTTCCTCTCTCGCTTCCCTCAGTAACCTGGGATAGATCCCATCCGGACCTGGGGACTTGTCCACCTTAATGCCCTTTAGAATACCCAACACTTCCTCCCTCCTTATGCCGACTTGACCTAGTGTAATCATACATCTGTTCCTAACCTCAACATCCGTCATGTCCCTCTCCTCAGTGAATACCGATGCAAAGTACTCGTTTAGAATCTCACCCATTTTGTCTGAGTCCAAGCATAACATTCCTCCTTTGTCCTTTTGTGGGCCAATCCTTTCTCTAGTTACCCTCTTTCTCCTTATAAAGGAATAAAAGGCTTTGGGATTTTCTTTAACCCTGTTTGCTAAAGATATTTCATGACCTCTTTTAGCCCTCTTAATTCCTCGTTTCAGATTGGTCCTACATTCCCGATATTCTTTCAAAGCTTCGTCTCTCTTCAGCCGCCTCGACCTTATGTATGCTTCCTTTTTCCTCTCAGCTAGTCTCACAATTTCACCTGTCATCCATGGTTCCCTAATCTTGCCATTGTCTCTCCTGCACGCTAATCAACCTCTCTTTAAAGGCCTCCCACATATCACATGTGGATTTACCTTCAAACAGCTGCTCCCAATCGACATTCCCCAGCTCCTGCCGAATTTTGGTCTAGTTGGCCTTCCCCCAATTTAGCACTCTTCCTTTCGGACCACTCTCGTCTTTGTCCATGAGTATTTTAAAGCTTACGGAATTGTGATCACTATTCCCAAAGTAGTCCCCTACTGAAACTTCAGACACCAGGCCGGGCTCATTCCCCAACACCAGGTCCAGTATGGCCCCTTCCCGAGTTGGACTATTTACATACTGCTCTAGAAAACCCTCCTGGATGCTCCTTACAAATTCTGCTCCATCGAGACCTCTAACACTAAGTGAATCCCAGTCAATGTTGGGAAAATTAAAATCTCCTATCACCACCACCCTGTTGCTCCTACATCTTTCCATAATCTGTTTACATATTTGTACCTCTATCTCACGCTCGCTGTTGGGAGGCCTGCAGTACAGCCCCAACATTGTTACCGCACCCTTCCTATTCCTGAGTTCTGTCCATATTGCCTCACTGCTCGAGTCCTCCATAGTGCCCTCCTTCAGCACAGCTGTGATATCCTCTTTGACCAGCAATGCAACTCCTACAACCCTTTTACCTCCCTCTCTATCCCGCCTGAAGCATCGATATCCTGGGATATTTAGTTGACTATCATGCCCTTCCCTCAACCAAGTCTCAGTAATAGCAATAACATCATACTCCCAGGTACTAATCCAAGCCCTAAGTTCATCTGCCTTACCTACTACACTTCTTGCATTAAAACAAATGCACCTCAGACCACCAGTCCCTTTACCTTCATCATCTGCTCCCTGCCTGCTCTTCCCCTTAGTCACACTGACTTCATTATCTAGTTCCTTACAGGCTTTTGTTACTCCCTCCTTACTGTCAACTGACCTCCTCAATTGGTTCCCATCCTCCTGCCACATTAGTTTAAACCCTCCCCAACAGAGTTAGCAAAAACACCCCCAAGGACATTGGTTCCAGTCCGGCCCAGGTGTAGACCATCCAATTTGTAATAGTCCCACTACCCCAGAACCGGTCCCAATGTCCCTAAAATCTGAACCCCTCCTTCCTGCACCATCTCTCAAGCCTCGCATTCATCCTGACTATTCTTTCATTTTTACTCTGACTATCACGTGGCACTGGTAGCAATCCTGAGATTACTACCTCTGAGGTCCTACTTTTTAACTTGGCTCCTAACTCCCTAAACTCTGCTTGTAGGACCTCATCCCGTTTTTTACCTATTTCATTGGTGCCTATGTGCACAACGACAACTGGCTGTTCACCCTCCCCATTTAGAATGTTCTGCAGCCGATCTGAGACTTCCCTGACCCGTGCACCTGAGAGGCAACATACCATTCGGGAGCCTCGTTTTCGACCACAGAACCGCCTATCTACTCCCCTTCCAATCGAATCCCCTACGACTATAGCCCTTCCAGTCTTTTTCCCGCCCTTCTGAACAGCAGAGCCAGCCACGGTGCCATGGACCTGGCTACTGCTGCCTTCCCCTGGTGAGCCATCTCCCTCAACAGTATCCTAAACGGTATACTTGTTTTGGAGGGAGATGACCGCAGGGGACTCCTGCGCTGCCTTCCTGCTCTTTCTCTGCCTTTTGGTCACCCATTCCCTTTCTCCCTCAGCAATCCTAATCTGCGGTGTGACCAATTGACTAAACGTGCTATCCACGACCTCCTCAGCATCGCGCATGCTCCAATGTGAGTCCATCCGCAGCTCGAGAGCCGTCATGCGGTCTAACAAGAGCTGCAGTTGGACATACTTCCTGCACGTGAAGGAGTCAGGGACATCAGCCATGTCCCTGAGCTCCCACATTGAGCAAGAGGAGCATGACACGGGTCTGAGATCTCCTGCCATTTTTAATCTTAAGCTTAACTTAGTTAAATGGAAAAGGAACGAAAAGCTTTTACCAATCACGATAAAACCAGAGAAATAGAAAAAGCCTTACCTTATAAACACCCCACAGGGTCCTTTTGTTTTGGTTAGAGGAGGAGGGCGGGTGGGAGACACTACAAGTGTGGTGTCTCGGGTTCAGGAACCGCCCAAATATATAGCGTTTTACTTACCCAGCAGCCCCCTGGCCTCCGCCGAAAACAAAAGGAAATTAAGTTTACTTTCAAACTGACCTTCCCAGCTGCTCACTCGCTCGCACTCTGCTCCCGAAAAAGCAGCTGCAATGAAAGGAAAGTTATTTTAAACCGCCCAAATATATAGTGTTTTACTTACCCAGCAGCCCCCTGGCCTCCGCCGAATACAAAAGGAAATTAAGTTTACTTTCAAACTGACCTTCCCAGCTGCTCACTCGCTCGCACTCTGCTCCCGAAAAAGCTGCTGCAATGAAATATGTAACTGTTCTAAACCATCATGGATTTAGCCTGTCTATACTCACAGGTGGTCCATTTACAGCGAAAAAGAATTGTTATTTGTAGCTATTGTTTCTTCTGCCACTTCAAGGCCCCCTTTCCCTCTCCACAAGACATCCCAAATTCGTGATCTGGGGTGGATCATCTTAGTGCGACCAGGAAGCGCCTAAAAACAAAAATTATTGGCCCTGAAAGACTCCTGGCTTCTGCTATTCCAGTTCAGGAACGCATTCGCATATACTGGAAATGCAGACATTTCCCAGCCCTCCCGGTCCACAAAAAGCAGTCCAAATGCAAGCGACCTATTTCTACACCATCAGCCTACTTTCAACCCCAAGCAAATTGCAGGAAGATACCATTGACAGTGATATGAACCCGCAGTTAATCATTATCAGTTCGGGTTCCAGCAGGGCCTGTCTGCTCCAGAACGCATTTGAGCCTTACTTCAAACAAGGACAGAAGTGTTGAAATTAAGAGCTGAAGTGAGTTGTGGGTGACTGCAATTGACATCAAAGGGGCTATTTCCCGAGTGTGGCTTCAAAGAACCCCAACAATATTGAAATACGTGTGAATCTTGAGGAATCCACTGGATGGGCTAATACCTAACAAAACATCTCAGCCCGACTACATCACTGCAGGACTTGTTCGGGCAGTGTTAGTGGCCCAATATTTTCCAGCTCCTTCATTAGTGCCCTTCTCTCCAATTGGGCTTGTTCCCTTATGATTGTGCAGTATTCAGTACCATTCGTGACTTCTCCGCCACACGTAATTCAGCAACAACTAAACCACCTACAGGCCTTTGTTGATAAGTGACAAGTAACATTCACATCACAAAAGTTCCAGGGAATGAACACCTCTAAATGGGATGATCTGACCACCCTCACGCTGACGTGCAATTGCATTACCAGAGCTGCATTCCCCAATATCATCATCCTGGGTGATACAACTGACCAGAAAGATAACTGGAGGAAACTTATAATTACTTCGGGAATATGAATTGGCCATAGACTGGGAAGTAAGCGGCGTCCAGCTTACCTCATGCCTCCACAAAGCTTGTGCACGATTGATAAGGTAAAATTCAGGAGTGTGATCCTATACACTCCGCTTTCCTGGACACATTCAGCTCCAATAGCACATGAGAAATATGGCACCATCCATGACAGACCGGACCACCTGATCAGCACCCAAACTATCACTTTGCATATTCATTCACTCCACCACTGGCAGTAGAGTGTACAATCTACAAGATGCAGTGTAGCAAGTCGCCAAGGCTCCTTCCACTGCACCTTCTAAATGCACGACCTCTATTGCCGAGGAGAGCAAAGACAGAAGATGCACGTGAACACAATTACCTGCATGTTCCCTTTCAAGCCTTATATCAGCGTAACTTGAAACCATCTCGCCGCTCCTACACTATCGCTGGGTTATAACCATGAAATTGCCTCTGCAAGAGCATGACGGGTTCACCTGCACCAGAGGGTTTGCAGCAGTTCTTGAAGGCGGTCCAGTCCCACCTTCTCAAGGGAAACGAGGGAAGGAAAATAAATACTGGCCTTGCCAGCGGCACTCACATCCCGTGTGTGAATAAAACAAATGACTGTGGAGCACCTGTAGAACTCAACGATTTTTGCAGGAGAGTTACTCTCAGTTTGAAGGACTTGCTTGGCCAAGTTTCATAACTGAATCATTTGATGGCAAGAAGTAATTGCTCATGTAGGAACAGGCATTGCAATTCTAAATCAAAGAAAGTTAAAGTGACCTCAGGACTGATAAATATTCGTACCTTCAACTGCAGTTAGTTGGCTGCAACCTGTGGCTCCAAGCTTCAAGGCAAGGTATTCCTTTGAACATCATCCACTGAAAGTTCGCCACAATGACGGCGTGTTTCTCCTGTGGAAACCTTTGGCTCTCTGCACATTTATCAAAGGCAAAGAGTTATGTTGCCATTTATTCCAATGGAGTACTCTCTGTTGAATTAATCAGTTTCTGAATGAATAGATAGGGTTTTCCTGAGTGCCATCTATCGATGTATGAATGTGTCTGACTCTCTGTTATCGATATTCCTGTAACTCATTCCTCTCAATCATGCACAGCTTTCTCTTTCTCCTTAAAGGTACGCCTCCCTGACTCTCGAAGTCTTTATTTGTTTTGTCTCTCCTTGACTCTCTATCAATGAATCTGCAACGCTCATCTTCTCCTACACCCTCTGCCTTTGCGTACCGATTCTTGTTTCGGCCCTCTGCTGCTTCGTCTCTCTGTCTGTCGACATAAGCCTGTGCATTTGCCTCTCTGTCTTCTTGTTGACCAACTTCGGTCTGTGGCAAGATCCTGTGTCTATCATCACGTCTGTCTCGGTCCCTCTGTCTCAATCAATGTATGGCATATTTTTCGCTTTTCTCTCTATTTAACGAAGCATGCAAATGCTTTCTCTCTGTGTTTGCGTTTGTTTACCGATATATTTATATTCCCATCCATTTATTTATTAATGGAAGTGCATCTCAGACATCAGACATTTCAATCTCTGACTATAAGCCGGATTATGCGCAAATTATAGTTTTGAGGCTATCAATAGTAAGTAATGACTACTATGTTCTGGAAAGTTCTGCGGGAATTTTACTCAGCATGTATTCTAGTTGCACTGGTGTACAGAATTATTGCGAGTATTTTAACAGCAACAGTTCCTTGCATTACTCCTTACTGTCATGACGTCTCACCCTATTTTACATAAAAATGCAATCATCTTATTGCAGTGCCTACTTTCTTGGCACTTCTTCACATTTGCAGGGCACAACTGAATGTCATTGCTCTTCTTCCAAACAGCTATTCATGTGGTCCATTAACAAAGACAATGACACAAGCCTAAACTCAACTACTCAGCTTTAGTGGACATGCTGTCATCTCACAGAGAGGCAGGATAAACTGCCACTTAGAAACACATAGCTTCAAAGCACAAAGTGCACAGTAAAGAAAGAGCACCCCTAGCAGCGCCTTTATCACGTGCAGGACTATCTCTATCTATCTCTCTGGAACTACAGAAGGTTGTAGCATGGGAAGTCGCTCCAGTGTATTACTGCCTGTGCCTGAGTCATAGCCTCGATTTCTGGTCTCCTTGCTTCTCCTCTAACTTAAACTAGGCATGCGATCGTAAATGCAACCAACATATGGACTAGACTTCTGACTCGCGCACGTTGATTGTTTGAAGACCACATCAGAGCCATTGAAACATAAGTTACTTAACAGTCCACGTTATTACGGGCCATCATTTCCTTTCCATTTCCCTGTTTATTCTGAGGGCGGAAAAAGTTCCATCCGCACTTCTCACAAACTACATAACGAACTCGGTTGTTCCCTGCTGGCATTGGCATTTTCTTCAATGCTGCATTACAGACCTCCTCCTGATGTGGGCAATGCGCCACTCCATGACTCATCACACAACAATCCTTTCCCTAATTTATTGCTTACCCAGGATTTTCAGATACATAGTCCGCACCAGTATGCACTTGCATGACCCCTTCCATCGCTTCCTCGACACCTTGCTCCCTAGAATTTAATATCCCTAGTCCCGAGTCTTTTTCTTCATCCCAGGCACACGGTCATGCAGAACATCCGATCTGTCATGTTCTGAAGCAGTGAATTTACTTTGTACATCCCGATCAACTTTTGGACACTGACCCAGCCCCCTAGGCCTACTAAATTCATGATCTGGGAGAGTAGGGCAGGTAGGCCGTGGTCCACAGCAGAAAGCTTTCTACTTGCATTGGACTTGCTATGGAAATTAAAACGCCTGCAGTCCATTGTTAAATAGGTGAAACATTTGAAAATCGGGTGCAATGTCCACATGGTAGGGCCAGGCGTTGAACATACAAACATATATAAATAAGGTGCTGACAGCCATTGCATGGATCACTGCATCTAACTGTGGGCACTTGGCTGGCAGCATGGTTGCAAAGCAATGTAGACCTTTGTAGTATCGCTCACTAAGTAACTTTTCGCAATGGCAGCACGTTTGTCTTGTATCCAGCCAGGCTGCTCTTGACCTCTATCAAAGGCTAAGAGCTGTCGTGACATGACATCCTTTTTAGTGATTTCTAGCTTTGAGCAATTTGGATGGGGATTTCCTGAGCCCCCATCCTGCCCCACTTCTGTCTTAATTCAACAAATTCCATAAGTCTCAGGGTGAGATAATTCTCTTCTAGTGAAGCAGGATTTTGGTTGGTCCCAATGAACTGAATGCCCCTGTTTGGCCGAGCATTGATTGAAAGAACAATTGCTCTAAACATTTCCTCAACTGAGCTTGGTCTCATTCCATATCGAGTATAGATTTTTATCCCCCTTCAGCCGCCAACTTTACATGATCCTAATGAGACCAACCTTCCTTTATTCCCAAAAGAAGTAGCTCTGGAAAAAACGGTCTTTTTATTATAAATATCTCAAGACAAGTTCAAGAGCAGACTTTCATTGTAACTTCTTTGGTTTTGGTTGACCTTCACCCTTCAATTCGCTTCTTGATGCTGTATGTCTACTACCACACCTTCTGGTAATAACCTTTGAAGTTGAGTATCCAAAAGTATCTACGCATTTGTACTTGAACGTGTGGTTTCAGAGAGGGGGTATTAGCTTATTCTTGAAGTTGCTGTTTCTTTAACTGGCGTTTACGTATTTAGGTGTCACACAACCCACATGGACATACTGCTGTCATAGCAATACTGAACCACCCTCCGTCCTTCTATCAGCTTGTCCAAGTTTCCCTCTGTCTGCCTAGCAATGTGTATAACGTACAAATTATCAATAACTTTTGTCTGTCTATCTATCATCCGTCTGTCCGTCACTATACCTGTCTATGTCTGTCTCCTGATAGAGGTGTTTGCATCTCTATCTCTTTGACAAACGATGTCCCTGTTTTCGTTGCCTCAGTACCTCTTTTTTGCGTGTGACTCTATGTCCGTGGCTCTCTGTTTATCAAAGTATATGTGTTTCTCTTTTCCTCTACGTATTATTTCTTTGACCATTGACCATTCTCTGTCTATCAGTGTCTTTTTTCTCTCAGCCTGCCCGCCTTTGCCTGTACACCTATCTCTCTGTCCCTCTGTCTTCCAGTTTGTCTGTCTCTATCAGTCTCTCTACTGATGTGTGCATGTTTCTCCCTCTATCTTGTTTCCTGTTTAATGAGACATATAGAAAATATATTTTCTGCCTCAGTAGACATGCGTCTCTCCCTTTTCTGTCAATATATTTATCTCCGTGCTTCTGTTTAGCAACCCATTTCTCTTCCTGACTGTCTGTATACAGAACTCGCCCCCACCCAGTCTCTCTCTCTCTCTGTCTCTATCTCTATCGCTATCTCTAATTCTCAAAGACCATATTCAGATTAATCATATATTTCAAGCTATCAGCATAACTGTATAATGGCCATATGTTGTGATCACAGGGGAAGATATGATGCTTGCCATTCGTTAAAGTTACAGTTGTCCAAAGACTTCTTCAGGTTATTACAGTGCCAAAGGTTCCCAGCTGTACTCCTACCGTAGCAGTATCGCCCAGTTTCAGACGGTTTTTCATTGCTCTTACCATCTTGTTGCTTCTTTAGATCTGTAGGGCACAATAGGAAACAGAAAATAACGTTAAACATTCTATTCGATACATTTTCGTATGGGAAATTTACAGTTGCCAATGACAGCAAACTTAAACTCATAACTGAGCTTTGACAAAAGGTTGGGACATCTCACGTCATGCGGATCACTCAGAAACACAGCTTAAAGCCTTACAATACACCGATGCAACTTGTATAATGCTAAGGAAGGTACATAGTTCGGTCTCAACCTTCCGAACTGCAGGGAACAGCAAGAGAAAGACAAATGGCATTTCAAAGGTTTATAATTTGTGGCAGAACTTAGTATTAGTCAATCTTTGCAAGCGTTTGGCTACGTTGATATTAGTGAGATTTATGTAAGTATACAACAAAAGACAGGAATTTCATTGATATGACGCCCATAACGTTGTGAAACTTGGAAGAGGCTTGACTGGAGGATTGTCAAACATAGGTTGGCAACAAGGCACATAAGGGAATGTTGCAGCAGATAACCAAAAACCTCATCAAACCGGAGATTTTATTTTTAGCCTTTTAAAATGGAAAGAGAGGCGGAGAAATGAAAATGTTCAGGGAGGGAAATGCAGTTGTTGGGGTCACGGCAGCAGAATGCACGGACTCCAATATCGGAGGTTTAAATATCGAGGATGTGCAAGGAAACAGACGTGGCGTACTGACTTGTAGGGCTCGAGCATTTTACAGAGATTTCGAACAACGTCATGGAAACACTTGACATTTTAAAATCGAGGTTTAAGGTTTAATTTTTAATGTAGGTCCGCGAGTACAAGCACAGAAAAAGGCCATTCAGCACATCATGTCTGTGCCAGTATTGTCAAAGGACTAGCAAATTAGACCTATAACCTGCTCTATCTTTTAAATCAAATTCCTTTGGAAAAAACGTATTGAGTCTGCATCTATCACTTTCAAAGTCAGTGCTTTCCAGATCATAATCAGTCACTGCACAACTACAAAAAAATACTTCGCCTCACTTCTGGAACTTTTGCCAATTGTATCAAGTATGTTTTATTTGCCTTTAGGAACATTTCTACCTGATCAAAACGCCTGCAAACAGCATTTATACAGCTGCCACTGCATTTCATGGAGGCTTCATCAAACAGCCCTTGTAGTCTATTCTAGGTATTTGGTCCCGAATACCTCAATATGGCACTTCTAGGAATTAGTCATGAACCTAATATCCTTGATATGCTGCAGCTTCTACTTTTCACAACTGTGAAAGATGCCATAATGGGATTCAGTTGAAATCCTATCCTAAGTATACTGCTGCATACCGAGCAAGAGGTCTCAATTCATGGTCCATAAGTTTTTTGGAAGATGGTATTGACCTATTATCATCGAAGTAGCATGGGAGTAAATGGGAGACCAGCACATGATGCACACAGCTATAATTCTGTATCGACCAGTATGTTGAAGGGAATTTTTACTCTCATTTGCGAAGATCTAAGATGCTAACATGCCTGGCGTTCCATATTCTCTTAAACAAATAAGGCACATAGTGCATCAGGTAAGCATCAAAATTGGATGTATCATTTGGTTTCCGAAAATCGCCCTGGAACCGACAGTTTGTGTCACGAAGGCACGCCACCTGTCACTCGACCCAATCCCAAGATATTATCATACAAATTCCCTTCCTGACATTCGTGTTGCTGTTTCATCTTATAAGGGGGCAGCGGTAGCGTAGTGGTAATGTCACTGGGCTAGTAATCCAGAGCCCAGACTAATCCTTTGGGGAAAGGGGTTCGAATACCACCACAACAAATGGTGAAATTGGAAATCAAGCAATAACACCAATATGAAAAATTTAGTCTTATGATGACCATAAAACTACTGTCGATTGTTTCTACAAATCGATCTGGTTCACTGCTGTTCTTTCGGGAAGTAAATCTGATCTGGCCTACATGTGACGTCCGACCCACAGCAATGTGATTGACTCTCAAAAAAACCTTCGGAAATGGCCTAGTCGGCCAATTAGGTCAAGGGCAATTAGTGAAAGGCAATAAATAGGCCGAAGGCAGCGACGCCCAGATCCCACCACAAAGCAATACAAATCATGCTAAGTAGATTGCACGTCAAATAAAATGCAATCATACCAGTGTAGAAAATTCTGCTGAATACACTTTAGCCACTCTACCCTATCTCTACATGTTAGACTATTATCATCGGAAATTATGGTAGGAGAATTAAAACCAGGCTTTACAACGATTCTAGGTTATTGCTTCTCCATGTAAGTGCCTTGAAAATGTATTCTTTTGTCTTTTTACCATTATTTAATGTCCTACAGTGTGCACACAGTCCTGTAATGGAACACCCTTTGTTTCGTAGCTCGAAACAGAAGCATTTAGTCCTTGACCTCTCTGGACATCCTCTCTCGACAGCACTGTGTTAGTATCTGCAATAAATGCAGCCCCGCTTCGTCCTTTATGTCAACCCCGAGCATTTCTCAACATCTTGTTCAGCCACGCCTCTGTCATCGGCATAAAATTCGAACATCACTACTTGAGCCCACAGCTCAATAACCTGATTTAACACACGATATGCATTTGTATACATACACAGTAAATATAATGTGGGCCTTATTGTAATCCCTCTCTTTCTGAGCAGCCACGCCCTCTTGCATCACGCCTCCCCCACCTCCACCCCCAACCCGGCCAGAATACTTCACCTTTTCTCAAAGCATACCTTTCTCTCTGTCTTTGCGAATTCATGGTCTACCAGATTTCTCCTCTCTAATGTAACGTCCTCATTTCATCATCCATGCCAAATTAATTTCAACTCTCACCGATAACGCTGGCAAAGTGCCCCACAGGGATATTATTTCTGGCTCTGTTCTCTGATATGTTCAGTTTCCACCTTCCCTAGAGCAGCTCCCAATGTTCCAATGATCTACAGCCTCCCGACCCCGCCAGGCTCTGCGATATCTCTCCAGGAATGGATTCATATTCTCTATCCTATTTCATTCTCCCACGGAAGTGGCACATGGAGTAATCCCTTAATGACTACTTGCAAGTCCTGCTTGCTAGAATATTTCCTATCTTCCTAATATTTCCCTGTGGGTCACATCCCTCTTTCTACCTATGTAATTATCAGTGATATGGAGCACGTCTACTGCCTGTTCAGCCTACCCCTCGTAGTGCACCCAAGCTGCTCAATGATGTCCTTGGCCCTGGTACGAGGAAGATCACGTACCTCCCGAATTCAATTCTGCAGACGCATAACTGCCTACCGCCTACTCGAAATATGGCATGTCCTATGAATTATGTTTTTTTCAGTCTCCTTCGCCCTTGTGCAGAGCTATTCCAGCCTATGGATTTGAACTTGGTTGTGGCTATGATTCACAGAGGAACGATTTCTTTCACCAGCTGTAACAATTGGACTGGTGAGCAAGATGAACTCAAGGTAGTCCTTCACTACGTGCCTGATCGTCCTTGCATGCCTAGCCATATACATTCCATTGCTGCCTGCATACCCTTAAGTCTTGGGGTAACCACATACTGGAACTGGCTTTCCAAGTAGATCTCGACCTGGCAGGTGCATTGTCGTGATGTGAGCTGCTGCTTAAATTCCACAATAGGGTGCCGAGTTTCTACAGCTGATGACACTTCATCCACGTACAGATGTCCAAGACACCGGAATTGTGCTGAAGATCCGATATGTTATTGCATATGCATTGCACTGGACCAAGGATAGCCGCCATGCCTCTATTTAGTAGAATAAATACACTTCACGGAAATAAACTAAAATCTTATGCAAGCGGCTTATTGAAAGAAACTCAATATTTTACATCCTGTCTTGTGCTGACAGTACAGGAAGTTCATCTTTCTCACGCCCAGGCACGCTCCTCTATTCTGCTCTGAACCAACACCCCTTCAGCAATGTCTTCCATTCCCACATGGAACTCGGAAAAACTGTGAGCGAGTTACTGTCCTGTGACTTCAGCGATCTCGCTAATGCCCAGATAATGCCACTGCCATGCGTTTCTGTTCGTCCCAGGAAATATCGTCCCGAGGGTTTTCTCTACTTGACGGCCACTGACCCTCCGCTTTTATCTTTAGATATTGGGCACTTTTCCATCACGTATGGTCGCTCTCTTTGTGTCCCGATGATTCCCAGTGATGGCTTTTATCTGTTCATCTCTCTCATTTTGTAGCCTCAGAGTCGCCCGCTCGTTTTGATTCCCGTGTGCACCCTGGCACCACCTTTACCTACTGTTCTCAGGCAGTTTTAACCTCAAGCTCGCTCTTTTTGCAGTCGATCTCATTTCCAAATTTGAAATTTTGCCCTGCACACTCAAGTCGAGGTCATTAATTTCG
Source organism: Heterodontus francisci (assembly GCF_036365525.1). Classification (NCBI taxonomy): domain Eukaryota; kingdom Metazoa; phylum Chordata; class Chondrichthyes; order Heterodontiformes; family Heterodontidae; genus Heterodontus; species Heterodontus francisci. The sequence continues at coordinate 26,583,447 of NC_090409.1, read as the reverse complement.
ATTAAATCAAGCAGTGGCCAGAATACGTACCCTGTGACGTCCTGGATTTCAAAGTGCAAGAGTAAACCCATCAGACTACAGGGTAGGCAATTAAATTTCGGTGGTGAAAAAAAAAAACTTTTTGAAAACAGAATCTTGGACAAAATTTTTTAAAAGTCACTTGGAGAAATGTGGATGAAGTAAAAAAACCATCACGGATTTATTAAGAGCAAACCGTGTTAATGTTTATGTCATGTCGGTTTTCATGATGTAACAGAAAGGGTTGATGAGGATAATGCATGTTATATGGTGTGCATGGATTTGCAAAAGTCGTTTGACAAAGTGCCACATAACAGGCACGTTATTAAAACTGAAGCCTAATGAATTAAAGGGACGATGCTGGTTCAGTGACAGGAAACAGACAGCAGTGGTGAACGGTCGCTTTGTGGACTGGAATTGTAATTGGGTTCACCATGTATCCCTAATAAGCTTTTCTTGATATATATTAATGATCACGACTTGGGTGTGCAAGTCATTATTTCTAAATGTGGAGATTCCACACATTTTGGAATTATTGCTAATTCTCAGGATGATAGTGATAAACATCAAGAGGAGATTAAGAGGCTGTTGGAATGGACAGAGAGGTGAGAGGCTAATATCATGCAGTCAGGTCTGAAGTGATGCAGTGTGGCAGTAAAATGAGTGATGGCATTTTCAGATAAAGGATGCATTTCTAAAGGGGAGGAAGGTGAAAAGGGGCCTGGGATATAAATATGCACAAAACCTTGCATGTGGCAAGGCAGAATGAGAAATCAGTCAGCGTCTTAGACAGATGCTGGGTTTTATAATTTGATATATAGAATACAAAAGTAAGAAAGCGATGGTTAAAATTTGTAATCCACATGTTCGGCCTGACTGGAGTATTGTGTCCAGTTTTGTGTCCGGCACTTTAGGAAGGATATCCTGGCATCAGAGAGGGTTCACAAAAGATTTATGAGAATGGTTACAAGGATGAGGGATAATTGGAGAAGCTCGGGCTGGTCTGCTTGGAAAAGAGGAGGTTGACCCTTATTTTCTACATGCAACTGTTCAAATTTATTTATTTTATTTATTTAGAGATACAGCACTGAAACAGGCCCTTCGACCCACCAAGTCTCTGCCGACCAACAACCACCCATTTATACTAATCCTACATTCACCCCATATTCTCTACCACATCCCCACCACCTACCTACACTAGGGGCAATTTACAATGGCCAATTTACCTATCAACCTGCAAGTCTTTGGAGGTGGGAGGAAACCGGAGCACCCGGCCGAAACCCACGCAGACACAGGGATAACTTGCAAACTCCGCTCAGGCAGTACCCAGAATTGAACCCGGGTCGCTGCATACAAGATATGGACAAAATAGACAGAGAGAAACAGTTTCCATTTCTGTAATGGCTACGAAACCGGGGACATCAATTTAATATGACAGGCAAAAAGATAAAGCAAAGGCAACATTTAGAAAACTATATTTTTTTAAGCTGTGAGTGGTCTGCAACTGAAATGCACTGCCTAGGAATATGGTGGAGGCAGATTCAATTGCGCCTTTCAAATGGAAACATGGAGAGACCAAATGTAAGGCTACAGGATAAAGGTCTGGGAGTGGGATTAGTTGAATTGCTCTTGCAAAGAGATGGCGTGGGCATGGCGTGCCGAATGGCTTCCTCATATCCTGCAACCATTCTATGAATTATGATTCTATGACGGCCTGGCCGTATTCAGTATGTCAAACATTTGAAGGCAGGCTGCAGTGGCCTGGTTCTAGCAATAGTTGTTGACAATCTTAAGCATAGCTTTAAGATGCGGTAAGTCGTGGCGAGGATCTCTTCAACTGCAGCTACCCTGCGTCTCCAGGGAAACTTGTCTCTTCTGAGCAGCGTCCACAAACAAGATTGCAAGTGACACAGATTGATGATCTTGTTTCCACCTGTGGCGTTCTCCGCATCCATCAATGGCCAAGAGCTATGCCGCCACGACCTCCCCAGAGATGTTTTCGCCTCCATCTGACATTACTAAACAGCAGGACCCAGTAATATCTCCTGGATTATTGCCAAGCCAAGTGCAATTTGGCGGTAGAGCAGACAGTTCAGGAGAACTAACAGGTGGATGAAGGACAGGCGTGGGACAGAAGCTTATATTTCCATGGGACACTGACACAAGCTCTGAGGCACGAAGGAGGTGCACCAATTGGACAGGCCCTACGTGAATTGGGTTGGGCCACATGCCATAGCAGAATGGGTAAATACGAATTTGGCAATGAAACGAAAAAATAAGGGAGGGCGATACAAGAAATCTAACCATCGTAACTAAAAAGAAAATAATGAAGGAGTGCATAGCAAAACAAAAAGGTATTGGAGGACATTGATGGCAGGCGAATACATCTGATGGTATAACTGAAGTGTAATAATATGGCTAAACAGAACGTGAGGAGAACTCCGGTTAAATGAATTAAAATGTCTGTAGTCATGCACGCAGTGTCTGTAATGAAACAGAGGACGTGGGAGCAATCCTGCATTGGGAGGAACCAGACAGAATTTGGAATACTGAAACATGGTTACAGAAAATATAAAACTGATAATGCAACATTGCGGGGCACAGCATGTTTAGAAAATATGGAAAAGTGAAAAAGGGCAGGTAGCTGTACCTATTGGCCATAATACAATAGCAGTGGAAGATAAAGCAAAATTTTGTCAACAAGCCAAATACGTAATTCATTTTGATGGAAATACAAGATAATATAGGCTCAATCCAACTTATAGGTGCATTTTACAGATCACCTAACAGCGGAAGGGAGGTGTTGAAAGAAATAAGCAGACCACAGGGAATTGAGTAAAAATGCAGAATAGTTATAATGGGAGATTTCAACTCGCCTATATTAACTGGAGGTGAAGCATCATTTGGCAGACTTAGAGGTGATTACATTTGCTAAGGGTTTTTTTTTTTTTTGCAGTGGTTTAAATAAAGGCATGCAGCATTGCCGACAGTGCGCTGCAGATGCCATCCGAGCCATCTCCCGCGGGCGCTTTGAAGTTGCGGCCGGGGGGGCCGTTCGTGGATGTTTTGGGTGTTCGGGGTGGGCACTGAGGAAATGGCTTATTACCTGCACCAGATTCCACCCCCCCTCCCCCCACCTTTACCCCCCTTCCACCCCCCCCACCCCCGTCCCCTTCCCTGCTCCACCCTCTCAGCTCACCCCCTCACAACCCCGTCCCAGCCCGCCCCCCCTCGCACCATCTTCACCCCGCACCCCCTTCCCCTGCACCCCCCCACCCCCTCCCTCTACCCCTCCCCCTTGCATCCCCTCCTCCCACCGGCACCATCCTACACCTGTGTAGGGGCCCCAACAACCCCACTGCCTTGTGGGCGTCTCGGGAGAGACCAAGGCTAAGGGAGTAAACCCTAACAGAAAATCCGGAGCGGAACCCCGTAGGCGGTCATGTGTCACCTTTGGCATGTTTCCGGCAGTTCCTGCAGCCATACTGGTGCCAAACGTCGTGTCCTGCACTCCTTTGGACCCCACCAGAAAGGCCGAGAGGGGGGTTTTGACGACTGGGCAACTCTCAACCTCCATAAATTTGCCCAGGCATGCGCCATGGAGAGGTCACTCCATAGTTGCCTCACAGCGACTGAAACAACACGGAAGGCAGCAGTTACGGGTTATAAGTCCAGATAAATTGGCGTAGAAACTGGGCGCCACGGGTTGCCTTTGTCGGTGGGAGAGGTCATTGCACCTCACTGGACAGCTACCGCCCGCCTCAAACCGGGCAGCCCCCGGTCAATAAGGTTCTGTCCCGCCACAGTCTGCCTGCTTCAATGGGTGCTTGGAGCTCAGGGTCATTGCCCGAAAGGTGGACTGATACACCGCACCAAACAACATGAAAAAAGGAAAGAAGGTACCAGCCCTTCGCTTTGCAAGCTGGAACGTCAGAACTATGTGTCCTGGCCTGTCGGAAGACCTTACACAAATCAACGATTCTCGGAAGACCGCCATCATTAACAACGAGCTCAGTAGACTCAATGTGGACATTGCAGCACTTCAGGAGACTCGCCTCCCCGCGAGTGGCTCTCTAGCAGAGCAAGACTACACCTTCTTCTGGCAGGGCAGGGATCCTGAAGAACCAAGACAGCATGGAGTGGGCTTCGCCATCAGAAACTCCTTGCTCAGCATGATAGAGCCTCCCTCAAATGGCTCGGAACGCATACTGTCCATCCGACTGCTCACCACCTCTGGTCCAGTACACCTACTCAGCATCTATGCTCCAACACTCTGTTCCGCACCTGAAGCTAAAGACCAGTTCTATGAACAACTCCATAACATCATTAGCAGCATCCCCAACACCGAACACCTATTCCTGCTGGGGGACTTTAATGCCAGGGTTGGGGCCGACCATGACTCATGGCCCTCCTGCCTTGGGCGCTATGGCGTTGGAAGGATGAATGAGAACGGGCAGAGACTACTTGAGTTGTGTACCTATCATAACCTCTGCATCACCAACTCGTTCTTTCACACTAAACCCTGTCACCAGGTTTCATGGAGGCACCCAAGATCACGTCGTTGGCACCAGCTAGACCTCATTGTCACAAGGCGAGCCGCCTTAAACAGTGTTCAAATCACACGCAGCTTCCACAGTGCGGACTGCGACACCGACCACTCCCTGGTGTGCAGCAAGGTTAGACTCAGACCAAAGAAGTTGCATCATTCCAAGCAGAAGGGCCACCCGCGCATCAACACGAGCAGAATTTCTCACCCACAGCTGTTACAAAAATTTCTAAATTCACTTGTAACAGCCCTTCAAAACACTCCCACAGGGGATGCTGAGACCAAGTGGGCCCACATCAGAGACGCCATCTATGAGTCAGCTTTGACCACCTACGGCAAAAGTGCGAAGAGAAATGCAGACTGGTTTCAATCTCATAATGAAGAGCTGGAACCTGTCATAGCCGCTAAGCGCATTGCACTTTTGAACTACAAGAAAGCCCCCAGCGATTTAACATCCGCAGCACTTAAAGCAGCCAGAAGTACTGCACAAAGAACAGCTAGGCGTTGCGCAAACGACTACTGGCAACACCTATGCAGTCATATTCAGCTGGCCTCAGACACCGGAAACATCAGAGGAATGTATGATGGCATGAAGAGAGCTCTTGGGCCAACCATCAAGAAGATCACCCCCCTCAAATCTAAATCGGGGGACATAATCACTGACCAACGCAAACAGATGGACCGCTGGGTTGAGCACTACCTAGAACTGTACTCCAGGGAGAATGCTGTCACTGAGACTGCCCTCAATGCAGCCCAGCCTCTACCAGTCATGGATGAGCTGGACATACAGCCAACCAAATCGGAACTCAGTGATGCCATTGATTCCCTAGCCAGCGGAAAAGCCCCTGGGAAGGACAGCATTACCCCTGAAATAATCAAGAGTGCCAAGCCTGCTATACTCTCAGCACTACATGAACTGCTATGCCTGTGCTGGGACGAGGGAGCAGTACCCCAGGACATGCGCGATGCCAACATCATCACCCTCTATAAAAACAAAGGTGACCGCGGTGACTGCAACAACTACCGTGGAATCTCCCTGCTCAGCATAGTGGGGAAAGTCTTTGCTCGAGTCGCTCTGAACAGGCTCCAGAAGCTGGCCGAGCGCGTCTACCCTGAGGCACAGTGTGGCTTTCGTGCAGAGAGATCGACTATTGACATGCTGTTCTCCCTTCGTCAGATACAGGAGAAATGCCGTGAACAACAGATGCCCCTCTACATTGCTTTCATTGATCTCACCAAAGCCTTTGACCTCGTCAGCAGACGTGGTCTCTTCAGACTACTAGAAAAGATCGGATGTCCACCAAAGCTACTAAGTATCATCACCTCATTCCATGACAATATGAAAGGCACAATTCAACATGGTGGCTCCTCATCAGAGCCCTTTCCTATCCTGAGTGGTGTGAAACAGGGCTGTGTTCTCGCACCCACACTTTTTGGGATTTTCTTCTCCCTGCTGCTTTCACATGCGTTCAAATCCTCTGAAGAAGGAATTTTCCTCCACACAAGATCAGGGGGCAGGTTGTTCAACCTTGCCCGTCTAAGAGCGAAGTCCAAAGTACGGAAAGTCCTCATCAGAGAACTCCTCTTTGCTGACGATGCTGCTTTAACATCTCACACTGAAGAATGCCTGCAGAGTCTCATCGACAGGTTTGCGTCTGCCTGCAATGAATTTGGCCTTACCATCAGCCTCAAGAAAACGAACATCATGGGGCAGGATGTCAGAAATGCTCCATCCATCAATATTGGCGACCACGCTCTGGAAGTGGTTCAAGAGTTCACCTACCTAGGCTCAACTATCACCAGTAACCTGTCTCTAGATGCAGAAATCAACAAGCGCATGGGTAAGGCTTCCACTGCTATGTTCAGACTGGCCAAGAGAGTGTGGGAAAATGGCGCACTGACACGGAACACAAAAGTCCGAGTGTATCAGGCCTGTGTCCTCAGTACCTTGCTCTACGGCAGCGAGGCCTGGACAACGTATGCCAGCCAAGAGCGACGTCTCAATTCATTCCATCTTCGCTGCCTTCGGAGAATACTTGGCATCAGGTGGCAGGACTATATCTCCAACACAGAAGTCCTTGAAGCGGCCAACATCCCCAGCTTATACACACTACTGAGTCAGCGGCGCTTGAGATGGCTTGGCCATGTGAGCCGCATGGAAGATGGCAGGATCCCCAAAGACACATTGTACAGCGAGCTCACCACTGGTATCAGACCCACCGGCCGTCCATGTCTCCGTTATAAAGACGTCTGCAAACGCGACATGAAATCGTGTGACATTGATCACAAGTCGTGGCAGTCAGTTGCCAGCATTCGCCAGAGCTGGCGGGCAGCCATAAAGACAGGGCTAAATTGTGGCGAGTCGAAGAGACTTAGTAGTTGGCAGGAAAAAAGACAGAGGCGCAAGGGGAGAGCCAACTGTGCAACAGCCCCAACAAACAAATTTCTCTGCAGCACCTGTGGAAGAGCCTGTCACTCCAGAATTGGCCTTTATAGCCACTCCAGGCGCTGCTTCACAAACCACTGACCACCTCCAGGCGCGTATCCATTGTCTCTCGAGATAAGGAGGCCCAAAAGAAAGAATATTAACTGGACAGAATAGTTAGGTAAAAGTGGAAAAGGGAATAAAATTCCTAAAATTGGTAGACAATCCCTTTCTAACCCAATATACAGAAATTTCAAACGGGGAATATTCACTACTGGATCCAGTGATGGCGAATGTATCAGTTCAGAAACTAAAGGTAAAGTAGAGGAACACCTCGGCAATAGTGATCACAGTAAAATACACGTTCAGTTGAGAATGACGAATGCCATAGTAAGTCGAATACCACGTTAGTAGATTACATTAAAACTGATTTTGAGGATCAGAGGACAGTACATGGGACAACAAAATTGGCTAAAAAAAGGATGTTGAACATCAGCAGCAAAACAATTACAATAGTGTCCAACAGAGTGCAGGGAACGAATATTCTGCTAAAATAAAAGAACAAACTCAATACTGGTGAGGATCCGTGGATGAAGGTAAACATGCAAGAACAATTGAAGGTGTGTATGCAGGTAAAAAGTCAGTACATGAATGCAGACGTGTGCATGATAATGGAGAATACGAAGAGATTAGCAGGGAATTTTTAGAAACGGGGAAGTGCAAATACGAAGGCAAAGAGGGACGATCAAATTAAATTATCAAGGAACATACAATATAATATTAAAATATTTTTACGGGCACATCAATGGAAAAGAATGTTGGGTTGTGGATAGGGCAATGAAGGGAAATAGAGCATAATATCACTAGTTTATCAGAGAGAGGCAGTAGAGAAACAATAGCAATTATTTTTCTTCAACAATTGCCACGGAGGTAGAACAAATAAAGATGGCATTGATCATTCGGATGATTAGTTTTATAAGTTCATTTAAAGTAAAACAAAAGGACTGTGTTGAACAAATTAATCAAATTCAAAAACGTTAATGCCCCTGGAGAGCGTGGAGTGCTACCACCCACTTGGAAAGAACCTACTGAAGAGATAGCAGAGGCATTACTACACATATTTAATAAATCGTTAGGAAATAAATAATGCAAAATGAGCATGGATTTCAAAAAGAGAAGCTTGGCTGACCAATCTTGTTGAGTTTTTTCAGGGCCAAGAATAGAAAGTAGGCAATGTTATTGCAATAGACATAGTTCAAAAGGAGCTTGAAAAGGTGCCACGTAATAGATAAATGAATGAGGTCAGAAAATGTGAAATCGACAAACAACTGGCTGATTGGATTGCTAACTGGCTTCAAGAGAAATAACAGTAAGCGGGAATAAAAGGCAATTATTTAGAGTGGCAGGCGATGGCAAGTGGTGTTCCACAAGGATCAGTACAAGGGCCACTGCTGTTCACTCTTTACATTAACGACTTCAACTTTGAATCAAATACCCAATTTCGCACTAAACGACCTGGCTATGGGGTTGGGGGTTGGCGGAAGTTGAGGGGAGGGGGCGGTCGGGGTGCTGTGGGGCTCGGTGTTGAGGGGCAGGGGCATAGCATCATTGGCATCAACCTAATATCCTTAGTTGGCACACTACAAACTCTATTTTTCACAACTGTGAAATGTGCTATGATGTGAATCTGATGAAGTCGTATCCCAAGTATACTGCTGCATACCGAACATGAGGTCTCAATGCATGGTCCATTAGATTTTTGGAAGATGGTAGAGATCTCTTATCAAAGAAGTAGCATGGAGGGGCAATGGAAGAACACTGCATGACGCAGAATGCTGCATTCTGTATCGACCAATATGTTAAAGGGAATGTGTACTCTCATTAGCTAAGATCCACGATACTAACATGCCTGACGTTCCCTCTTCTCTCAGCCAAATCACTTATGAAATGCATTGTAATTTTGTTTCTGAAAATCGCCCTCGAACCGACAGCTTCTGTCACGAAGGCACGCCACCTGTCACTCGACCCAATCCCAATGGAATTGATTAACATGCAACTTTCCTTCCTGGCTTTGGTGTGTCTGCTTTATCTCACAAGGGGGCGGAGGCTGCGTAGAGGTAATCTGATAATCGGGCTGGTAACCCAGAGCCCAGGCTAATCCTCTGGGGATGGGGATTCGAATACCCTCACAGAAGATGGTGAAATTGGAAATCAATTAATAAGTCTGGAATTTAAAATCTCGTATAATGATGACCATCAAACATTGTCAATTGTTGTATTAAAAATCCATCTGGTTCAATTATGTTCTTTAGGGAAGGAAATAAGGTCTGGCCCTACACGTGACTCCAGACCCACAGCAATGTGTTCGACTCTCAGAATGCCCTCTAAAATGGCCTGGCAAGTCAATTAGGTCAAGGGCAATTAATGTTAGGCAATAAATTCAGGCCTAGGTAGCGACACCCACATCCCACAAAACAGGAACAAAAAATTAGACTATGATGATTGCACGCTAAATGGATTGCATCTGTACAAATGTAAATAAGTCTGCTGAACACACTTTAGCCACTCCACTCGATCTCTCCATGTTGGACTATTACCACCTCAAATTATATTCGGGTAATTAAAGGGAGGCTTTAAAACGACTTTAACGTTATTGCATTTCTCTTTAATTTCCTTGATTTTTTTCCCTGTCTCTTTCCCATGATTTGATGAACTATAGAGTGCACCCAGTCCTCTAATGGAACGCCCTTCGTTTCCCACAAAACAAATGCATTCTGTCCTTGACCCCTCTCAGACATCCTCTCTCAACAGCACTGTGTTATTACCTGAAATCAATAATGCTACGCTTCGTCCTTTGTTTCCTTCCCAGCATTTCCCAACACCTTGTTGAGCCATGGCTCAGTCATCACGACGGCATCAAATTCCAACATCACGACTTGACCTTGCATCTCACCAACATGATTTAACACACTACATGCATTATCATACACACAGTAAATACAAGGTGGGCCTTATTGTAATCCCTCTTTAAAAAAAAAGCCCCCACCCACTCACCACCCCCGTCGCCCAACTTCCACTCCTCCCCGCCCCCTGCCCCCTCCGGAATACTTTTTCAATAAAGCATACCTTTTTTTCTCTCTGCCAATTCTTGGTCCACCGGAATTCTCCTTTCTAATGTAACTTTCTCGTTCCTTCTCCATGCCAAACTAATTTCAACCCTAACCGATAACACTGGCAAGGGGCACCACAACGATATTGTTCCTGGCTCTGTTCTCTGTTCCACTGCAACTCGTCAAACCTGGACAGGTTCTACCCCCTCCCCCTCCTATAGAGCAGCTCCCAATGTTCTCTACTGCCTCCTCACCCCGCCAGCCTCTGCACCATCTCTCCAGTGATGTATTCATATTGCCGATCCTATTGCATTCTCTGCAGGTAGTGGCACAGGGAGTCATCCCTTGAAGATTACTTTCAAGTCCTGCTTTCTAGAATATTTCTTATCTTCCTAATCTTTGCCTGCAGGATCACAGCTCTCCTATTTATATAAGTGGCACAAACCTGGAGCACGTCTGCTGCCTGTTCAGCCTCCCTTCCCCCTCCCCCCTCGGAGTGCACTGAAGCTGTTCAATGACGCACTTGCCCAGGGCACGAGGAAGACCGCATACCTCCCAGATTAACTTCTGCAGATATGTAACTGACAGGCCCTACACCTAACTATGGCATCTCCGACTAATATTGTATTTCTAGGCTTCCTCGCCCTTGTGTACAGCTAATCCAGCCCTGGCGCTTTGGGCTTGGCTCTGGCTGAGATTCACAGAGGAACAATGACTCTCCCCAGCAGTCATAGTTGGACTGGTGAGTGAGATGAACTCAGGGGAATCCTTCACTACGTACCTGATCGTCGTTGAATGCCTGGCCAGATACATTCCCTTGCTGCTGGCAATACCTCTAAGTTTTGGAGTAACCACGTACAGGAACTGGCTTTTCACAGAGCTTTCCATCCCACGGGTGCATTATCGTGATTTCAACTGCTGCTCAAATTCCAAAACAGGGAGCCGACGTCCGACAGCTGATGACCCTTCCTCCATGGATAGTTGCCCAAGATATGGGAATTGTCCTGGCGATCCAACGTCACTGCATATGCATTCCAAAGGACTGATGACAACTGCCATGTCTCTATTTAATAGAACACATGCACTTCACGGAAATAAACTAAAATCTTAAGAAAGAGGCTTATTACAAGAAACTCAACATTTTGCACCCTACATTGTGTGGATGGTAAACTAAGTTTCTTTATTGTTTTTTGTGTACGTTACTGCCTGACGCCCACGTTCGATCATCTCTGTTGCTCTGACCCAACTCTCCTTCAGCATTGTCCTCCATACCTCAGCGAACTCCTAACAACAGTCATCTAATTACTCTCCTGTGACTTCAGATCTATCTCTACTTCACAATTACGAATGCTGCCATGCATTTCTGTTGGTCACCGGCAATGTTTTCCCCAGGATTTGCTCCCCTTGACAGTCACTGACTCGCCACTTTTATCTTCAGATATCGGGCATTTTTCCCTCATGTATTTCCCTCATTCCCTCTCTTTTGGTCACGTTGAGTTCCTGCCACTGCTTTTACCTGTTCATCCCGCGCGCTTTGTAGTGTCAGGCTCGATGGCTCTCGATTCCTGTTTGCACCCTGGCACAACTTTTACCTGTTGTTCACTTGCAGTTTTTACCCTCAAGCACGCTCTTTTTGAAGTCGATCTGTTTTCAAAACTTGAAATTATGCCCCGCGCACTCATGTGTCGGTTAATTTCGATTAAATCATGCACTGGTTCGAAAAACAATCCCTGTGAGGACCTGGCGTTGAGAAGCAAAGTGTCATTGCAAACCCAACAGGGCAGATAATTCAACTCTGATGGTGAAAAAAAAAACATTTTAAAACAGGATCTTCGACAAAATTTTAAAAGTCATTTGGGCAAATGTGGTTGAAGTAAACAAGGCAGCACGGAATTCTGAAGAGCAAATCAAGTTAACGTTTATGTAATGTTGGTTTTCATGATGTAACAAATAGGATTGATGAGGATCATGCATTTGATATAGCGTGGATAGATGTACAAAAGGCGTTTGATAAATGCCACATAACAAGCATGTTATCAAAGTTGAAGCCTACGGGATTAATGAGACTGTGGCAGCATGGAGAGGAAGTTGGTTCAGTGACAGGAGACAGACAGCAGTGGTGAAAATTCGTTTTGTGGTCTGGAAGAAGCTATGTACTGGGGTTCACTATGTGTCGCTAATAAGATCACCGTTTTTCTTGATCGATATTAATGATCTCGAATTGGGTGTGCAAGACACTATTTCTAAATGTGTAGATGCCACAAAAGTTGCAAGTATTGCGAATTATGAGGATGATAGGGATAAACATCATGAAGAGATTAAGACTTTGTTGGAATGGACAGAAAAGTGATAGATTAATATAATAGTCGTGTGTGAAGTGATGCATTTTGGTCGTAAAAGCAGGGAATGCATTATAAGATAAAGGATTCACTGCTAAAAGGCATGAAGGAGAAAAGAGACCTGGGAGATAAATGTGTACAACACATTGCATGTGGTAAGACCACATTGCATGTGAGAAGTCAGTTAACGTGATAAACATTTAACGAAGTACAGAGCGAGTATATACCCCTGCGAGGGAAAAGCTCCACTTCACAGAAAAAAGCAACTATGGACAACTAAAGAGATTAGGGATAACATAAAACTAAAAGAAAGAGCTTACAAAAATGCAAAACGCAGCATAGATCCGGCCAAATGGGTGAGACACAAAGACCAGCACAGGGTCACAAAGCAGCTTATTTGAGCTACTAAAAGGGATTGTGAAAGGAAACTTGCAAGGGACATCAAAGTCAATAAGAAGAAATTTTATAGTTACATGAAAGGAAAGCGTGTGGTCGAGAGCAATGTAGGCCCCCTAAAAGCTGAAAATTGAGATATTGTCATTCATAATGGGGAAATGGCAGACATGTTGAACAATTACTTTGCTTCAGTATTTACAGCCGGAAAGGTGGATAACTTGCTGGAAGTTCAGAGAAAAAAATAGCCAATAGGGGACAGGGAGCTAATGCAATTAACAGAAGTAAAGCATTAAAAACAAGGAAAGTAATGGCACTAAAGAGTAAGAAATCCCCTGGAACTGATGGTTTCCATCCGAGGGTGTTAAAGGAAGTAGGGGAGCACATTGTCGATGCCCTAACTATAGTCTTTCAGAGTTCCCTGGATTCAGGAGTGGCCCCTCTGGATTGGAAATTTGCACTTGTCACTTCACTTTTTAAGAAGGGTGAAAGGGGGCACCAAGGAAATTACAGACCAGTTAGCCTGACATCTGTGGTGGAGAAGTTGCTGGAGTCTATAATCAAAGATAGGGTGACCGAACACCTTGAAAAATTAAGCTAATCAGGGACAGCCAACATGGATTCATGACGGGACGGTCTTGCCTGACAAATCTCATTGAATTTTTTGAAGAGGTGACTAAGGTCGTGGACAGGGGGATGTCTATGGATGTTATTTATATGGGCTTCCAGAAGGCATTTAATAAAGTCCCACATAAGAGACTGTTAACTAAGGTAGAAGCCCATGGAGTTGAGAACAAATTATCGACATGGTTAGGAAGTTGGTTGAGTAGTCGGCGACAGCGAGTGGGGATAATGGGTATGTACTCCGATTGGCAGGATGTGACTAGTGGTCCCACAGGGATCTGTATTGGGGCCTCAATTATTCACATTATTCATTAATGAACTGGATGATGGCATAGTAAGTTATATATCCAAATTTGCTAATGATACAAAGTTAGGCGGCATTGTGTACAGTCTAGATGATAGCATAAAATTGCAAGGAGATATTGACAGACTAGGTGAATGTGCAGAACTGTGGCAGATGGATTTCAATGTGGGCAAGTCTGTGCTTATCCATTTTGGACAAAAAAATGATAGAGCTGGGTACTTTCTAAATTGGAATAGGTTAAGTACAGTGGATGTCCAAAGAGACTTGGGGGTTCAGTTGCATAGATCTTTAAAATGCCATGAGCAAGTGCAGAAGATAATCAAAAAGGCTAATGAAATACTAGGCTTTATATATAGAGGTCTGGGGTATAAAGACACAGAGGTTATGCTGCAGCTGTACAAAATCTTGGTTAGACCCCACTTGGAGTACTGTGAGCAGCTCTGGGCACCGCACCTTATTGGCCTTGGAGGGGGTGGAACATAGGTTTGCAGGAATGATACCTGGACTACAGGGGTTAAGTTACGAGGAGGGATTGCACAAATTAGGCCTGTTATCGCAGGAATTAAAAATGTTAAGGGGTGATCTGATCGAAGTCTTCAAGATATTAAGAGGAAAAGACAGTCTTGATAAAGATAAACTATTTCCACTGGTTGGAGGTTCTAAAACTAGGGGGCACAGTCTAAAAATTAGGGAGAGACCGTTCAGGAGAGATGTTAGGAAGCACTTCTTCACGCAAAGCGTGGTTGAGGTTTGGAAATCTCTCCCACAAACAGCAGTTGAAGCTAGAACAGTTGTTAATTTTTAATCTGAGATAGATGGATTTTTTTTAAGCAAAGATATTAAGGGATATGGGCCAAAGGCAGCTATATGGACTTAGGCCGCGGATCAGCCATGATCTCATTGAATAGCGTGACAGCCTCGAGGAGCTGAATGGCCTACTCCTGTTCTTATCTTCCTCTGTTCCTATATATATGGAAGCTGGGTTTTATAAATTGATATATAGAGTATAAAGGCAAGAAAGTTACGGTTAAATTTTCCAATGCACATTGGAATGCCTCACTGGGGTGTGGTGTCCACTTTTGTGCCCCACACTTCAGGAAGGATGTGGCAGAATCAGACAGTGTTCAGAAAAGATTTACGAGAATGGTTACACGGATGAGGCATAATTGAACAAGCTAGGGCTGGACTCCTTGGATAAGATGAGGTTGACCTTTATTGGCAGAAGTGTTCAAATGCATACAAGATGTTGACAGAATAGACTGAGAGAAGCTGCTTCCATTTCTGTAATGGCTGAGAACCCAAGGACACCTATTTAATGTGACTGGCAAAACGAAAAAAGCAAAGTCGACATTTGGAAAACTATTTTTCTTACACAGTTAGTGGTCATGAACTGCATTGCACTGCCTCAGGATATGGTGGAGGCATGTTAATTTGTGGCTTTCAAGAGGGATTTGGAACGTTACCTAGAGAGAACAAATTTAGGCTTGGGGAATAAGACCCGGTAGAGGAATTTGTTGAATTGCTCTTGCAGAGAGGTGTTATGGTTATGACGTGCAGAATGGCTTCCTTGTATCCTGAAACCATTCTATGGTTGATGATTCAAATACCGCCTTGCTGTATTTAGTATGTCAAACATTTGAAGGCAGGCTACAGGTGCCTAGTTCGAGCAATAGCTGTTGACAAACTTAAGCATAGCTTTAAGGTGAGGTAAGCCGTGGCGAGGATCTCTTCAACTGTGGCTACCCTGCGGCTCCAGGGCAACGTGGCTCTTCTGAGCAGCGTCCACCAAGATTGCAACTGTCACAAATCGCTGCTTTTGTTTCCATCTGCGGCATTCTTCAAATCTATCAATGGAAAGAGCTATGCCACCACGCATTCCCTGGAGATGTTTTCTTCTGCATTTGGCATTATTAAACAGCAGGGTCCAGTAATGACTACTGGATTATTGCCGAGCCAAGTGCAAATTGGCGTAGGAGCAGACAGATCAGCAGAATTAGCAGGTGGATAAAGGACTGGTGTGTGACAGAGGGTTACTTTTCCATGGGACGCTGGCACAAGCTCTGAGGCACGAAGGAGCTATACCATTGGAAAGACCCCATTTGAATTGGGATGGGCCATATGCCATAGCAGAATGAGTAAATAAGAATTTGGAAATGAAACGAAAAATGGGGGAGGGAGCTACAAGAAATCAAAGAATCGTAACTGAAACCAAACTAGTGAATGCACAGCAAAACAGAAAGGTATTGGAGGACATTGATGGCAAGGGAATACATGGAATCATATAACGGGAGTGTAAAAAATATGTTTGAATAGAACCTGAGGGCAACTCCGTTTAAATGAATCAAACTGTCTGTAAACATGCACACAGAGGATGTAATGAAATGGTGGACTTGGGGCAATCCTGCACTGGGAGGAACCAGACAGAGATGGGATTACTGGAACATCGTTACAGAAAATATAAAACTGCGAGTTCAACATTGCTGGGTGCAGCAGGATTAGAAAAGATAGAAAGGTGAAAAGGGAATATCTAGTAGCTGTACCTGTTAGCCAAAGAACGGTGGCAGAGGAAGAACAAGGAAACATATGTCAGCAGGCCTAACATGTAATTCATTTTGACGGAGAAAAAAATATATAATATAGGGTCAATAGGTGCATTTTACAGGTCATCTAACAGCGGAAGGGAGGTGGTGGAACAAATATTCAGAGACACCAGGGAATTAAGTAAAAATGCAGAATAGTAATAACGGGGGACGACAGCGAGCCAATATTAATTGGACAGAAGAGCTAGGTAAAGGGGAAAAGGGAATATAGTTCCTAAAATTGGTAGATGATCCCTTTATAACACAATATATAAAAAGCTCAAAACGGGAAATTTCACTGTTGGATCCAGTAATGGGGAATGTACCATTTCAGGAATTAAAAGTAAATTAGGGAAACATTGTGGCAACAGTGTCCACAGTAAATGTACACATTCAGTTGATAATGAAGTCGCCCACAAGTAAGTCGAATACGGGTTAGCAGATTCCAATAAAGCTGATTTTGTGGAGCTGAGGACAGAACATGGGGCAACAAAATTGGCCAAAAAAGATGTAGAACTACAGCGGAAAACAATTACAATAGTGTCCAACAGAGTGCAGGTAACGGATATTCCGCTAAAGGAAAATAACAAACCTAATACCAGTTAGGATGCATGGATGAATGAAAAACAAATACGGCAACAATTGAGGGTGAGCATCCAGGCATAAATAAACTACAGAAAAAAAAGCAGAAGTGTGCATGATAATAAAGAACACGAAGAGATAGCAGAGATGTAAGAACAAAAGTACAACTACGAAGGCAAAGAGGAACTATCAAAAAAAATTATCAAGAAACATAAAATAAAATATTAAAATATTCTACAGGCACCTCAATGGAAAATAGCGTTAGTTTCGGGAAAGGACAATGAAGGGATATGCAAGGTCATATCACAGGTAATGAGAGAGAGGTGACAGAAATACGATAGTAATTATTTTGCTTCAACAATTACTGCGGAGTTAGAATATATAATGATGCTATTGATTATTCAGAGGAGTAATGAGATAGGTGCAATTAAAATAAAAAGGGACTGTGTTGAACAAACTACTCTAACTCAAAGACGTTAAAGCACATGGTCAGAGTGTTGTACATCCACACTCTTTGAAAGAAACTACAGAAGAGATAGCAGAGACACTACTACAGAAACTTAATAAATTATTCGGAAAAAGAAAGACTGGAGTGGCAGAGGACTAATGTATAACTAATATAATTCTAATATTTGTAAAGGGGACAGAATATGCTCAGTCAGATAAACATCTCTGGCAGCAAAACAAAAAATTGATTCCCTACTAGGGGATAAAACAAAGAAGATCTCGAAAGGGAATGTAAAATAATTCAAAGTCAGCATAGATTTTAAAAGGGAAAATTACTTGACCAACCTTGTTCAGGTTTTTTTGAAAACCAAGGATAGATAGTAGACAATGGTAATGCAATAGATATAATTAATCCGGATTTTCAAAAGGTGCTTGATAAGGTGTCACGTAATAGATTAATGAATGAAGTTAAAAATGTGAAATCAGCAGATGACTGGCAGAATGGATTGCGAACTGGCTGCAAGAGAAAAAACAGTGAGTGGGAATTCTTCATCTTTCTTCTTTGGCCTCCTTGTGTCGGGAGACAATGGGTAAGCGCCTGGAGGTGGTCAGTGGTTTGTGCAGCTGCGCCTGGAGTGGCTATAAAGGAAAAAATACTAGAGAGACAGGCTTTTCCACAGGTGCTGCAGAAAACATTGGTTGTCGGGGCTGTTGCACAGTTGGCTCTCCCCTTGCACTTCGGTCTTTTTTCCTGCCAACTGCTAAGTCTCTTCGACTCGCCACACTTTAACCCCGCATTTATGGCTGCAGGCCAGCTCTGGCGATCGCTGGCAACTGACTCCCACGACTTGTGATCAATGTCACAGGACGTCATGTCGCGTTTGCAGACGTCTTTAAAGCGGAGACATGGACGGCCGGTGGGACTGATACCAGTGGCGAGCTCGCTGTACAATGTGTCCTTGGGGATCCTGCCATCTTCCATGCGGCTCACATGGCAAAGCCATCTCAAGCGCCGCTGACTCTTTAGTGTGTATAAGCTGGGGATGTTGGCTGCCTCGAGGGCTTCACTGTTGGAGATGCGGTCCTTCCACCTGATGCCAAGGATTCTCCGGAGGCAGTGAAGATGGAATGAATTGAGACGTCGCTCTTGGCTGATATACGTTGTCCAGGCCTCGCTGCCATAGAGCGAGGTACTGAGGACACAGGCTTGATACACTAGGACTTTTGAGTTCTGTGTCAGTGTGCCATTTTCCCACACTCTCCTGGCCAATCTGAACACAGCAGTAGAAGCCTTTCCAATACGCTTGTTGATTTCTGCATCGACAGACAGGTTACTGGCAATAGTTGAGCCTAGGTAGGTGAACTCTTGAACCACTTCCAGAGCGTGGTCGCAGATATCGATGGATGGAGCATTTCTGAGGTCCTGTCCCATGATGTTCGTCTTCTTGAGGCTGATGGTTAGGCCAAATTCGTGTCAGGCAGCCCCAAATCTGTCGATGAGACTCTGCAGACACTCTTCAGTGTGAGATGTTAATGCAGCATCGTCAGCAAAGAGGAGTTCCCTGATGAGGACTTTCCGTACTTTGGTCTTCGCTCTTAGGCGGGCAAGGTTGAACAACCTGCCACCTGATCTTGTGGGGAGGAAAGTTCCTTCTTCTGAAGACTTGAACGCGTGTGAGAGCAGCAGTGAGAAGAAAATCCCAAACAGTGTGGGTGCGAGAACACAGCCCTGTTTCACGCCACTCAAGATAGGAAAGGGGTCTGATGAGGCGCTGCTGTGCTGAATTGTGCCTTTCATATTGTCATCGAATGAGGTAATTATGCTTAGTAGCTTTGGTGGACATCTGATCTTTTCTCGTAGTCGAAAGAGACCGTGTCTGCTAACGAGGTCAAAGGCTTTGGTGAGATCAATGAAAGCAACATAAATGGGCATCTGTTGTTCGTGGCATTTCTCCTGTAGCTGACGAAGGGAGAACAGCATGTCAATGGTCGATCTCTCTGCTCGAAAGCCGCATTTTGCCTCAGGGTAAAGGGTAATTATTTAGAGTGGCGGACGATGGCACATGGTGTTCCATAAGGATCAGTACAGGAACCACTGCAGTTCATTGTTGACATTAACGACGTCAAATTTGAATCAAAAATTGTATTTCTATATTTCGCACCATACCACCTGGTCAGGGTGTTGGGGGTCGAGGGGGGAGGGGCGGTGATGTGGTAGGTAGCGGTGCTTGTTGATGCAGTCAACTTTCAGGAGGATTACAACAAATTACCAGTGATCATTTCAAAACCTCCAGAATGGGCATATAATTGGGAAATTAATTTGAATGCAGATATATGTGAATAGAACATTTTGGTTGGAAGATAAGGAAGGTTGTTATTTTCTTGCCAATTGCTGAAAGCTGAGCCATACGTTAGCCATTTCATAACAGATGCAAGAACGGCACTCGGCTTCATTGTAAAAGGACAGGATGGAAAAGGAATACCTAAACCGGTATTGACCCTTGGATAGATAAGAACTAAAGAAGTGCTTGCAGTTCTGGTCAATTATTACAAAAAGATATGGAGTCACTGGTCATGGTGATGAAAAAACAATACAACAATGTACCATGTGTAAGTGGGATTGCGTATCAGTAAAGAATGCACAGGTTGAAATCCCTTTCACTTGAATACAATGCTTCAGGGTGACCGAATAGAGGTCTTTATAATTAGGTAAGCTATTGATAGACCGGGTACAAAGGGAATGTTTCCAGTTTTGGGAATGAGCATCAGGAGAGGCAATCAGTAAAGCAGTTTCCAGAAAGTTCAATAGGGAATCCAGAAGAAAATTATTTACCGAAACAGTGGTGAAAATGTAAATCTTCTTGCCACAGGGATTGGGTGAAGTGAATAAAATAGATATCTTTAAGCGGAAGCTAGATAGGCATAAGGCAGAGAAGGAAAATAAATGGTTGCAATCAAAGATTTAGACGAGGATGTTCATAGAAACATAGAAACGTGGAAAATTGGAACAGGAGTAGACCATTCGGCCCTTCGAGCCTGCTGCGCCATTCATTCTGATCACGGCTGATTATTCCAACTGAGTAATCTGTTCCCATTTATGCCCAATATCCTTAGATCCCTTTACACCCAATGGCTTTATTTAACTCCTTCTTGAAAACATACAGTGTTTTGGTGTCACCTGATTTCTGTGGCAGCGAATTCCACTGCTTCACCACTCTCTGGGTGAAAAAATGTCTCCTCATCACAGTCATGACTGATTTACCCCGTATCCTTGGACTATGATCCCTGGTTCTGGACACACCACCACACCCCCACACCCCCCACCCCGCCCACCACCACCATCGGGAACATCCTTCCTGCATTTACGCTGTCAAGTCCTGCTAAAATGTTATAGGATTCTATTAGATCCCCGCTCACTCTTTTGAACTCCAGCGAATATAATCCTAACCGACTCAATCTCTCCTCATACGTCAGTCCTGCCATCCCAGGAATCATTCTGGTCCACCATCGCTGCACTCCCTCCATAGCAAGGACATCCTTCGTCATATAAGGAAACGAAAACTGCACGCAATATTCCAGGTTTGGCCTCACCAAGGCCCTCCATAATTGCAGCATGACATCCCTGCTCCTTTACTCCAATCCTCTCGCTATGAAGGCCAACATAACATTTACCTTTTTTTACTGCCAGTTGGACCTGCATGTTTACCTTCAGTGACTGGTGTACGAGAACACCCAGGTCTCGTTGCATATTCCCGTATCTCAGTTTATAGCCGTTCAGATAATAATCTGCCTTCCTGTTTTTGCTACTAAAGTGGATAACGTCACATTGATCCGCATTATCCAGCATCTGCCATGCATTTTCCCACTCACTCAGCTTGTCCAAGTCGCTTTGATGCCTATTTGCATCCTCCACACAACCCACCCTCACACCCAGTTTTTTGTCATCAGCAAATTTATTGATATTACATTTCGTTCCCTCATCTAAATCATTGATATATAATGTGAAAACTGGGTCGTAGCGCCGATGCCTGCGGTACACCACTAGACACTGCCTGCCAGTCGGAAAAAGACCCACGTATCCCTACTCTTTTTTTCGTGTCTGCCAACCAATTTTCTATCCATCACCACACAATACCCCCCAATCCTATGCACTTTAATTTTTCAGACTAATCTCCGTTATGGGCCTTTGTCGAAAAACTTCTGTAAGTCCAATTAAACACATCTACTGGCTCCCCCTCATCAAATCTACGAACTTTCGTTGCAGCAGCTTATTCGGAAGCAGAGAGTGCTGAGCGAGTGATCAGCTGGGAAGCAGCTGATTAGGAAGCAGAGAGTGTTGAGCGAGTGATCAGCTGGGACGTTCAGTTTCAACTTAAACTTAATTTTCCTTTTGTTTTCGGCGGGCCAGGGGGCTGCTGGCTAAGTAAAATCCTATATATTTGGGCTGTTTAAAATAACTTGCCTTTCATTGCAGCAGCGTATTCGGAAGCAAAGAGTGCTGAGCGAGTGATCAGCTGGGAAGGTCAGTTTCAAATTAAACTTAATTTTCCTTTTGTTTTCGGTGGACCAGGGGGCTGCTGGGTAAGTAAAAACCGATATATTTGGGCTGTTTCTGAACCCTTGACACTACACGTGTTGTGTCTCCCACCTGCCCTCCTCCTCGAATCAAAAAAAAGGACTCTGTGGTGTGTAGATAAGGTAAGGCTTTTTCTATTTCTCTTTTTTTTACCGTGAGATTGGTGAAATCTTTTCGTTCCTTTTTCATTTATCTGGGTTAAGCTTAAGATTAAAAATGGCAGGAGATCTCAGACCCGTGTTATGCTCATCTTGCTCAATGTGGGAGCTCAGGGACACGGCTGATGTCCCTGACTCCTTCACGTGCAGGAAGTGTGTCCAGCTGCATCTCTTGTTATACCACATGTGGGCTCTGGAGCTGCGGATGGACTCACTTTGGAGCATCTGCGATGCTGAGGAGGCCATCGATAGCACGTTTAGCGAATTGGTCACACCGCAGATCAGGATTGCTGCAGGAGAAAGGGAATGGGTGACCAAAATGCAGAGAAAGAGCAGGAAGGCAGTGCAGGTGTACCCTGCGGTCATCTCCCTCCAAAACAGGTATACCATTTTGGATACTGTTGAGGGAGATGGCTCACCAGGGGATGGCAGCAGTAGCCAGGTTCATGGCACAGTGTCTGGCTCTGCTGTTTGGAAGGGCGCAAAAAAGTGCAGAAGGGCGACAGTCACAGGGGATTCGATTGTAAGGGGAGTAGATAGGCGGTTCTGTGGTCCAAAGCGAGACTCCCGAATGGTATGTTGCATCCCAGGTGCACGGGTCAGGGACGTCTCAGATCGGCTGCAGAACATTCTGAAGGGGGAGGGTGAACAGCCTGTTGTCGTTGTGCACATAGGCACCAATGATATAGGTAAAAAATCGGAATGAAGTCCTGCAAGCAGAATTTAGGGAGCGAGGAGACAAGTTAAAAAGTAGGACCTCAGAGGTAATAATCTCAGGATTGCTACCAGTGCCACGTGATAGTTAGAGTAGAAATGAAAGAATAGTCAGGATGAATGCGTGGCTTGAGAGATGCTGCAGGAGGGAGGGGTTCAGAATTTTGGGACATTGGGACCGGTTCAGGGGGAGGTGGGACGATTACAAATTGGACGGTCTACACCTGGGTCGGACTGGAACCAATGTCCTTGGGGGTGCTTTTGCGAACGCTGTTGGGGAGGGATTAAACTAATATGGCAGGGGGATGGGAACCAAATGAGGAGGTCAGTGGACAGTAAGGAGGTAAAAACAAAAGCCTGTAAGGAGCTAGATAATGAAGTCAGCATGACAAAGGGAAAGAGTAGGCAGGGAGCAGATGATGAACGCAAAGGGACTGGTGGTCTGAGGTGCATTTGTTTTAATGCAAGAAGTGTAGTAGGTAAGGCAGATGAACTTAGGGCTTGGATTAGTACCTGGGAGTGTGATGTTATTGCTATTACTGAGAATTGGTTGAGGGATGGGCATGATTGGCAACTAAATATCCCAGGATATCGATGCTTCAGGCGGGATAGAGAGGGAGTTAAAAGGGTTGTAGGAGTTGCATTACTGGTCAAAGAGGATATCACAGCTGTGCTGAAGGAGGGCACTATGGAGGACTCGAGCAGTGAGGCAATATGGGCAGAACTCAGAAATAGGAAGGGTACGGTAACAATGTTGGGGCTGTACTACAGGCCTCCCAAAAGCGAGCGTGAGATAGAGGTACAAATATGGAAACAGATTATGGAAAGATGTAGGAGCAACAGGGTGGTGGTGATAGGAGATTTTAATTTTCCCAACATTGACTGGGATTCACTTAGTGTTAGAGGTCTAGATGGAGCAGAATTTTTAAGGAGCATCCAGGAGGGTTTTCTGGAGCAGTATGTAAATAGTCCAACTCGGGAGGTGGCCATACTGGACCTGGTGTTGGGGAATGAGCCCGGCCGGGTGGTTGAATCTTTAGCAGGGGACTACTTAGGGAATAGAGATCACAATTCTGTATGTTTTAGAATACTCATGGACAAAGGCGAGAGTGGTCCTAAAGGAAGAGTGCTAAATTGGGGGAAGGCCAACTATACCAAAATACGGCAGGAGCTTGGGAATGTTGTTTGTGAGCAGCTGTTTGAAGGTAAATCCACATTTGATATGTGGGAGGCTTTTAAAGAGAGGTTGATTCGCATGCAGGAGAGACATGTTCCTGTGAAAATGAGGGATAGAAATGGCAAGATTAGGGAACCATGGATGACAGGTGAAATTGTGAGACTAGCTAAGAGGAAAAAGGAAGCATACATAAGGTCTAGGAGGCTGAAGAAAGACGAAGCTTTGAAAGAATATCGGGAATGCAGGACCAATCTGAAACGAAGAATTAAGAGGGCTAAAAGGGGTCATGTAATATCTTTAGCAAACAGGGTTAAGGAAAATCCCGAAGCCATTTATTCATATATAAGGAGCAAGAGGGCAAATAGAGAAATGATTGTCCCACTCAAGGACAAAGGAGGAAAGTAATGCGTGGAGTCAGAGAAAATGGGCGAAATTCTAAATGAGTACTTTGCATCGGTATTCACCGAGAAGAGGGACATGAAGGGTGTTGAAGTTAGGAACAGATGTTTGATTACTCGAGGTCAAGTCAGCATAAGGAGGGAGGAAGTGTTGGGTATTCTAAAAGGCATTAAGGTGGACAAGTCCCCAGGTCCAAATGGGATCTATCCCAGGTTACTGAGGGAAGCAAGAGAGGAAATAGCTGGGAGCTTAACAGCTAACTTTGCAGCATCCTTAAAGACTTGCGAGGTCCTGGAGGACTGGAAAATTGTTAATGTTGTTCCCTTGTTTAAGAAGTGTAGCAGGGATAATCCAGGTAATTATAGACCGGTGAGCCTGACCTCAGTGGTGGGGAAGCTGCTGGAGAAGACACTGAGGTATAGGATCTATTCCCATTTGGAAGTAAATGGGCTTATCAGTTATCGGCAACATGGTTTTGTGCAGGGAATGTCATGTCTTACCAACTTAATAGAATTCTTTGAGGAAGTGACAAAGTTGATTGATGAGGGAAGGGCTGGAGATGTCATATACATGGAATTCAGTAAGGCGTTTGATAATGTTCCCCATGATAGGCTGATGGAGAAAGTGAAGTCGCATGGGGTCCAGGGTGTACTAGCCAGATGGATAAAGAACTGGCTGGGCAACAGGAGACAGAGAGTAAGTGTGGAAGGGGGTTTCTCAAAATGGAGAACAGTAACAAGTGGTGTTCCACAGGGATCCGTGCTGGGACCACTGTTGTTCCTGATATACATAAATGATTTGGAGGAAAGTATGGGTGGTCTGATTAGCAAGTGTGCAGACGGCACTAAGATTGGTGGAGTAGCAGATAGTGAAGGGGACTGTCAGAGAATACAGCAGAATATAGTTAGATTGGAGAGTTGGGCAGAGAAATGGCCGATGGAGTTCAATCAGGGCAAATGCGAGTTGATGCATTTTGGAAGATCCAATTCAAGAGTGAACTATCCAGTAAATGGAAAGTTCCTGGGGAAAATTGATGTACAGAGAGATTTGGGTGTTCAGGTCCATTGTTCCCTGAAGGTGGCAGCGCAGGTCAATAGAGTGGTCAAGAAGGCATAAGGCATGCTTTCCTTCATCGGACGGGGTATTGAGTACAAGAGTTGGCAGGTCATGTAACAGTTGTATAAGACTTTGGTTCGGCCACATTTGGAATACTGCGTGCAGTTCTGGTCGCCACATTACCAAAAGGATGTAGATGCTTTGGAGAGGGTGCAGAGGAGGTTCACCAGGATGTTGCCTGGTATGGAGGGCGCTAGCTATGAAGGGAGGTTGAGTAGATTAGGATTATTTTCATTAGAAAGACGGAGGTTGAGGGGGGACATGATTGAGGTGTACAAAAGCATGAGAGGTTTTGACAGGGTGGATAGCAAGAATCTTTTTCCCAGAGTGGGGGATTCAATTACTCGGGGTCACGAGTTCAAAGTGAGAGGGAAATGTTTAGGGGGGTTATGCGTGGAAAGTTCTTTCCGCAGAGGGTGGTGGGAGCCTGGAACACATTGCGAGCAGAATTGGTGGACGCGGGCACGGTAGCGTCTTTGAAGATGTATCCAGACAGATACATGAATTGGCAGGAAGTAAAGATATACAGACCCTTAGAAAATAGGCAACAGGTTTAGATAGAGGATCTGGATCAGCGCAGGCTTGGAGGGCCGAAGGGCCTGTTCGTGTGCTATAATTTTCATTGCTCTTTGTTGAATTACATCCCCGAAGAATTCCAGCAGATTTTTCAAGCATGATTTCCCTTTCGTAAATCCATGCTGACCCTTTCCGATTCCAGCACTTTTCTACAGATGCTCTGCTATTAAAGCTGTCAAAATGGACTGTAGAATTTTTCCCATTACTGACATCAGGCTGACTGGACTATAATTCCCTGCTTTCTCTCTACCTAACATTTTAAATGGTGGGGTTACATTCGCTACCCTCCAACCTGAAGGAACTGTTCCAGAGTCTATAGAATCATGGAAGATGACCCCCAATTCATCCATTATTTCTCGGGCTACTTCCTTAAGAACTCTGGGATGAAGACCATCAGGCCCTGGGGATTTACTAGTCTCCAATACCATCAATTTATCCAAAAGCGTTTCTCTATGAATACTGATGTCCTTCAGTTCTTCTCTCTCACTAAACTCTATGTTCCCCAACAATTCTGGTATGATATTTGTGCCCTCCTTTGTGAAGACAAAAGTTAGCTATGCATTTAGTTGGTCAGCTATTTCTTTGTTGGCCATAATATACTCCCCTGTTTTTGACTGCAAGGGACCTACATTTGTCTTCCCTAATCTTTTTCTCTTCACATACCAATAGAAACATTTACGGGCAGTTTTTTATGTCCCCCGCAAGCTATTTCTCGTACACTACTTTCCCCTTCTTATTAAATCACTGAGTCTCCATCCTGCGACACTGCAGTCTGTCAATCCACATTCCCTGCACCTCTATCCTTACCCCTCCCCTCCCTCCCAGAACCGTGACAGGGTTCCCCTTGTCCTCACTTTCCACCCCAACAGCCTCCATATCCAAAGGATCATCCTCCGCCATTTCCGCCACCTCCAGCGTGATGCCACTACCAGACACATCTTCCCCTCCCTTCCCCTGTCAGCATTCCAAAGGGATCATTCCCTCCGCTACACCCTGGTCCACTCCTCCATTACCTCCACCACCTCGTCCCCGTCCCATGGCACCTGCCCCTGCAATCGCAGGAGGTGTAATACCTGCCCTTTTGCCTCCTGTCTCCTCACTATCCCAGGCCCCAAACACTCCTTTCAGGTGAGGCAGCGATTCACTTGTACTTCTTTCAATGTAGTATACTGTATTCGCTGATCATAGTGTGGTCTCCTCTCCATTGGGGAGACCAAGCGCAGACTGGGTAACCGCTTTGCGGAACATCTCCGCTCAGTCCGCAAGCAGGACCCTGAGCATCCAGTTGCTTGCCATATCAACACTCCACCCTGCTCTCATGCTCCCATCTTTGTCCTGGGATTGCTGCAGTGTTCCAGGGAATATCAATGCAAGCTCGAGGAACAGCATCTCATCTACCAATTAGGCACACTACAGCCTGCCGGACTGAACATTGAGTTCAATAATTTGCATGACAGCCCCCCATTTTACTTTCATTTTTCGTTATTTTTTCTTCTTTCTTTTTACATTCTTTTTTAGATTTTATACAATCTTTTTTTTGCATTTATTTCATTTCATCTTAGTTTGTTCAGTTTGCATGCCCACTGTTTTTTTTTTTCAGGTTTGCACTTGCTGCTGTTCAATATTCAGTGTATTAAACCTAATCTGTACTAATGCTTTGTCTTTCAACACACCATTAACATATTGTTTGCCTTTGCTCCATGACCTTTTGGTCAGCTATGTGGCCTGGTCCACTCTACACCTTCTCCTATGTTATCTCTTGTCCCACCCCCACCTCACTTGCTTATAACCTGTGACTTTTCTAATATTTGTCAAATCCGAAGACGGGTCACTGACCCGAAACGTTAAATCTGCTTCTCTTTTCACAGATGCTGCCAGACCTGCTGAGTGGTTCCAGCATTTCTTGTTTTTATGTCAATCCACACTTGTCTCTTTGTCTCTGAATATCGATGTTTGTATTTTACATTCTGTCCCTAAACCTGTTAGTATATTTTCCGGATGTATGTGTGTTCTCCCTGTTTAGTTTAGTTTCGTTTAGTTTAGAGATACAGCACTAAAACAGGCCCTTCGGTCCACCGAGTCTGTGCCGACCATCAACCACCCATTCATACTAAACCTACACGAATTCCATATTCCTACCACATCCCCACCTGTCCCTATATTTCCCTACCACCTGCACACGGGGCAATTTATAATGGCCAATTAACCTCTCAACCAACAAGTCTTTGGCATGTGGGAGGAAACCGGAGCACCCGGAGGAAACCCACGCAGACACAGGGAGAACTTGCAAACTTCACACAGGCAGTACTCAGAATTGAACCCAGGTCGCTGGAGCTATGAGGCTATAGTGATAACCACTGCGCCACTGTGCCACCCCTGCGCCACTGTGCCATCCCAACTGTCTCACTATTTTATATTTTTCTCTGTCCCCCAACCTCTCTGTCCGTCGATGCACATACCTAACTCTGCTTCTGCTATTCCATATATCTCTGAGTATCGCCTCCTATATGTGTCTCGTTCTCTCCCTCTGTTGCTGTGAATCTCGACGTTTGTCTTACATTATTCTGTTTGCCTATCAACGTCTGCTTTATCTTGCCGGTCTCTCTATCTGCAATTGCTTCTGCCTCTCGATCTCGTAATGTATATCAGATTTCTCCCACTCTGTCTACCTGATAAATTATGGATCGATATTTTATTTCACTAGCTCTGCATCTTATCTTTTCTGTCCCTTCATCCATCAAAGTATGTGCCTTTTGCCTTGGGAGGTACCTTTCTGTCTGTGACTCAAGCACCTGACTTTGCAGTTAGTACAACGGTGAGGCTGTCAACGCTCATCCTTTACAGCTGGTACTTTGCAGGCAGTCGCAAAGAAATATTATTCACCATTCGTTAGACTTACAGCTATCATAGAATTTCTGCAGACAGTGTGTTGACGATGGATCCGAGCATCACTGTAACTATCACAGCACCGGCCAGATTCAAATAGAATTGCAAGCATAGTATTAATCCTCCTACCTTCTTGGCATTTCTTAAGATCTGCAGGGCACAATTGGAAATCGTTAATGTTGCATATAAATATGTTTTCCGACGGCCAACCCTAACCCAAAGACTTCAAGCACAATATTTGGGTGGAACTTTGATGAACTGTCGGTCCATCCATTTTTCCAGTGGATTTTGCTTAGACGCAGTTTCAAGGTACATGGTGCACAAATAGGTGTGAGAACCTTCCAGAGGTTCAATTATCACTGCGTGGGCCTGTCTTTCTCTACTTCCACAGAACGTCAGATATGAAACCGTGGGATATCACGCAACAGTTTTAAAGGCGCAGTTAAGTTCGTTACTGCCATAGCTATCTATTCTAGACACCTCCCATTACTTCACCTACATCCTCCTGACAGGGAGATTAAATGCAATATAGATTAAACACTTCATTTCCATTTCTGCAGCAGCTGATCCTGAGCTGAATGCCACACTAAGGTCATGGAAACTGTGCTTACTCAGCAGCCAGAGATAATTCGGACCGTCACGCCCTTTGCAGTGAGTTTTAATATTTCATGAAAGGGGAATGCGAGATCCACATACCTGACAAGTTTCAGTAGCAAACTATGTCGCATCCCTGTATTCTGTGATTTTGCAATAGCTGAGCCTACATTGAGAAATATGCCACTTCATGGCCCCACTTATCACATCGGTAACACCTGAACCTTTTCTCTCGCTCCGTGGACTTGTAGTTACTTGGGCCACAGCTTTGAATTCTCTTGGCAGCCATCCCACGTTTTGCTCTGTCAATCAGTTTCCATATTTGTTCCCCAAACATCATGTTCAACGAGGTATAAATAGTTCTGTCACACCGTCTACCAAATTAAGTGTCTTGCAACTCTTTTGTCTCTTGACAAGTTTACATTTTTGAGGCCTTGTATCATTCTGTCTGTCAATATATTATATTCCCACCCATGTAAGTTAACATATATGTGCTCTATTCATCATTCTATTGACGGGTGGCACAGTAGCGCAGTGGTTAGCATCGCAGCCTTACAGCTCCAGCGACCTGTGTTTAGTTCTCGGTACTGCCTGTGCGGAGTTTGCAAGTTCTCCCTGTGTCTGCGTGGGTTTCCGCCGGGTGCTGTAGTTTTCTCCCACCTCCAAAAGACTTGCAGGTTCATAGGTAAATTGGCTATTGTAAATTGCCCCTAGTGCAGGTAAGTGGTAGGAGAATGGTGGGGATGTGGTAAAGAATATGGGATTAATGTAGGGTTAGTATAAATGGGTGGTTGTTGGTCGGCTCAGACTTGGTGTGCCGAGGGGCCTATTTCAGTGCTGTATCTCTAAATAAATAAAATAAAAATAAAATATCTCAAAGAACGAATTCAGCACTAAGTATATTGGTGAGGTTATCAAAGCTCATCATTCATAGCCAGTATAATGTGATCAGCAGTGAAGAAATCATGCTCGCCATTCAATATATTTACAGCTCCCAAATAAGCTCTTACAGATATTGCAGTGGCAATTTTTCCTAGTTAGCTACTACTGCCCTGGACTTGCTCACTTGCCCATAGGGATTCAACTATTTTCATAATGCTGTTACCGTCTTGTCCTTTCTTAACATCCGTTGGGCGAAAAATAGAATCACAGACGTTATTTTGAAAAAGAAAAACATTTGTGAACTACCTGAATGTCTGAATTCAAAATCAAGTATATTGTTGCGGCTATCAAAGCTGATCATTAATGACAGGCATTTTGTGGCCTGCAGGAACAGAATCATGTTTGCCATTCATTTCACCTGTAGTATCCAGAGAATTCTCCTGGATATTTTAGTGGCTATGTTTCCCTTCATCGGTACTATTATCTCTGCCTTGCTCATTTTCCATCGTGGAGCCTGGTTTTCTTAGTGCACCTACCATCTTGCTCCTTCTTAACATCTGAGGGGCACGATATGAAATCAATTTAACCTTGTTTCCTTAATCATTTTTGCCTGCAAATTTAACATAGCCTAACGACAGGAAACACAAAACCCGGACTCAGGTTTTACTGGAGGTCAGACCATGCCATGTCAATTGTGCCATTCACAAACACATCTCCAATTCAGCTGTTAAAATGTACCACTCATATATCACCAATAGGCTTTCAAGTGGCAGAACAAAACATGACAGTCAGAAGGAACATAGCCGTTGCAAGATGTACATTTGGTGTCATTATCAGTGCTTTATTAGTTCATGGTGGTGACATATTGCTCATATTTCAGATCTTGATATTGGATTAATTTTGGAAGCTATTAGCTACGGTGCCATTGATAACAGTTAGCGACACATACAACAATGGCAACAAGGAAGTACATTGGCATGGAAACTTTAATATGGTAAAATGTCCAAAGGCACTTAACAGGAGAGATAACAAAATGAAATGAAGCAAAGAGCCATGTTAGGGTGTAAGAAGTCAGATGAAAAAATACATTGGTTAGTGCGTTGGTTTTGATGTCTTACATGAGGAAAGAGAGGTCGAGGGGCAGAACTGTTTAGAGAGGGAATTGCAGAACTTAGGGCTTCAGCATCTTATGGCTTGGGCATCAATATTGGAACAAGGAATATTAGGCATATGCAGGAGTTCAAAATTAGATTGAACAGATATTTTGGAGCTTGTGGAGCGTTGGTATTTGATGCAAATTGAGATTGAGATCATGGAGGAATTTGAAAACAAGATGATAATTTAAAAATAAGCAGTTGCATAAGAGAGAGGGCATCTAATTCAGCAAAAGACAGAATCAGAGGGAGATCATTCAGCTCACCAAGGGCTGCAATTTGTGCTGGAGGTGGGGCTAATGCACCTGGATGAAAAGACACGGTGGAATCCTGCCTTTGCCTATCATTGCCCTCAAGGACTGATCATGGTTTTTCTTTTATTTTTTAATCAAGGTTTCACAATCTTTGGGCGCTGTCTCTTTAAAGACAAGGATCCCGCCTTTAAGATCTGCCGGCCAATAAACGGGCAGGCAGCTGTGCTGCATTGGTAGCGCCACGGGAGCAGTGGCCCATGCCGGTACTGCCGACCCAGGCCCAGCGCTTGGACCCGGGATCTGAGGTAGGTTAGAAAAGCTCGCTGCTACCTTTCTGGAAATCCTTGGCGAGGGGATATGGGGTGGAGGTGGGGGGAGGGCGGTGTGTGCTGTTGGCTGAGGTTTGGGATTACTTGCGCACATTCGGTGATTGGCAAGGGTATAGCTGTTCCTGGTGGGATCCTCCCGAGGCCAAATATTGTCCAGGAAAGAAATAGTAACACAAGGCCACCTTGAGGGAGGGCACCTCGAATGACAAGGCGTCATCCACCCATTGCCGAAGCACCCCAGGTTTCTTGTAAGATCTAAACGGCGCCGAGAGGATCTCCTTAACTGCATGTTAATGGGCGATTTAGGAATCTCATTTTGCTGCTGAACGGGAAGGCGGAGCGTACCCTTGGGAACGGTGCTTGGTGACCGTGTGTTGATAGTCCCTCTGCTCCTCTGTAATCAGTCACGATAGTCTGTGCACCGCCCGCCTCTGAACGCTCCTCGGGTATCGCCCAAATAGCATTTGGTGAGACCACGCCTACAGTGTTGTGTCGAATTTTGGCCTCCATATTTAGGGAATGATATATTTGCTTTGGAAGTTCCCTGTATTAGTGCCTGGGGTCAAAGGGTTTTCCTATGATGAGAGGCTGAGAAAATTGGGCCTATGCTCTCCGCATG
Source organism: Heterodontus francisci (assembly GCF_036365525.1). Lineage (NCBI taxonomy): Eukaryota > Metazoa > Chordata > Chondrichthyes > Heterodontiformes > Heterodontidae > Heterodontus > Heterodontus francisci. Next base: position 26,550,646 of record NC_090409.1, on the reverse strand, counting down.
AGAATGCAATATTATCTCATGTAGGATTGCGAAGGAGCTTTTTGCGATAGGCTCTGAGCAGCTTTCCATTGGCTGGGCAATCTAAAACATGGTGGTACAGTCTCTGAAAAAGATCATATAGGACTGCGATTATGAGGAATTTCTTCACTCAACACTTAGGAATCTTATCTTTGGAATTCTCTATTTCAGACAGTTGTGGATGCTTCATTTCCCAAGATATTTAAGGCTGACATATACAGATTTTCGTTTTTTCTGGTAATCAAGGGATGCTAGGGATTGGGCAGGCAAATGGATTTGAGGCCAAGGTTCAGCCATGATTATACTGAATGGTGAAGTTGGCTAAAGGGGCCGTGCGATCTCCCCCTGCTCCTATATGTTTTGTTCTTTTGTTCCTTTTTGAAGACATATTATTTAATCTGCTACTACCACACTTGCCAACAATGCTTTACAGATCACAGTAGTTCCTCGGTCTTTCAAACTGCCTTTTTCTGCCCTTCTGTCTCTATTATTTTTATCCAAAGTTAGCCTTCTCACTGCCCCGTGTAACAAAATATGATTATTAACTGCATCTCCATCTCTGCATCAGTCTTTCGACATACTTGCATTTCTTCTCTCTGTCAATGTCTGTGTCTCTCGGGCTACTGTTTCTTTTCCTCTCTCTCAGAAACAAAGCCATCATTGTCCATCAGTAATAATAATAATAATAGTCATGCTAACAAATTTTATAATTTCTGACTGGTATTCTGCTGTCAGTAGTTTATTTTATCCAACGTGCTCCACAGATGTTTTGCAGACATTTCAGCAGCAACGGTTCTTCGAATCACTTTTACCATTACACTGTCGCGGCCAATAACAAAAAGTAACGCAACGACTTTATTTCGGCCTTTACTTTCTTTGCACTGCTTACGATCTGCAAAGCACAATAGCAAACCAGTAAACATTCTTTCAAACTCCATTTGTTTCGGACATGTAACACAACCCAATGACAGCAAATCCAACCTCAGGGCTCTGCTTTAACGAGAGGACTGTTCATTCACATCAAGTGATCATGCAGAGGCATGGTTTCATTTTTATGCTGCAAATGTAATATTGAGTTCCCAACGGTAACACCAGCACTTGTCCCATGCTTCATTAACATCCCATTATTGGTAGGAACATGAGCCGATCCCATGAGACACCTCAACAATTTACTGCTCTTAATCGACACCTTGCTACCTTTAATTGTATAACCAATTTACCCGGTCGCATTCCTTTGCCTGTGGTGTCACCGAGACATAGTTGGCATGCAGAGCATTTGACTAGTTTCTTTGAAGGGAAATGCCTTTCCACCAGAAGGGTCAACATTTAGTGCCCATTATCGACCAAATTCATGATGTGTGGTGGGATGAGAAAATTACATTGGTGCATTAGCAGAAAATGACCGATTATTGCAGTGGCATAGCTGTTAGTTTGAAGGCACCGCCGGCCAGTATCATTTAGAATTCTGATATTTGAAATCGAAGTGCAATATTCCTGTGGGTCGGACCAGGCTTTCAGAGTGAACGTTCAATAACGTAAAGGTGAATTCATTCCTTGCGTGGATCACACTCTTGGACTCTGAGTAGTTAGCAGAAGCCTGTGGCTCCGGGACAATGTAGCACTTTTGGGCCTCTTCCACTAAGAATTGTTGCGTCATGACAGCTCATTGGTCTTGCAGCGAACTCTTCTGTCATCGTGTCTATCAAAGACCAAGAGATCTGGCTCGAAGTCATTATCTTGGGTCATTTTCTGATGAATCAATCCAGTTAGGAAAAGTTGTACGTGGATTATGTGAGCCTCTAGCCCGACTGACTCCTGTCTTAATTCAATAATCTCCAAAATATACATGGATCCCACTCCTAACATTACATGTTACACGAAACCACAGTCTCTCAGCCACCTTGGTTCCTATATTCGGACAATGTGAGTTTTTCTTTGCTTAAAAAAGAAGGACACAAGTAAAGGGCAACATAATCCATGTTTAAAGTTTTTCCAATGCTCTTGAAAATCTTTCTCCACCACACCGCTGCCTGTGGTTAGACAACCACCAGCGCTCCCATTGCAAGGAACTCTTAAGAGGTCAGTTCATGAAGGATCCATACACTTTTGCTTGTTTGAAAGGATTATTAAATGGGTATCTAGATAATTCTTAGAAATGACTTGCTTTAAACTGCTATGCCGGTGCCCCACTTGAATCAGAACCCTCATCAGCAAATGACGGACAGAGCAGTTCTGAAACACCTTACGTCTGTTAGACACTCTGTCTTGTTTTCCCTATGACTATCAATGCATATACTTAAAAACGTTCAACATTTTCTGGCCATCTGTCTATTCTACGTGTTCATTGGCATATATTTGTATGGTAATTTCTTTACTGATGGGTTATGTCTTGAGCTCTCTGACCATCAACCTCAGTTTCTCTCTGTCCTTTGAGGTATGCATTCCTCCCCCTGTAAATGGTTTGTCTGTCTCTTATCATCTTGGTTCTCTAATCAATCGAATTATATCTATCTCTGCTTCTACTACTCTGCATCTCCCTTCCCATTGACTCTTGCATATTGCTAAATCTCTCTATGTGTGACTATATTTGTGTCTGTCTTTGTCTCTGAAGATTTCCTTTTCTTTTGTCTCTGTCATTCTTTCCATTTGCCCGTTCGTGCACATTTTCGCCTTTATCTGTCTGTCAAAATTCGTGGTAAGTATAACTGTTAGGCTTTACAGTTTCATTATAGATGGTGCGTATTCTGCAATCAGTGCCATGGACTGGTGCTCACCATTCGTTGTCGCTACAGATCTCCACAGCTTTCTCATGCACATTTCTGCAGGTACTTGTGTAAATCCTACCATCAGTGTCTCATCCAACTTTACAACGGAATGAACTGACTTTGCTAACACATTTACCAGTCTGTTCTTTGTTATGATTTTTAGTATAAAAAGGTAATTAGTCAACATTCTATCCAACATCCTTTGCAGAGGGAAAATCAACAAAGACAAAAGTTTACAAAACAAAATACAGCAAGCAGCCATGATGAGAATTCCAGCCATGTCATGACAAATTGATCATTCTGACACAACATTAAAGGCCACAGGGTGCACAAGTCTACACCACTATCGCTAAGGATGCTTAATAGGTCAGACATAAACGGACTATGGGCAAAAAATAAGATCAGACATTTCAGGTAGAAGCCCTAGAATCTGCTGCAATGTAAGCCGGGAGCCAACAATCTAGCTGTTTAGTTTAAAGCCTCCAGAAGCACAATTGGCGAATGTCGTCGCAAGGACCCTCGTCCCAGTCCTGCTGAGGTGCAACCCGGCCTTGAAGAATAGGTACCTCCTGCCCCAGAACTAGTCCCAAAGCTACAAAAATCTGAATCACTTACTCCTGCAACTGGCCTCAAGCCAGGTATTGACCCTCCTTATCTTCCTATTTAAAACCTTTGTAAGACAAGGCACTTGTAGTGGTCCAGATATATAAGCATTTTACAATCAATAGTGAAGGAATGGTCCATATTGTGTATTATACCAGCCGCATCCTGAGACATTTTTGGACATTTCAGCTGCAACAATTCCTGGAATCACTCTTAACATCACACAGTCTCGTCTTGTTTCAAAAAGCAACACTACTTCAATTACCTTCATGGCACTTCTTACAATCTGTTGAGCATAATAGAAAACCGGTAAAGCTTTCTTTCAAATTCCTTTTTTTCTGGACAATTAAAACAGCCAAATCTTAGCAAAGCGAAAGTCAGGGCTGCTTGGAAGAGAGATCTGTCTACTTCATTGCTAGTGGATCATGCAGCTTTAAGCCAAGTTTCCAAAAAAAAGAATGAGTACCCCTCCAGCAATGCAAGGGCCAAATACCGCATGCCGCACACCACCTAAGCTTCCCCTCACTCACCCTCTCTCTCCGTCCCTCTCTCTGGGCTAAAAGTTACCAGCCCCTGCACGCCGTCGGTCGAAAATGTGGGGCGGGGGGGGGGGTGGCGGGGATGCAGAATTCAGGGGGGAGAGGGGATGTAGAATTCAGGGGGGAGAGGCCCACCTCCAACCCAATGCCGCGAAGGGCCCGCTGCACATTACTGGCGGTGGGGGAACACGTGCACTTCCACGCCCTCCCCAACCACCCACTACTTCCGCATGAGGGCGGGGCCTTCATCTAAATATGTAAATTAACTTACCTGCAGGCGGCGGCCATTCCACGCCGATTTTAGGGCAGCATAACGCAGCTTGTGCGCCTTCGGATTTCCACACAGAGTTCTAAGTTGTTAGCCTGGCGGCAAGGGTCGGTGGGGGTGGGGGGTGGGGGGCGCGGATGAATGACATTTTCAAGGTAGGAGGGGTGGGGGAGTGGGGTAAACACTTCTAATTGGCTACCGGTAAGGTGGGAGGGGGTTGAAGGGCAAAAGTTCGAAGATTGTGACAGAAAGTTCCAGATCGGAATGAGATTTTTGTTTTTAACATTGGTCAATGAAATGCCCATTGTGGGTTTCGGGAAGGGGGTCCATATCCTAATTATTTGCTTGGAAAAAAAATAACGCATACTGTACCTATTAAACTTTAAATCTCAGTTCAGGGCTCAGAGCCCTTTACGAATGGTGCCAGCGCCTGCTGGGCGGTGCCAAACTCTGTTGCCGGGATCGCGGCGGCCGCCCATCTCGGTCATCGGGATCGGCCGCTCCGCCCTCTCTATTTAAATAACCTCCTGTGCGAAATATCGCGGGAGACTGTGCGGCGGCAGTTCCATTCAGGAAGGAATGATAAAATCCAGCCCTACCTCTCCGGCCCATTCCTGCTCTCCCTCTTACTCACTTCACAAAACGTTAGATTCTTAAGCCGTGGGATATTGCTAAGCAGTTTTACAAGTGGAGCATTTCTGATAACAAATGCCCTGGACAAACGTCAAGTCAATCTTGTCCCAGGTGATGTCGGTGTAAAAGGCAACCCAAGTATAGACTTGATTCCCCTTTTGACCAGTTGATCCTGAGCTGAGGCCTCACTGGAGCCCTGGAAACAGCGAATACAGAACAGCTCCAGTCTTGAAGGACTGTCAACTCCATTCTGTTATCAGTTATTAATGCTAGGAACGGGAAGGCACCCTTCGCACACCTTAGAATCTGCAACAAAATGCTTTCTCCTTGCTTGCATTGATTCAGCGAGTTTGCTTTACATTTGTTCCTCTGAATTTGCGATATGTGCCGGTCAATGGCCCCACACACCACGATGGGAACAGCAGTCCCTTTCCCCTGGTTTCTCTTCATTCCCAAGATTTATAGCTACATTAACGAATGCTATGAGACAAAGACCAATTATTTTGCTTCCTTCAGCGACTGCTTGGTAACTTTAAATTGATCCAATTTGTCCAGTCATGCTCCTTTGCCTGTGGTGTTGCCATGACATGGTTGGTATGCCGAGCATTTGCCAGTTTATCTGCATCGAATTGACTTTCGACCGAGAGGATCAACATGTCGGCTTTGTTTCAGTGTCAATAATCTACTGAATTCATGACTTGGGGTGGGATGGCCCATTCTGTGGTCCATCGTCACAAAATCCACGATGTGTGGTGCGGACTAAGTGTCAATTTGAAGGCACTGCATTGCCGTATTAATAAATTAAATATTTGACGGCAGACTGCAATATCCTCGTTGTAGGAACAGGCCATGAATCTCAAAAAGCCTTAAAGTAAAGGTACATCAGCCCATGACTGAATCTCACTCTTTGATTCTGGGAAGTTAGCCGACACTTCTGGCTCTAGGACTCCATGAAGGAGTCTTTGAAGCAACTTTCACGAAGAAGGGTGTCACAACGACAACACCTTTATCTTGCAGTCAATGTAACATCGCTGTACCTCTATGAAAGAATCGAACTCATTCCCTGGATTCATTTTCTGATGAGTCAATCTGGTTAGGAAAAGTTGTATGTGGGTTTTCTGAGCCTCGATGCCGACTCACCCCTGTCTTCATTGAATAATCTCTGTCTCATTTGCACATTCAGTTCAATTGGATGTTCACTGCCTCCTGATGAGTCTCAGTTATTTATGTGCTCCTCCCTTTCAGAGAATTTGAGTATTGTTGAAAATAGAGACATGCTGTCGAAACTGCTCGTTTTGCACGCATCAGGACAATCTGAAAGAATGCCATTGTCAGGGAAAGCAATTACTTTATACTGCATGAGAAAATGATTGGTTGGCACATGAACTCGGAATGCTGGAGGCGTTGCCACGGAGAATGCACCAGTTTATGATGACTGACAGTTGACTGTCCAGCTTTGTTTGTAATTTAAGTCAGGGAGTTTGACTCTGATTGGTCAAGGCATTACCCTGGGAAATGAACCTGCGAATGGCTGTCACTTATTTTGTTGAGCCGAAACAGGCGCTATGTGCATACATGTTCTTTCTGTCTGCTAAGAACAGGGCCCTGTAAATAGATATATGTACCTTCGAGGACATGCAAATGCATCACACTGCGAACCCAACTGACAATCTTAAATTGGTTGCCAGCGTAATAATTCTCACACTGAGTAATATTTAGCAAATGTGTGCAAGCATGGAATCACATCTAATGTTGGAGACTATGAACAACATATGCATAACAGTATGCATCTTTTCCTCTGTCTACCAATGTCAATATCAATGTCAATAATGTATGTTTATCTGTCTATGATCCGTGTGTTTAGACGTATTTTTCTTTGAGAGTCTCTCTATCGATGGGCATATGTCATTGTCTTTCAGACTATCCATTTCCCATTTCCCTCTGTCCGTCAATATATGCTTTTATCCCGACCTGATAACATTTTGTATGTGTCTCTCTCATCTTGGTCTCTAATATTATTGAATTACGTGTATATAGTTGTTTCACCTGTGCACTCAATCTCTGCGCATTGCCTCTTGCCTATCAGAATGTCTGTCAATGTACGAATATCGCTAGGTTTGTCTCAGTGTCCCCTGATGCATGTTTTATTTTGTTCCTCCTCACTCTGACTATTGACCTCTCTTGTCCCTTTGTACATTTACTTGTTGATCAAAATGCAACGTTAAGAATAAGAACGAGTCTTCCAACGCCCATTATAGCTGGCAGCTTTATTTCACTTAATGGTAGTCGCAAATATTGCTTATGTTAATTTCAGCATCAGCAGTTTCTGATATCAATCGTGCCATCATAGTACTGTCCAGCGTTATGTAGGAATGCATCGACGTTGTTACTGCACTAACCATCCTGTTCCTTCTTCAGATCTGCAGGACAAAAGATACAGCTATTATTCGAAATTCTTTCCAAAACCTTTGTGGATGGTCAATTAAGACAGACTAATGTTACTAAGCTAAGAGCCATGACAGAGCTTTGACACGAATTCTATTACTTACGTGCCAAATGGCTCCTTCTGAGACATCATTCAAGGGCACATGGTGCACAGGTACATACATATTAAGTCCAGGAAGCGTAACTGTTCAGAATTAAGCTTGTAACGGCAGAAAATGCAAATAAGCGTAACAGGTGGAAATTTTAGAATCCATGGCACTTTAAGTTGCTTCATAACAACCTGCTAGTTTAGTTTAATGATGGCCCAACCAGTGAACTGCCTCGCAGGGACATTGGTCCCTGACTTGCTTAGTTGCAATCTCGGCCTTTTGAATCGGTGCCTCCTGCCCCAAAAGCTGTTCCAAAAACTCCAGGAATCTGAAGACCATCCTCAGGACAAACATTGATCCTCCTTATCTTCTGATTTCTCTTCTTGCTAGTGCACCGTACTGAGAGTAATCCAGAGATTACTCCCTTCGAAGTCCTACATTTGACCTACCTCCCTGGCTCCCATAGACCCGGCAATAGGGCTGCAAAAAATGCGCTCTTATTTCGTTGATACTGACCTCTACCACAATGTCGCGCTCACTCCCTTCTCCTGCAGAATAATTGGCACCCTCCCTAAGATGTCTATTCTCCTGTATCCAGTAGGCACCACAGCATGCGGGACTCACAATGCTGTTTACAGCAATGCTGGTCTACCCTCTGACTTCGGAATCTCCTGTAACGATTGCATTTCTGCTCTCTGTCATTCCCTCTTGTGCAGTCCGGTGCATATTGGCGCCATGGTCGGAAAGGCACTCCTCCAAGCTCTAGCCATTCCCAGCAGTATCCAATGCAGAGTACCTATTTGAGAGTGGCAGAAACCACAATGACTCCTGCGCTCCCCGCCACTTCATAATCACCTGACGTCTAGACCGAGCTCTTACTGAAAATGGGGTGATAACATCTTTGCATGTACAATGCAGGAAAATACCATCGTCCTTCATGCCTGGCAGTGAGTGCAGCTGCCTCAGAATCGGAAATTCTGATCTCGATCTCATACAGTTGGAGGCGTTTCCTACATGCGTGCACCCCCCCCTCCCCCTCCCCCAGCTGTCCCAGCCCCAGGAGTCACGAAGGCGCCTGAAGTTCCAAATAGTGCAAGAATTTCAAGTAACATCTAAGCTGCTGAATCATGATCTAATATCTCTCTATTGCCTCTATTAGAATCTACTTAGCACGTAGTTTAAACCATTAATTTTCACCATCCATCTCGACCTGCACAATGCTTATATTCTTACTATGTGTTCATTGGAATATTGAAACCCCATGGTTCACTCATGTGCAGAAAGTGAAAGAGTGAGTGCGAGTGGAGGATTGAGGGATAATGAAAAAAAAGTTTGCAAACATCAAACAGCAAATAACGTCTGACAGGATGAAGCTCTACATGCAACATTGCATTTACAGTTGCAGAAACGATAGTATGAACATATTAAGAACATTCAATGCTTGTAAAATTAACTTAACGCAGAAGGCATTCAGCCTGACTTTTTCTGGCACACATTGCTTGTAAATACAAGTTACAAACATCAAAATTATGCCTTTACAAAGCTTTCATTTTTGAGGCAATCGTTTGTGAATAAGCAGAATGATTCCCAAGAGTGAATTCTGTACATCTGCTGCTGAACTGCACAAGTGTGGATACCAGAAAATGCTGTGTGTTATATTCAATAATGGCCGTGCAATTATGACAAATAAAGGTGAATGCATATGTGTCTCTTCTTTACATGACCTTCCGACCTCATCATAGTTGGACATCTATGTCCATATATGGTATAAACTGGAAGCTGTTGGCGATCAATGGTGTAATCAACTGCATCAGAGGCTATATGTTCAGCAAATGCTGTGGAGGCATCGTTTGCCTTTCCCCATAGTCCGATACATTGTTTTTGTGACTTTAACAAGAGCCTGTCAGTACAGTGGGAAGGAAGGAAATGTGTCTGGTGGTATTGAAAAGTGGTGTTCATGGTAAGCTGGCCACGAACTTGCGAGATGGCAACTGGTTCAAGAACTTCGGATAGAAACTAAGATTGAAGATGGGGTGGTAGTTTGGAAGGGGAAGGGGCCACTTGCTTTTTTGAGGAGAGTGGGGATTAAGGCTTCGTTTAAGAGAGAGGAACAGATTCAGAGGAGATAGAGCAATTAACAATGTCAACTAAATTGCGACCTAGAAAGGCAAGTTGTGTGATATGCAGCTTGGTGCCTGTAGAGTCAAAAGAGCCGGAGGTGGTTCAAAAGATATTATTGATTTATAGATACAGCACTGAAACAGCCCTTCGGCCCACCGAGTCTGTGCCGACCAAGAACCACCCATTTATACTAACCGTACAGTAATCCCATATTCCCTCCCAAAACTATGAACAATTTACAATGGCCAATTTACCTACCACTTGCAAGTCTTTGGCGGTGGGAGGAAACCGGAGCACCCGGCGAAAACCCACGTGGTCACAGAGATAACTTACAAACTCCACACAGGCAGTACCCAGAATTGAACCCGGGTCCCTGAAGCTGTGAGGCTGCGGTGCTAACCACTGCGCCACTGTACCCCCCTTTTAATTCCATGCAGACTCATTTTCTGTTCTATATTACCCCCTACTGTATCCCATCCACCTGCCAAATTAGTTTTAACCCCCCCGCCCCCCCAACAGAACTAGCAAATCTCTCAGCATGAATGGTTTATTTATTATATGAATGAACTCGCAGAGGACATGAAGGGAGATAGGATACAAACATAAAAGAGGTACAAGTTCAGGGCTAAGCAGGGGAAGTGTTGGAGGAGGTTCCGACTGATGGGCTAGGAGGGCAGTTGACCCGACGAAGAGACAGAGAGTATGGTTATCACATTAAATAGCCACCACAGGAACTGGTCAGCAAATTCAGCTAGCTAAGGCCCACAGTTGCAGTCAATCTGTTCACTGATGGAGAATTCGATATAGGCATAGGGAAAGTAGCTACCACCCTTGCCCTAAGTGAAACATACGAATGGTATAGTACCAATCTGACCCTTAGGACCAAGCTGATGGTCATAAGACCTGTACACTCTGCACATTCCTGTATGGATGTGAAAGAATGGCCGACTCACATCTACCAGAAACAGGAAGCTCAATATGTTACATCTTTTCTGTTTTTTGGGCACTGTGGGTACATCCTGGTAGGACAAAATCACAAATGTAGCAGTGCGCTCAAGGGGTGAACTCCCACGTGTATTGGCACTAATCAGACAGTATCAGCATCATTGGATCGGATATCTTCACAGGATGGAAGACAGTCGCAAGGACCTCCCTTACAATGAGGTAGCCAGAGCCAGATGACCAATGGGGCGCCCAACGCTCCACTTTAGAAATGCGTGCAACTGGGCTCCAAATGCAGTGCAACGAATCGAGAGTGACACACACGCAAAAGGCTCCTGTACTACACTTCCTGCCTCTTTCCACTGTTCTGGAGAGCCACCCATATGCGATCCAAACTCTCTCTGCCAGTGGTTTGACTAACCTTGAAAGTTACAATCCGGAAAACTCTAACTCTCCTCATGCTCTGCAGTGACAGCAGCTGTCCTTCAATCGCAAAAATACTGAACTCGTGCAAAAACAGCTGGACACACCTCCTACACATGTAGTCACCGAAGGCAAATGAAGTGTTCTGAAATTCTCACTTGGCAGAGGAATTGCAAACAACAGATCTCAGGTGCCTAAGCACCATCTAAAAATCTCTATTTTACCTTCTGGAATCGGGTTAGTTTCAGGTTAAACGTATTAATTTCAATTAATGTCCCGATACCTAACTTGTGTGAATATTATCAAAGCAATGAATGTCATACCGACACTCTTGAAATATTTAATTTTACGATTCCTTGTTTAAACCAGCCCATGTTTCGTTACAGCAATGCAGAAACTCTCACTCATTAAACCCTTACATGCTTCCCCATGCCGGCATACATCTATTTTAATGGTTTTTTTTGGATCTCACCTCCCGCTGTCTTGACACCCCTGAGCTGACTCTCTGACCCAACACTTTATGAATTTACTGTTAACCTCTCAGCTCCTCTCTATCCAGAACTCCATTTCTGAATCTTTGTATCTGCATCAGTACATTGAAGGATTTGTATTAACAGCGATCTGTCTAGCCATGTAATTTTCCTTTTTTTTTATTCTTCATGAAATATGGGCTCTTCTGACAAGTCCAGCATTTGTTGATCATCCATAATTGGCTTGCGAATTCGTTGGCGAGCCGCCTTCTTGAACTGCTGCAGTCCATCGGGTGAGAGCATTCCCAGAGTGCTGTTAGGGAAGAAGTTGCAGGACTTTAATTCTGAGACAGAGAAGGAACTATCAATGTATTTTTCTAGCTCCGCCACAAATACCTGATTCTACGTTAAGAAGAGTGTTGGGCTTATAAACGATCATCATTAATAGCTGGCGAAGGAATGGTTCTCGCCTTTCATTGTACCTGCAGACATCTTCTGTATATTTCAGCGGCAACGGTTCACAGCAAAAATGAAAAATCAACTCGGACTCGCTGTGGTTCACAAATGCTACAGAATGCTAAGTGACCTTACCTTCTTGGCTCTTCTTAAGTTCTGTAAGGCACAGTAGATCATAATTTTGCACTGGTTAATGGCAGCAATGTAAACATCAGGTGTGAGCCTTCACAAGAGATTGATACAAGATATGAGATGCGGTTCAAAGAGCGCGCAGTTTCAAGTCACTTGGCGCACAGTTGACCGTGAACAGTACCTATATTTGTCTAACAGTGTAATGGTCTCTTTCTCTCTCTCTTTACCGTCACCAAAACGTTAGTATATCGTGACGGGGGAATACAGTCCACGTTATTGCCGCTAAGGATGCGTTGGTGCCACCATGGACATAACTTTCGAGCCACATCCTTTCAACTCTACCTTAACCTGGGCGATGATATACTAAGATACATTTTAATGTATGCATTTGATTCCCGTTTTGCTCAGCTCTTTTTGAACTGAAGTCCGCGCTGGATCCTTGGAAATTGTCACCACTGATCAAAAAGAATCTGATAGGACCATCACCTCATTCCCATTAACGGTTATTATTTATTGTAATTTTAAAATGGCTCACAACCTGCAGTCACCAATTCGGATAATCCTTGCTGGCACCCCCAAATTCGGCAATGCTGCATAACCAGAGCTCATCCTATTTTAGTAAGTGCGCTAATCTATGGATCGACTCATCACAGTGATAAAATAAGCTCTTTTTCGTTTTTGTGTTTACCTCAACATTTATCTTTACATGTCCCACAGTTATAAATCCCTTCAAGGCCATTCTTCGCTCTTCAGCGACACCTTGTTCCCTGGAATTTGACGCACATGGTGTTCGGTTCCAGACATCCTGTTCCAGGGTGACTGGGCCTGTGGAGTGTGGTCTATCACCAGAATCCTCACGATACTTATATTGGGCTAAATTTCCGATTGGAGGCACTACCTGCCCATATTTAAAGAGTCCACATTGGAAAGCGGGTGCAATGAACTCGTGGTAGCAGCAGGAATTGAACATCTAAATCTAAAGAGTTAAAGGGCCATCAGCATTTGCCTTGAACTGCAGACAGCTTGTCACCAACCGGGGCTCCATTTTACCTCTATCCTGTTGAATATTCCATATTAATAAAGGGTTATAACGGCAGGGCTTTCGTCATAGAGGCACCTCTGACGCTCTGCACATTTTTCATGGGCAAGAGATATGGTTCGAAATCAGATTCCGGAAACAATTTCTGCTGAATTTGACAGGTTATGAAAGGTATCTTCTTTGTCGCCTTATCCCATGTCCTGCCTCAATTCAGTCTTGCATCAGCATTGTTTCTGACTGACACTCTGTAACTTTGCTGAATTGTAATTAAAGGTCTCCAGCAGGTCTCAATTATCTTCGTGTTTCTCCGTTTTGCATAGTCTGGACGAGTTGTCGTTTTGGTTGCCCATTGAGGCTCATCACATTTCCCCTCTTTCGATCTCCAGTAGAGGTATAAATCCCATTCCTGACACCACAGGTACATTTTCTTATTGCTTCAGAGCATCATTTCCTCGAGAGAAGCACTAGTTTTCTAGCAATTCGAATTATTTGATCTAAAAATAATACAAGACAACCACAACACGTCTTACAATACACCTTCCAATATTTTCCACTTTTCATGAAGGTATTTTTTCCATTCTCCACTGGTTCGGGAATGTCAATGACAGTTTCTCGTGGAAATTACTTTAATCTTAGGTACTTTAAGGATCCACATATTTTCTTTTTCATGTGAGCTTTCTTAGTCTTTCCATATTTTAACATGTTTCGCAATATCTGTAACTTGCATTTTATCAAAAAATCGGTTTATCTGTCTATCTGACATCCAGATGTCTCTGGACTCAAGCCTTGCCTCAGTTCCTTTTTGCTTCTAAAACTCTCATTCGTGCCTTTGTGACCTCGAGACTTTAATATTCTAATTCATTCTTCACTTTCCTCCCGATATAAGTGAAGTATTCTAAAACTTGTGATCCAATTTACAAAAAATCCCATCAGTTCTGTACTTACCAATCTGCACTAGTTGCAGGTAATGCACTGTCTCAATTTTAACATTCTCATCCTGCAAATTGAATCACTTGACGGCCTGGTCCCTCCTTGTCTCCCTAATCTGCTCCTGTCCGACTATTGTCCGACATATCAGTTTCCCTCCATTTCCAGCACTTGTGCAACCCACATTTTCATGATTCCACCATTACTGGCGAAGTCTTCAGCTACCAGTGCCTTAATCTCTGGAACACCCTCCCTGCAGCTCACCGTCTCGTGACTTTGTTTATCTCCATTATGTCATTCCTCAAAACGCATCTGGTGGAACGGATTTTGCCATCTTCTATAACATTTCCCTACGTGGCGTGGTGATGCCAGATTTTCTTACACGATACATCTGCAAAATTCCTTGCGACGTTTGATCAGGTCGAGGGAACAAATTAAATACATGTTGTCTTTATATGTGTCTGTGTGGCTCTATATCAGAATATATGTGCGTCAATATCTCTGCCCATATTTGACCCCGTTTCTCTCTGTTTCTGGATGTACACTTTCTTCTTCTCGATAGATGAATATACGTGTCTCTGTCTCCTTGTATCTTCATCTATCAACATAGAAGGAACGCTCCAGTGCTGCAACTGCGTATCTGTCCCTGAATGGACTCCTGCATGTGCTTCTATATCTCTGTTGCTTTGTTTCTCTGTTTGCCGCAGTATGCCTGTACATTTGTCTCTCTGTCACTCTGTTTAATGTTCTATGCATATTTCTCCATCTCTTCTCTCTTACTATGTAGAAATATCAATATGTGTTTTTTTGTCATCGTATGTGTCTGTCTATTGTTCTTTCTAACCACAAGTGTAAATTTTCTTTGTGCCTGCATCTGTCACTAATATCATCGTCGAGAGAACGAATGGTCTCGTCCTGCGACGACTACTTATATTCATATAGTCTTATGTCCTTGTCTTGCAATCACTGTGACTGTCTGTCTCCGATGCGCCTCTTGCTTCCTCTGATTGAAAACCCTGCTTCAATGTGTGCAAAAATGATTTGGGCTTTAATACTCATCATTTAAAATGCATTATATTGTGAACGGCAAAGGCTGTAAGCTGTTCGTTTTCCTGAGATCTTTCCACAGATCAAAGTGTTGTAAGGTGCAGATTAGCTATGAAAACTGACATATAGCAATGCAGTGCAGAAATAGTCAATTGTAGAGAGTACATTTCAATGATGAGAACATATACGGCCCAATAGGAATGGTAAGGCACACCAAAAAACCGAGAGCAGTCTGGATGACGAAAGATGCATGGAATAAGATGAAGCTGCAAATAACTGAGCATGACCAGTGCCAGGTGAAAAAAATGCACCTGAGAACCAGGCTGAATATAGAAGTTTCAGAAATACGGTGAAAAAAAAAGATAAAGGAAAAACATTGATACAGTAAAATAAGGGACTGTCAGCCAACATAAAAGTGAATACACTTGTCTTCTATGGGCATATAAACAGAAAACTGTTGGTAAAAGAAGGAAGGCCAATTAGAGGCCAAAATTAAGTTTACGCATGGAGGCAGTGGACATGATGAAATTTTTGAGTCTGTGTTTTATATTAGAATTTACCAAAGAAGAAGACTCAGCCCACTTATAGTGAATGGACATATAGGTGAGACATTGATGGGCTGAACATTGATTACAGAGTCCGACTGTAATTAATTCACATCAATCCCATGACCAGTTCGGATATGGTCAAGTATACCAAGGCACGTATACATCTCAGTTGCAGAGTCATTGCAATAATGTTACAATGCTATTTGTTTTCTACAGGAGAGTGCCAAAGATCCAGAGCATTGCAAATATTACACCCATCTTCATACAATGTGTCAGCAGAAATCCAGCACAATTACAGGACAGTCTAAAAAACTTGCTGGTGGGATAGCTTTTAGAAACGTTAATCTGGCAGCAAATTAATAGACACTTCACAAATGTGGATTAATTGATTAAAGCCGGTTTTCCAATTAGATGAAGTAATGAGTTAATGAGGTTAACGTCTTTGATGCTGTGTACATGGACTTCGAAATAGGTGAAATAAAGTGCCATATAACGGGATTTTAAGAAAAGGTGAACCGCCTGGCACAAAAGAGACAGTAGAAACACGGAGACGAGGTAGGCAGAATGACAGGAAATAGTCATGAATGTTTCATTTTCGGACTAGTGGACTGTAGATAAAGGTACAACATGACTCCTGATCTTTATTCATGGCCTGGAGCCAGGTGTTCAGGGCAAAATTTCAAAATTTGCACATGACACAAATCTTAGAAGCATTGATACGTGTATGTATGATAATGATGGACTTCAAGAATACAGAAGTGGACTGGCGGAATGACCGGACATTTGGCAGATCAAACTTCATGCAGGTAAATGTGATGTGATAAATTTTGGTAGGAAGAGCAAGAGAAGACAATATAAAATAAAGCATGCTATTATAAAGTGCGTGCAGGCGTGGAGGTAGCAGGCAGTATGTGTGCCCATATCGGAGAAGATGGCAGAACAGACTGTGAAAATGGTTAAAAACGTTTACGGGATGCTGGGCTTCATAAAGGAGGGAAATACAGGTCGGTAGCACCTGTGGAGAGAGAAAGAGAGATTCTGTTTCAGCTCTGCTCTCCTAAAAGGGCACTGACCTGCAATATAGTCTATCCTTTTTCCTTCACAAATGCTCCCGAAGCTGCTGACTAGGTTAGTGTGCTTTCTGTTTTTATTTCAGATGTCCAGAATCTGCAGCAATTTGCTTTTGTTTTTATAAATAGTGGCATAGAGTACAGAGGCAAATAATTTTCCATGAATATTTGCAAGACACTGGCTGGGCTCCAACTGGAGTAATGTGCGCAAATTTGGACACCGCACATTCGGGAGAATGTGAAGGCAGGGTCTGCGAAAGCGCACTATGCACTAAGTGAGAGTGTGCTGGCGGCAGAGTCGATCATGGCTTCCAAAAGGCAATTCGGAAATTATCTGAAGGGGGAAAATAATATTGGGCTAGGGGAAAAGGGCAGGGGACGGGAACCTTCAGACTAGAGCTTACAGCAAGTTGTCATGTTCACGATGGGCCTAATGGCCTCCTTCACTAATTGTTCAATGAGTCCATGATTTTAATGGATATTTCAGTCGGGACGGTTCCAAGCATGATTCCTAACATCACAGTGTCTCCCAGTTTGACAGAGGAACACAGTGCTTTTGTTACTACGCTTACCATCTTGATTCTTCTTAAGTTCTGTAGGGAACAATAAGGCATCTTTAGACATTTGTTCCAAGATCTTAATGCAGGGACAATTAAGGAAGTTAAAGGATAGGGAACCTAAATACAGAAATCAGCTTTGACAGGAAGTAAGGTCATCTCATTTCAAATGGATCATTTAGACACATCACTTAAAGGCACATGGCGCACAAACACAGCTCACATAGCACCAAAGAAGGGCAATACTTCAGCGCCATGTTTTCAAACAGCAAGAAGCAAGAATTAAAATTAGAACTGCTGCTAAATGCTCCAACGGAGAAGGCATCGTTATTATGGCATACGTTTACAATAGCAATAGATTTCTCGCTTAATCAGACCGTTATGCTTGTCAAATTCTGGAAGAGTTTATACATGGTGGTATTAATGACTGCTCATTCAAGAACAAAGAAAGCATAGAGCATGTATAATGCACCGTCAACGTGGTGAAACGTCCCAGGAGGCTTCATAGAATATTTTCGAAATCGAATTCGATCTCTAAACATTCAGCCAGATATTCGTGCAGATGACAACATGCGTGTTCAAAGACGTAGATTATTAGCGGCAAGACTGGCGACAGGGAGGTCGAGAAGGTGGAAGTGATTTGATGGACAATTCCAGAATTGTGGGCCTCCGCAATTGAAGGTGCAGCAACTAATTTGGTTGGATTAAAAATCAAGGATGCCCAGTGGGGCAACAGTGGAGCAGCCCGCTGTCTAGGAATTTTGCAGGGCAGGGGATTACAGAGATTGGGAGTAACACCAGGGAGCAATTTGAATTCAAGGATGGTAATTGTTAAAATCGAGCTGTTGGGTAACCAAGAAATAATGTTGGTTATTAATGTAGCAGTACTGGCACAGAATGCGACCATTTCCAAGATAATTCTGCCAGGATTTTGAAGGAGACCTATGCAATATTCCATCATCCTAACTATGTAAATTTAACCGTTTCATAGCTTAGCTAATATGAACAGTATGATTAGCCTTATAAGTAATATGTCGCAGATTATAACTCATTGCTTAAAACATCTAACCTTACTTCATGGACGCTTTGCCAATTAACTTGAATCTGTGTCCCCTTGTTAGCAAGCTATTGTCATTATGTACAATTTCACCCAATAGAAATTCATATTTATGCACGCTTTGCAGCTTCCACGACCTTGTCTGATGCTTGATCAAGCAAGGCCCCCACTGAGTATTCTAGCTATTTGGTGAGTGGCAACTCAACGTGCTATTTCGCTGTGCTTTCCGTGAGCTCAAATATCCTTAGGCCATCAATACAGCCTCTGCATTGCCTAATTACACTTTTTTATGCAGGCAAAATTTGGGCCACGAGTGTTGTGGCGATATCTGAGCCACATACAATCGAAATGTTGCTTCCTCGTCCTTGCTGGCCTGTCTGAAGCCGTTGGCACGTTTTAGCAAACCATTCTCGTTGAACATTTTCCCCTGTCTGACAGATGAATGCAGCAGCACTCATCTGCTTCTATTTATAACTGTTCTGTTCTAAAACATTTTTTAAAAGCAATTACTTCTCAGCCAGCTCCTGCAACATTATCTCTGGTGCTGCAAACTTGGGTGGGCAGAAAGATGGCAAATGGAATTCAATCCGGCGAAACGTGAAGTGTGATGTAATTCATTTGGGGAGAGCAAACAAAGCAACGATATACACAATGAACTGGACGATATTGAGAGTGGTCGAGGAAGGGCGTCCATGTCCAAAAGTCCCAGAATGTGGCAAGACAGATAGATAAAGTGGTGAATTCGGCTGATGAAATGCATTCCTTCATTGACTGACGTAGAGTATACAAAAACAGGAATGAAATGCTGCAAATGTGTAAAAAGCTGGTCAGACCGCAGCTGGGGTATTGCATAAAGTTCTGGGTACCAATTACAGGAAATACATAATTGCTCTGAAGAGAGTGCAGAGGAGATTTACAAGAATGTTGCCTGGCTTAAAATTTACAGCTATGAGGAACGATGGGATAAGCTAAGGTTGCTGTCCTTCGAATATTGGGTGTCTGACAGGTGGCTTAATAGAGGTGTATAAAAGTGTGAGGAGCCTGGCTGGAGTAGACAGGAAGGATGTGTGTCCCCTAGCGGATCGATCAATCACCAGTGTGCACAGATTTAAAACGTTTGGTAACAGGATTAGAGGGGATGTGAGGGAAAACATTTTCACCCAGAGGGTGGCTGGTCTCTACAATTCGCTGCTCGGATCGATTTTGGACGGATAAACACTCATCTCATTGAAAAGGTACTTGTAAATTCACCTGATGTGCTGGAACCTGTAAGATTGTCAGCAGATGCTGGAAGATGCGATTAGAATGGCCGGAAACATTTTTTTTCAGCCGGTGCAGACACGAGGGGATGAAGGGCCTTTTTCTGTGCCGTAACGTTTCTCTGGCTCTACTGCTCTAATCTGTACAATATCATTTTCGCATTGATAATTTGCACATTACAATGACAGCAAACCCAATCTCAGGAGACAGCATTGGCGCAAAGCCATGGCATTTAATGTCAAGTGGGTTATTCGGAGAAAGAGTCTCAAGCAACATGGTGCACAATGCAGCTCACAGAGCGCCAACGAATGGCCAGAGCTGTGTCCAAATTGTCATACGGCAGAAAAGGGCAATATGATGAAGCTTGTCAGTAAGTTGTTCTGGAATTTGTGGCATTATACGTGCTGTGTTATTGTACGGTAATACTATATTTATTTTGTACCAATAGGTTCATATTTGCCAAACTTTGGAATAATTTAGCTAATGTGACGTGATTATCATTTATATGTTGCCAACAACATTATCCATTCATCTGGTGCTTTTAGCGTGCCGTAACGTACCATAGTGCGTCCCAAAAGCATATCGAACCAAATTAAGGTACGATATTCATAAGCAGATAAGAGGTCAGATGATGAACAGTTTGCACAACGATCGCTTTCAGCGGCTTACAGGTGAATGAGAGGTAGGGGATGAAAACATGTACAGAGAACATGCCAGATCTCGGCCATCAGCAGCTAAATGTGCAGATGTAAGTATCAAAACTATTAAAATTGAGGATGCAAAATATGCCAGATTTGGCGCAGCATGAGAGTTTGATGGATTGTAGGTTTGGTGAAGTTGCAATAAGCTGGTAGCCGAGCCATGAAGGAATTAGAAATGCTCTTGAGATGCACCTTCCGATGATGTATTATGTTAGAATTCCAAGTAACTACAGTCTGTTGTGTGTTTTTTCTAGCTTAAGAATGGTCATACAGGGCCTAATCCATTCACAACTATGTTCCCATAAATTCAATTACCTGGCTAATCTCCCTCCTTTTGGCTTCTGACGTCATGCAAATTCCTAACCCTCTGGAAACGCTGCTGATGATCGTGCAGTGTTCAGTACCATTCATAACTTCTGCGAAAGTGCGAGAGTCAGTGCGCACATGCAGCAACACATAAACACAATTCAAGCTTTTGTTGATAAGTAACAAGTAGCATTTGCATCACAATTCCAGGGAATGCCTCCCTCTAAATTGGATGACCTGACCACCCTCGCCCTGACGTGCACTGGCATTACCAGAGCTGCATTCCCCAATATCAACACCCTGGGGGCTACAACTGACCCGATACATAACCGGATCAACCATATAATTGGGTCGGTAATATAAATAGACTGGGAAGTAAGCGGCGTCTAGCTTACCTCCTGGCTCTCCAAAATTTCTCCATGACTGATAAGGCCAAATTCAGGAGTGAGATCGTATACTCTCCACTTTCCTTCATGCATTCAGATCGAATAACACACAAGAAGCATGACACCATCCACGACATGATCTGCAGCCACATCATCGCTTTGAACAGTCATTCACTCCAAGACAGGCAATAGACTGTACAATCTACAAGATGCACTGCAGCAAGTTGCCAAGACTACTTCCACTGCACCTTCTAAACACATGACCTCTATGGCCTGGGGGGTTGGGGGGGTGGGTGGGGAGGCGGGAGGGTGGTGGAGGGGGGCGCGAAGACAGCAGATGCTTGTAAACAGTATTTCCTGCATGCTTCCTTTCACCCATATATCAGCGTAACTTGGAACCAGCGCCTCACTCCTACATTTTCGCTGGATCAAAACGATGGAAATGCCTCTGTAGGAGCACGGTGGGTGCACCTACACCACATAGATTGCAGCAGTTCTTGAAAGCCGTTCAATCCAACTTCTCAAGGGCAATTAGGGATGGAAAATAAATACTGGCCTTGCCTGCGGCCTGCACATCACGTGAATGAACAAAAAACAAATGACTGTGGAACACCAGCACAACTCCACGAATTTTGCAAGAGCGTTACTCTTTGTCTAAAAGACTTGCTTGGCCATGTTTCATAACTGAATTATTTTATGGCAAGAAGTAATGTCCCCATATAGAAACAGGCGATGCAATTCTAAATCAAAGAAAGTTAAAGTGACGTCAGGACTGGCAAGCATTTGCACATTCAACTGCAATTAGTTGGCTGTCAGCTGTCGCTCCAAGCTTCAAGGCAATGTACCCCCTTTGTACATCATCCACTAAAGGTGCGCCATAATGACAGAGTGTTTCTCCTGTGGGGACCCTTGGTACTCTGAACATTTATCAAAGGCAAAGAGCTATGCCGACAGTCCATTCAATGGAGTATTTTCTGTTGAATTGATCATTTTATTAAAGATTGGATGGGGTTTTCCTGAGTGCCATCTGTCGATTTAGGAATGTCTCTGACTCTCTGATTATCGATATTCCTGCAAATCTTTCCCTTCAGCTATGCATAGCTTTCCTCTCCTCCTAAAGGTATGGCTCCCTGTCGCTCGAAGGTTTTATTTTTATTTGTCTCTCTTAACTCTCTATCAATGAAAGGTCGTCACTCATTTTCTCCTACACCCTGTCCCTTTTGTTATCTACTGTTGTTTCGGTCCTCTATTGATTGCTCCGTCTTTCTGTCTGTAGACATAAGCCTGTGCTTTTGCCTCTCTGTCTTACTGTTGACCAACTTCGGTCTTTGACCAGACCCTCTGTCAGCCAGCATACAATGCATCGTTCGTTGCATCTTCTACTTTGATTGACCTTCAATTATCTTGTTGATGGTGTATGTCTACCACCACACGTTCTGCTAATAACCTTTAAATTTGAGTGCCCGAAAGAATCCAAGCATTTGTACTTGAACGTCTGGTTTCAGAGAGGGTCATTCGCTTGCTCTTGAAGTTGCTGTTCCTTGAACTAACATTTGCATATTTAGGTGCCACACAACCCTCATGGACATACCGCTGGCATAGCAAGACTGAACCACACTCCAATCTTCTATCAGCTTGTCCGAGTTTCTCTCTATCTGCCTACCAATGTGTCTAACGTACAATTGATCAGAATTGTCTGTCTATCTATTATCCGTCTGTTCATCAATATACATGTCTATGCATGTCTTCCGATAGAGGTGTTTTCATTTCCGTCTCTCTGACAAACAATGTCCCGTCGTTTCCTTTGTCACTCTCTATAGACGTGGGTGTGCCTCACTGTCTCTTTTTTTCATGTGCCTGTTTCGCTGGCTTTGTGTGTTTCAAAGAATATATGGGAAAATGTGTGGGAAAATGGCGCACTGACACGGAACACAAAAGTCCGAGTGTATCAGGCCTGTGTCCTCAGTACCTTGCTCTACGGCAGCGAGGCCTGGACAACATATGCCAGCCAAGAGTGACGTCTCAATTCATTCCATCTTCGCTGCCTTCGGAGAATACTTGGCATCAGGTGGCAGGACTATATCTCCAACACAGAAGTCCTTGAAGCGGCCAACACCCCCAGTTTATACACACTACTGAGTCAGCGGCGCTTGAGATGGCTTGGCCATGTGAGCCGCATGGAAGATGGCAGGATCCCCAAAGACACATTGTACAGCGAGCTCGCCACTGGTATCAGACCCACCGGCCATCCATGTCTCCGCTATAAAGACGTCTGCAAACGCGACATGAAATCGTGTGACATTGATCACAAGTCGTGGGAGTCAGTTGCCAGCATTCGCCAGAGCTGGCGGGCAGCCATAAAGACAGGGCTAAATTGTGGCGAGTCAAAGAGACTTAGTAGTTGGCAGGAAAAAAGACAGAGGCACAAGGGGAGAGCCAACTGTGCAACAGCACCGACAAACAAATTTCTCTGCAGCACCTGTGGAAGAGCCTGTCACTCCAGAATTGGCCTTTATAGCCACTCCAGGTGCTGCTTCACAAACCACTGACCACCTCCAGGCGCATATCCATTGTCTCTCGAGATAAGGAGGCCCAAAGATGTTTCTCCCTTCCTCTGCGTATTGTCTCTCTGACCATTGATGCTTCTTCTCTCTGCCTGCCGACCTATGCCTGTACATTTATCTCTTTGTCTCTCTGTCTTTCAGTTAGTGTGTCTCTATCACTCTCTACGTGGAAATGTACATGTTTCTCCCTCGATCTCGTTTCCTGTTTAATACGGAATAGAGAAAATATGTTTTCTGTCTCAATAGACGGGCGTCTCTCTCTGTTCTGGTGATATATTTATATCTTCGCCTCTGTTTATCAACCTATTTCTCTACCTCCTGTATGTATATTCATATCTCTCTCTCTCCCTCTCCCTCTATCTCTCTCTCTGCCCCCTTTCTCTATCACGCTCTCTATCTCTCAAAGACCAGATTCAGATTAAGCATATATTTAGGCTAACATCACACATACATAATTGCCGTATGTTGTGATCATCATGGAAGATATAGTGCTTGCCATTCGTTCAACCTACAGTTGTCCAAAGACTTCTTAAGGTTATTACAGTGCCAATGGCTCCCAGCCTTACTCCGACCTTGACAGTCTCACCCAGTTTCACACGGCAATACAACAGTTTTTCATTGCCCTTACCATCTTGTTCCTTCTTCAGATCTGTAGGGCACAATAGAAAAAAAAAATCAACATTCTATTGGATTCGTTTTCGTATCGGTAATATTACAGATGCTAATGAGAGCTAACTAAACTCATAACTGAGCTCTGACAAGAGGTTGGGACATTTCTTGTCAAGTGGATCACTCAGAAGCACAGCCTAAAGCCTTACGATGCACCAGTGCAACGTATATAATGCCAATGAAGGCCAATAGATCGGTCTCTACCTTCCAAACAGCAGGGAACAGCAAAACAAAGAAAAACGGCATTTCAAGGTCTACAATTTTGGCATTTAAATAGAGTATTAATTGGTTGCAGCAATATATTCCTCTTGTATGCCTAGCGTGATATTAGTCAAACTTTGTAAGTTTTTAGTTTCGATGATATTAGTGGAATTTATGAAAGAATACAAAATAAAACAGAAAATTCATTGATATGGCGCCCTCATGTTGTGAAGGTTAGAAGAGGCTTGACAGGAGGATTGTCAAACACAGGTTGGCAACGAGGCACATAAGGGAATATTGCAGCAGATAACTGAAAGCTTTGTCAATTCGTCATTTCTTTTTAGCGTTTTAAATGGGAACGAGTGGTGGAGGAACGATAACCTTCATGGAGGTAAATGCAGTTCCTGGCAGCAGAAGGCATGGACTCCAATATCGGAGCTTTTACTACCGAGGAAGTGCAAGAAACCAGACATGGAGTAACGAGTCAGGCACGAGCAATGAACACAGATTTGGAACAACGTCATGGAAACACTTGAAATATTAAAATCGAGGCTTCAAGTAGCGTTTATTTTTTTAATATAGGTCCGTGAGTACAAGCACAGAAAAAAAGGCCTTTCAGCACACCACGTCTGTGCCAGCATTGTTAATAGGCTAGCGAAATAGCCCGATATCCTGCTGTATCAACACAGCCTTGACATTGACATCCTTCAATCTCTTTTTATCAAATTCCTTTGAAAAAATACTGAGTCTGCGTCTATCACCTTTAAAGCCCGTTCTTTCCAGATCATAATCGCTCACTGCGCTACTACTACTACAAAAAAAAAAACCGCTTCACTTCTTGATCTTTTGCCAATTGTGTCAAATATGCTTTATTTGCCAGTAGGAAGATTTCTAACTGATCCAAACGACAGCAATCAGCATCTACACAGCTGCCACTGCATTTCATAGTGGCTTCATCAAACATGCCCTTACAATATGTTGTAGGTATTGGGCATACCTTTTTCTCTGTCTCCGCCAATTCCTCGTCCACCGGAATTCTACATTGTAATGTAGCTTCCTCGCTTCCTTCTCCATGCCAAATTAATTTCAACCCTCCCAAATATCACTTGGTCAGGGGCCCCACAAGGATATTCCTCCTGGCTCTGTTCTCTGTTCTGCTGCAACCCGACTAACCTGTACTGATTGGTGTAACTGCATACTGGAACTGGTTTTCCACATAGATCTCCTCCTCGCAGGTGCATTGTCGTGAACATCAGTGGAAAACAATTACAATAGTGTACAACAGAGTGCAGGGAACGGATCTTCCGCTGAAGCAAAGGAACAAACCAAATACCAATTAGGATCCATCGATGAATGAAAAAATTACGGGAACAAATGAGCGTGATATACAGGCATAAATAAACTACAGAAAAAAGCATAGGAGTGAATAATAATAAAGAATACGAAGGGAATAGCAGATAAGTAAAAACAAAAGTACAACGACAAAGGAGAAGAGGAACTGTCAAATGAAATTATCAAGGAACATCAAATAAAATTTTGAAATATTTTACAGGCACCTCGATGGAAAAGAACGTTAAGTTCGGGAAATGACAATGAAGGGATATGCAAGATAATGTCATAGGTAATGAGAGAGAGGTAGCAGAAATACGATAGTAATTATTTTGCTTCAACAATTACCAGAGAGGTAGACCAGATAAAGATGCCCTTGATTATTCAGATCAGTAATGAGATAGGTGCATTTAAAATTTTAAAAAGGACCATGTTGAACAAACTAATCAAACTCAAAGACGTTAAAGACCCTGGTCAGAGTGTTTTGCATCCACACACTTTGAAGAAATCTACAGAAGCGATAGCAGAGGCATTACTGCACAAACGTAATAAATTCTTAGAAAGAAAAAGATTGGAGTGGCAGAAGACTAGTGTACAACGAATGTAATTCTTATATTTGTAAGGGGGATAGAATATTCCAGGGAATTACAGACCAGTCAGCCAAACATCGCTGATAGAAAAGAACATAATACCTACTAAGGGAGAGAATAAAGAGCATCTAGAAAAGGAATATAAAATCATGCAAAGTCAGCATGGATTTCAAAAGGGAAACTTTCTTGGCCAACTTTACTCAGGTTTTGAAGACCAAGGACAGAGTGTAGGCAATGGAAATGCAGCAGATATAGTTTATCCGTTTTTCCAAAAGGCTCTTGCTAATATGCCACCTTATAGATTAATGAATGAAGTCAAAAAATGTGAAATCAGCAGACGACTGGCAGAATGGATTGCTAACTGGCTTCAAGAGAAAGAACAGGGAGTGGGAATAACGGTTAATTATTAACAGTGGCAGACGATGGCACATGTTGTTCCACAAGGATCAGTACAGGGACCAAAGCTGTTCACTGTTGACAATAACGACGTCAACCTTGAATCAAAAAACCTATTTCTATATTTTGGCACCATCCCACCTGGCCAGGGTGTTGGGGGTCGAGGATGGGGGGAGTGGGGCGGGTGGCGGTGATGAGTTAGGTCGCGGTGCTTGTTGATGCAATCAACTTTCAAGAGGACTACAACAAAGTACCAGTGAGC
This sequence comes from Heterodontus francisci, assembly GCF_036365525.1. Taxonomy (NCBI): domain Eukaryota; kingdom Metazoa; phylum Chordata; class Chondrichthyes; order Heterodontiformes; family Heterodontidae; genus Heterodontus; species Heterodontus francisci. The sequence goes on along the minus strand of NC_090409.1, from coordinate 26,523,833 downwards.
ATTAATAAACCGCCATGATGGGCATAAAATTGGGAAATTAATTTCAATGCAGATATATGTGAGGTAGTACATTTTGGGAGGAAGAGAAGGAAGGTTGTTATTTTCTTGCAAACTTTGAGACTAGGCGGGGAAGAACAAAGAGATCTCTTAGCAGAAACACACCAATTACTGAAAGCTGCGCCATACGTTAGCCATTTCATAACAGAGGCAACGATGGTACTCGGTTTTATTCCAAAGGGACGGAATGGAAAAGGAGGACAGTAAACCTAACCTGGTATTGAGCATTGGTTAGATCACAGTTAAATAAGTGTTTGCAGTACTGGTCACGTCATCATAAAGAGATATGGAGTCACTGGGCAGCAAAATATATCTAAACAGAACGTGAGAGAACTCCGTTTGAATGAATTAAACTGTCTATAAACATGCACAGAGAGTATGTAAAGAAATGGAGGACTTCGGACAAACAGGCACTCGGACCAAAAGAGAGGGAGCATACGTGAGGGAAAAGTGCACGATAACTAAAGATAAAAGTGGCGAGTCAGTGTCCATCAAGGAGACCAAATCCTGGGGAAAACATTGCCGGAGTTCAACAGAAACGCATGGCAGTGGTCCTAATGGGAAGTAGAGAGAGAACTGAAGTCACAGGACAGCAATTAGATGACTGTTTTAAGGAGTACACTGAGGTATGGCGGACATTGCTGAAAGAGTGTTGGGTTAGAACAGCAGAGGAGCGAGCGTGGGCATCAGACAGTAAAGTGGAAAGAAAAAAAGGAAAAGCAACTTAGTTTACTGTCCGCACATGGTACGCCATAAAATATTGAGTTTCTTGTAATAATCCTCTTTCTTAAGAATTTAGTTTCTTTCCGTGAAATCTATTTGTTCTATTAAATAGAGGCCTGGCAGTTGTCCTAAGTCTAGTGGAATGCATATGTAGTGACATTTTGAATCTCCAGGACAATTCCCGTGTCTTGGACAACAATACGTGGAGTAAGTGTCATCAGCTGTCGGAACTCGGCTGCCTATTTTGCAATTTGAGCCGCAGCATTGTGAAGAAAAAAATACAACGATGCATTGGAAGTAAATGGGGTTACGTATCAGGAAAAAGTAAAGAGGTTGGGTTTCCTTTCACTTAAATACATGCAGGGTGACCGAATAGAGGTCTTTAAAATTACGAAAGGTATTGATATAGAGAATGTTTCCACTTGTGGGAATGAGCATAAGGAGAGGCCGAGACTATAACATAGCTGCCAGAAAATTCAATGGGGAATTCAGAAGAAACTTATTTACCAAAACAGTGATGAAAATATAGATCTTCTTGCCACAGGGATTGGGTGAAGTGAATAAAATAGATATATTTTAGGTGAAGCTAGACAGGCAGAAGGCAGAGAAGGAAAATAAATGGTTGTGATCAAAGATTTAGACGAAGATGTTCAGAGAAACGTAGAAACATAGAAAATAGGAGCAGAAGTAGGCCACTTGTCCCTTCGAGCCTGCTCCGCCATTTATGATGATCATGGCTGATCATCTAAGTCAGTAACCTGTTCCCGCTTTCGTCCCATATCCTTTGATCCCTTTAAACCCAAGAGCTATACCTAACTCCTTCTTGTAAACAGACAGTGTCTTGGCCTCACTTACTTTCTTTGCTAGCGAATTCCATTGCTGCACCACTCTCTGGGTGAAGATATTTCTCCTGATCTCAGTCCTGAATGGTCTACCCCGTATCCTTGAACTATGACCACTGGTTCAGCACTCCACCACCATCGGAAAACTCTTTTGTGCATCTATCCTGTCAAGTCCTGTCAGAATTTAAAAGTTTCTATGCGATCGCCACCTCAATCTTCTGAACTCCAGCTCATATAATCCGAACCGACTCAATCTCTCCTCATATAGCAGTATTGCATCCCAGAAATCAGTCTGTTAAACCTTCGCTGCACTCCCTCGACAGCAAGAATATCCTTCCTCAGATATGGAGACCAAAACTGCACACAATATTACAGGTTTGGCGTCACAATGGCGCTGTATAATTGCAGCAAGACATCCCTGACCCTGTACTCGAATCGTCTCGCTATGAAGGCCAATATACCATTTGGCATTTTTACTGCCTTTTGGACCTGCATGCTTACCTTCAGCCACTGGTGTACAAGAACACCCAGGTCTCATTGCATATTCACTCTCTCAGTGTATAGCTGTTCAGATAATAATCTGCCTCCAGTTTTTGCTACTGAAGTGGATAACCACACATTTATCCATATTAGAAAGCATCTGCCATGCATTTTTCCACTCACTCAACTAGTCGAAATCATCCTGAAGCCTCTTTGCATTCTCCTCACAACTCACCCACCTACCCAATTTTGGTGTCATCTACAAAGTTGGAGATATTACATGTAGCTCCGTCACCTAAATCATTAATGTATATTGTGAATAACTGGGGTTCCCACACCGATCCCTCCAGTACCCCACTTGGCACTGCCTGCCATTCGGGAAAAAAGAACCATTTACCCCATCTCTTTGTTTCCTGTCTGACAACCAATTTTCTCTCCATCGCAATACACTACCGCAATCCCGTGCGCTTTAATTTTACATGCTAATCCCCTCTGTGGGACTTTGTCAAAAGCCTTATGTAAGTCCAAATAAACCACACCCGCTGGATCCCCCTCATCAACTCTACTAATTACATCCTCGAAGAATTCTAGTAGATTTTTCAAGCGTGATTTCCTTTTCGTAAATCCATGCTGACTCTGTACGATTCTACCACTGTTCTCCAAGTGCTCTGCTATAAAATCTTTGATAATGGATTCCAGAATTTTTCCCACGACCGACGCCAGGCTGTCTGCTCTATAATTCCTGCTTTCCCTCTACCTCCCTTTTTAAATAGTGGGCTTACATAGCTACATTCCAATCAGTAGGAACTGTTCCAGAGTCTATAGATTCTTGGAAGATAACCACCAATGCATCCAGTACTGCTAGGACCACTTCCTTACGAACACTGGGATGCAGACCATCAGGCCCTGGGGATTTATCGGCCTTCAATCCCATCAATTTCCCCAACACCATTTCTCTACTAATACTGATTTCCTTCAGTTGTTCGCTCTCACTAAACCCTATATTCCCCAACTTTTCTGGAATGATATTAGTGCCTCCATTTTGAAGACAGAAACAAAGCATGCATTTAGTTGGTCAGCCATTTCTTTGTTCCCCTTACATAAATTCGCCTGTTTCTGACTGTAAGGGACCTACATTTCTCTTCACCAATATTTTTCTCTCTCTGTTTTCATACCGATGGAAACGTTTACAGGCAGTTTTTATGTTTTCCACCAGCTTGCTCTCATATTCTATTTTCCCCTTCTTAATCAATCCCTTGGTCCTCCTTTGCTGAATTCTAAAGTCCTCCTTTTCTGAATTTGAATTGCTGAGTTCGAGTGAAGCCTGAAAGCTGGCACAGCGTCATTGGCACAAATTATTCGCTTCTGTGCTGTATAGTCTAGGTATTTCTATGCAAATTCGATTGATTAAACAAGCTTGACTGGTGGTTTCCTGAGTCGCCATCCTGCGACACTGCAGGCTATCAATCCACACTTGTCTCTTTGTCTCTGAATATCGATGCTCATGTTTGCATTCTGTCTCTAAACCTATTAATATATTTTCCTGATGTATGTATTTCTCCCTGTCTCAGGATTTTTGTATTTTTCTCTGTCTTCCGAGCTCTCTGCCAGTCGATGCAGTTACCTAACTCTGCTTCTGCTACTCCATGTCTCTCTGCCTATCGACTCCTTTCTGTGTCTCTTTCCCTCCCACTGTTGCTCTGGATCGCGACGTCTGTCTTACATTACTCTGTTTGCCGATCAACGTCTATTTTATCTTTCTGGTCTCTCTATCAGCGTCTGTTTCTGCTCCACGAACTAGCAAGGTATATCATATTTCTCCATCTCTCTCTCCCTGATAAATTATGTGTAGAAATTTTAACGCACTAGCTCTGCATCGTATTCTTTTCTGTCTTTTCACCCATCAAAGTGTGTGCCTTTCGTCTGGAGAGGCATCTCTCTCTCTGTGACTCAAAGACCTGACTTTGCAGTCAGTACAATGTGAGGCTGTCAACGCTCATGCTTTATAGCTAGTACTTTGCAGGCAGTCACAAATAAATAGTATTCACCATTCGTTAGACGTACAGCTACCATCGATTTGCTGCAGACATTGTGTTGATGATTGATCCCAGCATCACTGCAACTATCACAGCATCAGCCAGATTCAAATGGAAATATAAGCATAGTATTAACCCCCCTACCTTCCTGGCATTTCTTAAGATCTGTGGGACACAATTGGAAATCGTTAATGCGACATATAAATATATTTCCGGACGGCCAATTAACAGAACCCAAAGACAACAAGCACAACATTAGAGCGGAACTTTGATGACCTGTCGGTCCATCTATTCTCCAGGCCGATACTGCATAGATGCAGTTTCGAGGTACATTCTGCACAATTAGGAGTAATAACCTTCCAGTGGTTCAACTATCACTGCGTGGGCCGCCCGCAGAACGTCAGATATAAAACCGTTGGATATCACGCAACAGATTTAAAGACGGAGCTAATTTCGTAACTGCCAAAGCCATCTATTCTTGACACACCCCATTACTTCAGCTGCATCCATCTGATAGGGAGATAAAATGCAATTCCAGACTGAACATTTCATTTCCATTTCGCTGCAGCTGATCCTGAGCAAAATGCTGCACAAAGGTCGTGGAAGCTGTGGTTACTCAGCAGCCAGATATTATTCGGACCGTCACCACCTTTGCAATGAGCTTTAAAATTTCATGAAAGGCGAATGCGAGATCCACATACCTCACAAGTTGCAGTAACAAACTCATTTAGTCTCTGCCACATCCTTATATTCTGTGTTGTTGCATTAACCGAGCTGCACCTACATTGAGAGATATGCCAATTCATGGACCCAGTTATCACATCGGTAACACCTGAACCTTTTCCCTTGCTCCGTGGACTTGTAGCTACATGGTCCACAGCTTTGAATCTCCTTCGCAGCCGTTCCACGTTTTGCTCTGTCAATCGATTTGCCATATGTTTCCCCAATCTTCATGTTCAACGCGGCATGAATAGTTCTGTCACAGCGTCTACTAAATTAAGTGTCTTGCAACCCTTCTGTCTCTTGACAAGTTTACATTTTTGACGCCTTGTATCATTCTATCTATCAATATATTTTACTCAGATCCATGTATGTTAAAATATATGTGCCTCTGTTCCTCCGTCTACTGACAGAGCTCAAAGGTCGAATTCAAAGCCAAGTGTATTGGTGAGGTTATCAGAGCTCATTATTCTTAGCCGGTATAATGTGCTCAGCTGTGAAGGACTCATGCTCGCCATTCAATATATTTGCAGCTCCCAAACAACCTCTTACAGATTTTGCAGTGGCAACATTTCCTAATTCAGCTACTACTGCCATGGACTTGCTCATTTTCCAAGAGGGATAAACTATTTTGATCATGCTGTTACCGTCTTGTCCTTTCTTAACACCTATAGGGTGAAACATAGAATCACAACCGTTATTCTGGAAAAGAAAAACATTTGCGAACATATCTGAATGTTTGTATTCAAAGTCAAGTATATTGGTGAGACTAGCAACGCTGATCATTAATGACAGGCATTTTATGGCCTGCAGTGACAGAATCATGGTTGCCATTCATTTTACCTGCAGCCCCCCCAGAGAATTCCTATGGACATTTTATTGGCTGTATTTCCCTTCATCGGTCCTACTCTCTCTGACTTGCTCATTTTCCATTGGGCTGCACAATTCTTCTTAGTGCACGTACCATCTTGCTCCTTCTTAAGATCTGTGGGGCATAAAAGAACATCAATATAAACTTCTTTCCTAAATCATTTTTGTCTGCAAATTGGACATAGCACAACGACATCAAACCCAAAACTAGGACTTAGGTTTTACTGGAGATCAGATCATGCCCTGTCAAATGTGCCATTCACAAACACAGTTGCAATTCAGTTGTTAAAAAGTACCACTCATATATCACCAATAGGCTTTCAAGTGCCAGAAAATATGACAGTGAGAAGCAACATAGCCGCAGCAAGCTGTACAATTGGTGACACTATGAACGCGGTTTTAGTTTATGGTGGTGATATCTGCCTGAAAAGAACGTGAGGGGAAATCTGGTTAAATGAATTAAACTGTCGATAAACATGCACACAGCGTATGTAGTGTAATTAAGGACTTGGGGTAAACCTGCACTGGGATCAAAAGAGAGAGAGCATACGTGAGGGAAAAGTGCCCGATATCTAAAGATAGAAGTGGCGAATCAGTAGCCATCAAGGACAGAAAATCCTAGGGAAAACATTGCCGGAGGCCAACAGAAACGCATGGCAGTGATCTCAATTGGGAAGTAGATAGAGCTCTGAAGACACAGGACAGCAATTAGATGACTGCTTTAATGAATTCGCTGAGGTATGGAGGACATTGCTGAAGGAGAGTTTGGTCAGAGAAGCAGAGAGGAGCGAGAGTGGGCATCAGGCAGTAAAGTACAAAGAAAAAAAAGGAAAAGCAACTTAGTTTACCGTCTGCACAAGGTACGCTGTAAAATGTTGAGTTTCTTGTAACAAGATTATAGTTTATTTCCGTGAAGTCTGTTTGTTCTATTAAATAGAGGCCTGGCAGTTGTCCTAAGCCCAGTGGAATGCATATGTAGTGACATTTTGGATCTCCAGGACAATTCCCGTGTCTTGGAGGAAGTGTCATCAGCTGAAAGAACTCGGCTCCCTATTTTGGAATTTGAGACACAGCACGGTGAAGAAAAAAATACAACGATGTACCGGAAGTAAGTGGAATGACGTATCAGGAAAGAGTAAAGAGGTTGGGTTTCTTTTCACTCGAATACAAGGCTTCAGGGTGACCGAATAAAGGCCTTTAAAATTACGTAAGGTACTGATAGACTGGCTGCAAAGAGAATGTTTCCACTTGTGGAAACGAGCATAAGGAGAGGCTGCCAGTCTCATATAGTTGCCAGAAAATTCAATGGGGAATTCAGAAGAAACTGATTTACAAAAGCAGTAGTGAAAATATCGATCGTCTTGCCACAAGAGTTGGGTCAAGTGAAGAAAATAGATATCTTTAAGGGGAAGTTAGATAGGCCTATGGTAGAGAACGAAATTAAATGGTTACGATCAATGATTTAGACGAGGATGCTCATAGAAACGTAGAAATATAGAAAATAGGAGCAGGTGTCGGTCATTTGACGCATCGGACCTGCTCCGCCATTCATTATGATCGTGGCTGATCATCCAAGTCAGTAACCTGTTCCCGCTTTCATCCCATATCCTTTGATCTCTTTAAAGCCAAGAGCTATATCTAACTCCTTCCTGAAAACATGCAATATTTTGGCCTCACCTGCTTTCTGTGGCAGCGAATTCCACAGTTTCACCATTATCTGGATGAAGAAATCTCTCCTGATTTCTGTCCTGAATGGTTTACCCCGCATCCTTAGACTATGATCCCTGGTTCAGGATTCCAGCAATATCGGGAACATCATTTCTCCATCTACCATGTCAAGTCCTGTTAGAATTTTAAAGCTTCTATGAGATCCCCCCTCACTCTTCTGAACGCCAGCGAATATAATCCTAACTAACTCAATCTCCCCTCATGCATGAGACATGGAATACCAGGAATCAGTCTGGTAAACATTTTCTGCACTCACTCAAGAGCAAGAACATCCTTCCTCAGATAAGGAGACCAAAACTGCACACAATATGCCAGGTGTGGCCTCACCAAGGCCCTGTATAATTGAAGCAAGACACCCTTGCTCCTGTACTCGAACCCTCTCGCTATGAAGGCCAATATACAATTTTCCACGTTTTATTGCCTGTTGGACCTGCATGCTTACCTTCAGCGACTGGTGTACGAGAACACCAAGGTCCCGTTGCATATTCCCCCCTCTCAGTGTATAGCCGTTCAGATACTAATCCGCCTTCCTGTTTTTGCAACTAAAGTGAATAACCACACATTTATCAATATTATATTGCGGCTGTCATTCATTTTCCCTCTCACCCAACTTGTCCAAATCACGCTGAAGCCTCTCTGCATTCTACTCACAACTCACCCTCGCACCCAATTTTGTGTCATCTGCAAATTTGGAGATATTACATTTAGTTCCCTCATCTAAATCATGAAAGTATATTGTGAATAGCTGGGCGCCTTGCACCAATCCCTGCGGTACCCCACTTGGCACTGCCTGTCATTCAGAAAAATACCAATTTACCCCTATTCTTTCGCAATACAACGCCCCCAATCCCGTGCGCTTTAATTTTACATGCTAATCTCTTATGTGGGACTTTGTCGAAAGCCTTCTGTAAGTCCAAAGGAACCACATCCACTGGCTCCCCTCATCAACTCGACTAATTACTTGCTCGAAGAATTCCAGTAGATTTGTCAAACATGCTTTCCCTTTTGTAAATCCATGATAACTCCGTCCTATTCTACCACTGCTCTCCAAGAGCTCTGCTATAACATTTTTGATAATGGGCTGCAGAATTTCCCCCACTACCGACGTCAGGCTGACTGGTCTATAATTCCCTGTTTTATGTCCACCTCCTTTTTTAAAAAAAATATTGTGGGATTACATTAGCTACCTTTCAATCTGTAGGAACTGTTCCAGAGTCTATTGAATCTTGGAAGATGACTATCAATGCATCCACTACATCTCGGACCACTTCCTTACGTACTCTTGGATGCAGACCATCAGGCCCTGGGGATTTATCGGCCTTCACTCCCATCAATTTCCCAAACAATATTTCTCTACTAATACTGATTTCCGTCAGTTCTTCTCTCTCACTAAACCCTATGTTCCCCAGCATTTCTGGTATGATATTTGTGCCTTACATTGTGAAGACAGAAAAAAAGCAAGCAATTAGTTGTGCAGCCATTTCTTTGTTCCCCATAATAAATTCCCATGTTTCTGAATGTAAGGGACCTACATTGGTCTTCACTTTTTTTCTCTCTCTTAACATACCTAGAGAAACGTTTACAGGCAGTTTTTTATGTTCCCCGCAAGCTTGCTCTCGTAATCTATTTCCATCATCTTAATCACTCCCTTTGTCCTCCTTTGCTGAATCTTAAGATCCTCCTTTGCTGAATTCTACTTGCTGAGTTCGAGTGAAGCCTCAAATCTAGCACAGCCTCATTGGGTCAAATTACTCGTTTCTGTGCTGTACAGGCTAGGTATTTTTCTATGCAAGTTCGATTGATTAAACAAGTTTGGCTGGCAGTTTCCTGAGTCGCCATCCTGCGACACTGCAGGCTATGAATCCACACTTGTCTCTTTGTCTCTGAATATTAATCATCATATTTTGCATTCTGTCTCTAAACCTTTCAGTATATTTTCCTGATGTATGTATTTCTCCCTGTCTGACGATTTTTTGTATTTTTCTCTTTCTCCTGAGCTCTCTGTCCGTCGATGCATATACCTAACTCTGCTTCTGATACTCCATGTCTCTCTGCCTATCGGCTCTTTCCCTCCCTCTGTTGCTCTGGATCTCAACGTCTGTCTCACATTCTTCTGTTTGCCTATCAACGACTACTTTATCTTGCTGGTGTCTCTAGCAGCATCTGCGTCGCAAAGAAATAGTATTCACCATTCGTTAGATGTACAGCTACCATAGACTTTCTGCAGACAGTGTGTTGACGATTGTAGGAGCATCACTGCAACTATCACAGCATTGGACAGATTCACATAAAAGTGTAAGCATGGTAATACTCAACCTACCTTCCTGGCATTTCTTAAGATCTGTAGGGCACAATTGGAAATCGTTAATGCGACATATGAATATATTTTCGGACGGACAATTAACACAACCGAAAGACTACAAGCACAACATTTGATTGGAACTTTGATGACCTGTCGTTCGATCTATTTTCCTGTCGATCTTGCATAGATGCAGTTTCAAGGTACATGGTGCACAATAGGTGTGAGAACGTTCCAGTGGTTCAGCTATCACGGCGTGGGCCTGTCTTTCTCTCCTTCCGCAGAACGTCAGATATAAAGCCGTGGGATATCACGCAACAGATTTAAAGGCGGATTTAATTTCGTTACTGTCATAGCCATCTATTCTAGACACCTCCTATTACTTCACCTACATCCATCTGATAGCGAGATTAAATGCAATACAGAGAAAACACTTCATTTCCATTTCGCTGCAGCTGAGCCTGAGCTGAATACTGCACAGAAGTCGTGCAAACAATGGTTTCCCAGCAGCCAGAGATAATTAAAACTGTCACCACCTTTGCAATGAGTTTAAATTTTCATGAAAGGGGAATGCGAGTTCCACATACATCACAGGTTGCAGTAACAAACTCATTTAGTCTATGCCACATCCCGACATTCTCTGATGTTGCATTAGCCGAGCTCCACCTACATTGAGAGAAATGCCACTTCATGGCCCCACTTATCACATCGGCAACACCTGAACCTTTTCCCTCACTCCGTGGACTTGCAGTTACATGGTTCACATCTTTGAATCCCCTTCGAAGCCATCCCACCTGGCTCCGTCAGTCGGTTTTCCATATTTCTTCCCAACCTTCATGTTCAACAAGCAATAAATAGCTCTGTCACACCGTCTACCAAATTAAGTGTCTTGCAACCCGTCTGTCTCATGACAAGTTTACATCTTGGAGGCCTGTATAATTCTGTCTAACTCAATATTATATTCCCATCCATGTCTGTTAACATATTTGTGCCTCTGTTCCTCAGTCTACTGACATATCTCAAAGCACGAATTCAACGCCAGGTATATCGGTGAGGTTATCAAAGCTCATCATTTATAGCCAGTATAATGTGGTAAGCAGTGAAGGAACCATGCTCGTCATTCAATATATTTACCGCTCCCAAATAACCTCTTCCAGATATTGCCGTGGCAACTTTTCCTAGTTTAGCGACTACTACCCTGGACTTGCTCATTTTCCAATAGGGATACAACTATTTTCATAATGCTGTTACCGTCTTGTCCTTTCTTCACAGCTGTAGGGCGAACAATAGAATCACAAAAGTTATTTTGAAAAGGAAAACATTTGTGAACATATCTGAATGCCTGATTTCAAAATCAATTATATTGGTGAGGCTAGCAAAGCTGACAATTATGACAGGCATTTTGTGGCCTGCAGTGACAGAATTATGTTTGCCATTCATTTTACCTGCAATTCCCCAGAGAATTCGTTTGGACATTTTATTGGTGATATTTCCCTTCATCGGTCCAACTATCTCTTACTTGCTCATTTTCCGCAGGGGTGCACGATTTTCTTAGCACACGTACCATCTTGCTCCTTCTTAAGATCTGTGGGGCACAAAAGAATATCAATATAACCTTCTTTCCTAAATTATTTTGTCTGCAATTTTAATATAGTGCTAGGACATCTAACCCAAAAAATAGGACTCAGCTTTAACTGGAGGTCAGATCGTACTATGTCAACTGTGCCATTCACAAACACAGTTCCATTTCAGCTTTTAAAATGTACCACTCATATCTCACCAATAGGCTTTCAAGTGTCAGAAAATATGACAGTAAGAAGTAACATAGCCATAGCAAGTTGTACAATTGGTGACACTATGAGCGCGGTATTAGTTTATAGTGGTGATATATTGCTCATATTTAGGAACTTGATATGGGATACGTTTTGGAAGCCTTTAGCTATGGTGCCATTGATAATAGTTACAGGCACATGTAACAAGAAGGAAGTACATTTACATGGAAACTTTAATATGGTGAAATATCCCAAGGCACTTAACAGGAGTGTTACAAAACGGAATGAAGCATCGAGCCACGTCAGAGTAAACGAAGTTAGGTGAAAACATATGTTGGTCAATGTGCTGGTTTTGATGTCTTACAGGAGGAAAGAGAGGTAGGGAGGCATAAATATTTAGAGAGGGAATTGCAGAACCTGGGCAACGGCAACTTATGGCTTGGACATCAAAAGCAGAAAAAGTAAAATTAAAAATATGCAGGGGTTCAGAATTGGATATAACAGATATTCTGGTGCTTGTGGAGCAGTGGTATTTGATGCAATTTGGGATTGAGACCATGGAGGAATTTGAAAACAAGGTGATAATTTAAAATTAAATAGTTGCTGAAAAGAGAGGACACCGAGTTCAGCAAAAACAGGCTCAGAGGGTGATCATTCAGCTCAGTAAAGGCTGGAATTTATGGTGGATGCGGGGCTCAATGCTCCTGGATGAAATTGCATGGGGAATCCAGCATTTAGCGATCATTCCCCCCAAGGAGTGATAATCGTTTTTTCTTGACAATCTCGGTTTCACAATGCTTGGTCGCCGTCCATTTAAAGACAACGATCCCGCCTGCAAGAGCTGCTGGCCAATCAACGGGCCGGCAGCTGTGCAGTCATGGCACTGCCACGGGAGCAGTGGCCAACGCCGGTACTGCAGAGTGCTCAGACTCAGGCCCAGTGCTGGGACCCCGAATCAGTGGTAGGATCGGCAGGCTGGCTACAACCTTTCCGGCATCACCTGGCGAGGGGATGTGGGGTGGAGGTGCGGAGTGTTGGGGAGTGTGCTGTGGGCTGGGTCTTGGGATTTTGGGGGGTTTGGCAGGGGTTATAGCTGTTCCTGCTGGGATTCTCCAGAGGCCACACGTTGTCCAAGGAAGAGGGACCAACACAAGCCCACAAGGAGGTCATCTCGAATGACAAGGAGTCATCTATACATTGCGGAGGCACCCCAGGCTTTTTGTAAGATCCAAGCGGCGCAGAGAGGAGGACCTAAACTGTCTGTTAATGGGAGACTTAACAGCATCATTTTGCTTCTGAGCGGGAAGGCCGAGGGTACACTGTGGAACAGTGCTTGATGACCATGTGGTGATAGTCCCTCTGCTCTTCAGCGCCACCTCTCATGATAGTCTGTGCGCCCCCCGCTCTGGACGCTCCTCAGGAACCGCACAAATAGCGTTTGGTGAGACAACACCTGACGTATTGTGCAAACTTTTGGTCTCCATATTTGGGGAATGATATACTTGCATTGGAGGTTCCCTGGATGAGTGCCTGAGATAGGAGGGTTTTCCTACGACGAGAGACTGAGAAAATTGGGCTTGTGCTCTCCGCATGAGAATGAGATATTATCTCATTGAAGCATGTAAGATTTCGAAGAGACTTTCCGTTGGCTGAGCAATCTATATCATAGTGTTAAAGTCTCAGAAAAAGTTCACATAGGATTGTGATTATGAGGAATTTCTTCACTTAACACTTATGGATCTTATCTTTGAAATTCTCTATAACAGAGAGTTGTGGATGCTTCATTTCGCAAGATATTTAAGGCTGAGACATACAGTTTTCGTTTTCTCTGGTAATCAAGAATGTGAGGGATTGGGCAGGCAAATGGATTTGTGGCCATGGTTCAGCCATTATTAAACTGAATGACGAAGGAGGCTAAAAGGGGCCATGCGGTCTATCCCTGCTCTTATTTCTTATGTCCATTTGTTCCTTTTTGTAAACGTATTATATAATCTGCACTACCAGAGGCGAGCCTATTTAAACAGCGTTCAAATCACACGCTGCTTCCACAGTGCGGACTGCGATACCGACCACTCCCTGGTGTGCTCGAAGGTTAGACTCAAACCAAAGAAGCTGCATCACCCCAAGCAGAAGGGCCGCCCACGCATCAACACGAGCAGAATTTATTATCCAGCTGTTGCATAAGTTTCTAAATTCACTTGAAAAAGCACTTCAAAACACTCATCCAGGGATGCAGATACCAAGTGGGCCCACATCAGAGGCGCCATCTATGACTCAGCAATGACCACCTATGGCAAACGTGTGAAGCAGAATACAGACTGGTTTCAACCTCACTTTGAAGAGCTGGAACCTGTCATAGCCGCTAAGCGCATTGCACTGTTGAACTACAAGAAAGCCCCAAGCGAGTTAACATCCGTAGCACTTAAAGTAGCCAGAAGCGCGGCACAAACAACAGCCAGGCCCTGCGCAAATGACTACTGGACACACCTATGCACTCATATTCAACTGGCCTCTGACACCAGAAACATCAGAGGAATGTATGATGGCATTAAGAGAGCTTTTGGGCCAACCATCAGGAAGATCGCCCCCTCAAGTCTAAATCAGGGGACACAATCACTGACCAACACAAGAAATGGACTGCTGGGTGGGGCACAACATAGAACTGTACTCCAGGGAAAATGTTGTCAATGAGTCCGCCCTCAATGCAGCCCAGTCTCTGCCAGTCATCGATGAGCTGGACAAACAGCCAAAAAACATCGGAATTCAGTGATGCCATTGATTCTCTAGCCAGTGGAAAAGACCCTGGGAAGGACGGCATTACCCCTGAAATAATCAAGAGTACCAAGCCTGCTATACTTTCAGCACTCTACGAACTGCTTTGCCTGTGCTGTGATGAGGGTGCAGTACCAAAGGACATGTGCGTTGCCAATATCATCACCCTGTATAAGGACAAGGGTGACCACAGTGACTGCAACAACTACCGTGGAATCTCCCGGCACAGCATAGAGGGGAAAGTCTTCGCTCGAGTCGCTTTAAATAGTCTCCAGAAGCTGGCTGAGCGTGTCTACCCTGAGGCACAGTGTGGCTTTCGAGCAGAGGGATCCACCATTGACATGCTATTCTCCCTTTGCCAGCTGCATGAGAAATTCCGCGAACAACAGATGCCCCTCTACGTTGCTTTCATTGAGCTCACCAAAGCCTTTGACCTCATCAGCAGACGTAGTCTCTTCAGACTACTAGCAAAGATTGGATGTCCACGAAAGCTATCAAGTAAAATCACCAATTCCATGACAATATGAAAGGCACAATTCAGCATAGCGGTACCTCATCAGACTCCTTTCCTATCCTGAGTGCCGTGAAACAGGGCTGTGTTCTCGCACCTACACTGTTTGGGATCTTCTTCTCCCTGCTGCTCTCACATGCGTTCAAATCTTCAGAAGAAGGAATTTTTCTCAACACAAGATCAGATGGCTGGTTGCTCAAACTTGCCCAGCTTAGAGCGAAGACCAAAGTTCAGAAAATCCTCATCAGGGAACTCCTCTTTGCTGACGATGCTGCATTAACATCCCATACTGAAGAGTGTCTGCAGAGACTCATTGACAGGATTGCGGCTGCCTTCAACGAATTTTGCCTAGCCATCATCCTCAAGAAAACGAACATAATGGGTCAGGACGTCAGAAGTGCTCCATACATCAATATTGTTGGCCACGCTCTGGAAGTGGTTCGAGAGTTCACCTACCTAGGCTCAACTATCACCAGTAACCTGTCTCTCGATGCAGAAATCAACAAGTCCATGGGAAAGCTTCCACTGCTATGTCCAGACTGGCAAAGTGATTGTGGGAACACGAAACTCCGAGTGTATCAATCCTGTGTCCTCAGTACCTTGCTCTCCGGCAGCGAGGCCTGGACAACATATGCCAGCCAAGAGCGTCATCTCAATACATTCCATCTTTGCTGATTCCGGAGAATCCTTGGCATCAGGTGACAGGACCGTATCTTCCACCCAGAGGTCCTCGAGGCGGCCAACATCCCCAGCATATACACCCTACTGAGCCAGCGGTGCTTGAGATGGCTTGGCCATGTGAGCCGCAGGGAAGATGGCGGGATCCCCAATGACACATTGTGCAGCGAGCTCGTCACTGGTATCAGGCCCACCGTCCATCCTTGTCTCCGCTTTAAAGACGTCTGCAAACGTGACATGAAGTCCTGTCACATTGATCGCAAGTTGTGGGAGTCAGTTGCCAGTGATCGCCAGAGCTGGCGGAGAGCCATTATGGCAAGGCTAAAATATGGCGAGTCGAAGAGACTTAGCAGTTGGCAGGAAAAAATAACAGAAGTGCAACGGGAGAGCCAACTGTGTGACAGCCCCGACAACCAATTTCATCTGCGGAAGAGTCTTTCACTCTAGAGTTGGCCTTAATAGCCACACCAGGCGCTGCTTCACAAACCACTGACAACCTCCAAGCGCTTGCCTAGTGTCTCTTGAGACAAGAAGGCCAAAGAAGAAAAAGACCACACCTGCCAACAATGCTGTACAGACCACACTAGTTCATCGGTCATTCAAACCATCTGTTTCTGTTCTCTGTCTGTAACATTGTTATCCAAATTTCTCCTTCTCCCTGACCTGTGTAACAAAGTATGATTATTAATTGTATCTCTGCATCTGTATTTCGACAGTGTTGTTCTTCAACTCTCTGTCAACGTATGTGTCTCTTGGGCTACTCCCCTGCCCACCCCACCACCCCCCCCCTCCCACCCCCCGTATCTCTCAGAAAGAAAGCCATCATTGGACATCAATAATATTAATAATCGTGATGCCATCA
This sequence comes from Heterodontus francisci, assembly GCF_036365525.1. Classification (NCBI taxonomy): domain Eukaryota; kingdom Metazoa; phylum Chordata; class Chondrichthyes; order Heterodontiformes; family Heterodontidae; genus Heterodontus; species Heterodontus francisci. The sequence continues at coordinate 26,507,483 of NC_090409.1, read as the reverse complement.
AAGTTTATCATTATTGACTGGTAATTTGCTGTCAGTAGTTCATTATATCTAAAGCGTTCTTCAGATTTTGTGCAGACATTTCAGCAGCAACAGTTCCTCAAATCACTTTTACCATCACACTGCCCCGGCCAGTTACAAAAGGAAACGCTGTAACTTTATTTCTGCCTTTCCTTTCTTTGCACTGCTTAAGCTCTATAAAGCGCTATAGGAAACCAGTAAACATTCTTTCAAACTCTATTTTTTCTGGCATGTAACGCTACCCAATGACAGCAAATCCAACCTCAGGGCTCTGCTTTGACGAGAGGTCTGTTCATTTCACATCAAGTGATCATACAGAGACACAGCTTCACTTTATATGCTGCAAATCTAATATTGAGTTCCCAACGGCAGCACCAGTGCCTTTCCAATGCTTCTTTAACATCCCAAGATTCGTAGTTAGATGAGCCGATGCCATGAGACACCACAACAATTTGCTGCACTTACTCGACATCTTGCTACCTATAATTTTATAATCAATTTGCCCAGTCCCACTTCTTTGCCTGTACTGTCACTGAGGCATAGTTGGCATGCAGAGCACATGACCAGTTTCTTTGAAGCGAATTGCCTTTTCACCAGCAGGGTCAACATTTAGTCATTGATCCAGTGCCCATTGTCGACCAAATTCATAATGTGTGATGGGATGACCCAAATACTTCGGTGCATTAGCATGAAATAAATGCTAATTGCAGTGGTATAGCTTTCAGTTTGATGGCACCACCGGCCAGTCTCATTTAGAAATCAGATCTTTGAAATCGAAGTGCAATATTCTTGTGGGAGGAGCAGGCTTTCACAGTGAACATTCAATAAGGTAAATATGAATACACCCTTGCGTGGATGACACTCTTGTCCTCTGGGTAGTTAGCAGATACAGGACAACGTAGCAATTTTGGGCTTCTTCGATTAAGAAGGGTTGAATAATGACAGCTCATTGTTCTTGCAGCCAACTCTTCTGTAATCGTGTCTATCAAAAACCAAGAGATTTGGCTCCAAGTCATTATCTGGGGTCATTTTCTGATGAATCAAACTGGTTAGGAATAGCCGTATGTGGATTACCTGAGCCTCTAGCCCGACTGACTTCTGTCTGAATTCAATAAGCTCCAAAATATACATGGATTCCACTCTTGACCCCACATGTTACATGAGACCACAGTCTCCCAGCCAACTTGCCTCCTATATTCGGACAATGTGAGATTTTCCTTTAAAAAAATACAAACAAAAGCAACAGAAGCCATCTTTAAAGTATTTCCAATGCTCTTTAAAATCTTTCTACACCATTCCGCTGTCTGCGGTTGGGCAACCACCAGCACTCCCATTGAAAGGAACTCTTAAGTGTTAGGTTCATGAAGGATCTATACATTTCATCTTGTTTGAAAGGATTCTTAAATGGGTATTTAAATAATTCATAAATATGACGTTCATTAAACTGCTGTGCCGATGCACCACTTGGATCAGAACACTCATCAGCATGTGACGGGCAGAGTAGTTCTGAAACACCGAGCATCCGTTTGTCACTCTGTCTTGTTTTCCCCATGGCTAACAATGCATATATTTAAAATCGTTCAACATTTTCTGTCCATCTGCTTATTCTACATGTTCATCTGCATATATTTGTCTGTGAGTCTCTTTGCTGATGGGTGGATATTTTTAGCTCTCTGACTGCCAACTTTCAGTTCCTCTCTGTCCTTCGAGATATGCAATCCTCTGCTTGTTAATGGTTTGTCTGTCTTTATCTTCTTGGTTCTCTAATTAATCGAATTATATGTATCTCTGTTTCTCCTGCTCCGAGTTTCTCTTCCCATTGACTCTTGTATATTACTAAATCTCTCGATGGGTGACTATGTTTGTGCCTGTCTTTGTCTCTGCAAATTTTCTTTTCTTTTGTCTGTCATTCTCTCCATTCGCCCGTTCTTGCACCTTTGTATCTTTATCTGTCCATCAAAATTGGTTGCTAAGTACAAATGCTAGGCTTTACAGGCTCATTATAGCCGGTGGCTATTCTACAATCAGTGCCATTGGATTGGTGCTCACCATTCGTTGTAGCTAAAGATCTCCTCAGCTTTCTCACGTACATTTCTGCAGCAACAGGTCTTTTTGTCAATTCTACCATCAGAGTCCCACCCAGACTTATATCGGAATGCATTGACCTTGTTAACACACTTAGCAGCGTGTACATAGTTATGATTTGTAGTACAAAAAAGGCTTTTATTAAACATTCTTTCCAACATGCTTTACAAGGGGAAAATGAACACAGACAAATGTTCACAAACCAAAACACAGGAAGCAACTTTGATGCGAATTGGAGCCCTGTCATGACAAATGGATCATTCTGAGACACCATTAACGCCACAGTTTGCATAAATGTACACTACTATCGCCAAGGAAGCGTAATAGGTCAGACATAAACGGGCTATGGGCTGAAAATAAGAAATGACATTTCAGATATGAGCTCTGGAATCTGCTGCAATGTAAGCAGGGAACAAACAACCTGGCAGTTTAGTTTAAAGCCTCCAAAACCACATTTGACCAATGTCGTTGCAAGGACCCCTGGTCCCACTCCTGCTGAGTCCCTGTGAAATAGGTGCCTCCAGCCCCAGAACTAGTCCCAACGCTCCAAAAATCTGAATCCCTTCTTCCTGCACCTGGCCTCATGCCAAACATTGACCATCCTTATCTCCCCCTTTATGATTTTAGTCAGCCAAGCACTTGTAGTGGTCCAGATATATATGCATTTTACAATTAGTAGTGAAGGAATGGTCCATATCATACATTATACCGACGGTATTCTGATACATTTTTGGACATTTCAGCAGCAACAATTCCTGGAATCACTTTAAACATCACACAGTCTCTGCTTGTTTAAAAAGCAACACTACTCCACTTAAATTCCTGGCACTTCCTACAATCTGTCGAACAAAATAGATAATCAGTAAAACTTTCTTGCAAATTCCTTTTTTATGGAGAAGTAAGACAGCCAAATCATAGCAACGTGAAAGTCAGGACTGCTTGGACGAGAGGTCTGTCGATTTCATGCAAGCGGATCATGCAGCTTTAAGCTATGTTTCCAAAATTAAGATTGAATACCACTCCAGCAATGCGAGGGCCAACCACCGCACGCCGCACACAACCTAAAGTTTTCCTTCATTTTCCCTCCCTCCCCCTACCTCTGTCTGGGCTAAATGTTACCAGCGCCCCGGCATGAGTGCTGGACCTTCATTTAAATATGTAAATTAACTTACCTGCAGGTGGCGGCCGTCCCACACTGATTTTACGGCAGCACAATGCAGCTCGTCCGCCATCGGAATTCCACACAGAGTTCGAAGACGTGAGCCGAGTGGCAAGGAGGCGCGGGAGTGGGGGTGGGTGTGGGAGGTGGGGGTGGGGAAGGAATAACATTTTCTAAGCGGGAGGGGTGGCAGAGCGGGTAAAATACTTTTTATTGGCGATGGGGATGGTGGGAGGAGGTTGAAGGGGAAAAGTTTGAAGAATGGGACAGAAAGCTCCGGTAGGGAATAAGGAAATTTTTGTTAACATTCGACAATGAAATGACCATTGTGTGTTTGGGGAAAGGGTTCCCTATCCGAATTATTTGTTTGAAAAAATAACGCGTACTGTACCTATAAAATCAATATCTCTGTTCAGGGCTTAAAGCCCTTTATAAATTGCGCCAAAGCCTGCCAAATGCTGTTGCCGGGAACGCTTTAGCCGCCCCTCTCCGTCATCGGGGGCAGATGTTCTGCCCCCTCCATTTAAATACGTCCCTTTGGGAAACATCGTGGGGGCATGTACGGCGTCAGTTCCATATAGGAAAGCACGATAAAATTCAGCCCTATCTCTCCAGCCCACTCCTCCTCTCTCTATCACTCACTTCACTAAACTTCAGATTATTACAGCTTGGTATATTCCTCAGCAGTATGACTAGTGGAATATTTCTGACAACAGCGTAGCCTTTATTCCCTAGACACAGACGTCAAATAAATACTGGTCTTGGTGATGCCGATACAAAAGACAACCCAAGTAGGCACTTGATTCCCCTTTTGACCAGTTGATCCTGATCTGAGGCCTCACTGGAGCCCTGGAAACAGCGATGACAGAACAGCCCTAGTATTTAAGGACTGTCAACGCTATACCGTTATCAGTTATTATGCTAGAAACGGGAAGGCACCCTTCACACAACTTAAAATTTGCAACAAAATGCTTTAGCCTTGCTTGAATTGATTCAGCGATTTCGCTTTACACGTATTCCTCTGAATTTGCGCACTGCGCCCGTCAATGGCCCCATACACCACGATGTTAACAGCAGTTCCTTCCCCTGGTTTCCCTTCTATCCCAGGATTTTTAGTTACATTAACCGATGCAATGAGACACTTCCCAACTATTTTGCATTCTTCAGTGACTGCTTCGTAACTCTTTATTGATCCAAATTGTCAAGTCCTCTCCCCTTGCCTGTGGTGTTATCGTGGCATACTTGGTATGCAGAACATCTCACCAGTTTCTCCGCAGCGGATTGACTTTCGACCGAAAGGATCAACGTTTAGGCTTTGTTCCAGTGTCAATGAATTCATGGGCTGGGATCGGATGGCACATTCAATGGGCCATCATCAGAACATCCACGATGCTTCGAGTAGACTAACTGTCAATGTGAAGGCACTGCCCTGCCGTATTTAAAAATTAAACATTTGATGGAAGACTGCAATATCCTCGTTTTAGAATCAGACTATGAGTCACAATAGGCCATAAAGTAAAGGTATTTCAGCCCATGAGTGGATCTCACTCTTTGATTCTGGGTAGTTTGCGAAAACCTCGAGCTCTGGGACACGATCGGCATTTTAAGCATCTTTCACACAGAAGGATGTCACAATGATAATGCTTTTCCATTGCAGCTAACGTGACAACGCTGTGCCTCTATGAAAGAATCCAACTCATTCCCTGGAGTCACTTTCTGATGAATCAATCTGGTTAGGAAAAGTTGTACGTGGGTTTCGGAAGACTCGATGCTGACTCACTCCTGTCTTAATTGAATAAATCTCAGTCTAATTTTATGCATTCAGTTCAATTGGATGTTCAACGCCTCCTTATGAGTCTCAGTTATTTATGTGCTCCTCTCTTTCAGAGAATTTGAATATTGATGAAAATAGAGACATGTTGTCGAAACTGCTCATCTTGCACGCATCAGGACAATCTGAAAGAATACCAATGTAAGGGAAAGTAACGGCTTTCCACTGTATGAGAAAACATTGCTGCTTGGTTGGCACATGAACTCTGATTGGTCGAGGCGTTGCCATGGAGAATGCACCAGTTTATGGTGACTGACAGCTAACTGTCTAGCTTTGTTTGTAATTTAAACCAGGGAGCTTGACTCTCATTGGTCAAAGCATTGGCCTGAGAAATGAACCTGCGAATGGCTGTCACTTATCTTGTTGAGCTGAAACAGGCGCTATTTGTACACATGTTCTTTCTGTCTGCAAAGAACAGGGCCCTATGTATCAATATATGTAGCATCAAGGACATGCAAATGCGCGACACTGTGAACCCAGGTGACAATCTTTAATTGGTTGCCAGCGTAATGATATGCACAGTGAGTAATATTGAGCAAATGTTTTGCAATTGTGGAATCACATCTAATGTTGGACACTATGAACAACATATGCATAACAGTATCTATCTTTCCCTCTGTATACCAATGACTGTATCTTAAAGTCGATTGATAATTTATGTTTGGCTGTCTATGATCTGTGTGTTTCGATGTATATGTGTTTGAGAGTTTCTCTAACGATGTCTGTCTGTCTTTGTCTTTCATACTATCCATTTGCCTTTTCCATGTGCCCGTCAGTATATGTTTTTATCCCTGTCTGTTAATGTTTTTATGTGTGTCTCTCTCATCTTGGTCTCTAATTTTATTGAATTACGTATATATGGTGGCATCCCCTGTGCACTGACTCTCTGGGCATGGCCTCTTGCCTATCAGTCTGTCTCTCCATGTATGAATATCGCTCCGTCTGTCTCACTGTTCACTGATGCATGTTCTTCCTCCTCATTCTGACTATTGGCCTATTCTTGGCCCTTTGTACCTTTATTTGTCTATCAAACTGCAACGTTAAGAATAAGAGAGAGTCCTCCTACGCCCATTACAGTTGGTGGCTGTTTTACACTCAATGGTACTCGCCAATATTGCTCATGTTCATTTCAGCAGCAGCAGTTTCTCATATAAATCGTATCATCATAGTATTGTCCAGCTTTATTCAGGAATGCATCGACTTATTATTGCACTAGCCATCCTTTTCCTTCTTTAAATCAGCAGGACAAAAATATAGTTATTATTCGACATCCTTTCCAAAAAAATTGTGGATGGTCAATTAAGACAGACTAATGCCACCAAGCTAAAATTCATGACAGAGCTTTGACACGAATTCTGTTACTGACATGCAAAATGGCTCATTTTGACACACCATTCAAGGGCACATGGTGCACACGTGCATCCATATTACGCCAAGGAAGTATAACCATTCAGAATTAATTTTGCAATGGCAGAAAATACAAAGAAGCCTTACAGGCGGAACCTTTAGAATCCGTTGCATTTTACGTTGCTTCACAACAACATACCTACCAGTTTAGTTTAACGATGGCCCAACCAGTGAACAGCCTCTCAGGGACACTGGTCCCAGTCCTGTTCAGTTGCTAGCTGGGCTTTTTGAATAGGTGCCTCCTGCCCCCAAAGCTGTTCCAAAATCTCCAGGAATCTGAAGACCATCGTCAGGACAAACATTGATCCTCATTATCTTCTGATTTCAGCTCTTACTAGTGCACCATACTGAGAGTAATCCAGAGATTACTCCCTTCGAAGTCCTACATTTGACCTACTTCCCTGTCTCCCGTAAACCCAGCAATAGGAGCGCAATACCTGCCCTCATATGTCCTTGGCACTGACCTCTACCACAATGTCATACTCACGCCCTTTCCCTGCAGAATAAGCTACATCTTCCCTGTGATGTCTATTTCCCGGGATCCAATAGGCACTACAGCATGTGGGACTCACAATGCTGGTTACAGCAATGCCTGTCTATCCCTCTGACTTCAGAATCTCCGATGTCGATTGCATTTCTACTATCTGCTATTCCCTCCTGTGCAGTCCAGTGCACATTGGCGCCATGGTCGGAAAACACTCCTCCAAGGTCTTGCTATTCTCAGCAGTCTCCAATTCAGAGTATCCGTTTAAGAGTGGCAGAAGCACAATGCCTCCTGCTCTCCCTGCCTGTTCCTAATCATCTGGCACCCAGACGGCCTCTTACCGCAAGTGTTGGGTCAACATCTTTGGATGTACAATGCAGAAAAATACTTTCGTACTTTATGCTCGGCAGTGAGTACAGTTGCCTCTCAAAATCGAAGATTCTGATCTAGATCTCATGCAGCTGGAGGCGCTTCTTACACACGTGCCCCACGCTGCCCCACCCCCAAGGGACATTAAGGTGCCTAAAGTTCCAACCTGTGCAGGAATTGCAAGTAACGTTTCAGCTGCCCAGTCATGATCTAATATCTCTCCATTGCCTCTATTAGAATCTAATTAGTGTCTTGTTTAAACCATTAATTTTAGTCATACATCTACACAGCTTATATTCTTGCTATGAGTTCATTGCAATATTGACGGTTCGCTCTTCTGCAGAAAGTGAAACATTGAGAGCGAGTGGAGAATTGGAATGAGAGAGGAGGAGATAAGGGATGGAAGAAAAAAGTTTGCAAAGCTCAAACTACAATTAAAATCTGACAGAATGAGGCTCTACAGATGCAACATTGCAGTTACAGTCGCAGATGTTATGAACAAATTATGAACATTCAATGCTTGTAAAATTAACTCAAAGCAGAAGGCATTAGGCCTACCATTTTCTGGCAGACATTGCTTGTGAATGCAGGCTACAAACAGCAGCAATTTCCTTTTACAAGGCTTTAATTTCTGAGGCAATCGTTTGTGAAAAAGCAGTATTATCCCCAGGAGTGAATTCTGTATATCTGCTTCGTAACTACACAAGTGGAGACAACACCAGAAGATGCTGTGTGTTATATTCAATATTTCCACTGCAGTTATGACAAATATCGGTGAATGCATCTGTGTCTCTACTTCACATGACCTACCGACCACATCAGGGTTGTATATTTATGTCCATATATGGTATAAACTGGAAGCCGTTAGAGATCAATGGTGTGATCAACTGCATCAGAGGCTATATGTTCAGCTCCGGCAGTGGCGGCATTGTTTGCTTTTCTCCATATTCCGATAAGCTGTTTTTATGACTTTAAAAAGAGCCTTTCGGTACAGTGGGCAGGGTGGAATCGTGTCTGATGGGATTGAAACGTGGAGTTCACGGTAGGCTGCCCACGAACCTGCGAGATGACAACATCTTCAAGGATTTTGGAAAGGAACTAAGTTTAGTGATGGGGTGGTAGGTTGGAAGAGGGAGGGGGTCAAATGTTTTTTTGCGGAGAGTGGGGCGGAAGCTTCTTTAAGGAGAGAGGAACAGAATCAGAGGAGATAGAGCCATTTGCAATGCCAGTCAAATTCCGACCTAGAAGGGTATATCTGCAGATTACTGCCTGTAGAGTCGCAATAGACGGTGGTGGTTCAAAAGATATGAATGAACTCGGAATGGGCATGAAGGGAGTAGGACAGAAACACGAGAAAGGTACAAGTTCAGGGATAAGAAGGGGACGTATTTGACAAGGCTTGGACTGATGGGCCACGAGGGCAGTGAACTCAGTGTAGAGACAGTGAATATTGTTATTAGATTAAATTCGATATATGCATTTGAGAAAGCAGATACCACTCTTGCCCGAAAGTGAAACATATGCATGGTATAGCTCCAGCCTGACCCTTAAGATCAAGCTGATGGTCATACGACCTATGTATTAATGCACATTCCTGTATGGATGTGAAATATTGGCGACTCACACCTAACCTCTGCAAATATTAACAATATGTTCCATCTTCCCTGTTTTTTGGGCACTGTGGGTATATCCTGGTTGGAAAAAATCACAAATGTAGCAGTCCAATCAAACGGTGAACTCCCACCTGTGTTGGCACTAATCAGACAGTGTTGGCATCATTGGATCGGACACATCCACAGGATGGAAGAAATTCACAAGGATCTTCCTTATGATGTGGTAGCAAGGGCCAGGGGACCAGTGGGGCGCCCAAAGCTCAACTTCAGAAATGCTTGCAAGTGGTCTCCAAATGCAGTGTAACGATTCGAGAGTGACACACACGCCAAAGTCTTATGCACTACACTGCCTGCCTCTTCCCTCTGTTCTGGATAGCTACCCATCCACGATCCAATCTCTCTCTGCCAGTGGTCGAACTACTATTGAAAGTTACAGGCCGGGATCTCTCATGTGTCCTCATGCACCTCAGTGATGCGAGCTGTCCTTCAATCTCAGAAATACTGAACTCGTGCCCAAACAGCTGGAGACACTCCCGCCACATGTGGTCACCTGTGATCGAGTTGTTCCATGTTAAATGTGCTGATTTTAATTCATGTCCCGATAACTAACCTCTGCGAATATTGTCAAAGCAATTATTTTCATATTGGCACACTTGGAATATTTAATTTTACAATTCTTTGTTTAAATCAGCCCATGTTTAGTTAAACAATGTAGAAATACTCACTCAGCAATCACTTGCATGCTTTCCCATGGCGGCATATCATCCAATTTAATCGTTCTTTTTCTCTGGTTCTCAGATCCCGCTCTTTTAAAATCTCTGAGCTCACTCTCTGAGCCAAGACTTTTTAAATTTATGGTTAACCTCTCAGATCCGCTCTTTTTAAATCTCTATTTCTGAATCTTTGTAGCTGCATCGGTATATTGATGGATTTGTATTAACTGTTATTGGTCTATCCATGTAATTTTCATTTTTTTTTTCATTTTACATGGACTATGGGCGTTTCTGACAATTACAGCTTTTGTTCATCATCCGTAATTGGCTTGGAAAGCCGTTGGTGAGCCGCCTTCTTGAACTGCTGCAGTCCATCTGGTGAGAGCCTTCCCAGGGTGCGGTTAGGGAGGGAGTTCCAATAATTTAATTCAGCGACAGATTCGGAATTAAAAAATTCATTTTTCTATCTCCGACACAAATACCTGATTCCACGTTAAGAAGAGCGTTGGTCTTATCAACGATCATCATGAATAGCTGGAGAAGGAATGGTTCTCGCCTTTCATTGTACCTGCAGACATCTTTGGTATATTTCAGTGGCAACGGTTCACAGCAAAGTAATAGTACCACGGGCTCGCTGTGGTTCACAAAATGCCACAAAAGGATAAGTGCCCTTACCTTCTTGGCTCTTCTTAAGTTCTGTAAGGCACAGTAGATCACCATTTTGCACAGATTAATGACAGCAAAGTGAATATCAGGTGTGAGCGTTCACAAGAGATCAGGACATGACATGAAGAGCGGATCAAACAGAAGCATAGTTTCAAGTCACTTAGCGCACAGTTCACCGTGAACAGTATCTAAAATAAAAGCAAAATACTGCGGATGCTGGAAATCTGAAACAAAAACAAGAAATGCTGGAATCACTCAGCAGGTCTGGCAGCATCTGTGGAAAGAGAAGCAGAGTTAACGTTTCGGGTCAGTGACCCTTCTTCAGAACCTTTGGCTACCTTTCCCATTCTCGTTTTGCACCAGACAGGGATAAACACGAAACGTTAACTCTGCTTCTCTTTCCACAGATGCTGCCAGACCTGCTGAGTGATTCCAGCATTTCTTGTTTTTGTTTCAGATTTCCAGCATCCGCAGTATTTAGCTTTTATTTTAGATACTGTTCACGGTCAACTGTGCGCTAAGTGACTTGAAACTATGCTTCTGTTTGATCCGCGTTTTGTTTGTGAACAGTACCTATCTTTTTTCTAACAGTCTCTTTCTCTCTCTCTTTACTGTCAGCAGAATGGTGGAGTATTGTAACGGGAGAATACAGTCCATATTACTGCCATGAAGGAAGCTTTGGGGCCACTGTAGACATAAATTTTGAGCCACGTCCTGTCTCCTGCACCGAGACTTGGGTGATGATGTAAGAATATACATTTTAATATATGCAGTTGATTCCCGTTTTGCTCTGCTCTTTTTGAACTGATGTCCGCGCTGGACCCTTGGAATTTGTCGCTAATGATCAAACATCATCGATAAGTACCTTCACCTCATTCCCACTAACCGATATTATTTGTTGTAATTTTAAAATGGCTCACAACCTGCAGTCACCAATTCGGGTAATATTGTTGGCACCCCCAAATACGGTAAAGCTGCATAACCAGAGCTCATCCTATTTTAGGAAGTGTGCAAATCTATGGCCCGACTCAGCACAGTGATAACAGGAGTAGTTTTCTGTATTTACCTGAAGATTTATCATTACATGGCCCACAGTTATAAGTCCCTTCAAGGCCCTTCTCCGTTCTTCAGAGATGCCTTGTTCCCTGGAATTTGAGGCACATGTCATTCAGTTCCAGACATCCTGTTCCAGAGAGACAGAGCCTTTCGAGAGTGGTCGATCACCAGAATCTTCACGATACGTGCATTGGACAAACTTTCAGACTGGAGGCAACACCTGCCCATATGTCATGAGTCCACATGGGAAAACGGGTGCAATGTCCTCGTGGTAGCAGCAGGAATTGGACATCTAAATCGAAAGAGGTAAAGGGAAAACAGCATTTGCCTACAACTGCGGACGCCTAGCCACCAACCAGGGATTCATTTAACCTCTATCTTGTTGAGTATTCCATATTAATAAGGAATCATAACCGTATGGCTTTCATCTTAGAGACACTTCTGATGCTCTGCACATTTTTCAAAGGACAAAGGATATGGTTCCACATCAGATTCTGGAATCAATTTCAGCTGAATTGGACAGGTTATGAAAGGTACCTTGCATGTCAACGTATCTTATATCCTGCCTCAATTCAGCATTGTTTCTGACTGACACACTGTGACTTTGCTGAATTGTGATTAAAGGTCTCCTACAGGTCTCAATTATCTTAGTGCTTCTCCATTTTGCATAGCCGTCAGTGTCTGGACGAGGTTTTATTTTGTTGTCCATTGGGGCTCGTCACATTTTCCCTCTTTCGATGTCCAGTAGAGGTATCACTCCCATTCGTGACACCACAAGTACAGTTTCCTACTGTTTCAGAGCCTCATTTCCTGCAAGAAGCACTGTTCATCTAGAAATCCGAATTATTTAATCTAAAAATAATACAAGAAACACAAAACACAAAAGCAACAACAACAACAAAAATCTCACAATGTTTCTTTCAATATTTTCTACTTTTCATGAAGCCACTTCTACATGCTTCACTGGCTGGGGAATTTCTATGACAGTTTCCAGTGGAAAATACTTTAATCTTAGGTTATTTAATGATGCACACATTTACTCTTCCATTTTGCTTTCTGAGTCTGTCCATATTTTAACAGGTTTCTCAATGTCTGTAACTTGCAGTTGATCAAAATAATCCGTTTATCTGGCTATCTGTCATGCAGCTGTCTGTGGACTCCAGCCTTGCCTCAGTTTTTTTTGCTTCTGAAACTCTCTTTAGTGCCTTTGTGACCTCGAGACTTTAATATTCTAATTCATTCTTAACCATCTTCCCGATTCAAGTTGAAGTCTTCTAAAACTCGTGATCTTATTTGCAACAAATACCATTACCCCTGTGCTTACTGATCTGCATCACTGCCGGTAATGCAACGCCTGAATTTAAAAATTCTCATCCTGAATTTTGAATCAGTTCATGTCCTGGTTCCTCCTTGTCTCTCCAATCTACTCCAGTCTGACAACCGGCCGACTTGTCCGTTTTTTCACCATTTCCAGCACTTGTGCATCCCAAATTTTCATGATTCCACCATTACTGGGGAAGTCTTCAGGTACCAGTGTTTTAAGCTCTGGAATTCCCGCCCTACAGCTCACTGCCAATTGACTTTGTTTATCTCCGTTATGTCATTCCTTAAAACATATCTGCTTGAAAAAGCTTTTGCCATCTTCCATAACATCTCCTTACGTGAGCTGCATTTTCTTACGCAATACATCTGCAAAATCCCTTGCGATGATTGATAAGGTCGAGGGAGCAAGTTACATACATGCTGTCTTTTTCATGTGGCTTTGTGGCTCTATATCGAAATATATGTGCGTCAATATCTCTGACCATATTTGACTCTGTTTCTCTCTGTCTCTGGACGTACACGTGTTACTTCTCTATAGATGAATGTACGTGTCTCTGTCTCCTTGTATCTCCATCTATCGACATATATGTATCGCTCTTGTTCTGCGACTGCATATATGTCTGTTAATGGACTCCTGCCTGTGCTTCTATATCTCTGTTACATTGTGTCTCTGTTTGCCGCTGTATGCCTGTTCAATTGTCTCTCTGTCACTCTGTGTACTGTTGAATGCACATTTCTCCATCCCTTCTCTATTACTAGGTAAAAAATATCAATACGCATATTTTTTCCGTCATCGTTTGTGTCTGTCTGTCGTTCTTTCTAACCACAAGTGTGCCTGCATCTGACAATCGATGCAGTTATATTGTCGTCGAGGGGACGAATGACCTCGTCCTGCGAAGAGTTCTTATCTTCCTATATTCTTTTGTCCTTGTCACACAATCACTGTAAGCTGTCTGCCTCTCGACACGTCTCTCGCTTCCTCTGATTGAAAGCCCTGCTTCAATGTGAGCAAAAATGATTCGGGTTTTAATGCAGTGTATTGTGATCAACGGCAAAGGCTTAGCGTAAGCTGTTCATTATCCTGAGGTCTGTCCATAGAACAAAGTGTTGCAAGGTGCAGTTTAGCTATGAAAACGGACATATAGCAATGCAGTGCAAAAATAGTCAATTGTCGAGAATAAATTTCAATAATGAGAACATATACGGCTCAAGAGGAAACCTGAGGCACACTAAATGACCTAGAGCAGCCTGGATGACAGAAGATGCATGGAATAAGATGAAGCTGAAAATAATTGAGTATGATAGATGTCAGGTAAACAAAAAGCACCAGAGATACAGGCTGAATATCGAGGTTACAGAAGTAAGGTGAAAAAAATAAAAGAAAAACATAGAGACTGTAAAACAAGAGACTGTCAGCCAACATATAATTGCATACAATTGTCTTATATGGGCATATAAACAGAAAACTGCTGGTAAAAAAGGAAGGCAAATTCCAGGCCAAAATTGAATTTACGCATGGAGGCAGTGGACATGGCGATTTTTTTCAGTATGCGTTTTATATTAAAATTTACCAAGGACGAAGACTCAGCCTGGCTATAATGAATGGAAAGATAGGTAAAACACTGAATGGGCTGAACATTGATTACAGAGTCCGACTGTAATACAATCTGTTGAATCCCATGACCGGTTCAGTTATGTTCAAGTATACCAAGGCAAGTAGACATCTCAGTTGCAGAGTCTTTATAATAATGTTACAATCCTTCTTTTCTTCTAGAGGAGAGTGCCAGAGGTCCAGAGCATTACAAACATTACACCCGTTTTCATACAATGTGTCAGCAGCAATACAGCACAATTACAGGACCGTCAGATTAACCTTGCTGGTGGGATAGCCTTTAGAAACGTTAGCCTGGCACCAACTTCATAGTCACTTCACAAATGTGGATTAATTGACTGAAGCTAGTTTTCAATTAGATGAGGTAACGTGTTGACGAAGTTAACGTCGTTGCTGCTGTGTACATGGACTTCAAAATAGGTTAAATAAAGTGCTTTATAACGGGCTTTTAAGAAAAGGTGAACCGCCTGGAACAAAAGAGAGATTGAAAACATATATATGAGGTAGTCAGAATGACAGGAAATATTGATGAACGTTTCATTTTCGGAATGGTGGACTGAAGATAAAGGAACAACATGGCTCTTGATCTCTATTCATGGGCTGGAGCTCGGTGTGCAGGGCACAATTTCAAAATTTGCACATGGCACAAATCTTAGAAGCATTGATACGTGTATGGATGATAATGATGGACTTCAAGAGGACATAAACAGAATGGTCGAATGCGCGGACATGTGGCCGATCAAACTTCATGCCGGGAAGTGTGATGTGATAAATGTTGGTGGGAAGAACAAGAGAAGACAATATTAAGTAAAGCACACTAATATGAATGGCGTGCGTGTTTGGAGGTACCAGGCCATATGTGTACCCAGAGCAGAGACGATGGCAGAACAGACTCTGAAAGCGGTTAACAAGTGATACAGGATGTTGGACTTCATAAACGACGGAAATGTAGCGGTGCAGCATCTGTGGAGAGGGAAAGAGATGTTCTGTTTCAGCTCTGCGTTCTAAAGGGATACTGACCTACAATATTCTCTTTCCTTTTTCCTCCACAAATGCTCCCGAACCTGCTGACTCGTTACTGTGTTTTCTCTTTTTATTTCACGTGTCCAGCATCTGCAGTATTTTGAGTTTTTTTTATAAATTGGAGGCATGGAGCACAGAGGCAAGGAATTTGTCATGAATATTTGAAAGACATTGGCTGGGCTCCAACTGGATTAATGTGGGCAGTTCTGGACACCAGAAGTTCGGTAGAAGGTGGGTGTGCGAAAGAGCACTATGCAGTTAATGAGACTGAGCTGGTGGCAGAGTCGATCATGGCTTTCGAAAGGCAATTGGGTAATTATATGAAGGGGGAAAATGTATATCGGGCTACGGGGAAAAGGGCAGGGGACGGGAACCATCTGAGTCGATCTTTCAAGGAGTTGCCATTTTCACGATGGGCCGAATGGACTATTTCACAAATTATTCTATGAGTCCATGATTATGATGGATATTTCAGTAGGGACGGTTCCAAGCATGATTCCTAACATCACAGTGTCTCTCACGTTCACAGTGGAACACAGTGTTTTTATTACTACGCTTACCGTCTTGATTCTTCTTGAGTTCTGGAGGGAACAAAACGCCATCATCAGACATTCTTTCCTAGATCTTGATGCACGTACAATTAAGGAAGCTAAAGGATAGCGAACCTAAATACAGGAATGAGCTTTGACAGGAATCGGGTCATCTCATTTCAAATGGATAATTTAAACAGATCGCTTCAAGGCACATGGCGCACAAACACTGCTCGCATAACACCAAAGAAGGGCAATAGTTCAGTGCTAAGAGCTCAAACAGCAAGAAGCAACAATTAAAAATTAAACTGCTGCAAACAGTTCCAACATATCAGGCATTGCTATTCTGGCACACTTTCACAAGAGCAATAGATTTATCGCTTAATCAGACTCTGGAAGAGTTAGTACATGGTGGCATTGCTGACTGCTCACACAAGAACACAGACAGAAGAGAGCATGTATAATGCACCGTCAACGTGGTGAAATGCCCCAGGAGGCTTCATAGAATATTTTCTAAATCAAATTCGATCTTGTGACATTTAAGTTGATATTCGTGCAGAAGACAACAAGCTTGTTCAAAGACGTCGATTATTAATGGCAAAACTGACGAAAGAGTGGTAGCGAAGGTGGAAGCGATTTGATGGGCAACTCCAGAACTGCAGGCCTCAGCAATTGAAGGTGCAGCAACTAATTTGGGAGAAAAATCAAGGATGCCCAGCAGGGCCCCAGTGGAGCAGCCCGTTATCGAGGAAGATTGTAGGGCAGGTGTTTACAGAGATTGGGAGCAACAGCAGGGCGCAATTTGCATTCAAGGAAGATAATTGTTAAAATCGAGCTGTTGGGTAACCGAGAAATTCTGTAGGTTAACGAGTACTGGCACAGAATGAGACTATTTCCAAGATGATTCTGCCAGTATTTTAAAGGAGACCTGTGTAATATTCTATCATCCTAACCATGCAAATTTCGCCTGTTTCAAAACTTAACTAATATTTTTCTTGAGTAGTATGATTAGCCTTATAAGTAATATGTCCCTGATTATAACTCATTGCTTAAAATATCCTAACCTCACTTCATGGACGTTTTGTCAATTACCTTAAATCTGTGTCACCTTGTTAGCAAGCTCTTGTCATTGAGTACAGTTTCACCTAATCGAAATTTATATTTATGGACGCTCTGCAGCTTCCACGACCTTGTCTGATGCTTGATCAAGCAAGGCCCCAACTGAGTATTCTCGCTGTTTAGTGAGCGACAACTCAACGTGCTATTTCGTTGTGGTTTTCGTGAGCTCAAATATCTTGAGGCCATAAATACAGCCTCTGTATTGCCTAATTACACTTTTTTATGCAGGCAAATATTTGGGCCATGAGTATTGTGACGATGTCTGAGCCACAGACAATCGAAACTTTTGCTTCATCGTCCTTGCTGACATGTCAGAAGCCATTGACATGTATTAGCAAACCATTCTCGTCGAACATTCTCCACTGTCTGACAGATTAATGTGGCCACAACCATCTGCTTCCATTTACACCTGTCCAGTTATAAATTAAAAAAAAAACTTCTCAGCAAGCTCCTGCAACATTATCTCTGATGCACCCAACTTGGGTGGGCAGAAAGGTGGCAAATGGAATTCAGTCAGGCGAAATGTGAAGTGTGATGTCATACATTCGGGGAGGGCAAACGAAGCAAGGTAATGCACAATGAACTGGCGGATAGTGAGAGTGGTAGATGAAGGGATAGGCCTTGGAGTTCATGTCCAAAAGTCCAAGAATGTTGCAAGACAGGTCGAGAAAGTGGTGAAGTAGGCTGATGAAATGCATTCCTTCATCAGCTGACGTAGAGCACACAAAAGCAGGGAAGTAATGCTGCAACTGTATAAAACGCTGGTTAGGCCAGAGTTGGAGTATTGCTTCAGGTTCTGGTTACCAATTACAGGAAAGACATAATTGCTCTGAAAAGAGTGCAGAGGAGAATTACAAGAATGTTTCCAGGGCTTGAAAATTGCAGCTATGAGGAACGATGGGATAAGCTAAGATTGCACTCCTTCGAATATAGGCGTCTGACAGGTGGCTTAATGGAAGTGTACAAATGTGTGAGGAGCCTGGCTGGAGAAAACTGGAAGGATGGGAGTCCCCTACTGGAGAGATCAATCACCAGAGAGCACAGATTTAAAGCATTTGGAAAAGGATTAGGAAAAGCATTTTCACCCAGAGGGTGGTGGCTGTCTGTAATTCGCTGCCCGGATCGTTGGTGGATGCATAAACACTCATCTCATTTAAAAGGTACGTTGAAATTCACCTGAAGTGCTGTAACCTGCAAAACTAACAGCCATGTACTGGAAGATGGGATTAGAATTGATGGCCACATTTATTTTCAGCTGGTGCAGACACGTTGGGATGAAGGACCTTTTTCTGTGCCGCAACGTTTCTATGGCTCTATGGTTCGAAGCTGTGCAATATCGTTTTCGCATTGATAATTCGCACACTGCAATGACAGAAAATCCAATCTCAGAAGAGAGCATTGGCGTGGAGCCATGGCATTTAATGTAAAGTACGTCATTCGGAGACAGAGCTTCGAACAACATGCTGCATCATGCAGCTCACATAACGCCAACGAATGGCCATAGCTGTGTCTAAATCTTCATATGGCAGAAAACAACAATATGATGAAACTTGCCAGTAAGGTATTCTGGAATTTGTGCTATTGTCCGTCCTGTGTTATTGTAGGGTATTACTATATTACTCTTGCACCAATAAGTTCATATTTGCCAAACTTTGGAATAATTTAGCTGAAGTGACGTGAATGCCACTTGTGGAATATTACACCAACAACATTATCCGTTCATCTGGCGCTTTAACGTGCCATAACATACTATAGTGCGTCCCAAAAGCATATCCAACCAAATTAAAGAACGATATTCATAAGCAGATAATAGATCAGATGACGAACAGTTTGTGCAAAGCTAGCTTTCAGCGGCTGACAGCTGAATGAGAGGTAGGGAGGAGAAAACGTGTAAGAGCATGCCAGATCTAGGCAATCAGCAGCTAAATATTCAGATGGAATTATCAAAATGATTAAGATTGAGGATGTAAAACATTTGGCATAACATGAGAGCTGGATGGGTTGTAGATTTGGTGAAGTTACCAGAGACTGGTAGCAGAGCCATGAAGGAATTTGAAAATGCACTTGAGATGCACCTTCGAATGATGCACTCTGTTAGAAGTGCTATGTAACTACACTCTGTTGTTCTTTTTCTAGCTTCAGAATGGTAATACAGGCCATAATCCATTCACAACTATGTTTCCATCATTTTAATCACCTGGCTTATCGCCCTCCTTTTGGCGTCTGACATCTTGTAAATTCCTAACCTTATGGAGAAGCTGATGATGGTTGTGCAGTGTTCAGTACCATTCAAGACTTCTGCGACAATGAAGAAGTCAGTGCGCACATGCAGCAACATCTAAACAAAATTCAAGCATTTGTTGATAAGTGACAAGTAGCATTTGCATCACAAAAATTCCAGTACATGCCTCCCTCTAAATTGGATGATCTGACCACCCTCGCCCTGATGTGCACTGGCATTACCAGAGCTGCATTCCCCAATATCAACACCCTGGGGGATAAAACTGACCCGAAACATTACTGGAGCTACCATATAATTGCGTCAGTAATATGAATAGACTTGGAAGTAAACGACGTCTAGTTTACCTCCTCGCTCTCCAAAGTTTGTCCACGATTGATAAGGCCAAATTCAGGAGTGCGATCGTGCACTCTCCACTTTCCTTCATGCATTCAGCACGAATAGAACACAAGAAGCATGACACCTTCCACGACAGACTGGAACGCGTCATCTGCACCCAAATCATCGCTTTCAACATTCATTCACTCCGAGACTGAGAATAGAGTGTACAATGTACAAGATGCACTACAGCAAGTTGCCAAGGCTCCTTCCAATGCACCTTCTGAACACATGATTTCTATGGATAGTGGGGCAAAGACAGCAGATGCATGTGAACACAATTTGCTGCATGCGACCTTTCAAGCCATATATAGTGTAACTTGGAACAATCTGGTCTCTCCTACATTATCACTAGGTCATAACCATGAAAACGCCTCTGTAGGAGCACGTTGGGTGCACCTGCACCACAGAGAATGCAACAGTTCCTGAAGGCCGTTCAACTCCACCTTCTCAAGTACAATTATGGATGGAAAATAAATACTGGCCTTGCCGGTGACCCTCGCATCACCTGAATACAAAAAATGACTGTGGAACACCAGCATAACTGCACGATTCTTGCAAGAGCGTGACTCTCCGTTTCAAGGACTTTCTTGGCCGTGTTTCATAATGATTTTATGACAAGAGGTAATGTCCACATGTAGGCACAGGCAGTGTAATTCTCAATCAAAGAAAGATAAAGTGACGTCAGGACTGGCAAGCATTTGCACCAGGCTGCCACCTGTGGCTCAAAAGCTTCAAGGAAATGTACTCCCTTTGTGCATCATCCACTCAAAGTGTGCAACAATGACAGCGTGTTTCTCCTGTGGGGAACCTTGGTGACCTGAACATTTATCGAAGGCAAAGAGCTATGCCGACATTACATCCAATGGAGTATTTTCTTTGAATTGATCATTTTATTAATTATTAGATCGGGTTTTCCTGAGTGCCATCTGTTAATTTATGAATCTCTCTGACTCTCTGATTATTGGTATTCCTGCAAATCTTTCCCATCAACTATGCATAGCTTTCCCTCTCACCATAAAGGTACGCCTCCCTGTCTCTCGGAGCTTTTATTTTTATTCGTCTCTCTTGAATCTCTGTCGAGAAAAGGTCCTCACTCATCTATCTCCAACACCCTGTCCCTTTGGTTATCAACTATTGTTTCGGCCCTCTGGTGCTCCGTCTTTTTGTCTGTGGACGTAAGTCTGTGCATTTGCCTCTCTGTCTTACTGTTGACCAATTTTGGTCTGTGACAAGACCCTCTGCCAATCAGGATGTCAGTCTATGTCGCTCTCTCAATCAAGGTATACCATATTTTTTGCTATTCTCTCTATTTAACGACGCATGGAAATACTTTCTCTCTGTGTCTGCGTTTGTTTGCCGATGTATTTATATTCCCATCTGTCTATCTATTAATGTATGTCTATCCTTGTCTACTGACTTTTCTTTCTCTGACTCAAAGCTGGATTATGTTTGACGTATATTTTTGAGGCTCTCAATATTAATTAATGACTGGTATGTTGTGGTCAGGTTTGTGGGAATGTTACTCAGCATGTATTGTAGTTGCACTGGTGTACAGAATTATTGCGAGCATTTTAGTGGCAACGGTTCCTTGCATTATTCCTTACTGTCATGCCCTTGCACGCTATTTCTCATAGAGATGCAATCATTTTCTTGCAATGCCTCATTTCTTGGCACTACATTACATTTGCAGAGCAAAGTATACTACCATTGCACTCCTTCCAAACTACTCGACATGTGGCCAATTAACAAAGACAATGATACGACATCTGAACTCAAGCACCCACCTGTAATGGATATGCTATGATTTCATAGAGCGACAGGATAACCTGCCACTTAGAAACACATAGCTTCAAAGCACAAAGTGGACAACACAGGGAGCGCACCCCTAGCAGTGCCTTTATCACATGCAGGACGATCTCGATCGACCTCTCCGGAACTTGAGAGCACTGTAGCGTGGGAAGTCATTCCAGAGTATTACTGTCTGAGCCCGAGACATAACATCAATTTCTGGTCTCCTTGCTTGACATCTAACTTAGCCGAGGCATTTGATAATAAAATAAATCAAAAAACGGACTAGACTTCTGACTCGCGCATGTTGATTGTTTGAAGTCCACATCAGAGCCCATAAAACATGATTACTGAACAGCCCACGTTATTATGGGCCATTCCCTCCTTTCCATTTCAAGGTTTATTGCGAAGGAGGAGAAAGTTCCATCCACACTGCTCACAAACTACGTAACGAACTTGGTTGATCCTTGCTGGCATTCGCATTTTCATCAATGCTGCAATAAAAGCCTCCTCCTGTGTGCGGCATGCGCCACTTCATGGGGGAGTCATCACATCATTATCCTTTCTATGATTTATTGCTTTCCCAGGATTCTCAGCTACCTGGCCAGCACCAGTAAGCATTTGAATGATCCTTTCCATCTCTTCCATGACCCCCTGCTCCCTAAAATTTAATATCCCCAGTCCCGAGTCTTTCATCATTGTACCAGGGACACCGTCATTCAGAGCATCCGATCTGTCGTGTCCCCATGCAGTGAATTGAATTTTAACATCCGAGAAACATTTAGACACTGACCCAGCCCCCATAGCAAACCGACTTCATGATCTGGGAGAGAAGGGCAGGTAGGCCGTGGTCTACAGGTCCGCTCTATGCTTGGATTGGACTGGATATGAAAATAAAGACACCGACTGCCCATTATTAAATAAGTGAAACATTTGAAAACAGGGTGCAATGTCCATGTGGTAGGGCCAGGCGTTGAACATAAAAGTCTATAAAATTAAGGCACTATCAGCTGTTGCATAGATCGCTGCATGAAACTGTGGGCACTTGGCTGGCATCGTGGTTCCAACGCAATATAGGCTTCGAGTATCCCTCGATCAGGAGCGTTTCACAATGGCAGCACATTTTTCATAAATGCAGCGCTGCTGCTCTTCTCATCTATCAAAGCCTAAGAGCTGTCGCGACTTGGCATTCTTTTCCGTCATTTCCATCTTTGAGCAAATTAGATGGGGATTTCCTGAGCCCCCATCCTGCCCCACTCCTGTATTAATTCAACAATCTCCATACGTCTCAGGGTGAAATATTTATTTTGTGGTGAAGCGGAATCCTGCTTGGTCACAGTTATTTGAATGTCTTGCTTTGTCAGGGCTCTGATGTCAGGAACCAGTGCGATAAACATTTCCTTAATTGAGCTCGGTCTCATTCCATATAGAGTATAAATTATTATTACACTCCTGCCGCCACCCTATACATGGTCTTAATGAGACCAAGGTTCCTTTGTTAACAAAATAAGCAGTTCTCGAAAAATCTGTTTCTTCATTATAAATAACTCAAGAAAAGGACAAGAGCATGCAATGCATCGTTCGTTGTATCTTTTATTTTGATTGACCTTCAGTTCTCTTCTTGATGGTGTATGTTCTGCTAATCACCTTTGAATTTGTGTACCCTAAGGAATCCAAGCATTTGTACTTGAACGTCTGGTTTCAGAGAGAGGCATTAGTTGCTCTTGAAGTTGTTGTTCCTTTAACTAACGTTTGCATATTTAGGTGACACACAACCCTCATGGACATACCGCTGTCATAGCAATACTGAACTACCCTCTGATCTTCTGTCAGCTTGTCCGAGTTTCTCTTTTGTCTGCCTACCAATGTGCATAACTTACAATTGACCAATATGTTCTGTCTGGCTATCTATTATCCATCTGTTCATCAAGATACGTGTCTATGCAAGTCTCCCGATCGAGGTGTTTTCATCTCTGCCTCTCTGACAAACAATGTTCAGTCGCTTTTCTTGTCTCTCTCTCTCGACGTGGGTGTGCCTCACTTTCTCTTTTTTGCATGTGTCTCTGTTTCCCTGGCCCTCTGTGTTTCAAAGTATATATGTCTCACTGACCATTGACCCTTTGCTGTCTCTCTGTGGTATTTTCTCTCCACCTGCCGACCTATGCCTGTAGATTTATCTCTTTGGCGCTCTGTCTTTCAGTTTGACTGCCTCGAGCACTCATTCTGTGGAAATATGCATGTTTTTCCCTCGATCTCGTTTCCTGTTTAATGAGGCATAGAGAACATATATTTTTTGTCTCAATAGATGGGTGTCTCTCCCTGTCCTGGCGATATATTTATACCTTCGCCTCTGTTTATCAACCTGTTTCTCTACCTCCTGTCTATATATTGATCTCTCTCTCTCTCTCTCTCTCGAAGTCTTTCTCTATCGCGCTCTCTACCTCTCAAAGCCAAGACTGAGATTAAGCATATATTTCAGACTAACAGCACACATGCATAATTTCCGTATGTTGTGATCATCAGGGAAGATATGGTGTTTGCCATTCCTTAACCCTACTGTTGTCCAAAGACGTCTGAAGGTTATTACAGTGCCAAATGCTCCCAGCGTTACTACGACCATGACAGTCTCGCCCAGTTTCACACGGTAATACAACAACTTATCATTGCCCTTACCATCTTGTTCCTTCTTCAGATCTGTAGGGCACAATAGGAAAAAAAAAAGTTCAACATTCTATTCGATTCCTTTTCGTAAGTGAAATTTACAGATGTTAATGACAGCAAACCTAAGCTCATAACTGAGCTTTGCCCAGAGGTTGGGACATTTCATGTCAAGTGGATCACTCAGAAACACAGCCTAAAGCCTTACGATGCAACGTATATAATGCAAAGGAAGGTCAATAGTTCGGTCTCAACCTTCCGAACAGCGGGGAACGGCAAGACAAAGAAAAATGGCATTTCAAAGGTCCACAATTTTGGCATTTACATAGAGTATTAACGGGCTGCAGCAATATATTCTTCTTGTTTGCAGAGCGTGATACTGGTCAAGATTTGTATGTGTTGAGCTACGATTATATTCGTGAAACGTATGTAAGCATACACAAAAACCCAGAAAATTCATTGATATGACGCCCATCATGTTGTGAAGTTTGGAAGAAGCTTGACACTAGGATTGTTAAACAGAGGTTGGCAACGAGCTCCAAAACGGAATATTGCCGCAGATAACCGAAATCTTCGTCAATTCGTCGATTCTTTTTTAGCGTTTTAAATGTGAACGAGTGATGGAGAGACGAAAACCTTCATGGAGGTAAACGCAGTTGCTGTGGTCAAGGCAGCAGAAGATAGTAGGATTCCAATATCGGAGCTTTTACTTTCGAGGATGCGCAGGAAACAAGACATGGAGTGACGATCTGTCAGGCTCGAGCATTGTACAGAGATTTGGAACAACGTCATGGAAACATTTGAAATATTAAAATCGAGGCTTCCTATAATGTTTATTCTTTAATATAGATCCGCGAGTGCAAGCACAGAAAACTTCCAATCAGCACACCACGTCTGTGCCAACATTGTCAATAGGCTGGCGAATTAGCCCTTTATCCTGCTCTATCAACAGTGTTGCCATTTACATCCCTCAACTTTTTTTTGTCAAATCCCTTTGGAAAAAAAATAATGAGTCTGCATCTATCACCTTCAAAGCTAGCTCTTTCCAGATCATAAACACTCACTGCTCTACTACTAGAAAACAAAAACAATGCCTCACTTCTTGATCTTTTGCTAATTGTGTCAAATATGCTTTATTTGCCAGAAGGAACATTTGTACTTGATCCAAACGCCTGCGATCAACACCTACCGCTACCATTGCATCTCATGGAGGCTCACCAAACATGCCCTTACAGTGTGTTCTATGTATTGTGTCCCGAATATCTCAAGATGGCACTCCTCTGAGTTAGGCAGCAACTTAATATTCTTAGTTCCTACTCTACAACCTCTACCTTTCACAACTGTTAAATGTGCTATGATGTGAATCAGATGAAGCTGTATCTTAACTATCCTGCTGCATATGAGGTCTCAATCCATGGTCCATTAGATTTGTATAAGATAGTAGAGACCTCTTATCATCGAAGTAGCACAGAGGGAAATGGGAGAATACCATACGGCGCACAATACTGTATTCTGAATCGACCACTACGTTAAAGGGAATGTATACTCGCATTTGCTATTATCTAAGATGCTAAAATGCCTGACGTTCCCTATTCTTTCAACCAACTAACTTACGTAATGCATCAGATAAGTATCGAACTTGTATATATCATTTTGTTTCCGAACATCGCCCTGGAACCGACAGTTTCTGTCATGAAGACACGCCACCTGCCCCAACTTCCCTTCCTGGTTTTCGTCTGCTGTTTCATCCGATAAGGGGCGGTGGCTGCGTAGTGGTAATGTGGTAATAGGGCTGGTAGCACAGAGCCCAGGCTAATCCTCCGGGTATAGGGTTGGAATACCATCACAGAAGATGGTAAAATTGGACATCAATTAATAAGTCTGGAATTAAAAATATAGTACTGTGATGACGATAAAACCATTGTCGATTCTTGTGGTAACAATCCATCTGGTTCAATGATGTTCTTCAGGGAAGGAAACATGGTCTGGCCTGCACGCGACTACAGACCCACATCGATGTGGTTGACTCTCAGAAACCCCGCTGAAATGGCCTTGCAAGCCAATAAATTCAGGCCTAGGCAGCGACGCCCACATCCCACAAAAAAGTAACAAAGAATCATACTATGATGATTGCACACTAAATGGAATGCATCTATACAAATGTGGAAAGGTCTGTAGAACACACGTTAGCCACTCCACCCCATCTCTCCATGCTATAATACCATCGCAAATTACATTATGATAATTAAAGCCAGGCTTTAAAAAGACTTTAATGTTATTGCATCTCGCTGTAATTCCCTTGAGAATGTATTCTCCTGTCTCTTTCTAATGATTTGATGAACTATAGAGTGCACCCAGTCCTCTATTGGAACATCCTTTGTTTGTTGAAAACACGAATAAATTCTGTCCTTGACCCCTCTCAGACATCCTCTCTGGACAGCACTGTATTATTATCTGCAATAAATAATGCGTCATTTCGTCCTCTATTTCCTTCCCCAACATTTCTCAACAAATATGTCTCAGTCATCGTGATGGCATCAAATTCCAACATCATGACTTGAGCTTGCAGCTCACCAACCTGATTTAGCACACTACATGAATTTGCATTACATAGAGTCATAGAGTGATACAGCACTGAAACAGGCCCTTCGGCCCACTGAGTCTGTGCTGACCAACAACCACCTACTTATAAAAATCCTATATTAATCCTAAATTCCCTACCACATCCCCACCATTCTCCTCCCTCCCACCTACACGCGGGACAATTTCCCATGGCCAATTTACCTTTCAACCTGTACATCTTTGGCTGTGGGAAGAAACCAGAGCACCCAGTGGATGCCCACAAGGTCAAAGGGAGAACCTGCAAACTCAGCACAGGCAGTACCCAGAACCAAAACCGGGTCACTGTAGCTGTGTGACTCCGGTGCTAACCACTGTGCCACCTCACATGCAGAGCAGCAAGTACACGTTGGGTCTTATTGTAATCGTCCTCTTTCCGTCCAGCCCCGCCCACGGAGGTAGACCATATAAGAATGCCATTGATTATTCAGATGAGTAATGAGATAGGTGCATTTAAAATAAAAAGGGAACACACTTCTCAAACTCCAAGACGTTAAAGCCCTTGTTCAGAGTATTTTGCATCCACACACATTGAAAGAATCTACAGAAGAGACTCTTGAGGCATTACTGCACAAACGTAATAAGTTCTTAGAAAAAAGAGAGTGGAGTGGCAGAGGATTAGTATATAACTAGTGTAATTCTTATATTTGTAAGGGGGACAGAATATGCACAGGGGATTATAGGACAGTCAGATAAACATCGCTGTCTGCAAAAAAAAAAGAATCGCTACTCAGGGAGAGAATAAAGAACATCTAGAAAAGGAATACAAAACACTGCAAAGTCAGCATACATCTTAAAAGATAAACTTGCTTGGCCAACTTTACTCAGATTTTTGAAGAGCAAGGATAGGGATTAGGCAATGTTAATGCAGTAGATATAGGTTATCCGTTTTTTTCTTTCGAAAGGCAGTTGCTAATATGCCACGTTATAGATTAATGAATGAAGTCAAAAAATTTGAAATCAGCAGGTGACTGGCAGAATGGATTGCTAACTGGCTTCAAGAGAAATAACAGTGAGTGGGAATAAAGGGTAATTATTTAGTGTGGCAGACAATGGCACATGGCGTTCCACAAGGATCAGTACAGGCAGCACTACTGCTCACTGTTGATATTAACAACGTCAACCTTGAATCAAAAAGACTCTTTTGAAATCTTTCGCACCACACCACCTGGCCACGTTGTTGGGGGCCGAGGGGCGAGGGGGCGTTGATGAGGCACGTAGCGGTGCTTGTTGATGCAATCAACTTTCAGGAGGATTACAGCAAATTACTAGTCAGCATTAATAAACCTCCATAATAGCCATGTAATTGAGAAATTAATTTCAGTGCAGATGTAGGTGAGATAGTACATTTTGATAGGAAGAGAGGGAAAGTGGCTATTTTATTGCAAGCTATGAGTCGAGGCGGAGAAGGGAAAAGAGATCTCTTAGCACAAACAGATCAATTACTGAAAGCTGCGCCATACGTTAGCCATTTCATAACAGAGGCAACGAAGGCAATTGGCTTTATTCCAGAGGGATAGAATGGAAAAGGAGGAAAGTTAACCTAAACCGGTATTGACCCTTAGTTATATCACAGTTATAGAAGTGTATGCAGTTCTGATCTCATTATTATAAAAAGATATCGAGTCAATGGGCAAAAAAAAAAAATCTGGCTAAACAGAACGTGAGGAGAACTCCGTTTAAGTGTATTAAACTGCCCATGAACACGCACACAAAGTATGTATGAAATGGAGGAATTGGGGCAAACATGCTCTGGGACCAAAAGTGAGGGAGAATACGTGATGTAAAAGTGAACGATATCTAAAGAAAAAAGGGGCGAGTCAGTGGCCGCCAAGCACAGCAGCTCCATGGAAAAACCTTGCCGGAGGCCAACAGAAACGCATGGCAGTGGTCGTAATTGGGAAGCAGAGAGAGCTTTCAAGTCACAAGACAGCACGTAAATGACTGTTTTAAGGAGTTCGCTGAGGTATGGAAGACATTGGTGAAGGAGAGTTGGGTCAGAGCAGCAGAGAGGAGCGAGCGTGGGCGTCAGGCAATAAAGTACGAAGAAAAAAGGTGAAACAACTTAGGTTACCATTCGCACAATGTCAAGTGTAAATAGTTGAGGTTTGTGTAATAAGCCTCCTCCTTAAGATTTTAGTTTATTTCCGTAAAGTCTAGTTGTTCTATTAAATAGAGGCCTGGCAGTTGTCCGAAGCCCAGTGGAATGCAAATGTAGTAACATTTTGGATCTCCAGGACAATTTCCGTGTCTTGGACAACTAGAAGTGGAGGAGGTGTCATGAGCTGTCGGAACTCGGCAATCTAATTTGCAATTTGAGCCGCAGCATGGTGAAGAAAAAAAATACAACAATGTACCGGAAGTAAGTGGGTTTACGTATCAGGGAAGAATTAAACGGTTGAGTTTCTATTCACTTGAATACAAGACTTCAGGGTGATCGAATCAAGGTCTTTAATATACGTAATGTATTGATAGACTGGTTACAAAGAGAATGTTTCCACTTGTGGGAATGAGCAAAAGGAGAGGCTGCCAATGTAACATAGTTGCCAGAAAATTCAATAGGGAATTCAGAAGAAACTTATTTACCGAAACAGTGATGAATATATATATCTTTTTGCCACAGGGATTGGGTGAAGTCAATAAAACAGATATGTTGAAGGGGAAACTAGATGGGTATGTGGTAGAGAAGGAAAATAAATGGTTATGATCAAAGATTTAGACGAGGATGTTCATAGAAAAGTAGAAACATAGAAAATAGCAGCCGGAGTAGGCCATTTGACCCTTTGAGTCTGCTGCGCCGATCATTATGGTCATGGCTGATCATCCAAATCAGTGACCTGTCCCCGCTTTCGGCCCATATCCTTTGATCCGTTCAAACCCAGGAGCTATATCTAACTCCTTCTTGAAAACATACAGGCCTCACCTGTTTTCTGTGATAGCGATATCCACTGCTTCACCACTCTCTGTGTGAAGAAATCTCCCCTGATCTCAGTCCTGATTGGTTTACCGCCTATCCTTTGACGATGACCCCTGGTTCTAGATCACATGAACATCGGGAACATTCTTCCTGCATCTACCCTGTCAAATCCTGTTAGAATTTTAAAGGTTCTATGAGATCCCCCCTCACTCTTCTGAACTCCAGCGAATATAATCCTAACCAACTCAATCTCTCCTCATCTGCCATCCCAGGAATCAGTATGGTAAACCTTCGCTGCACTCCCTCTATAGCAAGAACATCCTTCCTCAGATAAGGAGACCGAAACTGCACACAATATCCCAGGTGTGGCCTCACCAAGGCCCTGTATACTTGCATCAAGACATTCCTGCTCCTGTACTCGTTTCCTCTCGCTATGAAGGCCAACATACCAATTTCCATTTTTCCCACCTGTTGGACCTGCATGCTTAGCTTCAGGGACTGGTGTACGAGAACACCCATGTCTCGTTGCATATTCCCATTTCCGAGTGTATAGCCGCTTCAGATAATAATCTGCCTTCCTGTCTTTGCTACTAAAGTGGATAACAGCACATTTATCCATATTATATTGCATTTGCCATGCATTTGCCCACTCACTCAACTTGTCCAAATCACCCAGAAGCTTCTCTGCATTCTCCTCACAACTCACCCTCCCACCCAATTTTGTATCATCTGCGAATTTGGAGATATTACAGTAAGTTCCATCATCTAAATTATTGATGTATATCATGAAGAGCTGAGGCCTCGCACCAATCCCTGCGGTACCCCACTTGTCACTGCCTGCCACTCGGAAAAAGACCCATTGACCCCATTCTTTGTTTCCTGTCTGCCAACCAATTTTCTAACTATCGCAATACAGTGCCCCCAATCCTGTGTGCTTTAGTTTTACATGCTAATCTCTTATGTGGGACTTTGTCGAAAGCCTTAAGTAAGTACATATAAACGACATCAACTGGCTCCCCCTCATCAACTCTACGAATTACATCCTCGAAGAATTCTAGTCGATTTGTCCAGCATGATTTCCCTCTGCAAATCCATGCTGACTCTATCCGATTCTACCACTGTTCTCCAAGTGCTCTGCTATAAAATCTTCTTCCAACTACCGACGTCTGGCTGTTTGGTCTATAATTCCCTGCTTTCTCTCTACCTTCATTTTTAAATAGTGAGATTATATTAGCGACACTCCAATCTATAGGAACTGTTCCAGAGTCTTTAGAATCTTGGAAGATGACCACCAATGCATCCACTATTTCTTGGACCACTTCCTTATGTACTCTGGGATGCAGACCATTAGGCCCTGGGGATTTATCGGCCTTCAATCCAATCTTTTTCCTCAACTGAATTTCGCTACTAACACTGATTTCCTTCACTTCTTCTCTCTCACTAAACCCTATGTTCACCAACATTTCTGGTATGATATTTGTGCCCTCCGTTGTGAATATGGAAGCAAAGTATGCATTTGGTTGGTCAGCCATTTCTTTGTTCGACATAATAAATTCTGCTGTTTCTGACTATGAGGTACCTACATTTGTCTTCCCGAATATGTTATTCTCTTAACATACCTACAGAAACGTTTACATGCTCTTTTTATGTGCCCCACAAGCTCTCGTACTCTATTTCCCCCTTCTTAATCCATCTGTTGGTCCTCCTTTGCGAATCCTAAGGTCCTCCTTTGTTGAATTCTAATTGCTGAGTTCCAGTGAAGCCTAAACGCTGACAGAACTTAATTGGGTCAAATTACTCGTTTCTGTACTGTATGGCCCAGGTATTTCTGTGCAAATTCGACTGGTTAAACAAGCTTGGCTGACGGTTTCCTGAATCACCATCCTGCGACACTGCTGTCAATCCACACTTGTCTCTTTGTCTCTGAATATCCATGCTCATATTTTGCATTCTGTCTCAAAAGCTATTAGTGTATTTTCCTGATGTATGGATTTCTCCCTGTCTCACGATGTTTGTATTTTTCTCTGTCTCCCGAAATCTCTGTCCGTCGATGCACATACCTCACTTTGCTTCTACTTATCCATGCCTCTCTGCCTAACGACTCCTGTCTGTGTCTCTTTCTATCCCTTTGTTGCTCTTGATCTTGACGTCTGTCTTACATTATTTTGTTTGCCTATCAACGTTTAATTTATCTTGCTGGTCTCTCGATCAACATCTGCTTCTGCTTCTCGATCTAGCAATGTATATCATATTTCTGCCACTCCCTTACCCTGATAAATTATGTATCGATATTTTATCTCACTAGCTTTGCATCCTATTCTTTTCTGTGTCTTCATCCAGCAAAGTGTGTGCCCTTTGGCTGGAGAGGCATCTCTCTATCTGTGACTCAAAGACCTGACTTTGCTGTCAGTACAGTGGTGGAACTGTCAACACTCATCCTTTATAGCTGTTAATTTGCAGGCAGTCGCAAAGAAATAGTATTCACCATTCGTTAGACTTACAGCTATCATAGACTTTCTGCAGACAGGGTGTTGATCCGAGCATCACTGCAGCTATCACAGAATTGGCCTGATTCAAATAGCAGTGTAAGAATATTATTACTCCCCCTACCTTCCTGGCATTTTTTAAGATCTGTAGGGCACAATTGTAAACCGTCAATGCTACATATAACTATATTTTCGGACGGACAATTAACACAACACAAGGACTTCAAGCACAACGTTAGAGTGGAACTTGATGACCTCTCGGTCCATCTATCTTCCTGCATAGATGCAGTTTCAAGATCCATGGTGTACAATTAGGTGTAAGAGCATCCACTGCGTAGGGCTGTCTTTCTCTCTTTCCGCAGAAAGTCAGATTTAAACCGTGGGATATCATGCAACAGATTTGAAGGTGGTGTTAACTTCGTTACTGCTATAGTTATCTATTCTAGACACCTCCCATTACTTCACCTAAATACTTCTCATAGGGAGATTAAATGCAATTCCAGATTAAACAATTCATTTCCATTTCGGTGCAGCTGATCCTGATCTGAATGCCACACAGACGTCGTCGAAACTGTGATTACTCAGCAGCAAGAGATAATTTGGACAGTCACCACCTTTGCAATGAGCTTTAAAATTTCGTGAAAGGGGAATGCGAGATCCACATACCTCACAAGTTGCTGTAAAAAACTAATTTAATTTCTACCAAATGCCTATATTCTGTGATGTTGCATTATCCGAGTGCCACCTTCAGCGAGAGATATCCCACTTCATGGCCACACTTATCAGTCAGTAACACCTGAACCTTTTACCTCGCTATGTGGACTTTCAGTTACATGGTCCACAGCTTTGAATCCCCTTCGCAGCCACTGTCGGTGGCAGTTTGGCTCTGTCAATCGGTCTGCCATATTTCTTCCCCAATCTTCATGTTCAATGAGGTATAAATCGTTCTGTCACACCACCTCCCAAATTATCTATTTTGCAACCCTTCTGTCTCTTGACAAGTTAGTATTTTTGAAGCATTGTATCATTCTGTCTATCAATATATTATATTCCCATCCATGTATGATAAAATATATGTGCCTCTGTTCCTCAGTCGACTGACATATTTCAAAGCACGAATTAAGCGCCAAGTATATTGGTCAGGTTTTCAAAGCTCATCATTCATAACCCATATAATGTGATCAACAGTGAAGGAATCATGCTCGCCATTCAATATATTTACAGCTCCCAAAGAAACTCTTACAGCAACTTTTCCAAGTTTCGCTACTGGTACCCTGGACATGCTCATTTTCCAACAGGGATACAACTATTTTCAAAATGCTGTTACCGTCTTGTCCTTTCTTAACACCTGTCAGGCGAAAAATAGAATCACAAACGTTATTGTGAAAATCAAATACATTTGCGAACATATCTGAATGTCTGAATTCAAAATCAAGTATATTGGTGAGGCTAGCAAAGCTCATTGCTAATAACAGGAATTTTGTGGCCTGCAGTGACAGAATCATGTTTGTCATTCATTTTACCTGCAGCTCGCTGGAGAATTCCCCTGGGCATTTTATTGGCTACATTTCTCTTCATCAGTATTACTATCTTTGACTTGCTCATTTTCCATAGTGGTCCACGATTTTCGTGGTGCACGTACCATCTTGCTCCTTCTTAAGATCTGTGGGGCATAAAAGAAAATCAATACAACCTTCATTCCTAAATCATTTCCGTCTGAAAATGTAACATAGCGCAACAACATCAAGCCTAAAACTCGGACTTGTGTTTTACTCGAGGTCAGATCATGCGATGTCAACTGTGCCATCACAAACACAGTTCCAATTCAGTTGTTAAAAAGTACCACTCGTATAATACCAATCGGCTTTCAAGTGGCAGAAAATATGATAGTAAGAAGCAACATAGCCGTAGCAAGTTGTACAATTGCTGACACTATCAGCGCGGTGTCAGTTTAGGGTGGTGATATATTGCTAAACAGAACGTGAGGCGAACTCGGTTTAAAATAATTAAACTTACTATAAACATGCGCACAGAGTATGTAGTGAAATGAAGGACTTTGGGTATACCTGCACTGGGATCAAAAGAGAGGGAGAACACGTGAGGGAAAAGTGCCCGATATCGAAAGAATAAAAGTGTCGAATCAATGGCCGTCAAGAAGAGCAAATCCGAGGGAAAATATTGCCGGAGGCCAACAGAAACGCATGGCAGTGGTCGTAATTGAGAAGTAGAGAGGATTCTGAAGCCACAGGACAGCAAGTGGATGACAGTTTTAAGGAGTTCGCTGAGGTATGGAGGACATTGCTGATGGAGAGTCGGGTCAGAGCAGCAGAGAGGAGCGAGCGTGGGCATCAGGCAGCAAAGTACAAGGGGAAAAAAAGGAAAAGCAACTTAGTTTACCGTCCACACAAGTTAAGGTGTAAAATGTTGAGTTTCTTGTAACAAGCCTCTTTCTAAGATTTTAGTTTATTTCCGTGAAGTCTGTTTGTTCTATTAAATAGAGGCCAGGCAGTTGTCTGAAGTCCATTGGAATGCATATGTCGTGACATTTTGGATCTGCAGGTCAACTCCCGTTTCTTGGACAACTGTACGTGGAGGAAGTGTCACCAGCTGCAGGAACTCCGCTCCCTATTTTGGAATTTGAGCCGCAGCATAGTGAAGAATAAAACACAATGATGTACCGGAAGTAAGTTGATTTACATATCAGGCAAGAGTAAAGAGGTTGGCTTTCTTTTCACTTGAATACAAGGCTTCAGGGTGACCGATTGAAGGTCTTTAAATTACGTAAGGTATTGATGGACTGGTTACAAAGAGAAGGTTTCCACTTGCCGGATTGAGAATAAGGAGAGGGCGTCAGTATTACATAGATGCAGAAAATTCAATAGGGAATTCAGAAGACACTTATATATCGAAGCAGCGGGGAAAATATCGATCTCCTTGCCACAGGGATTGGGTCAAGTGAATAAAATAGGTACCTTTAAGGGAAGCGAGATAGGAATATGGTAGAGAAGGAAAATAAATGTTTACGATCAACGATTTAGACGAGGATGTTCATTGAAATGCAGAGACATAGAAAATAGGAGCATGAGTAGACCATTTGACCCTTCTAGACTACTCCGCCATTCATTATGATCATGGCTGCTCATCCATGTCAGTCACCTGTTCCCGCTGTCGCCCTATATCCTTTGATCCCTTTAAACCCAAGACCTATATCGATCTCCTTTTTGAAAACATACAATGTTTTGAACCTCACCTGCGTCCTGTGGTAGTGGATTCCACTGCTTCACCACTCTCTGGGTGAAAACATTTCTCCTGATCTCAGTCCTGAATGGTTTACCCCGTATCGTTAGACTATGACTCCACCAACATTAGGAACATCCTGCCTGCATCTACTCAGTCAAGTCCCATTAGAAGTTTAAGGGTGCTATGAGATCCCCCAGTCACTCTTCTGATCTCCAGCGAATATAATCCTAACCAACTCAATCTCTTCTCATACGTCAATCCCGCCATGCCAGTAATCTGTCTGGTAAACCTTCGCTGCACTTCCTCCATAGCAAGAACACCCTTCCTCTGATAAGGAGACAAAAACTGCACAATACATTCCAGGTGTGCCCTCACCATGGCCCTGTATAATTCCAGCAGGACATCTCTGCTCCTGTACTCGAATCCTTTGATTATGTAGGCCAATATACCAATTGCCATTTTTACCACCTGTTGGACCTGCATGCTTACCTTCAGGGACTGGTGTACGAGAACACCCAGGTCTCGTTGCATATTCCCCTTTCTCAGTGTATAGCCGTTCAGACAATAATCTGCCTTCCCGTTTTTGTTTCGAAAGTGGATGATCGTATTGGATTGCATCTTCCATGCATTTTCCCACTCACTCAATTTTTCCAAATCATCCTGAAGCCTCTCTGCATTCTCCTCACAACTCACCCTCCCACCCAATTTTGTGTCATCTGCAAATTTGGTGATATTACATTTAGTTCCCGCATCTAAATCATTAATGTATATTGTGAATAACTGGAGTCCTAGCTCCCATTCCTGCAGTACCCAGCTAGTCACTGCCTGCCGTTGGGAAAAATATGTATTTAACCCGATTCTTTGTTTCCTGTCTGCCAAGCAATTGTCTATCCATTGCAATACACTGCCGCCAATCCTGTTCGCTTTAATTTTTACATGCTAATCTCTTATGTGGGACTTTGTCGAAAGCCTTCTGTCAGTCCAAATAAACCACAGCCACTGGCTCCCTCTCATCAACTCAACTAATTATTTCCTCGTAACTCTATTAGAATTCTAGTAGATTTGTCAAGCATGATATCCCTTTCGTAAATCCATGCTGGCTCTGTCCGATTCTACCATTGTTTTCCGAGTGCTCTGCTATAAAATCTTTGATAATGGTTTCTAGAATTTTTCCCACTACCGACGTCAGGCTGACTGGTCTATAATTCGTTGCTTTCTCTCTGCCTCCCTTTTTAAATAGTGGGGTTACATTAGATACACACCAATCAGTAGGAACTGTTCCAGAGTCTATAGAAGATTGGAAGATGACCACCAATGCATCCATTATTTTTACCACCACGTTCTTATGTACTCTGGGATGAAGACCATCTGGCCCTGGGGATTTATCGGCCTTCAATCCCATCAATTTGCCCAACACAATTTCTTCACTAATACTGATTACTTTCAGTTCTTCTTCCACACACACACTGTGTCCCCCAACATTTCTGGTATGATAGTTATGCTTTCCATTGTGAAGACGGAAACAAAGTATGCCTTTCGTTGGTCAGCCATTTCTTTGTTCCCCATAATAAATTCCACTTTTTCTGACTGTGAGGGACCTACATTTCACTTCACTAATATCTTTGTTTCTCTTCACATACCTATAGAAACGTTGACAGTCAGTTTTTATGTTCTGCACCAGCTTGCTCTCGTATTCTATTTTCACCTTCTTTATCAATCCCTTCATCCTCCTTACTGAATTCTAAGGTCCTTCTTTGCTGAATTCTAATTGCTGAGTTCGAATGAAGCCCTAAAGCTGGCACAGCATCAGTCGGTCAATTTACTCGTTTCTGTGCTGGAAAGCCTCGTTATTTCCCTACAAATTGGATTGGTTAAACAAGCTTGGCTGGCGGATTCCTCAGTCAACATCCTGCAACACTGCAGTCTATCAATCCACACTTGTCGCTTTGTCTCTGAATATCGATGCTCATATTTTGCATTCTGTCTCTCAATCTATTGGTGTATTTTCCTGATGTATGTATTGCTCCCTGTCTCACGATGGCTGTTTTTTTTCTCTGTCACCCCAGCCGTAACGCTGCATCTGCTACTCCATGTCTCTCTGCCTATCGACTCATGAATGTGTCTCTTTCCCTCCCTCTGTTGCTCTGGATTTCGACGTCAGCCTTACATTATTCTGTTTGCCTATCAACGCCTACTTTATCTTGCTGGTCTCTCTATCAGCATCTGCTTCTGCTTATCGATCTAACAATGTATATCATTTTCTCCCACACTATCTCCCTGGTCCATTTTGTATCAATATTTTATCTCACGAGCTCTGCATCTTTTTCTTTTCTGTCTCTTCATCCATCAAAGTGTGTGCCTTTTGCCTGGAGAGGCTTCTCTCTCTCTCTCTCTGTTGACTCAAAGACCTGACTTTGCAGTCAGTGCAATGGTGAGACTGTCAAGGCTCATCCTTTATAGCTGGTATTTTACAGGCAGTCGCAACGAAATAGTATTTATCATTCGTTTGAAATACAACTACCATAGACTTTCTGCAGACAGTGTGTTGACGATTGATAGGAGCATCACTGCAACTATCACAGCATTGGACAGATTCACATAGAAGTGTAAGCATGGTAATACTCAACCTACCTT
This sequence comes from Heterodontus francisci, assembly GCF_036365525.1. Taxonomy (NCBI): domain Eukaryota; kingdom Metazoa; phylum Chordata; class Chondrichthyes; order Heterodontiformes; family Heterodontidae; genus Heterodontus; species Heterodontus francisci. The sequence goes on along the minus strand of NC_090409.1, from coordinate 26,469,513 downwards.
CTTGGCATTTCTTAAGATCTGTAGGGCACAATTGGAAATCGTTAATGCGACATATGAATATATTTTCTGACGGACTATTAACACAACCGAAAGACAACAAGCAGAACATTTGATTGCAACTTTGATGACCTGTCGTTCGATCTATTTTCCTGTCGATCTTGCATGGATGTAATTTCAAGGTACATGGTGCACAATTAGGTGTGAGAACGTTCCAGTGGTTCAGCTATCACTGCGTGGGCCTGTCTTTCTCTCCTTCCGCAGAACGTCAGATATAGAACCATGGGACATCACGTAACAGATTTAAAGGCGGAGTTAATTTCGTAACTGCCATAGCCATCTATTCTTGACACCTCCCATTAATTCACCTACATCCTTCTGATAGGGAGATTTACTACCATACAGATGAAAAATGTCATTTCCATTTCGCTGAAGCTGATCCTGAGCTGAATGCTGCACATATGTCGTGGAAACTGTGGTTACTCAGCAGCCAGAGATAATTAGGACCGTCACCACCTTTGCAATCAGCTTTAAAATTTCATGAAAGGGGATTGCGAGATCCACATACCTCACAAGTTGCAATAAGAAACTCATTTGTCTCTGCCAGATCCCTATATTCTGTGATGTTGCATTATTCGACCTCAATCTACATTGAGAGATATCCCACTTCAGGGCCCCACTTATCACATCAGTAATACCTGAAACTTTCCCCTCTCTCCGTGGACTTGTAGTTACTTTGTCCACAGCTTTGAATCCCCTATGCAGCCACTCCACGTTTGGCTCTGTCAATTGGTGACCCATAATTCCACTCCAATCTGCATGTTCAACGAGGTATTAATAGTTCTGTCGCACCGTCGACCAAAGTAAGTGTCTTGCAACCCGTCTGTCTCATGACAAGTTTACATCTTTGAGGCCTTGTATATCTTTCTGTCTATCAATATATTATATTCCCATCCATGTATGATGAAATATATGTGCCTCTGTTCCTCAGTCGACTGACATATCGCAAAGCACGAATTCAACGCCAAGTACATTGATGAGGTTATCAAAGCACATCATTCATAGCCGGTACAATGTGATCAGCAGTGAAGGAATCATGCTCGTCATTCAATATATTTACTGCTCCCAAAGAAACCTTTACAGATATTGCAGTGGCAACTTTTCCGAGTTTAGATATCAGTACCATGGACTTGTTCATTTTCCAATAAGGACACAAGTATTTTCATAATGATGTTACCGTCTTGTCCTTTCTTAACATCTGTCGGGCGAAACATAGAATCATAAACGTTATTTTGAAAAAGAGGAACATTTGCGAACATATCTGAATGTCTGAATTCAAAATCAAGTACCTCGGTGAGGCTAGCAAAGCTCATCAGTAATGATAGCCATCTTATGGCCTGCAGTGACAGAATCATGTTTGTCATTCATTTTACCTGCAGCTCCCCAGACGATTCTTATGGAGATTTTATTGGCTATATTTCCCTTAATCGGTCATACTATCTCTGACTTGCTCATTTTTCATAGGGGTGCACGAGTTTCTTAGTGCACGTACCATCTTGCTCCTTCTTAAGATCTGTGGGGCACTAAAGAAAATCAATATACCCTTCTTTCCTAAATAATTTTTGTCTGAAAATTTAACATAGCACAATGACATCAAACCCAAAATAAGGACTCAGGGTTTACTGGAGGTCAGATCAAGTTAGTCAACTGTGCCATTCGCAAATACAGTTCCAGTTCAGATTTGAAAAAGAACAACTCAATTATCACCAAAAGACTTTCAAATGGCAGAACATATGTCAGTGGGAAGCAACATAGCCGTAGAAAGTTGTGCAATAGGTGACACTATCAGCACTGTATTAGTTTATAGAGTCATAGAGTCATAGTGTCGTCCAGCATAGAAACAGGCCCTTCGGCCCACCACGTCAAAGCTGACCGTAATGCCTATATATACAAATCCCACCTGCCTACATTAATTCCATATCCCTCTATGCCTTGCTCATTCAAGTACCTGTCCAGATGCCTCTTAAATGTCACTACTGTTCCTGCATCCACCACCTCCTCAGGCAGCTCATTCCAGATACTCACTACTCTTTGTGTGAAAAAGTTACCCCTTTGATCCCCTTTCAACCTCCTCCCTCTCACCTCAAGTCTATGCCCTCTAGTTTTAGTCACCCCCACCATGGGAAACAGACTCTGGCTATCTACCCTAACTGTGCCTCTCATAATTTTATATACCTCTATCATGTCCTCTCTCAGCCTCCTTCACTCCAGGGAAAACAGACCCAGCCTGTCAATCTGTCTTTTTAACTCAGGCCCTCCAAACCAGGCAACATTCTTGAGAATCTTTTCTGCGTCCTCTCTAGCTTAATCACATCTTTCCTGTCGTGTGGCGACCAGAACTGCACACAGTACTCCAAATGCGGCATAAACAGTGTTACGTACAACTGTAACATGATGTCCCAACTCTTGTACTCAATGCCTCGGCTGATGAAGGCAAGCATGCCATACGCCTTCTTCATCACCCTGTCTACCTGTGTTGCCACTTTCAGGGAACTATGTACTTGCACCCCAAGGTCTCTCTGCTCAACAGCACTCCCCAGGGCCTTGCCATTCCCTGATTTAACCTCCCAAAATGCATCAGTTCTCACTTGTTTGCGTAAAATTCCATTTGATATTCCCACGTCCACTTTCCCAGTTGATGTATATCATGTTGTAACCTTAGACAACCTTCTTCATTGTCCACTATACCACCAATTTTGGTGTCATCTGCAAACTTACTAATCATGCCTCTTACATTCACATCCACATCATTAATATATATGGCAAACAACAGAGGGCCCAGCATCAATCCCTGCGGCACACCACTGGTCACCGGCCTCCAATCTGAAAAACAAACCTCCACTACCACCCTCTGCCTACTATCCACAGCCAATTTTGTATCCAATTTGCTCTCTCACCCTGGATCCCATGTGTTTGAACCTTTAAGACCAGCGTACCATGCGGGACCTTGTCAAGGCCTTGCTGAAGTCCATGTAGACAACGCCCATCGCCCTGCCCTCGCCAATCCTCTTGGTCACCTCCTCGAAAAACTCAATTAAATTCGTGAGACATGACTTCTCACACACAAAGCCATGCTGACTATCCTTAATCAGACCATCTGTTTCCAGATGCATATAAATGCTATCTCTCAGAACCCCTTCCAATAACTTTCCCACCACTGATGTAAGGCTCACCGGCCTGTAGTTCCTTGGATTATCCCTGCTGCCGTTCTTAAATAAAGCCACTACATTAGAAAGAACAAAGAACAGTACAGCACAGGAACTGGCCATTCGGCCCTCCAAGCCTGTGCCGATCTTGATGCCTGTCTAAACGAAAACCTTCAGCACTTACGGGGACAGTATCCCTCTATTCCCATCCTATTCATGAATTTCTCAAGATGCCTCTTAAAAGTCGCTATCGTACCTACTTCCACCACCTCCCCTGGCAGCACGTTCCAGGCACTCACCACCCACTGTGTAAAGAAATTGCCTCGCACATCCCCTGTAAACTTTGCCCCTCGCATCTTAAACCTATGTCCCCTAGTAACTGACTCTTCCACCCTGGGAAAAAGCTTCTGACTATCCACACTGCCCATGACACTTACAACTTTGTAAACCTCTATCATGTCGCCCCTCCACCTCTGTCGTTCCAGTGAAAACAATGCGAATTTATCCAGCCTCTCCTCATAGCCAATGCCCTCCAGACCAGACAACATCCTGGTAAACCTCTTCTGTACCCTCTCCAAAGCCTGCACGTCCTTCTGGTAGTGATCTATCCTCCAGTCTTCCGGTACGTCACCCGTGGCTAATGATGGTAGAATAATCTCTGCCAGAGCCGCAGCAATTTCGTCCTTTGCTTCAAAGAGCATCCGAGGATACACCTGGTCAGACCCCGGGGATTTATCCACCTTAATTTGCTTCAAGACCTCGAACACTTCCTCCTTTGGTGATGAATATTGCTCATATTTCGGAGCTTGATATTGGACACGTTTTGGAAGCTTTCAGTTATGGTGCCATTGATAACAATTGCAGACACATGTATCAATAACAAGAAGAAAGTACATTTACATGGAAACTTTAATATGTTGGAATGTCCAAAGGCAGTTAACAGAAGAGTTATGAGATGAAATGAAGCAACGAGCCACGTCAGGGTAAACGAAGTCAGATGAAAAAGTTAGTTGGTCATGTGCTGGTTTTGAATTCTTACAGGAGGAAAGAGAGATAGAGAGGCATAAATATTTAGGGAGGGAATTGATGTACCTAGGGCCTGTGGAGCCTATGGCTTGGACATCAATAGCGGAACAAGTTAAATCAAACAAATGCAGGAGATCAGAATGGGATTGAACAGATATTCTGATGCTTGTGGAGCGGTGTTATTTGATGCAAATTGGGATTGAGACCATGGAGGAATTTGAAAACAAGATGATAATTTAAAAGTCACCCTCTATAAAAACAAAGGTGACCGCGGTGACTGCAACAACTACCGTGGAATCTCCCTGCTCAGCATAGTGGGGAAAGTCTTTGCTCGAGTCGCTCTGAACAGGCTCCAGAAGCTGGCCGAGCGCGTCTACCCTGAGGCACAGTGTGGCTTTCGTGCAGAGAGATCGACTATTGACATGCTGTTCTCCCTTCGTCAGATACAGGAGAAATGCCGTGAACAACAGATGCCCCTCTACATTGCTTTCATTGATCTCACCAAAGCCTTTGACCTCGTCAGCAGACGTGGTCTCTTCAGACTACTAGAAAAGATCGGATGTCCACCAAAGCTACTAAGTATCATCACCTCATTCCATGACAATATGAAAGGCACAATTCAACATGGTGGCTCCTCATCAGAGCCCTTTCCTATCCTGAGTGGTGTGAAACAGGGCTGTGTTCTCGCACCCACACTTTTTGGGATTTTCTTCTCCCTGCTGCTTTCACATGCGTTCAAATCCTCTGAAGAAGGAATTTTCCTCCACACAAGATCAGGGGGCAGGTTGTTCAACCTTGCCCGTCTAAGAGCGAAGTCCAAAGTACGGAAAGTCCTCATCAGAGAACTCCTCTTTGCTGACGATGCTGCTTTAACATCTCACACTGAAGAATGCCTGCAGAGTCTCATCGACAGGTTTGCGTCTGCCTGCAATGAATTTGGCCTAACCATCAGCCTCAAGAAAACGAACATCATGGGGCAGGATGTCAGAAATGCTCCATCCATCAATATTGGCGACCACGCTCTGGAAGTGGTTCAAGAGTTCACCTACCTAGGCTCAACTATCACCAGTAACCTGTCTCTAGATGCAGAAATCAACAAGCGCATGGGTAAGGCTTCCACTGCTATGTTCAGACTGGCCAAGAGAGTGTGGGAAAATGGCGCACTGACACGGAACACAAAAGTCCGAGTGTATCAGGCCTGTGTCCTCAGTACCTTGCTCTACGGCAGCGAGGCCTGGACAACGTATGCCAGCCAAGAGCGACGTCTCAATTCATTCCATCTTCGCTGCCTTCGGAGAATACTTGGCATCAGGTGGCAGGACTATATCTCCAACACAGAAGTCCTTGAAGCGGCCAACATCCCCAGCTTATACACACTACTGAGTCAGCGGCGCTTGAGATGGCTTGGCCATGTGAGCCGCATGGAAGATGGCAGGATCCCCAAAGACACATTGTACAGCGAGCTCGCCACTGGTATCAGACCCACTGGCCGTCCATGTCTCCGTTATAAAGACGTCTGCAAACGCGACATGAAATCGTGTGACATTGATCACAAGTCGTGGGAGTCAGTTGCCAGCATTCGCCAGAGCTGGCGGGCAGCCATAAAGACAGGGCTAAATTGTGGCGAGTCGAAGAGACTTAGTAGTTGGCAGGAAAAAAGACAGAGGCGCAAGGGGAGAGCCAACTGTGCAACAGCCCCAACAAACAAATTTCTCTGCAGCACCTGTGGAAGAGCCTGTCACTCCAGAATTGGCCTTTATAGCCACTCCAGGCGCTGCTTCACAAACCACTGACCACCTCCAGGCGCGTATCCATTGTCTCTCGAGATAAGGAGGCCCAAAAGAAGAGTTGCTGAAAGAAGAGGACATCTAGCTCAGCAAAAACAAGCACAGAGGGAGATCATTCAGCTCAGTAAGGGCTGGAATTTATGCTGGAGGCGGGGCTCTATGCTCCTGGAGGAAAAGGCAAGTGGTAATCCTGCCTTTGTCTATTAGCCCCCCCCCCCGCCCAACCCCCCCCCCCCCACAAGAAGTGATAATCTTTTTTGTGTTTTTTTAATCCAGGTTTCACAATGCTTGGTCGCCTTCCTTTTAATGACAAGGATCCCACCTGCAAGAGCTGCCAGCTAAACAACGGGCCGGCAGGTGTGCATTCTTGGCAGCGCCATGCGAGCAGTGGCCAACGCCGGTACTGCAGAGTGCTCAGACCCAGGCCCAGTGCTGGGACCTCGAATCAGAGTTAGGTTTGACAGGCTCGCTACATCTCCAGAATCCTCTGGTGAGGGGATGTGGGGTGGAGGAGCGGGGGGTGGGGGTGTGTGCTGTGGGCTGGGTTTCCGGGTTGCTTTGACACTTTGGGGGGTATAGCTGTTCCTGGTGGGATTCTACGGAGGCCACACATTGTCCAAGAAAGAGGGACCAACACAAGAACACAGGGAGGTCACTTCGAATGGCAAGGCGTCATCCAGACATTGCGGAAGCACCCCAGGCTTCTTGCAAGGTCCAAATGGCGCTGAGAGGAGGTCCTAAGCTGCCTGTTAATGGACGATGTAAGAGCTTAATTTTGCGTCTGAGCCAGAAGACCGAGCCTACACTGGGGAAAAGTGCCTAATGACCGTGTGGTGATAGTCCCTTTGCTCGTCCGCGCCACCTATCAGGTTAGCCTGTGCGCCCCCGCCTCTGGACGCTACTTGGGGACTGCACAAATAGCATTTGGTGAGACCACGTCTGGCGTATTGTGCACAATTTTGGTCTCCATATTAGGGAATGATATACTTGCTTTGGAGGTTTCTTGGATTAGTGCCAGCGAAAAGATGGTTTTCCTATGATGAGAAGCTGAGAAAAGTGGGCCTATGCTCTCCGCATGGGAATGAAATATTATCTCATTGAAGCATGTAGGATTGAGAAGGGGCTTTCCATTGGCTGAGCAATCTAAAACATGGTGTTACAGTCTCAGTAAAAGTTCATATTGGACTGCGATTATGAGGAATTTCTTCACTCAACACTTATGTATCTTATCTTTGTAAATCTCTATTTCCGAGAATTGTGGATGTTTCATTTCCCAAGATCTTTAAGGCTGAGACATAAAGATTTTCGATTTCTCTGGTAATCAACGATTGCTAGGGATTGGGCAGGAAAGTGGATTTGTGGCCAAGGTTCAGCCATTATTAAACTGAATGGCTAAAAGGTGCCGTGTGGTCTACCGTTGCTTTTATTTCTTATGTTCATTTGTTCCTTTTTGAAAATAAATTATTGAACTTGCAATTACCACACTTGCCAACAGTGCTTTACAGATCACAATAGTTCCACGGTCTTTCAAACTGTCTGTTTCTGTCCTCTTTCTCTGTCATTGTTATCCAAATTTCTCCTTCTCTCTGCTCCGTGTAAGTATGATTATTAATTGTATCTCCATCTCTGCATCTGTCTTTCGACATCCTTATATTTCTACTCTCTGTCAACGTCTGTGTCTGTTGAGCTACTTTTCTTTCCCCGTATCTATCAGAAACAAAGTCATCATTGTCCATCAATAATATTAATGACAGTGATGCTATCAACGTTTCTCATTATTGACTGGTATTTTGCTGTCAGTAGCTCATTGTATCTAACGCATTCCACGGATGTTGTGCAGACATTTCAACAGCAACAGTTCCTCGAATCACTTTTACCATCATACAGCTAAGGTCAGTTACGAAAGGAAATGCTGGAACTTTATTTCATCCTTTGCTTTCTATGCACTCCTTAAGGTCTGCGAAGCGCTACAGGAAACCAGCAAACTTTATTTCAACCTCTATTTCTTTCTGAAATGTAACGCAACCCAATGACAGCAAATCAAACCTTAGGGCTTTGCTTTGACTAGAGGTCTATTCATTTCACATCAAGCGATCATGAAGCTTCACTTTTTATGCTGCAAATCTAATATTGAATTCCCAACGGCAGCACCAGTACCTTTTCCATGCTTCTTTAACATCCCAAGATTCGGAGTTACATGAGCGAATACTATGAGACACGACAACAATTTGCTGCTCTTAATTGACACCTTGCTACCTATAATTGTATAACCAATTTGCTTAGTCCCACTTCTTTGCCTGTGGTGTCACTGAGGGATAGTTGGCATGCAGAGTATTTGACGTTTCTTTGAAGCGAATTGCCTTTCCACCAGCAGGGTCAACATTGAGTCATTGATCCAGTGACCATGGTCTACCAAATTCATAATGTGTGGTAGGATGACCCAATTACACTGGCGCATTAGCAGAAAATAAACGATACTTGCAGTGGTATAGCTGTCAGTTTGAAGGTACCGCCGGCCAGTCTCAATTAGAAATCTCATATTTGAAATCGAAGTGCAATATTCTCGTGGTAGGAGCAGGCTTTCAGAGTGAACGTTCAATGTGGTAAAGGTGAATACAGCTCTTGCGTGGATGAAACTCTTGTCCTCTGTGTAGTGAGCAGAGGCCTATGGCTCCAGGACAACATAGCACTTTTGAGCTTCTTCGATTAAGAAGGTTTGCATAATGACAGCTCATTGTTCTTGCAGCCAGCTCTTCCACTATGCGTGTCTATCAAAAACGAAGAGATTTGGCTCGACGTCATTATTTGGGGTCGTTTTCTGATGAATCAATCTGGTTAGGAAAAGTTGTATGTGGATTACGTGAACCTCCAGCCCGACTGCCTCCTGCGGAATTAAATAATCTCCAAAAAATACAGGATTCCACTCTTGACCCCACATGTTACACGAGTCCACAGTCTCTGAGCCATCTTGGCTCCTATATTCGGACAATGTGAGATTTTCCTTAAAGGAAAACAAAAGCAACAGAAGCCGTCTTTAAAGTATTTCCGATGCTCTTTAAATCTTTCTGCACCACTACGCTGTGTGTGGTTAGACAACCACCAGCACTCCCATTGAAAGGAACTCTTAAGTGGTAGGTTCAAGAAGGATCCATACATTTTATCTTGCTTGAGAGGTTTCCTAAATGGGCATTTATATAATCCAGAAATATGACGTTCATTAAACTGCTGTCCCGGTGCCCCATTTGGATCAGAACGCTCATCAGCATGTGACGGACAGAGTAGTTCTGAAAGACCTTACATCCGTTTGTCACTCTGTCTTGTTTTCCCCATGGCTAACCATGCATATATTTAAAATCGTTCACCATTTTCTGTCCATCTGCCTGTTCTACATGTTCATCTGTATATATTTGTCTGTGAGTCTCTCTGCTAATTGGTGGATGTCTTTAGCTCTCTGACCATAAACTCTCAGTTTTTCCTTGTCCTTCCAGATATGCAATCCTCTGCCTGTAAACGGTTGGTCTGTCTCTATCTTCTTGGTTCCCTAATTAATCGAATTATACGCATCTCTGTTCCTCCTCCTCCGCCTCTCTGTTCCCATTGACTCTTGCAGATTACTAAATCTGTCTATGTGTGACTATGTTTGTGTCTGGCTTTCATTCTGCAGATTTTACTTTCTTTTGACTCTGTTATTCTCACTATCTGCCCATTCTTGCACCTTTGTACCTTTATCTGTATCAATATTCGTTGCTAAGTACAACTGTTAGGCTTTACAGGCTCATTATAGATGGTGGGTATTCTACATTCAGTGCCATTGGATTGGTGCTCACCATTCGTTGCAGCTAAAGATCTCCACAGATTTCTCACATACATTTCTGCAGCAACAGGTCTTTTTGTCAATTAGACCATCAGAGTGTCACCCAGATTTACATCGGAATGCACTGACTTTCTTAAAGTACTTACCAGCGTGTTCTTTGTTATGATTTGTAGTACAAAAAAGGCTTTTATTTAACATTCTTTCCTACATCCTTTGCAGAGGGATAATCAACACAGACAAATGTTCACAATCCAAAACTCAGGAAGTAGCTTTGATGAGACCTGGAGCTCTGTCATGACAAATGGATCATTCTGAGACACCATTAATGGCTACAGGGTGCACAAGTCTCCAACACTATCGCCAACAAAGCGTAATAGGTCAGACATGCACGGGCGATGGGCAGAAAATAAGAAGATACATTTCAGATAGGAGCTCTGTAATCTGCTACAAGGTAAGCCAGGAACAAACAACCTGGCAGCTTAGTTAAAAGCCTCCAAAACCACAATTGACCAATTTCGTCGCAAGGATCCTGGCCCCAGTCCTGCTGAGCCCTTGTAGAATAGGTGCCTCCAGCCCCAGAACTAGTCCCAAAACTCCTAAAATCTGAATCCCTTCCTCCTGCACAAGGCCTCAAGCCAAGCATTCACCCTCCATTCCTCCAATTTATGATTTCCGTCAGACAAGGCACTTGTAGTGGCCCAGATATATATGCATTCTGCAATCAGTAGTGAAGGAATGGTTCGTATTGTACTTTATACCGACGGCACCCTGAGACATTTTTGGACATTTCAGCAGCAACAATTCCTGGAATCACATTTAACATCGCACAGTCTCTGCTTGTTTCAAAAAGCAACACAATTTCAATTACCTTCTTGGCACTTCTTACAATCTGTCGAGCATAATAGAAAAAAAATAAAGCTTTCCTGCATTTTTTTTAATGGAGAAATAAGACAGCCAAATGTTAGGAAGGCGAAAGTCAGGACTGCTTAGACGAGAGGTCTGTCTATTTCACGTCAAGCGGATCATGCAGCTTTGAGCCATGTTTCCAAATTAATGTTGAGTACCCCTCCAGCAATGCACGAGCCAAACATGGCATGCTGCACACAACCTAATGTTTTCCCGCCCTCCTCCTCCCTCCCTCTTGGCTAAATGTTACCAGCCCCTTCACGCCATGGTTCGCAGAGATGGGGACCCCCCAATGCCGAGAAGGGTCCGCTGCACATTACCGGTAGCGGGGGAACTCGGTGCGCTCCCACCTCCACCCCTCGCCACCCCCACCGCCCACCACAGCCGCTTGAGTGCTGGGCCCGCATTTGAATCTGTAAATTAACATACCTGCATGCGGCGGCCGTCCCACGCCGATTTTGCAGCAGCTCAACGCAGCTCGTGCGCCTTCAGAATTCCACATAGAGTTCTCAGTTGTGAGCATGGTGGCAACGGGGGGAGGAATTACATTTTCTAGGCGGTAAGGTTGGTGGAGCGGGGAAAGCAATTATTATTGGTTACGAAAATGTTGGGAGGAGGTTCAAGGGGTAAAGTTTGTAGATTGGGACAGAAAGCTCCAGGAGGGAATAAGATAATTTTTGTTCACATTCGGCAATGAAATGACCATTTTGGGTTTGGGGAAACGGTTTGGTATCCTAATTATTAGTTTGAAAAATAACGCATGCTGTAGATATAAAAGTAAAATCTCTGTTCAGGGCTTAAAGCTCTTTATAAATTGCTCCATAGCCTGCACCTTGGTTGCTGAACGCTGCTGCCGGGATCGTGGCGGCTGCCCATCTCCGTCATCAGGGGCTGAAGTTCTGACGCCTCTATTTAAGAACAAAGAACAAAAAACAAAGAACCGTACAGCACAGGAACAGGCCATTGGGCCCTCCAAGCCTGCGCCGATCTTGATGCCTGTCAAAACTAAAACCTTCTGCACTTCCGGGGACCATATCCCTCTATTCCCATCCTATTCATGTATTTGTCAAGATGCCTCTTAAATGTCGCTATTGTACCTGTTTCCACCACCTCCCCTGGCAGCAAGTTGCAGGCACCCACCACGCTCTGTGTAAAGAACCTGCCTTGCACATCCCCTCTAAACTATGCCCCTCGCACCTTAAACCTATTTTCCCTATTAACTGACTCGTCCTCACTGGGAAAACGCTTCTGACTATCCACTCTGTCCATGCCATTCATAACGTTGTAAACCTCTATCTTGTCGCCCCTCCACCTCCGTCGTTCCAATGATAACATTCCGAGTTAATCCCACCACTCCTCATAGCTAATGCCCTCCAGAAAAGGCAACATCCTGGTAATCCTCTCCTATACCTCTCCAAAGCCTCCACGTCCTCTGGTAGTGTGGCGACCAGAATTGCACACAATATTCTAAGTGTGGCCTAACTAAAGTTCTGTACATCAGTAGCATGACTTGCCAACTTTTATACTCGATGCCCCGACCGTATGCCTTCTTGACTCACTTATCCACCTGTGTTGCCACTTTCAGTGACCTGTGGACCTGTACACCCAGATCTCTCTGCCTGTCAATACTCCTAAAGGTTCTGCCATTTACTGTATACCTCCCACCTGTATTAGATCTTCCAAAATGCATTACCTCACATTTGTCCGGATTAAACTCCATCTGCCATTTCTCCGCCCAAATCTCCAGCCGATCTATATCCTGCTGTATCCTCTGACAATCTTCATCACTATCCGCAACTCCACCAACCTTTGTGTCATCCACAAACTTACGAATCAGACCAGCAATATTTTCCTCCAAATATGTTAAATTTACTGCAAACAGCAAAGGTCCCAGCACTGATCCCTGCGGAACACCACTAGTCACAGCCCTCCATTCAGAAAAGCACCCTTCCACTGCTACCCTCTGTCTTCTATGACCGAGTCAGTTCTGTATCCATCTTGCCAGCTCACCTCTGATCCCGTGTCACTTCACCTTTTGTACCAGTCTGCCATGAAGACTTTGTCAAAGGCTTTACTGAAGTCCATATAGATAACATCCACTGCCCTTCCTTCATCAATCATCTTCATCACTTCCTCAAAAAAAAACAATCAAGTTAGTGGGACACGACCTCCCCTTCACAAATCCATGCTGCCTCTCGCTAATAAGTTCGTTTGTTGCCAAATGGTACTAAAACCTGTCCCGAAGAATCCTCTCTAATAATTTCCCTGCTACTGACGTAAGGCTCACCGGCCTTTAATTTTCTGGATTTTCCTTGCTACCCTTCTTAAGCAAAGGAACAACATTGTCTATTCTCCAGTGCTCTGGGACCTCACCTGTAGCCAATGAGGATACAAAGATTTCTATTAAGGCCCCAGCAATTTCTTCCCTTGCCTCCCTCAGTATTCTGGGGTAGATCCCATCAGGCCCTGGGGACTTATATACCTTAATGTTTTGCAAGACACCCAACACCTCCTCCTTTTTGAAAACGACGTGACCGAGACTATCTACACTCCCTTCCCTGGACTCATCATCCAGCAAGTCCTTCTCCTTGGCGAATACTGATGCAAAGTACTCATGTCGTACTTCGCCCATTTCCTCTGGCTCCACACATAGATTGCCTCCTCTGTCATTGAGTGGGCCAACCCTTTCCCTGGTTAACATCTTGCTCTTCATATGCGTGTAAAAAGCCTTGGGATTTTCTTTAATACTGCTTGCCAATGACCTTTCATGACCCCTTTTATCCTTCCTCACTCCTTGCTTAGTTTTCTTCCTACTGTCTTTATATTCCTCAAGGGCTCCGTCTGTTCACAGCCTTCCAGCACTTAGGAATGCTTCTTTTTTCTTTTTGACTATGCTCACAATATCCCACTTTATCCAAGGTTCCCGAAACTTGCCAAATGATCCTTCTTCCTCACAGGAACATGGTGGTCCTGGATTCCAGTCAACTGACGTTTGAAATACTCCCATATGTCATATATTGATTTACCCTCAAACAGCCGCCCCCAATCTAAATTCTTCAGTTCCTGCCTAATATTGTTGTACTAAGCCTTCCCCCAATTCAGCACCTTCACCCGAGGAATACTCTTATCCTTATCCACAAGTACCTTAAAACTTACGGAATTATGGTCACTGTTCCCGAAATGTTCCCCTACTGAAACCTCGACCACCTGGCCGGGCTCATTCCCCAATACCAGGTCCAGTACGGCCCATCCCTAGTTGGATTATCTACATATAGTTTCAAGAAGCCCTCCTGGATGCTCCTTACAAATTCTGCGTCCTCCAAGCCCCTAGCACGAAGTGAGTCCCAGTCAATATATGGGAAGTTAAAATCATCCACCACTACAACCCTGTTACCTTTACATCTTTCCAAACTCCGTCTACATATGTGCTGCTCTACCTCCCGCTGGCTGGTGGGCGACCTGTAGTAAACCCCCAGAATCGGGACTGCACCCTTCCTATTCCTGAGCTCCACCCCTATTGCCTCGCTGCATGTCCTCTCCGAGGTGTCCTCGCGCAGTACAGCTGTGATTTCTCCTTAACCAGTAATGCAACTCCCCCACCCCTTTTACATCCCCCTCTATCCCGCCTGAAGCTTCTCAATCCCAGAACATTTAGCTGCCAATCCTGTCCTTCCCTCAACCAAGTCTCTGTATTGGCAACAACATCATAGTTCCAAGTACTAATCCAAGCTCTACATTCATCTGCCTTACCTGTTTCTACTTCTCACATTGAACCAAATGCACTTCAGACTCCCAGTCCCGCTGTGCTCAGCAACATCTTCCTGCCTGTCTTCCTCTTAGTCTTACTGGCCTTACTTACTAGTTCCCCCACATTTATTGCAACTGCTGTCTAACTGCTCTGGTTCCCACCCCCCTGACACACTAGTTTAAACCTTCCCAAGTGACGCTCGCAAACCTCGCAGCCAGGATATTTGTGCCCGTCCAGTTTAGATGCAACCCGTCCTTCTTGTACAGGTCCCACCTCTCCCAGAAGAGAATCCAATGATCCAGATATCTGAAACCCTCCCTTCTACTCCAGCTGTTCAGCCACGTGTTTAGCTGCACTGTATTCCTATTTCTAGCCTCACCGGCACGTGGCACAGGCAATAATCCCGAGAGTACAACCGTAGAACTTGTGTCTTTTAAATATTTAAATAATCCCTGGTGCGAAAAATCGCAAGGGCATGTGCGCCGGTAGTTCCATGTGGGAAAGCATGATAAAATTCATCCCTATCTCTCATGCCCAATCCTATTCTTTCTGAAGCTCACTTCACAAAACTTCAGACTATTAAACCGTGGGATAATGCTCAGCAGTAAGACAAGTGGAATATTTCTGACAACAGCGTCGCCTTTATTCCCTAAACACAAATGTCAATTAAACCTTGGCCCAGGTGATGCCGGAACAAAAGGCAACCCAAGCATGCACTTGATTCCACTTTTGACCAGTTGATCCTGATCTGAGGCCTCACTGTAAACCTGGAAAAAGGGATCACAGGACAGCTCTAGTCTTTAAGGACTGTCAACTCCATTCCGGTATCAGTTATTATTGCTGGGAAGGGGAAGGCGCCCTTCACAAACCTTACAATCTGCAACAAAATGCTTTCACCTTGGTTTACACGTTTTCCTCTGAATTTGAAGACTGCGCCCTCAAATGGCCCCACGCCACGCCCGTAACAGCAGTACCTTTCCCCTGGTTTCCCTTCCATCCCAAGATTTGTAATTACATTAACCTATGAGACACTTCCCAACTATTTTTCATTCTTCAGAGACTGCGTGGTAACTTTATATTGATCCAAATTGTCCAGTCCATTTCTTGTACCTGTACTGGTACAGTGACATACTTTCTATGCAGAGCATCTTACCAGTTTCTCCCCACCGAATTGACTTTCAACCGACAGGGACAATATTTAGGCTTTGATCTAGCGCCAATGATCTACTGAATCCATGACCTAGGGTGGGATGGCCCATTCAGTGGTCCATCATAAGAAAATTCACAATGCTTGGAGTGGACAAAGTGTCAACTTGAGGCACTGCTTTGCCGTATTTATAAATCAAGTATTTGATGGCAGACTGCAATATCCTCGTTGTAGAACCAGGCTATGAATCTTAAAACCCCTTAAAGTAAAGTTACTTGAGTCCATGAGTGGATCTCAGTCTTTGATTCTGGGTAGTTAGCTGAAACCTCGGGCTCCACAACACCATCGGCATTTTCAGCATCTTTCACGAAGAAGGGTGTCACAATGACAACACTTTTGTCTTGCTGCCAGCGCTATATCGCTGTGCCTCGATGAAAGAATCCAACATATTCCCTGCAGTCATTTTCTGATGAACCAATCTAGTTGGGGAATGTTGTATGTGGGATCCGTGAGCCTCAATGCCGACTCACTCCTCTCTTAATTGAATAATCTCTGTCTAAATTTATGGATTCAGTTCAATTGGGGGTTCAACGCCTGATTATGAGTCTTAGTTATTTATATGCTCCTCCCTTTCAGAGAATTTGAGTATTGCTGAAAATAGAGGCATGTTGTCGAAACTGCTCGTCTTGCACGCATCAGGACAATCTGAAAGAATACCAATGCAAGGGAAAGCAACTACTTTCTACTGTATGAGAAATAAGTGCTGATTGGTTGACAAGTGAACTCTGAATGGTTGAAGCGTTGCCATGCAGAATGCACCAGTTCATGGTGATTGACATTTAGCTGTCAAGCTTTGTTTGTAATTTAAGCCATTGTTTTAACACTGCCCTGAGAAATGAACCTGCGAATGGCTGTCACTCATTTTACTGAGCTGAAACAGGCGCTATGTGTACATATGTTCTTTTCGTCTACAGTGAACAGGGCCCTGTATATCAATATCTGTAGCTTCGAGGACATGCAAATGCGCCACACTGTGAACCCAACTGAGAATCTTAAATTAGTTGCCAGCGTAATTATTCACAATTATTCACACACATTTGGCAAATGTTGTCCAATCGTGCAATCGCATTTAATGTTGGACACTATGAACAACACATGCATAACAGTATGCATCCTTTCCTCTGTATACCCACGTCTATAACTTAAAGTTGATCAATAGTTTATGTTTATCTACCTATGATCCGTGTGTTTCGATGTATATCTGTTTGAGACTCTCTCCGTCGATATACGTATGTCTTTCTCTTTCATACTATCCATTTGCTTTTTCCATATGCCCGTCAATACATGCTTTTAGCCCTGCCTGTTAATGTTGTTATGTGTGACTCTTATCTTGGTCTCTGATTTTATTGAATTACGTGTATATGGTAGTTTCCCCTGTGGACTGTCTCTTTGTGCATTGCCTGTTGCCTATCAGTCTGTCTCTCCATGTATGAGTATCGTTATGTCTGTCTCACTGTCCACTGATGCATGTTTATCCGCCCTTTTCTGACTTTTGACCTATTTTTGTCCCTTTCTACATTTATTTGTCTATCAAATTGCAACGTTAAGAATTGGAGCAATCTTCCTACGCCTATTATTGTTGGCGGCTATTTTACACCCAGTGTTACTCGCCAATAATGCTTATGTTCATTTCAGCAGCAGCAGTTTCTCATATCAGTCATATCATCACAGCATGGTCCAGCTTTACTCAGGAATGCATCGACTTTGTCACTGCACTAACCATCCTTTTCCTTGTTTAGATCTGGAAGACACAAATGTAGTTTTTAGTTCATATAGTTAATACAGAATATTAAACATTATTTCCAAAACCTTTGTGGACGGTCAATTAAGACTGACTAATGTTACCAAGCTAAAAGTTATAACAGATCTTTGACATGAACTCAGTTTCTTTACGTGCCAAATGGCTCATTGTGAGACACCATTCAAGGGCACATGGTGCTCACGTACATGCTAAGGAAGGGTAACCGCTCAGAATTAATTTTGCAACGGCAGAAAATACAAATAAGCATAACAGGCGGAAATTTTGGAATCCGTGGCATTTTACGTTGCTTCACAACAACGGACTACCAGTTTAGTTTCACGATGGCCCAACCACTGAACTGCCTTGCAGGGACACTGGTCCCAGTGTTGCTGAGTTGCTCGTTGGGCATTTTGAATAGGTGCCTCCTGCTCCCAAAGCTTTTCCAAAAAATCCAGGAATCTGAATACCATCCTCAGGACATCCTCGTTATCTTCCGATTTTCGCTCTTGTCAGTGCACCATACTGAGAAGAATTCAGAGATTGCTCCCTTCGAAGTCTTACATTTGCCCTACCTCCCTGACTCCCGAAAGCCCGGCAATAGGAATGCAATATCTGCTCTCATATGTCGTTGGTACTGACCTCTACCACAATGTCGCGCTCCCTCCCGTCCCCTGCTGAATTATCTGCACCCTCTCTGTGATGTCTTTCCCCCTGGATTCAATAGGCACCACAGCATGCGGGATTCACAATGTTGGTTACAGCAATGCTTGTCTATCCCTCTGACTTCGGAATCACCGATATCGAATGCATTTCTACTCTCTGCTTTTCTCTCCTGTGCAGTCCATTGCAGATTGGTGCCATGGTCGCAAAGACACTCCTCCAAGGTCTTGCAATTCCCAGCAGTCTCCAATGCAGAGTATCCGTTTGAGAGTGGCAGGACCACAATGACTCTTGCTCACCCTGCCTCTTCCTAATCATCTAGCATCCAGACCAGCCTCTTTCTGCAAATGTGGGGTGAACATCTTTGGTTGTACAATGCTGGAAAATACCATCGTCCTTCATGGTCGGCAGTGAGTACAGTTGCCTCTCAAAATCGGAGATTCGGATCTGGATGTCATGCAGTTGGAGGGGCTTCCTGCACACGTGCCCCCTGCTGCCCCACGCCCAAGAAACATGAAGGTGCCTGAAGTTTCAAACTGTGCTGGAAATACAAGCAATGTCTCTGCTGCCGAATCATGATCTAATATCTCTCTAATGCCTCTATTGGAATCTAATTATAACCCTGTTTGAACCATTAATTTTAGTCTCACATCTAGGCCTGTGCACTACTTATATTCTTACTATGAGTTCATTGGAATATTGAAGCCCATGGTTCACTCATTTGCAGAAAGTGACAAATTGAGAGCGAGTGGAGGATCGAAATGAGAGAGGAGAAGATAAGGGGTAGATGGAAAAAGTTTGCAAAGCTCAAACTACAATTAAAGTGCAGCAGAATGAGTCTCTACAGATGCCGCATTGCATTTAGAGTCGAAGATGTGATGTACAAATTAAGAACATTCAATGCTTGTAAACTTAACACGAAGCAGAATGCATTAAGCCTACCATTTTCTGACACACATTGCTTGGAAATGCAGGTTGCACACGGCAACATTACGCCTTTACAAGGCTTTAATTGCTGAGGCAATCGTATGTGAATAAGCAGAATTATCCCCAAGAGCGAATTCTGTATATCATCTGCTGAACTATACAAGTGTGGACACCAGAAGACATTGTGTGTTATATTCCTTAATGGCCCTGCAATTATGACAAATATCGGTGCATGCATCTGTTTCTCTACTTCGCATGACCTACCGACCTTAGCATAGATCTATATTTATGTCCTTATTTTGTACAACCTCAAAGCCGTTGGAGATCAACGGTGTGATCAACTGCATCAGAGGTTACATATTCAGCAACGGCAGTGGAGACATCGTTTGCCATTCTCCATTGTCTGATAAGCTGTTTTTGTGACTTTAACAAGAGCCTTTCAGTACAGTGGGAAGGGAAGAATTGTATCTGGTGGGATGTAAATGTGGAGCTCACGGTAAGCTGGTCACGAACCTCCGCAATAACAACACATTCAAGGACTTTGGAAAGGAACTAAGTTTGGTGATGGGATGGTAGATTGGAAGACGGAGGGGTCAATTGATTAATTCTGGAGAGTGGGGATGAAGCTTCTTTAAGGAGAGAGGAGCAGAATCAGAGGAGATAGAGCCATTTACATTGCCAGTTAAATTTCGACCGAGAAGGGTAAGTTGTATCATCTGCAGATTAGTGCCTGTAGAGACGAAACAGACAGAGGTGGTTCAAAAGATATGCATGATCTCGGTGAGGGCATGATGGGAGATGGGACAGAAACAAGAGAAAGGTGCAAGCTCAGGGCATAGTCGGGGAAGTGTTTCAGGAGTTTTGGATTGATGGGCTACGAGTGCAGTGAACCCAGTGTAGAGACAATGAATACGGTGATCACATTAAATTCGATATATGCGTGGGGAAAACAGCTACACTTGCCAGAAGTGAAACATACGGATGGTATAGCACCAACCTGACTCTTAGTACTAAGCGGATGGTCATAAGACCTGTGTACTCCCCACATTCCTGTATGGAGATGAACAATGGGCGACTCACATCTACCAGGAAAAGGAAGCTCAATATGTTCCGTCTTCTCTGTCTTTTGGGCACTGTGGGCATATCCTGGTAGGACAAAATTAACAAATATAGTCGTCCACTCAAAGTGTGATCTCCCACGTGTGCTGGCACCAACCAGCCAGAGGCAGCATCATTGGATCGGACACTTCCACGGCATGGATGAAGGTTGCAAGGATCTTCCTTCTGATGAGGTAGCCAGGGCAAGCTGACCAGTGGGGCGCCCAAAGCATCACTTCAGAAATGCTTGCAATTGGGCTCCAAATGCAATGTAACGATTCGAGAGTGACACACACGCCAACGTCTGCTGCACTGCACTTCCTGCCTCTTCCCGCTGTTCTGGATAGCCACTCATCTGCGATCCGAACTCTCTCTGCCAGTGGTCTGACTACTCTTGAAAGTTACAGTCCGGGAAACTCTCATGTGTCCTCACGCTCTACAGTGACGCGAGCTATCCTTCAATCTCAGAAATACTGAACTCATGCCGAAACAGCTGGAGACACCTCCTACACAGGTGGCCATCTAAGGCAAATGACGTTTTCTGAAATTCCCACTTGGCGGTGAAATTGCAAGCAGCAGATCTCAGCTGCCTAACCACCATCTAAAAATCTCTATTTTCTCTTTTAGAATCCTGTTAGCTCAACGTTCAATGTGCTGATTTTAATTAAAGTTCCGATACCTAACCTCGGTGAATATTATCAAAGCAATTATTGTCATACCGACACACTTGACATATTTAATTTTAGGATTTCTTGTTTCAATCAGCCAATGTTTAGTTACAACATTGGAGAAATGCTCACTCACCAATCCCCACATGCTTTCACATCGTGGCATACATCTATATTAATCGCTATTTTTTCCTCTCTAGATCTCAGATCCCGATCCTATGACATCTCTGAGCTGACTCTCTGACCCAACTCTTTTCAAATTTGCGGTTAACCTCTCAGCTCCGCTCTTTTTAATCTCAATTTTTGCATCTTTATCGCTGCATCTGTATATTGATGGATTTGTATTAACTGCTGTCGGTCTATCCACGTAATTTTCATGCGTTTTTATTTTTCATGGAATATGGGCACTTCTGACAAGTCCAGCTTTTGTTGAGCATCCGTAACTGGTTTGGAAAGCCGTTGGTGAGCCGCCTTCTTGAATTGCTGCAGTCCATCTGGTGTGAGCATTCCCAGAGTGCTGTTAGGGAGCGAGTTCCAGGATTTTAATTCAGCGACAGAATAGGAACTAACAATTTATTTTTCTATCTGCACACAAATACCTGATTCTACGTTAAGAAGAGTGTTGGCCTCATCAACGATCAGTTTAATAGCTGGCGAAGGAATTGTTCGCGCCTTTCATTGTACCTGCAGACATCTTCTGTATATTTCAGTGGCAACGGTTCACAGCAAATAAAATAGTAATACGGGCTCGCTGTGGTTCACAAAATGCAACAAAAGGCTAGGTGCCCTTACCTTCTTGGCTCTTCTTAAGTTCTGTAGGGCACAGTAGATCATCATTTTGCACGGGTTAATGGCAGCAAAGTGAACATCAGTTGTTAACATTCACAAGAGATTGGGACATGACTTGAGAAGCGGATGAAGCAGAAGCACAGTTTCAAATCACTGGGTGCACAGTTGACCGTGAACAGTACCTATCTTTTCTCTAACAGTACGAGGGTCTCTTTCTCTCTCTCTTTACAGTCACCAAAACGTTAGCATATTGTAACAGGGGAATAAAGTTCGCATTATTGCCGCTAAGGATGCTTTTGGTGCCGCTATAGATATAACTTTCAAGCGACGTCCTGTCACCTGCACTAGAACATTGGTGATGATCTAATAAGATACATTTTAATATATGCATTTGATTCCCGTTTTGCTCAGCTCTTTTTGAACTAAGCTCCGCGCTGGACCCTTGGAACTTGTCGCTACTGATCAAAAATCATCTGCAAGGACCTTCACATCATTCCCATTAACCGTTATTATTTATTGTAATTTTAAAATGGTTTACAACCTGCAGTCACCAAATCGGGTAATATTGTTGGCTCCCCCAAATACGGCAATGCTGCAGAACCAGTGCTCATCCTATTTTAGGAAGTGTGCGATTCTCTGGCCCTACTCAGCACAGTGATAACAACAGCACTTGATTTTTTCCTTTTTTGTGTTTACCTCAAGATTTATCGTTACATGGCCGACAATTATAAGTCCCTTCAAGGCCATTCTCCATTTTTCAGAGGTACATTGGTCCCTGGAATTTGACGCACTTGGTATTCAGTTCCAGACATCCTGTTCCGTGAAGACAGACCCTTTCGAGAGTGGTCTATCACCAGAATTATTACGATACTTGTATTGGACAAACCTTCAGACTGGAGGCACCACCTGCCCATATTTAATGAGTCCACATTGGAAAGCGGGTCCAACGTCCTCGTCGTAGCAGCAGGAATTGAACATCTAAATCTAATGAGTGAAAGGGAACACAGCATTTGCCTACAACTGCGGACAGCTGGTCACCAACCACAACTCCATTTTACCACTATCCTGTTGAGTATTCCTTCTTAATAAGGGGTCATAACGGTAGGGATTTCGTCTTAGATACACTTCTGACGCTCTGCCCATTTTACAAAGCACAAAGGATATGGTTCCACATCAGATTCTGGAATCAATTTCTGCTGAATTTAACAGGTTATGAAAGTTATCTTGTTTGCCAGCGTATCCTCTTTCCTGCCTCAATTCAGTCTTACATCAGCATTGTTTCTGACTGAGAAGCTGTGACTTTACTGTCTTGTGATTAAAGGTCTCCTACAGGTTTCAATTATCTCAATGTTTCTCCCTTTTGCACAGCCGTCAGTGTCTGGACGACATTTTCTTTTGGTTGTCCATTGGGGCTAGTCACATTGTCCCTCTTTCGATGTCCAGTAGAGGTATGACTCCCATTCGTTACACCACAAGTATATGTTCCAACTGTTTCAGAGCCTCATTCCCTCCAGGAAGCACTGGTACCCTGGGGACATGGGTTCAAATCCCACCACAGCAGAAGGTGGAATTTGAATTTAATTAATAAATCTGGAATTTAAAAAGCTAGTCTAATGATGGCCATGAAGCCATTTTCGATTTTTGTAAAAACACCCATCTGGTTCACTCATGTCCTTTAGGGAAGGACATGTGCTGTCTTTACCTTGTCTGGCCTACATGTGACTAGTCCCACAGACTCGTCAAGCAAAAGCCTGATATAGTCGTACCCACGGAATCACACCTGACAGACAATGTTCCAGACACTG
The DNA here is from genome assembly GCF_036365525.1 of Heterodontus francisci. Classification (NCBI taxonomy): domain Eukaryota; kingdom Metazoa; phylum Chordata; class Chondrichthyes; order Heterodontiformes; family Heterodontidae; genus Heterodontus; species Heterodontus francisci. Next base: position 26,446,134 of record NC_090409.1, on the reverse strand, counting down.
CAATCACTATCTCTGGGTATGTCCTGTCCCACCGGCAGGACAGAACCACAATAATCGAGGGACAGTGGTCTACAGTAGGGAGGAGTTGCCCTGGTATTCCTCAACATCGACTCCGGACCCCTTGAAGTCTCATTCTTTCAGGTCAGACATGACCAAGGTAACATCCTACTGATTACTACCTACCGCCCTCCCTCAGCTGATGAATCGGTACTCCTTCATGTTGAACACCACTTGGAGGAATCGTTGAGGGTGGCAAGAGCACAAAATGTACTCTGGGAGGGGGACTTCAATGTCCATAACCAAGAGTGGCTCGGTAGCACCACTATTGACCGAGCTGACCAAGTACCAAAGGACATAGCTGCTAGTCTGCAGCAAGTGGTGGGGAACCAACACGAGGGAAAAACATACTTGACCTTTTCCTCACCAATCTGCCTGCTGCAGATGCTTCTGTCCATGGCAGTGTTGGTAGGAGTGACCACAGCACAGTCCTTGTGGAGACGACGTCCCGCCTTCACATTGAGGATACCGTCCATCGTGTTGTGTGGCACGATCACTATACTAAATGGGATAGATTTTGAACCGATCTAGCAATGCAAAACTGGACATCCATGAGGCACTGTGGGCAATCAGCAGCAGCAGCATTGTACTGAACCACAATCTGTAACCTCGTGGCCCGGCGTATCCCCCACTCTACCATCAGCATCAAGCCAGGAGACCAACCCTATTTCAATGAAGAGTGCAGGAGGGCATGTAAGGAGCAGCAGCAGGCATACTACAAAATGAAGTGTCAACCTGGTGAAGCTACTACCCAGGACTACTTGCCTGCCAAAACGCATAAGCAGCATGCAATAGACACAGTTCAGCGATACCATTACCAATGGGTCGGATCTAAGCTCTGCAGTCCTGCCACATCCAGTCGTGAATGGTGGTGGACAATTAAACAACTGACTGGAGGAGGTGGCTCCACAAATCTCCACATCCTCAATAATGGGGGAGCGCAAAAGGCAGAAGCATTTGCAACAATTTTCAGCCAGAAGTGCCGAGTTGATGATCCATTTCGGCCCCCTCCTGAAGTCCCCAGCATTACAGATGCCAGACTTCAGCCAATTCGATTCACTCCACGTGATATCAAGAAATGACTGAAGGCACTGGATACTGCAAAGGCTATGGGTCCTGACAATATTCCGGCAATAGTGCCGTAGACCTGTGCTCCAGAACCTGCTGCAACGCAAGCTGCTCCAGTATAGCTACAACACTGACATCTACCCGGCCATGTGGAAAATTACCAAGGTATGTCCTGCATACAAAAAGCAGGACATGTCCAACCCTGCCAATTACCACCCCATCCGTCTACTCTCAATCATCAGTAAAGTGATGGAAGGTTTCCTCAACAGTGCCATCAAGCAGCACTTGTGTAGCAATAACCTGCTCAGTGATGCTCAGTTTGGGTTCCGCCGGGACCACTCAGCTCCTGAACTCATTATAGCCCTGGTTCAAACATGGGCAAAAGAGCTGAACTCAAGAGGTGAGGTGAGAGTGACTGCCCTTGACATCAAGGCAGCATTTGACCGAGTATGGCATCAAGGAGCCATAGCAAAACTGAGGTCAATGGTAATCAGGGGGGAAAACTATCCGTTGGTCGGAGTCATACCTAGCACAATGGAAGATGGCTGTGGTTGTTGGAGGTCAAACATCTGAGCTCCAGGACATCACTGCAGGAGTTCCTCAGGGTAGTGTTTTCGGCCCAACCATCTTCAGCTGCTTCATCAATGTCCTTACTTCTGTCATAAGGTCAGAATTGGGGATGTTCGCTGATGATTGCACAATGTTCAGCACCATTCACGATTCTTCAAATACAGAAGCAGTCCATGTAGAAATGCAGCAAGACCTGGACAATATGCAGGCTTGGGGTGATAAGTGGCAAGTAACATTTGCGCCACACAAGTGCCAGGCAATGACCATCTCCAACAAGGTTGAATCTAACCGCCTGCCCTTGACATTCAATGGCATTACCATCGCTGAATTCCCCACTATTAACATCCTGGGGATTACCATTGAACAGAAACTAAACTGGAGTAGCCATATACATACCATGGCTACAACAGCAGGTCAGAGGCGAGGAATCCTGCAGCGAGAAACTCACCTCCTGACTCCCCAACGCCTGCCCACCATATGCAAGGCACAAGTCAGGAGCGTGATGGAATCTTCTCCACTTGCCTGGATGGGTGCAGCTCCGACAGCACTCAGGAAGCTCGACACCATCCAAAACAAAGCAGCCCTCATGATTGGCACGCCATGCATAAACATTCACTCCATCCACCACCGATGCACAGTGGCAGCAGTGTGTACCATCTACTGCAGCAAGGCAGCCAGGCTCCTTAGACAGCACCTTCCAAACCCGCGACCTCTACCACCTTGAAGGACAAGAGCAGCAGATGCATGGGCACATCACCACCTGCAAGTTCCCCTCCAAGTAACAAACCACCCTGACTTGGAACAATATCGCCGTTCCTACACTGTGTTGGGTTAAAATCCTGGAACTCCCTTCTTAACAGCACTGTGGGTGTGCATACTTCACTTGGACTGCAGCGGTTCAGAAGGCAGCTCATCACCACCTTCTCAAGGGCAATTATCGATGGGCAATGAATGCTGGCATAGCCAGTGCTGTCTACATCCCATGAATGAATAATAAAAAAAACTCCAGCAATCCGAATTATTTACTCTAAAAATAATACAAGACAAGCAAAAACCAAAACAGAAAAAAACTCACAATGTGTCTTTCAATATTTTCAACTTTTCATGAAGGGACTTCTACATGCTTCACTGGCTGTTGAATGTCTCTGACCGTTTTTGGTGGAAATTACTTCAATCTTAGGTTCTTTAAGATGCATACATTTTCTATTCCATGTGAGCTTTCTTAGCTGTCCATATTTTAACATGTTTCTCAATATCTGTAACTTGCAGTTGATCAAAAAATCGGTTTATCTGTCGATCTGTGATCCAACTGTCAGTGGACTCTTGACTTGCCTCAGCTTTTTGCTTCTGAAACTCTTATTCATACCTTGGTGACCTCGAGACTTTAATATTCTAATTCATTCTTAGCCATTTTCCCTATGTAGGTTGATGTCTGCTAAAACTCGTGATCCTATTTGCAACTAATATCATTACCCTTGTGCCTACTGATCTGCATTGCTGCCGGTAATGCAACGCCTGAATTTTAAAATTCTCCTCCTGCATTTTGAATCACTTCATATCCTGGCTCCTCCTTGTCTCCATAATCTGGTCCCATCTGACAACCGGCCGACATGTCCATTTTCCTCCATTTCCGCATCCCAAATTTTCATGATTCCACCATTTCTGGCGAAGATTTCAGGACCGAGTGCCATAAGCTCTGGAATTCCCGCCCCACAGCTCACTGCCTGTTGACTTTGTTTATCTCCGTTATATCATTCCACAAAACATATCTGCTTAAACAAGCTTTTGCCATCATACATAACAACGTCTTACGTGACATGGTGATGCCGCATTTTCTTATGCAATACATCTGCAAAATCCCTTGCGAAGCGTGATAGGTCGAGAGAGCAAGTTAAATACATGTTGTCTATTTTATGTGTCTGTGTCACTCTATATCGAAATATATGTGTGTCAATATCTCTGCACATGTTTGATCCTGTTTCTATCTGTTCCTCGAAGTACACGTGCTTCCTCTCTATAGACAAATGTACGTGTCTCTGTCGCCTTGTATCTCCATCTATCGACATATATGTATCATTTGTGTTCAGCAACTGCCTATCTGTTTGTTAAGGGACTCCTGCCTGTCCTTCTATATCACTGTTGCTTTGTTTCTCTGTTTGTCGCAGTATGCCTGTACAATTGTCTCTGTGTCACTCTGGGTGCAGTTTATGCATATTTATACATCTTTTCTCCCTTACTAGGTAAAAAAAAACTATATGCACGTTTTTCTGTCATCGTATGTGTCAGTCCCTTACTAGGTAAGAAAAAACTATATGCACGTTTTTCTGTCATCGTATGTGTCTGCCTATCATTCTTTATAACCACAAGTGTGTCTGCATCTGTCAATCGATGAGGTTATATTGTCCTCGAGGGGACGAATGGCCTCGTCCTGCGACGATTTCTTATGTTCCTATATTCGTATGTCCTTGTCTCGCATTCACTGTAAACTGTCTGTCTCTCGATGCATCTCTAGCTTCCTCTGATTCAAAGCCCTGTTTTTTTGTGAGCAAAAATGATTTGGGCATTAATGTTCATCACTTAAAATGCATTGTATTCTGATCAATGGCAAAGGCTTAGCAAAAGCCATTCATTATCCTGAGGTCTGTCCATAGATCAAAGTCTTGTCAGGTGCAGTTTAGCTATGTAAACGGACATATCGCAATGCAATGCAGAAATAGTCAACTTTAGACAGTAAATTTCAATGATGAGAACATATGCGGCACAGTGGTGCAGTGGTTAGCACCGCAGCCTCACAGCTCCAGGGACCCGGGTTCGATTCCGGGTACTGCCTGTGTGGAGTTTGCAAGTTCTCCCTGTGTCTGTGTGGGTTTTCTCCGGGTGCTCCGGTTTCCTCCCACAAGCCAAAAGACTTGCAGGTTGATAGGTAAATTGGCCATTATAAATTGTCACTAGTATAGGTAGGTGGTAGGGAAATATAGGGACAGGTGGGGATGTTTGGTAGGAATATGGGATTAGTGTAGGATTAGTATAAATGGGTGGTTGATGTTCGGCACAGACTCGGTGGGCCGAAGGGCCTGTTTCAGTGCTGTATCTCTAATCTAATCTAATATGCGGCCCAATAGGAAAGGTGAGGCACACCAAAAGACCTAAAGCCGTCTGGATGACGAAAAGCGTGGAATAAGATGAAGCTGAAAATAATTGAGTATGACAGATGTCAGGTGTAAAACAAAACACCAGAGAATAAGGCTGAATATAGAAGTTTCAAAAATGGGGTGAAATAAAGGGTAAGGAAAAACAGAGAGACTGTAAAGTAAGAGACTGGCAGTCCACATAAAAGTGAATGCAATTGTCTTCTGTGGGCATATTAACAGAAAACTGTTGGTAAAAGAAGGAATGCCAATTAGAGGCCAACATTGAATTTACGAATGGAGGTAGTGGACATGGCGAAATTTTTCAGTTTGTGATTTATCTTAGAATTTACCAAGGAAGGAGACTCAGCCTGGTTATAGTGAATGGGCAGATAGGTGAGACATTGAATGGGCTGAACATTGATTACAGAGTCCGACTGCAATTAAATCTGATAAATCCCATTTTCGGTTCAGAGATGTTCAAGTATGCCAAGGCACGTAGACATCTCAGTTGCAGAGTCCTTGTAATAATGTTACAATACTTTTTTTTTCTAGAGGAGACTGCCGGAGGTCCAGAGCATTATAAACATTACACCCGTTTTCATACAATGTGTTAGCAAAAATCGAGCACAATTACAGAACCGTCAGATAAACCTAGCTGGTGGGATAGCGTTCAGAAACGTTAATCTGGCGACAATTAATAGTCACTTCCCAGATGTGTATGAATTGACGAAAGCCAGTTTTCAATTCGATAAAGTAACGTGTTGACGAAGTTGACGTCGTTGATGCTGTGTACATGGACTTCAAAATAGGCTAAATAAAGTGCTTTATAACGGGATTTTATAAAAAGGGGAACTATCTCGAACAAAAGAGGCAGTGGAAACACGGAAAGGAGGGAGGCAGAATGACGGGAAATAGTGATGACCGTTTTATTTTCGGGCTGGTGGACTGAAGGTAAAGGTACAACATGGCTCCTCATCTATATTCATGGCCTGGAGCTGGGTGTGCAGGGCACAATTTCAAAATTTGCACATTACACAAATCTTAGCAGCATTGATACGTGTATGGATGATAATAATGGACTTCAAGAGGACAGAAACGGAATGGTTAAATGAGCGGACATATGGCAGATCAAACTGCACGCAGAGAAGTGTGATGTGATAAATGTTGGTGGGAAGAACAAGAGAAGACAATATAAAGTAAAGCATACTAATATAAAAGGCGTTCAGGTATGGAGGTACCAGGCAGTAAGTGTACCCAGCACGGAGAAGATGGCAGAACAGACAGTGAAAACGGTTAAAAGGTTATACAGGATGATGGGTGTTCATAAAGGACGGAAATGTAGGGCGGCAGCATCTGTGGAGAGAGAAAGAGAGGTTCTGTTTCAGCTCTGCCTTCCAAAAAGGACACTGACATGTAATATTCTCACTCCTTTTCCCCCCAGAAATGCTCCCGAACTTGCTGAATAGTTTCTGTGTTTTCTGTTTTTATTTCAGATGTCTAGCATCTGCAGTATTTTGCTTTTGTTTTATAAATAGAGACAAAGCGTAGAGAGGCAAAGAATTTTTCATAAATATTTGCAAGACATTGGCTGGGCTCTAACTGGAGCAATGAGCGCAATTTTGGACAACACACGTTCTGGAGAATGTGAAGGCAGGGTGTGCGAAAGAGCACTATGCACTTAGTGAGAATGTGCTGGCGGCAGAGTCGATCATGGCTTTCGAAAGGCAATTGGGCAATTATTCTGAAGGGGGATAAAGAATATAGGGCTACGGGGAAAAGGGCAGGGGACGGGAACCATCTGAGTTGAGCTGACAGAGAGTTGCCGTGGTCACGATGCGCTGAATGGCTTCTTGCACTAATTATTCTATGAGTCCATAATTGTAATGGATATTTCAGTAGGGACGGTTCATAGCATGATTCGTAACATACCAGTTTCTTCCAGTTTCACAGAGGAACACAGTGTTTTTGTTACAATGCTTACCATCTTGATTCTTCTTGTGTTCTGTAGGGAACAATAAGCCATCATTGGTCATTCTTTCCAAGATCTTGATGCAGGGACAATTAAGGAAGCTAAAGGATAGGGAACCTAAATACAGGAATCAGCTTTCACAGGATGTCAGGTCATCTCATTTTAAATGGATCATTTCAACACATCACTTCAAGGCACATGGCACACAAACACTGCTCACATAACACCAAAGAAGGGCAATACTTTAGTGCTGAGTGCTCAAACTGCAAGAAGCAATAATTAAAAATTAAACTGCTGTAAAACGTTCCCACGTATAAGGCATCGCTATTATGGCAGACTTTTACAATAGCAATATATTTCTCGCTTAATCAGACCGTTATATTTGTCAAATTCTGGAACAGTTTATATATGGTGGCATTAATGACTGCTCATACAAGAACACAGGCAGCATAGAGCACGTATAATGCACCGTCAAAGTGGTGAAACGTCCCAGGAGGGCTAGAAAGAATATTTTAAAAATCGAATTCGATCTCGAAACATTCAAGTTGATCTTCGTGCAGAGGACAAGCTTGTTCAAAGACGTAGGATGTTAACGGCAAAACTGGCGAGAGAGAGGTAGAGAAGGGGGAAGCGATTTGATGGGAAATTCCAGCAGTGCGGGCCTCAGCAATTGAAGGTGCACCAACTAATTTGGGAGGATTAAAAATCAAGGATGCCCAGCAGGGCCCAAGTGGAGCAGCCCGTTATCTAGGAAGATTGTCGGGCAGGTGTTTACAGAGATTGGGAGCAACAGCAGGGAGCAATTTGAATTCAAGGAAGATAATTGTTAAAATACAGCTGTTGGGTAACCGAGAAATTCTGCAGGTTAACGAGTACTGGCACAGAATGAGACTATTTCCAAGATGGTTGTGCCAGGATTTTGAAAGCGACAGGTACAATATTCTATCATCCTAATCATGCAAATTTCCCCCGTTTCAAAACTTAACTAATATTTTTTCTTGAGCAGTATTATTAGCCTTGTAAGTAATATGTCCCAGATTATAACTCATTGCTTAAAATATCGTAACCTCACTCATGGACGTCTTGCCAACTACCGGAAATCTGTGTCGCCTTGTGAGCAAGTTATTGTCATGGTGTACAATTTCACCCAATCCAAATCCATATTAATGGACCCTCTGCAGCTTCCACGACCTTGCCTGATACTTCATCAATCAAGGCCCCAACTGAGTATTCTAGCTATTTGGTGATTGACAACTCAACATGCTATTTCGTTGTGGTTTTCGATAGCTCAAATATCTTGAGGCCATCAATACAGCCTCTGCATTGCCTAATTACACTTTTTTTATACAGACAAAAATTTGGACCACGAGTGTTGTAGCGAGGTCTGAGCCACATACAATTGAAACTTTAGTTTCCTCGTCCTTGCTGACATGTCGGAAACCATTGACACGTTTTAGCAAACCACTCTCATCGAACATTCTCCACTGTCTGACAGATGAATGCGGCAGCACTCATCTACTTCCATTTACACCTGTCCAATTATAAATTTAAAAAATTATCATAATAATTACTTCTCAGCCAGCTCGTCTAACATTACCCAACTTGGGTGGGCAGAAAGGTGGCAACTGGAATTCAATGCAGCGAAAAATGAATTGTGATGTCATACATTTGGAGAGGGCAAACGAAGCATTAGAATGCACAATGAACTGGAGCATAGTGAGAGAGTTAGATGAAGGGATAGGCCTTTGAATGCACGTCCAAAAGTCCCCAAATGTTGTAAGACAGGGAGAAAAAGTGGCGACGTAGGCAGATGAAATGCATGCCTTCATTGCCCAACGTGGAGCATACAAAAGCAGGGATGTAATGCTGCAATTGTATAAAACGCTGGTTAGGCCACAGCTGGAGTATTGCTTAAAATTCTGGTTACAAATTAAAGGAAATACTTAATTGCTTTGAAAAGAGTGCAGAGGAGATTTACAAGAATGTTGCCAGGGCTTGAAAATTGCAGCTATGAGGAACGATGGGATAAGCTAAGATTGCTGTCCTTCCAACATAGGTTTCTGACAGGTGGCTTCATGGAAGAGTACAAAAGTGTGAGGAGCCTGGCATGAGTGGACAGGAAGGATGTGAGTCCCCTAGCGGAGACATCAATCACCAGTGTGCAAAGGTTAACGACTATCGTTTTGGCCCTCCGTTGCTCCGCCTTTCTGTCTGTAGACATAAACCTGTACATTTGCCTCTCTGTCTTACTATTGACCAACTTCGATCTGTGACAAGACCCTCTGCCAATCAGAATGTCTGTTTCTGTCTCTCTCTCAATCAACGTATGCCATATTTTTCTTTTTTTCCTCTATTTAATGATGCATGGAAATACATTCTCTCTTTGAACGTTTGTTTACCGATGTATTTATATTCCCATCTGTCTATCTAAGAATGTATGTGTATCCCTGACTACAGACTTTTCTTTCTCTGACTCAAAGCTGGATTATGAGTTCTGTATATTTTTGAGGCTATCAACAGTAATTAATGACTGCGATGTTGTGGTCATGTTTGTGGGAATGTTACTCAGCATGTATTTTAATTGCACTGGTGTACAGAATTATTGCGAGCATTTTAGTGGCAACGGTTCCTTGCATTATTCCTTACTGCCATGCCCTCTCACCCTATTTCACATAGGAGTGCAATAATTTTATTGCAGTGCTTACTTTCTTGGCACTGCCACACATTTGCAGGGCGCATATTACCGCCATTACACACCTTCCAAACTACTCTTCCAGTGACCAATTAACAAAACCAATGACACGACATCTGAAATCAAGCACTCACCTGTAATGGATATGCTATCATTTTCATAGAGAGACAGGACAAACTGCCACTTCGAAACACATTGTTTCAAAGCTCAAATTGCACAATAAATGGAGCGCACCCCACTCAGCGCTTTATCACATGCAGGACTCTCCCGATCTACCCCTCTGGAATTTCAGAACACTGTGGCGTGGGAAGTCGCTCCAGATTATACTGTCTGAGCCTGAGACATAGCATCATTTTCCGGTCTCCTTGCATCATGTCGAACTTATTCTAGGTATGAGATAATAAAATACAATCAAAAAACGGACTAGACTTCTGACTTGTGCATGTTGATTGCTTGAAGTCCACATCAGAGCCCTTGAAACATGAGCTACTGAACAGCCCACGTTATAATGGGCCATTCCCTCCTTTCCATTTCAAGATTTATTGCGCAGGAGGAGAAAGTTTCATCCACACTGCTCACAAACTACATACCCAACTTGGTTGATGGTTGCTGGCATTCGCATTTTCATCAATGCGGCATTAAAGACCTCCTCCTGTGTGAGGAATGCGCCACTCCACGGAGCGAGTCATCACATCACTATCGTTTCCATGGTTTATTGCTTTCCCAGTATTCTCAGCTACATGGCCCGCACCAGTAAGCATTTACATGATACTTTCCATCTCTTCAACGAACCCTTGCTCCCCAGATTTTAATATCCCCAGTCCCGAGACTTTCTTCATTGTACCAGGGACACTGTCATGCAGAAAATCCGGTCCAACGTGTTCCTATGAGGTTAATTTAATTTTTGCCTCCCGAGCAACTTTTAGACATTGACCTATCCCCCATAGCATACTGAATTCATGATCTGTGAAAGGAGGGCAGGGAGGCCGTGGTCCACAATAGAAACTGCTCTATACTTGCATTGGACTGGCTATGAAAATTAAAACACCTACTGCCCATTATTGAATAAGTCAAACATTTGAAAACTGTGTGCAATGTCCACGTGGGCCAGGCGTTCAACATAAACGCCAATAAAATTAAGGCACTATCAGCTGTTGCATAGATCGTTGCACCAAACTGTGGGCACTTGGCTGGCAATGTGGTTGTTAAACAATATAGGCCTTTTGAGTATTGCTCACTAAGTAGCTTTTCACCATGGCAGCACATTGTTCTTGTATCCAGCGATGCTGCTCTTCACATCTATCGAAGCCGAACAGCTGTCGCAACATGGCATCCTTTTCCGTCATTTCCATCTTTGAGCTGAATAGATGGGGATTTCCTGAGCCCCCATCCTGCCCCACTACAGTCCTAATTCAACAGTCTCCATAAGTCTCAGGGCGAGATATTTTTTTGTGGTGAAGCAGAATCCTGTTTGGTCACAGTTGTCCGAATGTTCCGCTTTGGCAGGGCTCTGATTTCAGGAACCAGTGCAATAAACATTTCCTCAATTGAGCTCGGTCTCATTCCATATAGAGTATAGATTTTTAATACACTCCTGCCGCAACCCTTTACACGGTTGTTGCTGTAAAGTTTTGTTTATTACCAAAATAAGCAGTTCGCAAAAAATCTGTTTCTTCATTATAAATAACTCACGGCAAGGACAAGAGCGTACAATGCAACGTTTCTTGTAATCTTCTATTTTGATTGACCTTCAATTCTCTTCTTGATGGTGTATGTCTACTACCACACCTTCTGCTAATAACCTTTGAAATTGAGGAGCTAAAGATTCAAGCATTGGTACTTGAACCTCTGGTTTCAGGAAGGGCCATTCGCTTGCTCTTGAAGTTGCTGTTCCTTGAACTAACGTTTGAATATTTAGGTGCCACACGACCCTCATGGGCATACCGCTGACAGAGCAATACTGAACCACCCTCCGATCTTCTATAAGCTTGTCCGAGTTTCTCTATGTCTACCTATCAATGTGCATAACATACAATTGATCAATATTTTCAGCCAGGCTCTATTATCCATCTGTTCATCAATATACATTTCTATGCAAGTCTCCCGATCGAGGTGTTTTCATCTCTTCCCCTCTGACAAACGATGTTCCGCCGTTTTCCTTGTCTCTCTCTCTAGATGTGGGTGTCCCTCACTTTCTATGTTTTGCCTGCGTCTCTGTTTCCCTGGCCTTATGTTTTTCAAAGTATATGTGTCTCTCTCTTCGTCTAAGCATTGTCTCTGTGACCTTTGAACCTTTGTTGTCCCTCTGTGGCTTTTTCTGTCTGCCTGCCAACCTTTGCCTGTACATTTATCGCTTTGTCTCTCTGTCTTTTAGCTTGTCTGCCTCTGTCATTCTTTCCGTGGGAATGTGCTTGTTTTTCCCACGATCTCGTTTCCTGTTTAATGATGCATAGAGAACTTATATTTTCTTTCTCAATAGGCATGCGTCTCTCCCTGTTCTGGTGACATATTGAAATCTGCACCTCCTGTTTTCAACCTATTTCTCTACCTCCTGTCTGTATATTGATCTCTCTCTCTCTCTCTCTCTCTCTCTTTCTCTATCGCCCTCTCTATCTCTCAAAGTCCAGATTGAGATTAAGCATATATTTCAGACTAACAGCACACATGCATAATTTCGGTATGTTGTGATCGTCAGGGAAGATACCGTGCTTGCCATTGTTTAAACCTACAGTTGTCCAAAGACTTCTTAAGGTTATTACAGTGCCAATGGCTCCAAGCGTTACTCTGGCCACGGTAATACAACAGTTTTTCAATTCCCTTACCATCTTGTTCCTTCTTCAGATCTGTAGGGCACAATAGGAAAACAAAAGTTCAACACTGTATTCGATTCCTTTCCGTATGGACAATTTAAAGATGCTAATGAGATCATACCTAACCTCATAACTCAGCTTTGCCAAGTGCTCGAGACATTTCATGTCAAGTGGATCACTCAGAAACACAGCCTGAAGCCTTACGATGCACCATTCCAACGTATATAATGCCAAGGAACGTCAATAGTCTCAACCTTCCGAACAGCAGGGAATAATTCGGCCATTCTTTTTAGCGTTTTAAGTGGGTACGAGGGGTAGGGAGACGAAAACCTTCATGGAGGTAAATGCAGCTGCTGGGGTGAAGGCAGCAGAAGGCACGGACTCCAATATCGGAGCTTTTACTGTCAAGGATGTGCAAGAAACAAAACATGTAGTAACGACCTGTCAGGATCGAGCATTGTACAGAGATTTGGAACAACGTCATGGAAACACTTGAAATATTAACATCGAGCCTTCCTATAACGTTTATGCTTTAGTAGAGGTCCGCGAATACAACCACAGAAAAGCTCCGTTCAGTACACCACGTCTGTGTCAGCATTGTCAATAGGTTGGGGAATTAGCTGCTGATCCTGCTCTCTCAACAGCCTTGCCATTTCCATCCCTCAACTTTTTTTCGTCAAATTCCTTTGGAAAAAAATTACTTAGTCTGCATCTATCACCTTCAAAGCCAGATCTTTCCAGATCATAAACACTCACTGCGGTACTAATATAAACAAAATGGGAGAACACCATACGGCGCACAATGCTGTATTCTGTATGTTAAGGGAATTTTTACTCTCATTTGCTCCGATCTAAGATGCTAAAATGTCTGACTTTCCCTATTCTTTCAGCCGACTAACTTATGAAATGCATCAGGTAAGTATCAAACTTGGATATATCATTTTGTTTCCAAAAATCGCCCTGGAACCGCCAGTTTCTGTCACGAAGGCACGCCATCTGTCACTCGACCCAATCTCAATGGAATTGATTATCATACAACTTCCCTTCCTGGCATTCGTCTGCTGTTTCATCCGATAAGGGGCGGTGGCTGCATAGCGGTAATGTGGGAATAGGGCTGGTAGCACAGAGCCCAGGCTAATCCTCTGGGAATTGGGGTTCGAATACCATCACAGAAGATGGTGAAATTAGACATCAATTAATAAGTCTGGAATTAAAAATCTAGTACTGTGATGACCGTAAAAATATTGTCCATTGTTGTGGTAACATCCATCTGGTTCAATGATGTTCTTCAGAGAAGGAAATATGGTCTGGCCCACACGTGATTCCAGACCCACATCAATATGTTTGACTCTCAGACATCCCACTGAAATGGCCTTGCAAGCCAATGAGGTCAAGGGCAATTAGTGATAGTGCACCCAGTCCTTTATTGGAACATCCTTTGTTCGTCAAAAAACGAATGAATTCTGTCCTTGATCCCTCTCTACAGCACTCTGCAATCAATACTGCGGCACTTACTCGTTTATTTCCTTCCCCAGCATTTATCAACAAAATTTGAGCCATGTCTCTGTCATCCTGATGGCGTCAAATTACAACATCATGACTTGAGGTTGCAGCTCACCAACCTGATTTCACACACTACATGAATTTGCATATATAGAGTGACACAGCATTGAAACAGGCCTTTTGACCCACTGAGTCTGTCCCGACCTACAACCACTATTTATATAAATCCTACATTCCTTACCCCATCCCCATCACTTTCCAACCACCCAACGACAATGGGGACAATCTGTAATGGCCAGTTTACCAAGCAACATGACGGCCTGTGGGTGTGGGGGAAAACTAGAACAACCGGTGGAAGGACTTGCGAACTCCACACAAGCTGCACCCAAAACTGAAACCGTGTCTCTGTAGCTCAGAGACTGCCGTGCTAAGTACTGCGCCAATGTGGCACCCCACAGGGTGCGCATGCACAGTAAATACAATTTGGGCCTTATTGTAATTCTTCTCTTTCTGTCCATCCCCCGCCCACTCACCATGCCCACCACCCAACTTCCACACCCTACCCGACCCCTCTCTGGAATACTTTTTCAATAAAGCATTCCTTTTTCTCTGTCTCTGCCAATTCTTGGTCCACTGGAGTTAAACTTTTTAATGTAACTTACTCGCTTCCTTCCACATGCCAAATGAATTTCAACCCTTCCTGATATCACTGGCAAGGGGCCCCACAGGGATATTGTTCCTGGCTCTATTCTCTGTTCTGCTGCACCCGTCTAACCTGTACAGGTTCTACCATCCACCACATAGAGCAGTTCCCGATGTCCCGGTTATCTGCAGCCTCCTCACACCGCAAGCCTCTGCATCACCTCTCCAGTCATGGATTCATATTGCCAATCCTATTTCATTCTCCCCAGGAAGTGGCATAGGGAGTCATCCCTTGATGACGACTTTGAATTCCCACTTGCTGGAACATTTCCGATCTTCGTAATCTTTGCCTGCAGGATTCCATCCCTCCTTCTATTCATGTAATTGGCACAAACCTGCAGCACGTATGCTGTCTGTTCGGTCTCCTCCCTCCGAGTGCACTGAAGTTGCTCAATGACGTCCTTGGCCCGAGCACGAGGAAGGCAGCATACCTCCCGGATTCACTTCTGCAGACGAGTAACTGCCTGCCCCGACACACAACAATGGCCTCCCAGACGAATATTCTTTTTGATTGCCCTTGTGTACAGGTATTCCAGCCCTGGCGCTTTGAGGTTGGCTCTGGCTGCGATTCACAGAGGAACGATTACTCTTACCCTTAAGATTTGGGGTAACCACATACTGGAACTGGCTTTCCACGTGGATCTCCACCTCGTAGGTGCATTGCTGTGAACATCAGCGGAAAACAATTACAATAGTGACAACAGAGTGCAGGGAACGTGTACATCGCTAAATGAAAAGAACAAGCTAAATACCAGTTAGGTTCCATGGATGAATGAACAAATTCAGGAAAGATTGAGGGTGAGTATACAGGCAAAAATAAACCACAGAAAAGAAGCAGACGTGTGAATGGTAATAAAGAATACGAAGAGATTAGCAGAGAAGTTAAAACAAAAGTGCAACTACGAAGGCAACGAGGAAGTATCACATTAACTGATCAAGGAACATAAAATAACATATGAACATTTTTCACAGGCACTACAATGGAAAAGAACGTTCTGTTCGAGAAAGGACAATGCAGGGTATACAGGATAATATCACAGGTAATGACAGAGAGGTGGCAGAAATGTAATAGTAATTATTTTGTTTCAACCATTACCACGGAGGTAGATCCGATAAAATTGCCACTGATTATTCATATGAGTAATGAGATAGGGGCATTTAAAATAAAAGGGATAGTGTTGAACAAATAATCAAACTCAAGACGAAAAAGCCCCTGGTCAGAGTGTTTTGCATCCACACACATTGAACGAATCTACTGAAGAGTTAACAGAGGCATTACGACACAAACTTAATAAATTCGTAGAAAAAAAACAGTGGAGTGGCAGAGGAATAGTGCATAACTAGTGTAATTCTTATATTTTAAGGGGGACAGAATATGCACAGGTGATTATAGACCAGTTAGATTATCATCGCTGGCAGCAAAAAAAAAAAAATCGCTACTCAGGGAGAGAATAAAGAACATCTAGAAAAGGAATATAAAATAACGCAAAGTCAGCAATGATTTTAAAGGGGAAACTTGCTTGGGCAACCTTACTCAGATTTTTGAAGACCAAGGATAGAGAGTAGGCAGTGGTAATGCAGTAGATATAGTCTATTGCTTCTTTTTCAAAAGACACCTACTAATATGCCACGTTATAAATTAATGAATGAAGTCAAAAAATGTGAAATCAGCAGACGGCCGGCAGAATAGATTGCTAACTGGCTTCAAGAGAAAGAACAGTGAGTGGGAATAAAGTGTAATTATTTAGAGTGGCAAACGATGGCACATGGTGTTCCACAAGTATCAGTACAGGGACAACTGCTGTTCACTGCTGACATTAACAACGTCAACTTCGAATCAAAAACCCTATTTCTATAATTTTCGCACCACACTGCCACTCAGGATGTTGGGTGTCCAGGGGGGAGGGGGCGTTGATGAGGCACGTAGCTGTGCTTGTTGATGCAATCAACATTCAGGAGGATTGCAGCATTAATAAACCTCCATAATGGGCATATAATTGGGAAATTAATTTCAATGCAAATGAATGTGAGGTAGTACAATTCGGTAGGAAGAGAAGTAAGGTGGTTATTTTATTGCCAGCTATGAGTCTAGGCAGAGAAGAAAAAAGGGATCTCGTAGCACAAACAGATCAATTACTGGAAGCTGCGCCATACCTTAGCCATTTCAATACAGAGACAAAGACGGCAGTTGGTTTTATTCCAGAGGGACGGAATGGAACAGCAGGAAAGTTAAGCTTAACCTGTATTAACCCTTGGTTAGATCACAGTTAAAGAAGTGCATGCAGTTTAGATTAGATTAGAGATACAGCACTGAAACAGGCACTTCGGCCCACCGAGTCTGTGCCGAACATCAACCACCCATATATACTAATCCTACACTAATCGCATATTCCTACCAAACATCCCTTCCTGTCCCTATATTTCCCGACCACCTACCTGCACTAGTGACAATTTATAATGGCCAATTTACCTATCAACCTGCAAGCTTTTTGGCTTGTGTGAGGAAACCGGAGCACCCGGAGAAAACCCACGCAGACACAGGGAGAACTTGCAAACTCCACACAGGCAGTACCTGGAATCGAACCCGGGTCCCTCGAGCTGTGAGGCTGCGGTGCTAACCACTGCGCCACTGTGCCGCCCACATTAATGTTCTGGGCACATTAATACAAAAAGATATCGAGTCACTGGGCAAAAAATTCTGGCTAAACAAAACATGAGGGGAACGCCGTTTAAATAGATAAAACTGTCTATAAAAATGCACACAGAGTATGTAATGGAATGGAGGACTTGGGGCAAACCTGCTCTGGGACCAAAATTGAGAGAATCGTACCAGATATCGAAAGATAAAAGGGGCGCATCAGTGGCTGTCAAGGAGAGCAAATTCTCAGAAAAGCTTTGCCAACAGAAACGCATGGCAGTGGTCGTAATTGGGAAGTAGAGAGGATTCTGAAGTCACAGGACGGCAAGTAGATGACTTGCTTATAACCTGTGACTTTTCTAATATTTGTCAGTTCTGATGAAGGGTCAATGACCCAAAACGTTAACTCTGCTTCTCTTTCCACAGATGCTGCCAGACCTGCTGAGTGGTTCCAGCATTTCTTGTTTTTATAACAGTTTTAAGGAGTTAGCTGAGGTATGGAGGACATTAGTGAAGGAGAGTTTGCTCAGAGCAGCAGAGAGGAGCGAGCGTGGGCGTCAGACAGTAAAGTACCAAGAAAAAAGGACAAACAATATACTTTACCGTACGCACAAGGTAGGGTGTACAGTGTTGAGTTTCTTGTAATAAGCCTCTTTCTTAAGATTTTACTTTATTTCCGTGAAGTCCATTGGTTCTATTACATAGAGGACTGGCACTTGTTCGAAGTCCTTCTTTTTTCTTTTGGGCCTCCTTATCTCGAGAGACAATGGATACGCGCCTGGAGGTGGTCAGTGGTTTGTGAAGCAGCGCCTGGAGTGGCTATAAAGGCCAATTCTGAAGTGACAGGCTCTTCCACAGGTGCTGCAGAGAAATTTGTTTGTCGGGGCTGTTGCACAGTTGGCTCTCCCCTTGCGCCTCTGTCTTTTTTCCTGCCAACTACTAAGTCTCTTCGACTCGCCACAATTTAGCCCTGTCTTTATCGTTGCCCGCCAGCTCTGGCGAATGCTGGCAACTGACTCCCACGACTTGTGATCAATGTCACACGATTTCATGTCGCGTTTGCAGACATCTTTATAGCGGAGACATGGACGGCCGGTGGGTCTGATACCAGTGGCGAGCTCGCTGTACAATGTGTCTTTGGGGATCCTGCCATCTTCCATGCGGCTCACATGGCCAAGCCATCTCAAGCGCCGCTGACTCAGTAGTGTGTATAAGCTGGGGATGTTGGCCGCTTCAAGGACTTCTGTGTTGGAGATATAGTCCTGCCACCTGATGCCAAGTATTCTCCGAAGGCAGCGAAGATGGAATGAATTGAGACGTCGCTCTTGGCTGGCATACATTGTCCAGGCCTCGCTGCCGTAGAGCAAGGTACTGAGGACACAGGCCTGATACACTCGGACTTTTGTGTTCCGTGTCAGTGCGCCATTTTCCCACACTCTCTTGGCCAGTCTGGACATAGCAGTGGAAGCCTTACCCATGCACGTGTTGATTTCTGCATCTAGAGACAGGTTACTGGTGATAGTTGAGCCTAGGTAGGTGAACTCTTGAACCACTTCCAGAGCGTGGTCGCCAATATTGATGGATGGAGCATTTCTGACGTCCTGCCCCATGATGTTCGTTTTCTTGAGGCTGATGGTTAGGCCAAATTCATTGCAGGCAGACGCAAACCTGTCGATGAGACTCTGCAGGCACTCTTCAGTGTGAGATGTTAAAGCAGCATCGTCAGCAAAGAGGAGTTCTCTGATGAGGACTTTCCGTACTTTGGACTTAGCTCTCAGACGGGCAAAGTTGACAACCTGCCCCCTGATCTTGTGTGGAGGAAAATTCCTTCTTCAGAGGATTTGAACGCATGTGAAAGCAGCAGGGAGAAGAAAATCCCAAAAAGTGCGGGTGCGAGAACACAGCGCTGTTTCACACCACTCAGGATAGGAAAGGGCTCTGATGAGAAGCCACCATGTTGAATTGTGCCTTTCATATTGTCATGGAATGAGGTGATGATACTTAGTAGCTTTGGTGGGCATCCAATCTTTTCTAGTCGTCTGAAGAGACCACGTCTGCTGACGAGGTCAAAGGCTTTGGTGAGATCAATGAAAGCAATGTAGAGGGGCATCTGTTGCTCACGGCATTTCTCCTGTATCTGACGAAGGGAGAACAGCATGTCAATGGTCGATCTCTCTGCACGAAAGCCACACTGTGGCTCAGGGTAGACGCGCTCGGCCAGCTTCTGGAGCCTGTTCAGAGCGACTCGAGCAAATACTTTTCCCACTATGCTGAGCAGGGAGATTCCACGGTAGTTGTTGCAGTCACTGCGGTCACCTTTGTTTTTATAGAGGGTGATGATGTCGGCATCGCGCATGTCCTGGGGTACTGCTCCCTTGTCCCAGCACAGGCATAGCAGTTCATGTAGTGCTGACAGTATAGCAGGCTTGGCACTCTTGATTATTTCAGGGGTAATGCTGTCCTTCCCAGGGGCTTTTCCGCTGGCGAGGGAATCAATGGCATCACTGAGTTCAGATTTGGTTGGCTGTATGTCCAGCTCATCCATGACTGGTAGAGGCTGGGCTGCATTGAGGGCAGTCTCAGAGACAGCATTCTCCCTGGAGTACAGTTCTTGGTAGTGCTCAACCCAACGGTCCATCTGTTTGCGTTGGTCAGTGATTATGTCCCCGGATTTAGATTTGAGGGGGCGATCTTCTTGATGGTTGGCCCAAGAGCTCTCTTCATGCCATCATACATTCCTCTGATGTTTCCGGTGTCTGCGGTCAGCTGAATATGACTGCATAGGTGTTGCCAGTAGTCATTTGCGCAACGCCTATCTGTTCTTTGTGCAGTGGCACAGTAGTTAGCACCGCAGCCTCAAAGCTCCAGGGACCCGGGTTCAATTCTGGGTACTGCCTGTGTGGAGTTTGCAAGTTCTCCCTGTGTCTGCGTGGGTTTTCTCCCGGTGCTCCGGTTTCCTCCCACAAGCCAAAAGACTTGCAGGTTGATGGGTAAATTGGCCATTATAAATTGTCACTAGTGTAGGTAGGTGGTAGGGAAATATAGGGACAGGTGGGGATGTTTGGTAGGAATGTAGGATTAGTATAAATGGGTGGTTGATGTTCGGCACAGACTCGGTGGGCCGAAGGGCCTGTTTCAGTGCTGTATCTCTAATCTAATCTAAATCTAATCTACTTCTGGCTGCTTTAAGTGCTGCGGATTTTAAATCGCTGGGGGCTTTCTTGTAGTTCAACAGTGCAATGCGCTTAGTGGCTATGACAGGTTCCAGCTCTTCGTGATGAGATTGAAACCAGTCTGCATTTCTCTTCGCACTTTTGCCGTAGGTGGTCAAAGCTGACTCATAGATGGCGTCTCTGATGTGGGCCCACTTGGTCTCAGCATCCCCTGTGGGAGTGTTTTGAAGGGCTGTTACAAGTGAATTAAGAAATTTTTGTAACAGCTGTCCGAAGTCCAGTAGAATGCATATGTAGTGACATTTTGAATCTCCAGGACAATTCCCGTGTCTTGGACAACTATAAGTGGAGCAAGTGTCGTCAGCTGGAGGAACTGGGCTCCCTATTCTGCAATTTGAGCCGCAGCATGGTGAAGAAAAAAATACAAAAGGGTACCGGAAGTAATTGTGTTTACGTATCAGGGAAGAGTAAAGAAGGTGGGTTTCTTTTCATTTGGATACAAGGCTTTATCGTGACCAAACAGAGGTCTTTAATGTTACGTAAGGTATTGATAGACGTGTTACAAAGGGAATGTTTCCACTTGTGGGAATGAGCTTAATGAGAGTCTGTTGGTGCAACATCACAGCCAGAAAATTCAATTGGGAGTTCAGAAGAAAGTTATATACCGAAATAGTGTTGCAAATGTAGATCTTCTTGCCACAGGGACTGGGTCAAGTGAATAAAATAGATATCTTGAAGGGGAAGCTGGATAGGTATTTGGTGGAGAAGGAAAATAAATGGTTACAATCAAAGATTTGGACGAGCATGTTCATAGAAATGTAGAAACATAGAAAATAGGATCAGGAGTAGGCCATTTGACCCTTCTAGCCTGCACCGCCATTCATTATGATCATGGCGTATCATCCAAGCCTGCAACCTATCCACGCTTTCCCCACATATCCTTTCATCCCATTAAACCAAAGAGCTATATCTGACTCCTTCTTGAAAACATACAATATTTTGGCCTCAGCTCCTTTCTGTGATAGCGAATTCCACTGCTTCACCACTCTCTGGATGAAGAAATTTCTCCTGATCTCAGACCTGAATGGTTTACCCCGTATCCTTAGACGATGACCCCCTGGTTCTGGATTCCACCAAAATCAGGACCATCCTTTCTGCATCTACCCTGTCAAGTCCTGTTCGAATTTAAAAGGTTCGATGAGATGCCCCCTCACTCTTCTGAACTCCAGTAAATATAATCTTAACCAACTCAATGTCTCCTCATCCCTCAGTTCCGTCATCCCAGGATTCAGTCTGGTAAACCTTTGCTGCACTCCCTCTATAGCAAGAACATCCTTCCTCTGATAAGGGGACCAAATCGGCACACAATATTCCAGGTATTGCCTCAGCAAAGCCCTGTATAATTGCTGCAAGACATCCCTGATCCTGTACTCGAATCCTATCACTATGAAGGCCAATATAACATTTGCCATTTTAACCGCCTGTTGGACCTGCATGCTGACCTTCAGCGACTGGTGTGCGAGAACACCCAGGTCTCGTTGCATATTCCTATTTCTCAGTGTATAGCCATTCAGATAATAATCTGCCTTCCTGTATTTGCTACTAAAGTGGATAACGACACATTTATTCACAATATGTTGCATTTGCCATGTATTTTCCCACTCACTTAACTTGTACAAATCACACTGATGCCACTCTGCATTCTCCTCACAACTCACCCTTCCACCCAATTTTGTATCATCTGCAAATTTGGAGATACTGCATTTAGTTCCAAAAATCTAAGTTATTAATGTATATCGTGAACAGCTGGGGCCTAGCACCAATCTGTGCGGTGCAGTACGTGTTACTGGCTGCCAGTCGGACAAAGACCCATTTACCCCCACACTTTGTTTCCTGTCTGCCAATCAAATTTTCTATCCATCGCAATACACTGCCCCCAATCCCGTGTGCTTTAATTTTTCATGCTATTCTCTTATGTGTGGGCTCTGTCGAAAGCCTCCTGCAAGTCCAAATAAACCCCATCCACTGGCTCCCCCTCATTAACTCTGCTAATGACATCCTCGAGGAATTCTGGTAGATTTGTCAAGCATCATTTCCGTTTCGTAAATGATTGCTGACTCTGCCCAATTTTGCCACTGTTCTCCAATTGCTCTGTTATAAAATCTTTGACAATGGACTCTAGATAGCCCACTATCGACGTTAGGCTAACCAGTCTATAATTCCCAGCTTTCTCTCGACCTCCCCCTTTTTAAATAGTGGGATTATATTAACTACCCTCCAACCTGTTATAAGTGTTCCAGGGTCTATAGAATCTTGGAAGATGACCACCAATGCATCCTCTATTTCTCGGACCACATCCTAATGCACTCTGGGATGCAGACCACGAGGCCCTGGGGATTTATCGGCCTTCAATGCCATCGATTTCCACAACAGCATTTCTCTACTAATACTGATTTGCTTCACTTCTTCTCTCTCACTAAATCTGTGTTACCCAACATTTCTGGTCTGAGAATTGTGCCCTCTATTTTGAAAACGGAAGCAAAGTATGTGTTAAGTTGGTCAGCCATTTCTTTGCTCCCCATTATACATTTCCCTGTTTCTGACTGTAAGTGACCAACATTTTTCTTCACTAATATCTTATTCTCTTTACATACCTGTACAGACGCTTACAGGCAGTTTTTTATGTTCCCCGCATGCTTGCTCTCGTATCTATTTCCCCCTTCTTAATCAATCCCTTGGCCCTACTTTTGTGATGTCCAAGGTTCTCCTTTGTGAATCCTAAGGTCCTCCTTTGCTGAATGCGAAAGGTTGTGTTCGAGTGAGGCCGAAAAGCTGGCCCAGCATTCCCGGCATTAAATTACGTGTTTTCTGTACTGTGTGGCCCAGGTATTTATCTGCAAATTCGACTGCTTCAACAAGCTAGCTGACGGTTTCCTGAGTCGCCATTCTGCGACACTGCAGGCTATCAATCCGCACTTGTCTCTTTGTCTCTGAATATCCATGCTAATACTTTGCATTCTGTCTCTAAAGCTGTTAGTATATTTTCCTGAAGTATGTATTTCTCCCTGTCTCACGATTTTTGTATTTTTCTCGGTCACCCGAGCTCTCTGTCCGTCGATGCATATATCTAACATTGCTTCTGCTAATCCATGTCTCTCTGCCTATGTACTCCTACCTGTGTCTCTTTCTCTGCCTCTGTTGCTCTGGATCTCGACATCTGTCTTACATTATTCAGTTTGCCTATGAACGTCCACTTTATCTTGCTAGTCTCTCCATTAATACCTGCTTCTGTTTCTCAATCTTGCAACGTATATCGTATTTCTCCCACTCTCTCTCACTGATAAATTATGTATCGACATCTCACTAGCTGTGCATCTAATTCTTTTCGGTCTCTTCATCCATAAAAGTGTGTACCTTTTGCCTGGAGAGACATCTCTCTGTGACTCAAAGACAAGACTTTGCAGTCAGTACAATGGTGAGGCTGTCAACGCTTATCCTTTGTAGCTGGTACTTTGCAGGCATCGCAACGAAATAGTATTCAGCATTCGTTAGACTTATAGCTATCATATACTTTCTGCAGACAGTGTGTTGACGATTGATCCGAGCATCACTGCAACGATCACAGCATTGGCCAGATTGAAATAGCAGTGTAAGCATAGTATTACACCACCTACCCTCCTGGCACTTTTTATGATCTGTAGGGAACAATTGGAAATCGTTAATGCTACACATAAATATATTTTCGGAGGGAGAATTAACAGAGCAAATTGATTTCCGACAACGCAGCAGGCAACACATGCGCAGATTGGCTCCTACTTTCTACGCATGCGCGCCGTCCCTCCTGCCGAGACTGGTCGGTGCATGCGCAGATCACGTCATCGAATAGCGTGCAGAGAGCCGGGTTGGGGCAAGCCGGTAGCGAACCGGGGTGGGGTAAGTGGCGAGAGGGAGGCCGAAGACCTTGCTGGTGGCGGCGGGTGCGATCTCCACCTGCATCCCCTCAGGCCCGCCTGGCAGCTATCCCCCAGCCTGCCCGACCACTCGCTCGCTCCCCGCCACCAACATCTACCCCCACCCCCACCCCGCTCCTCGCGCTCGCTTGCTCTCTCCCTCCTGCCATTGTATGCTGCCATATGTTCAGGTTGCCTTCGTGTGAGTATTTGAGAAGCACCATCTTTAGTTCTGGCAGCTTTTGACGTCTAAGACTTTGACGTTTTATTGGCACAGGGTGCATTTGCGCCTGTGCCATTGTAGCCGCCACCTAGTGGTTGCTTTGTCAGCTAACCCAGCCAAACAGAACCCATGGACGACAAGCACAACTACAGAGTGGAACTTTGATGACCTGTCGGTCCATCTATTTTCCTGCGGATCGTGCGCAGATGCAGTTTCAAGGTACATGGTGCACAAACAGGTGTGGGAACATCCAGTGGTTCATCAATCACTGCGTAGGCCTGTCTTTTTCTCCTTCCACAGAACGTCAGATATAAAACCGTGAGATATTACGCAACAGATTTGAAGGCAGCGTTAATTTCGTTACTGCCATAGTGATCTATTCCAAACACCTCCCATTAATTCACCTACATCCTTCTGATAGGGAGATTAAATGCCATCCAGAGTAAACAGTTCATTTCCATTTCGCTGCAGCTGATCCTGAGCTGAATGCCGAACAGACGTCGTGGATACTGTGGTTACTCAGCAGCCAAATATAATTAGGACCGTCACCACCTTTGTAATGTGCTTCAAAATTTCATGAAAGGGGAATGCGAGATCCACATACCTCACAGTAACAAACTCATTTACTCTCCGCCACATCCCTATATTTTGTGATGTTGAATTATCCGAGTTCCACCTTCATTGGGAGATATGCCACTTCATGGCCCCACTTATCATGTCGGTAACACCTGAACCTTTTCCCTCGCTCCGTGGACTTGTAGTTACATTGTCCACAGCTTTGAATCCCCTTCACAGATATTCCACGTTTGGCTCTGTCAATCAGTTTGCCATATTTCTTCCCCACTCTTCATGTTCAACGAGGTATGAATAGTTGTGAAACACCGTCTACCAAATTAAGTGTCTTGCAACCCTTCTGCCGCATGGCAAATTTACATTTTTGAGGCCTTGTATCATTCTGTCCATTAATATATTATATTCCCGTCCATGTATCTTAAAATATATGCCCCTCTGTTCCTCAGTCGACTGACATATCTCAAAGCACGAATTCAACGCCAAGTTTATTGGTCAGGTCGTCAAAGGTCATTATTCATAACTGGTATAATGTGATCAGCAGTGAAGGAATCATGCTCGCCATTCAATATATTTACAGCACCCAAATAACCTCTTACAGATATTACAGTGGCAACGTTTCCTAATTAAGCTGCTAATGCCCTGGACCCGCTCATTTTCCAACAGGGATACAACTATTTTCAAAATGCTGTAACCGTCTTGTCCTTTCTTAACATCTGTAGGGCGAAAAATAGAATCACAAACGTTGTCGTGAAAATCAAATATATTTGCGAACACATCTGAATGCCTGAATACAAAATCAAGTATATTGGTGAGGCTAGCAAAGCTCATCACTAATGACAGGCGTTTTGTGGCCTGCAGTGGCAGAATCATGTTTCTCATTCATTTCAGCTGCAGCTGCCCAGAGAATTATTATGGACATTTTAGTGGCTATATTTCCCTTCATCGGTCCAACAATCTCTGACTTGCACATTTTGCATAGGGGTGCACGATTTTCTTAGTGCATGTACCATCTTGTTCCTTCTTAAGATCTGTGGGGCACAAAAGATAATCAATATAACCTTCTTTCCCAAATCATTTTTGTCTATAGATATAACATAGCGCAATAACATCAAACCCAAAACTGGAGGTTTTCGCAAACACAGTTCCAATTCAGTTGTTATAAAGCATATCAAGAATAGGCATTCAAGTACCAGAAAATATGACAGTAAAAGTATCATCGGAGTAGCAAGTTGCCCAATCGGTGACACTATCAGCGCGGTGTTATTTTATGGTGGTGATATATCGCTGAACAGAACGTGAGGGGAACTCGGTTGAAATGAATTAAACTTTCTATAAACATGGACACAGAGTATGTAATGAAATGGAGGACTTGGGGCAAACCTGCACTGGGATCAAAAGAGAGGGAGAATACGTGAGGGAAAAGTGCCCGATATATCAATATAAAAGTGGCGAATCAGTGGCTGTTATGGAGAGCAAATCCTAGGGAAAACATTGCTGGAGGCCAACAGAAACGCATGGCAGTGGTCGTAACTGGGAAGTAGAGAGAGTTCTGAAGTCACAGGACAGCAAGTAGATGAGTGTTTTAAGGAGTTCGCTGAGGTATGGAGGACATTGCTGAAGGAGAGTTTGGTCAGAGCAACAGAGAGGAGCGAGCGTGGGCATCAGGCAGTAAAGTACAAAGAAATAAAAAAGTAAAGCCACTTCGTTTACGGTCCACACAAGGTATGGTGCAAAATGTTGAGTTTCTTGTAATAAGCCTCTTTCTAAGATTTTAGTCTATTTCGTGATGTCTGTTTGCTCTACTAAATAGAGGCCTGGCAGTGATCCGAAGTCCAGTGGAGTGCATATGTCGTGACATTTTGGATCTTCAGGACAATTTCCGTGTCTTGGACAACTATACGTGGAGGAAGTGTCATCAGCTGCTGGAACTCGGCTCCCAATTTTTGAATTTAAGCCGCAGCATGGTGAAGAAGAAAACGCAACGATGTACTGGAAGGAAGTAAGTTTACGTATCAGGAAAGAGTAAAGAGGTTGGGTTTCTTTTCACTTGAATACAAGGCTTCAGAGTGACCAGACAAAGGTTTTAAAAGTTACCTAAGGTATTGATAGACTGGTTACAAGGAGAATGTTTCCACTTGTGGGAATAAGCATAAGGAAAGGGCGCCAGTATAACATTATTGCCAGGAAATTCAATATGGAATTCAGAAAAAACTTATTTACCGAAGCAGTGGTGAAAACATCGATATTTTTGCCACAGGGATTGGGTGAAGTGAATAAAATAGATAAATTTAAGGGAAGCTATATAGACGTATGGTAGAGAAGGAAAATGAATGGTTACGATCAAAGATTTGGGCAAGGATGTTCATAGACATGTAGAAACATAGAAATTAGGAGCAGCAGTACGCCATTTGAACCTTCGAGCCTGCTCCGCCAATCATTATGATCATGGCTTTTCATCCATGTCAGTAACCTGTTCCCACTTTCGCCCCATATCCTTTGATCCCTTGAAACCCAAGAGCGATATCTAACTCCTCATGAAAAGATACCATGTTATGGCCTCACCTACGTCCTGTGGTAGCGAATTCCACTGCCTCACCAATCTCTGGGTGAAGACATTTCTCCTGATCTCAGTCTTGAATGCTTTACCCCGTATCCTTAGACAATGACCTCTGGTTGTGGACTCCACCTACATCGGGAACATCCTTCCTTCATCTACCCTGTTAAGGCCTGTCAGAAGTTTAAGAGTTCTATGAAATTCCCCCGTCACTCTTCTGAATTGAAGTGAATATAATACGAACCAGCTCAATCTCTCCTCATACGCCAGTCCCGCCATGCCAGGAATCAGTCTGGTAATCTTTCGCTGCCCTCTCTCCATAGCAAGAACATTCTTCCTCAGATAAAGAGACCAAAACTGCACACAATATTCCAGGTGTGGCTTCACCAAGGCCCTGTATATTTGCAGCAAGACTTCTTTGCTCCTCTACTCGAATCCTTTCGTTACGTAGGCCAATATATCATTTACCGCCTATTGGAACTGCATGCTTACCTTCAGCGACTGGTGTACGAGAACACCCAGGTCTCGTTGAATATTCCCCTGTCTCAGTGTTTAGCCATTCAGATAATAATCTGCCTTCGCATTTTTGCTACTAAACTGGATAACTGCACGTGTATCCATATTATATGGCATCGTCCATGCTCCTTGCCACTCACTTAACTTGTTCAAATCACCATGAAGCCGATCTGCATTCTCCTCACAACGCACCCTCCCACCCAATTTAGTGTCATCTGCAAATTTGGTGACATTGCATTTAGTTCCCTCATCTAAATCATTAATGTATATTGTGAATAACTGGGGTCCTGGCTCCCATCCTGCGGTACTCCACTTGTCACTGCCTGCCATTCAGAAAAAGACCCATTTACCCCGATTCTTTGTTTCCTGTCTGCCAACCAAATTTTCTATCCACAACAATACACTGCCCCCAATCCCGTGCGCATTAATTTCTGCATGCTGATCTCTTCTCTGGGACTTTGTCGAAAGCCTTCTGTAAGTCCAAATGAACCACATCCACTGGTTCCCCTTCATCAACTCTACTAATTACATCCTCGTAACTTCTCGGAGAATTCCAGTAGATTTGTCAAGCATGTTTTACCTTTCGTAAATCCTTGCTGACTCTGTCCTATTCTACCACTGCTACTCCAAGTGCTCTGGTAAAAAATCTTTGATAATGGTCTCCAGAATTTTCCCCATTACCAACGTCAGGCTGACCAGTCTATAATTCCCTGCTTTCTCTCGACCTTGCATTTTGAATAGTGGGTTACATTAGCTACTCTCCAATCTGTGGGAACTGTTCCAGAGTCTATAGATTCTTGGAAGATGACCACCAATGCACCACTACTTCTGAGAACACTTCCTTATGTACTTTGGGATGCAGACCATCAGGCCCTGGGGAATTATAGGCCTTTAAGCCCATCAATTTTCCCTACACAATTTCTCTCCTAATACTGATTTCCTTCAGTTCTTCTTCCTCACAAAACACTGTGTTCCCCAAAATTTATGGTATGTTATTCCCGCATTCCATTGGGAAGACAGAACCAAAGAATGCATTTCGTTGGTCAGCTATTTCTTTGTTGCCCTTAACAAATTCCCTGTTTGTGATTGTACGGCCCCTACATTTGTCTTCACTAATATTTTTTTTCTCTCTTTCATACCTATAGAAACGTTTACAGACAGTTTTTATGCTCCCCGCAAGCTTGCTCTCGTTCTCAGTTTCCCCCTTCTTAATCAAACTCTTGGCTCTCCTGTGCGGAATTCCTAGGTCCAACTTTGCTGAAATCTAAGGTCCTCCTTTGCTGAATTCTAATTGCTGAGTTCGAGTGAAGCCTCAAAGCTGGCACGGCATCATTGGGTCAAATTATTAGTTTCTGTGCTGTATGCCCTAGTTATTCATGTGCAAATTCAGATTGATTAAACAAGCATGGCTGGCGGTTTCCTGAATCACCATCCTGCGAAACTGCAGGCAATGAATCCACACTTGTCTCTTTGTCTCTGAATATCGATGCTCTTATTTTGTATTCTGTCTCTAAACATATTAGTATATTTTCTGGATGCATGTATTTCTCCCAGTCTCACGATTGTTGTATTTTCTATGTCTCCCCGCTCTCTGTCCGTCGATGCACAGACCGAACTCTGCTTCTTCTATCACATGTCTCTCTGCCTAACGACTCCTATCTGTGTCTCTTTACTTCGCTCTGTTGCTCTGGATGTCGACGTCAGTCTTACATTATTTTGTTTGCCTATCAACGTCTACTTTATCTTGCTGATCTCTCTATCAGCATCTGATAATGCTTAGAGATATTGCAATGTATATCATTTTCCCCCTCTCTCTCTACCTGATAAATTAAGTATCGACATTTTATCTCACTAGCTCTGCATCTTATTCTTTTCTGTCCCTTCATCCATAAAAGTGTGTTCGTTTTGCCTGGAGAGGCATTTCTCTCCGTGTGACTCCAAGACCTGACTTTGCAGTCGGTACAATGGTGAGGCAGTCAACGCTCATCTTTTATAGCTGGTACTTTGCAGGCAGTCGCAAAGAAATAGTATTCGCCATTCGTTAGACTTACAACTACCATAGACTTTCTGCAGAGAGTGTGTTGACGATTGATCCGAGCATCACTGCATCTATCACAGCATCGGCCTGATTCAAATAGAAGTGTAAGCATAATATTACTCCACCTACCTTCCTGGCATTTCTTAAGATCTGTAGGGAACAATTGGAAATCGTTAATGCTGCATATAAATATATTTGCGGATTGACAATTTACAGAACCCAAAGACTGCAAGCACAACATTCGAGTGGAACTTTGATGACCAGTCGGTCGATCTATTTTCCTGCGGATCCTGCGTAGATGCAGCTTCAAGGCACATGGTGCACAATTAAGTGTAAGAAGCTTGCAGTGGTTCAACTATCACTGCGTGCGCCTGTCTTTCTCTCCTACCGCAGAACGTCAGATACAAAAACGTGGGATATCATGCAACAGACTTAAAGGCGGAGTTAATTTCGTTACTGCCATAGCCATCTATTCTTGACACTTCCCATTACTTAACCTACATCCTTCTGATAGGGAGATTAATTGCAATCCAGATTAAACATTTCATTTCCATTTCGTTGCAGCGGATTCTGAGCTGAATGCTGCACAGAAGTCGTGGGAACTGTGGTTGCTCAGCAGCCAGAAATAATTCGGACTGTCAACACTTTTGCAATGAGCTTTAAAATTTCATGAAAGGGGAATGCGAGATCCACATACCTCACAAGTTCCAGTAACAAACTCATTTAGTCTCTACCACAACCCTATATTCTGTCATGTTGCATTAGCTGAGCTCCACCTACATTGAGAGATATGCCACTTCATGGCCCCACTTATCACATCGGTCATCCCCAACACTTTCCCCTCACTCCGTGGACCTGTATTTACATGTTCCACAGCTTTGAATCCCCTTCACAGCCATTCCGCGTTTGGCTCTGTCAATTACTTATCCATATGTTCAACGAACTATGAATCGTTCTGTCACACGGTCTACCAAATTAAGTGTCTTGCAACTCTTCTGTCTCATGACAAGTTTACATTTTTGAGGCCTTGTATCATTCTGTCTGTCAATATATTATATTTCCATCCATGTGTGTGAAATATCTCTGCCTCTGTTCCTTAGTCGACTGACATATCTCAAAGCACGAAATGTACGCCAAATATATTGGTGAGGTTATCAAAGCTCATCATTCATTGCTGATACAATGTGACTAGCAGTGAAGGAATCTTGCTCGTCATTCAATAAATTTACAACTCCCAAAGGAACTCTCACAGATATTGCAGTGGCAACTTTTCCGAGTTTCGCTACTGGTACCCTGGACTTGCTCATTTTCCAATAGGGATACAACTATTTTCATAATGTTGTTACCGTCTTGTCCTTTCTTAACATCTGTAGGGCGAAAAATCGAATCACAAACGTTATTTTGAAAAAGAAAAACATTTGGAAACATATCTGAATGTCAGAATTCAAAATCAAGTATTTTTGTGTGGCTGGCAAAGCTCATCACTAATGACAGGCATTTTGTGGCCTGCAGTGGCAGATTCATGTCTCTCATTCATTTTACCTGCAGCTCCCCAGAGATTTCTTACGGGCATTTTATTGGCTATATTTCCCTTCATCGGTCCTACTATCTCTGACTTGCTCATTTTCCAAAGGGGTGCACGATTTTCTTAGTGCAATTACCATCTTGCTGCTTCTTAAGATCTGTGGGGTACAAAAGAAAATCAAAATAACCATCTTTCCTAAATCATATTTGCCTGCAAATTTAACACAGCACAACGACATCAAACCCAAAACAAGGACTTAGGTTTTAGTGGAGGTCAGATGATACTATCTCAACTGTGCCATTCACAAATACACTTCCAATTCAGCTTTGAAAAAGAACCACTCATCTATCACCAATAGGCTTTCAAGTTGCAGACCACATGACAGTAAGAAGTCACATAGTTGGGCAAGTTGTACCATAAGCGACACTATCAGTACGCTTTTTGTTTATGGTCCTGATATATAGCTCATATTTCGTAGCTTGATATTGGATACGTTTTGGAAGCTTTTAGCTGTGGTGCCATTGAGAACAATTGCAGACACATATGGTAATAACAAGAGGAAAGTACATTTACATGGAAACTTTAATATGGTGAACTGCCCAAAGGCACTTAATTGGAGAGTTAAAAAATGAAATGAAACAACATCTCAGCTGCCGAATCATGATCTAATAACTCACTGTTGCCTCTTTTAGAATCTAATTAGCACCCTGTTTAAACCATTAATTTTAGTCATTCATCTAGACCTGCACACTGCTTATATTCTTACCGTGAGTTCTTAGGAATATTGAAAACCCATGGTTCACTCATTTTCAGAAAGTGAAACATTGAGAGCGAGTGGAGGATTGGAATGAGAGAGGAGGAGATAAGGGATAGATGAAAAAAATTTGCAAATCTCAAACTCCTATTAACGTCTAACAGAATGAGAATCTACAGATGCAGCATTGCATTTACAGTCGAAGATGTTATGCACAAATTATGACCATTCAATGCTTGTAAACTTAACTTAAAGCAGAAGACATTAGTGCTACCTTTTTCTGGCACACACTGCTTGTAAATGCAGGTTGCAAAGAGCAACATTACGCCTTTACAAGTCTTTAATTTCTGAGGCAATCATTTGCGAATAAGCAGAAGTATCCCCAAGAGCAAATTTTGTATATCATTTGCTAAACTATACAAGTGCGGACCCCAGAAGGCATTATGTGTTATACTCCTTAATGGCACTGCAATTATGACACATATCGGTGCATGCATCTGTGTCTCTACTTCACATGACCTGGCGACCTCATCATCTTTGTATGTTTATGTCCATATGTCGTACAACCGAGAAGCTGTTGGAGATCAACAGTGTGATCAAATGCATGAGAGGTTACATATTCAGCAACGACGGTGGACACTTCGTTTGCCTTTCTCCATAGTCTGACAAGCTGTTTTTGTGACTTTAGTAAGAGCCTTTCAGTGCAATGGGAAGCAAGGAATTTTGTCTGGTGGGATTGAAACATGGAGTTCATGGTAAGCTGGCCATGAACCTCCGCGATGACAACACATTCAAGGACTCGGGAAAGGAACTACGTTTGGTGACGGGGTGGTGGATTGGAAGGGGGAGGGGTCAATTGATTAATTGTCGATAGTGGGGATGAAGCTTCTTTCAGGAGAGAGGAACAGAATCAGAGGAGACAGCCATTTCCAATGCCAGTGAAATTTCGATCTGGAAAGGTAAGTTGTATGATCTGCAGATTAGTGGCTGCAGAGTCGAAAGAGACTGAGGTGGTGCAAACGATATGCATGATCTCGGAGAGGGCATGAAGGGAGATGGGACAGATACAAGAGAAAGGTACAAGCTCAGGGCGAAGTAAGGGAAATGTTTCAGGAGGTTTGGATTGATGGGCTACGAGGGCAGTGAACCCAGTGCAGAGGAAATGAATGCGGTGATCACATTAAATTCGATATATGCGTAGGGGAAACAGCTGCCACACTTGCCGGAAGTGAAACATATGCATGGTATAGCACCAACCTGACCCTTAGGACCAAGTGGATGGTCATGATACCTGTGTACTCTCCACATTCCTGTATGGATGTGAAATATGGGCGACTCACATCTACCAGGAAAAGGTAGCTCAATCTGTTCCTTCTTCGCTGTCTTTTGGGCATTGTGGATATATCCTGGTAGGACATAATCACAAATATAGCCGTCCACTCAAGGTGTGATCTCCCACACGTGTTTGCACTAACCAGACAGAGGCGGCATCATTGGATTTGCACCTCCACAGGATGGTAGAAAGTCGCAAGGACCTTACTTATGATGAGGTAGCCAGGGCCAGCTGACACGTGGGGCACCCAAAGCATCACTTCAGAAATGCTTGTAAGTGGGCTCCAAATGGAAGTAACGATTCGAGAGTGACACACACGCCAAAGTCTCATGCACTGGACTTCCTGCCTCTTCCCGCTGTTCTGGATATCCAACCATCTGCGATCCGAACTCTCTCTGCCAGTGATCTGACTACTCTTGAAAGTTACAGTCCAGGAAACTCTCATGTGTCCTCATGCTCCGCAGTGACACGAGTTGTCCTTCAATCTCAGAAAAACTGAACTCGTGCCCAAACAGCTGGAGAAACCTCCAACACATGTGGTCATCTAAGCAAATTAGGTTTTCTGAAAGTCCCCCTTGGCGGTGAAATTGCAAGCAACAGACCTCAGCTCCCTTATCACGATCTAAAAATCACTATTTTCTCTATTGAATAATGTTAGCTAAACGTTAAATGTGCTTATTTTAGTTAATGTCCCGATACTTATCCTCGGTGAATATTATCAAAGCAATTATTGTCATACCGACACACTTGAAGTAATTAATTTTAGGATTCCTTGTTTCAATCAGCCCATGTTTAGTTACAACAATGGAGAAATGGTCACTCACCAATCCCCACATGCTTTCCCAATGCGGCATAAATCTATTGTAATCGCTTTTTTTCTCTCTGGTTCTCAGATCCCGCTCCTTTGACATCTCTGAGCTGATTCTCTGAACCAACTCTTTTTAAATTTATGGTTAACCTCTCAGCTCCACTCTTATTAAATCTCAATTTCTGCATCTTTGCAGCTGCATCTGTATATTGATGGATTTGCATTAACTGCAATCGGTCTATCCATGTAATTTTCATGTGTTTTTATTTTTCATGGAATATGGGCGC
Organism: Heterodontus francisci; assembly: GCF_036365525.1. NCBI lineage: Eukaryota > Metazoa > Chordata > Chondrichthyes > Heterodontiformes > Heterodontidae > Heterodontus > Heterodontus francisci. The sequence goes on along the minus strand of NC_090409.1, from coordinate 26,411,260 downwards.
TTCTGACAAGTCCAGCATTTGTTGATCATCCGTAATTGGCTTGGAAAGCCGTTGGTGAGCCGCCATCATGAACTGCTGCAGTCCATCTGGTGAGAGCATTCCCAGAGAGCTGTTAGGGAGGGAGTTCGAGGATTTTAATTCAGCGGCAGAATAGGAACTACCAATTTATTTTTCTATCTCCGACAGAAATATCTGATTCGATGTTAAGAAGAGTGTTGGGCTCATCAACGATCACCATGAATAGCTGGAGAAGGAATGGTTCTCGCCTTGCATTGTACCTGCAGACATCTTCTGTATATTTCAGTGGCAACGGTTCACAGCAAAAAATAATAGTAACACGGCTTCGCTGTTGTTCACAAAATGCAGCAAAAGGCTAAGTGCCCTTACCTTCTTGGCTCTTCTTAAGTTCTGTAAGGTACAGTAGATCATCATTTTGCACGGGTTAATGGCAGCAAAGTGAACATCAGTTGTTAGCATTCACAAGACATCGGGACATGACTTGAGAAGCGGATCAAGCAGAAGCAGAGTTTCAAGTCACTGGGCGCAGAGTTGACCGTGAACAGTACCTATCTTTTCTCTAACAGTGCGAGGGTCTCTTTCTCTCTCTTTTACAGTCACAAGAACGTTGGGATATCGTAACGGGAGAACACAGTCCGCATTATTGCCGCGAAGGATGCTTTTGGAGCCACTGTAGATATAACTTTCAAGCGACGGCCTGTCACCTCCAGCATAACATTGGTGATGATCTAATAAGATACATTTCAATATATGCATTTGATTCCCGTTTTTCTCAGCTCTTTTTGAACTAAGGTACTCGCTGGAAATTGTCGCGACTGATCAAAAATCATCCATAAGGACCTTCACCTCATTACCTTTAACCGTTTTTATTTATTGTAATTTTAAAATGGCTCACAACCTGCAGTCACCAATTCGGGTAATATTGTTGGCTCCCCCAAATACGGCAGTGCTGCATAACCAGAGCTAATCCTATTTTAGGAAGTGTGCGAGTCTATGGCCCGACTCAGCACAGTGATAATAGCAGCATTTTTCCCTTTTTTGTGCTTACCTCAACATTTACCATTACATTGCCGACAGTTTCAGTCCCTTCAAGACCATTCTCCAGTCTTCAGAGACACCGTCTTCCCTGGAATTTGATGCACTTGGTATTCAGTTCCAGGGAGACAGGGCCTTTTGAGAGAGGTCTATCACCGGAATCCTCACGATACTTGTATTGGACAAACTTTCAGACTGGAGGCCATATTTAATGAGTCCAAATAGGAAAGCGGGTGCAACGTCCTCGTGGTAACAGCAGGAATGGAACATCTAAATCGAAAGAGTTGAAGGAAAAACAGCATGTGCCTACAACTGCGGACAGCTGGTCACCAACCACAACTCCATTTTACCTCTAGCCTGTTGAGTATTCCATATTAATAAGGGGTCATAACGGTAGGGCTTTCGTCTTGGATGCACTTCTGACGCTCTGCACATTTTTCAAAGCACAAATGATGTGGTTCACTTCAGATTCTGGAATCAATTTCTGCTGAATTTTAAAAGGTTATGAAAGTTATCTTGTTTGCCAACGTATCCTTTTTCCTGCCTCAATTCAGTCTTACATCAGCATTGTTTCTGGCTGAAACACTGTGACTTTGCTGTATTGGGATTAAAGGTCTCCTACAGGTCTCAATTATCTCAACGTCTCTCCCTTTTGCACAGCCGTCAGTGTCTGGACGACTTTTTCTTTTGGTTGTCCATTGGGGCTCGCCACATTGTCCCTCTTTCGATGTCCAGTAGAGGTATGACTCTCATTCGTGAGACCACAAGCACATGTTCCAACTGTTTCAGAGCCTCATTTCCTCCAAGTAGCACTGGTACTCTGGGGGCATGGGTTCAAATCCCACCACAGCAGAAGGTGGAATTTGAATTTAAGTAATAAATCTGGAATTAAAAAGCTAGTCTAATGGTGGCCTTGAAACCCTTGTCGATTACTGCAAAAACCCATCTGGTTCATTAATGTCCTTCAGGGAAGGAAATCTGCTGTCCTTAACTGGTCTGACCTGCATGTTACTCCAGGCCCACAGCAATGTGGTTTACTCTTATATGCCCTCTGAAATGGCCCAGCAAGCCACTCAGTTGTACCTAACCGCTGCGAAGTCAGTAACAAGGAATGAAACCAGACGGACCACCTGTCATCGACCTAGGCACCGGAAACGACAACAGCAAACCCAGCCCTGTCGACTCTGCCAAGTCCTCCTTACTAACATCTGGCAGCTTACACCAACGTTGGGAGAGCTGTCCCACAGGCTAGTCAAGCAACAGCCTGACATCGTCACCCTCACGGAATCATACCTGACAGACAATGTCCCAGTCACTGTAATCACTATCCCTGGGTATGTCCTGTCCCATCGGCAGGACAGACCCACCAGAGGTGGCGGACCATTTGTCTACAGTAGGAAGGAAGTTGCCCTGGGAGTCTTCAATATCGACTCCGGACCCCATGAATTCTCATGGCTTCAGATCAAACATGGGCAAGGTAACCTCTTACTGATTACCACCTACTTCCCATCCTCAGCTGATGAATTAGTACTCCTTCATGTTGAACACCACTTGGAGGAAGCACTGAGGGTGGCAAGGGCACAACAATTACTCAGGGTGGGGGACTTCAAATCACCAAAAGTGGCTCGATAGCACCATTAGTGACCGAGATGGCCGAGTCCTAAAGGACATAGCTGCCAGGCTGGGTCTGCGGTTGGTGGTCGGGGAACCAACACGAGGGAAAAACATGCTTGACCTTGCCATCACCAATCTGCCTGCCACAGATGCTTTTGTCCATGACAGCGTTGGTAGCAGTGACCACAGCACAGTTATTGTGGAGAGGAAGTCCCGCCTTCACATTGAGGATACCGCCCATCGTGTTGTGTGGCACTATCACTGTGCCAAATGGGATATATTTCGAACAGATGTTCAATGCAAAACTGGACCTCCATGAGGCGCTGTGGGCCATCATCAGCAGCAGAATAGTACTCAACGACAATCTGTAACCTCATAGCCCGGCATGTCCTCCACTCTACCACAACCATCAAGCCATGAGACCATCCTTGGTTCAATGTAGAGTGCAGGAGGGCATGCCGGGAGCAGCACCAGGCATACTACAAAATGAGGTGTCAACCTGGTGAGGCTACTTGCCTGCTAAACTGCATAAGGAGCATGCAATAGACAGAGCTAAGCGATCCCATAACCAATGGATCAGATCTAAGCTCTGCAGTCCTGCCACATCCAGTCGTGAATGGTGGTGGGCAATTAAACAACTAACTGGAGGAGGCAGCTCCATAAATATCCCCATCTTCAATGATGGGCAGTCCAGCACATCAGTGCGAAAGATAAGGCTGAAACATTTGCAACAGTTCTCAGCCAGATGTAACGAGTTGATGATCCATCTCAGCCTCCTCCTGAAGTCCCCAGAATTACAGATGCCAGACCTCAGCCAATTCGATTCAGTCCACGTGATATCAAGAAACGACTGAACGCAGTGGATACTGCAAAGGTCCTGATAATATTCCGGCAATAGTACTGAAGACCTGTCCTCCAGAACGTGACGCACCCCTCGGCAAGCTGTTCCAGTATAGCTACAACACTGACATCTACCCGGCAAAGTGGAAAATTAACCAGGTATGTACTGTACATAAAATGCTGGACAAGTCCAACACTGCCAATTACCGCACCACCAGTCCACTCACAATCATCAGTAAAGAGCTGGAAAGTGTAATCAACAGTGCCATCAAGCAGCACTTGCTTAGCAATAACCTGCTCAGTGATGCTCAGTTTGGTTCCGCCAAAGCCACTCAGCTCCTGACCTCATTACAGCCTTGGTTCAAACATGGACAAAAGAGCTGATCTCAAGAGGTGAGGTGAGAGTGACTGCCCTTGACATCAAGTCAACATTTGACCGAATATGGCATCAAAGAGCCCTAGCAAAACTGAGGTCAATGGGAATCAGGGGGAAAACCCTCCGCTGGCTGGAGTCATACCTAGCGCAAAGGAAGATGGTTGTGGTTGTTGGAGGTCAATCATCTGAGCTCCATGACATCACTGCAGGAGTTCCTCAGGGTAGTTTTCTAAGCTCTACCATCTTCAGCTGCTTCATCAATGACCATCCTTCAATCATAAGGTCAGAAGTGGGGTTGTTCGTGGATGATTGCATAATCTTCAGCACCATTCGTGACCCCACAGATACTGAAGCAGACCGTGTAGAAATGTACAAAGACCTGGACAATATCCAGGCTTGGGCTGATAAGTGGCAAGTAACATTCGCGCCACAATGACCATCTCCAACAAGAGAGAATATAACCATCTCCCCTTGAAATTCAACGGCATTACCATCGCTGAATACCCCACTATCAACATCCTAGAGGCTACCATTGACCTGAAACTGAACCGGAGTAGCCATATTAATACCGTGGTGACAAGAGCAGGTCAGAGGCTAGGAACCCTGAGGCGTGTAACTCATCTCCTGACTCCCCAAAGCCTGCCCACCATCTACAAGGCACAGGTCAGGAGTGTGATGGAATACTCTCCACTTGTCTGGATGGGTGCAGCTCCAACAACACTCAAGAAGCTCGACACCATCCATGACAAAGCAGCCCACTTGATTGGCACCGCATCTACAAACATTCACTCCCTCCACCACCGACGCACAGTAGCAGCAGTGTGTACCATCTACAAGATGCACTGCATCAATGCACCAAGGCTCCATAGACAGCACCTTCCAAACCCGCGACCTCTACCAACGAGAAGGACTGGGCAGGAAATACATGGGAACTCCACCACTTGCAAGTTCCCCTCCTTCACTGTCCCGCTGGGTCGAAATCCTGGAACTCCATTCCGAGCAGCATTGTGGGTCTACCTACCCCAAATGGACTGCAGCGATTCAAGAAGGCAGCTCACCATTACCTTCTCAAGGGCAAATAGGGATGGGCAATAGATGCTGGCATAGCCAGTGACGCCCACATCCCATGAATAAAAATAATAATAATAATTTTGGACACTGCACGTTCTGGAGAATGTGAAGGCAAGGTGTGCGAAAGATTACTATGCACTTAGTGAGAGTCTGCTGGCGGGAGAGTCGATCATGGCTTTCAAAAGGCATTTGGACAATTATTCTGAAGGGAGAAAAAGAATATAGGGCTACGGGGAAAAGGGCAGGGGACGGGAAGCATCTGAGTCGAGCGAACAGCGAGTTGCCATGGTCACGATGAGCCAAATGGCTTCTTTCACTAATGATTTTAATGGATATTTCAGTCGGGACGTTTCCTAGCATGATTCCTCACATCACAGTGTTTCCCAGTTTCACAGAGGAACACAGGGCTTTTGTTACTACGCTTACCGTCTTGATTCTTCTTAAGTTCTGGCGGGAACAATAAACCATCATTGGTCATTCTTTCCAATATCTTGATGTAGGGATAATTAAGGAAGCTAAAGGATAGCAAATCTAAATACAGGAATCAGCTTTGACAGGAAGTCAGGTCATCTCATTTCGAATGGATCATTTAAACACATCACTTCAAGGCACATGCCGCACAAGCACTGCTCACATAACACCAAAGAAGGGCAATACTTCAGTGCTAAATGTTCAAACAGGAAGCAGCAATAATTAAAAATTAAACTGCTGCAAAACGTTCCCACGTGTAAGGCATCGCTATTATGGCAGACGTTTACAATAGCAATATATTTCTTGCTTAATCAGACCGTTATATTGGTCAAATTCTGGAAGAGTTGATACATGGTGGCATTAATAACTGCTCACACAAGAACACAGGCAGCATAGAGCATGAAGAATGCACCGTCAAAGTGGTGAAAAGTCCCAGTGGGCTTCATAGAATATTTTCTAAATCGAATTCGATCTCAAAACATTCTTGTTGATCTTCATCCAGTTTACAACAAGCTTGTTCAAAGACGTAGATTATTAGTGAATAAACTGGCGAAAGAGAGGTAGAGAAGGTGGAAGCGATTTGATGGGCAATTCTAGAAATGCGGGTGTCAGTAATTGAAGGTGCAGCAACTAATTTGGGAGGATTAAAAACCAAGGATGCCCACTGGGGCCCCATTGGAGCAGCCCGTTATCGAGGAAGATTGTAGGGCAGGTGTTTTTCGAGATTGGGAACAACAGCAGGGAGCAATTCGAATTCAAGGAAGATAATGGTTAAAACAGAGCTGTTGGGTAAGCGAGAAATTCTTTAGGTTAACGAGTACTGGCACAGAATGTGACTATTTGCAAGATGATTCGGCCAGGATTTTGAAGGAGGCATATGCAATATTCCATCATCCTAACCATGCAAATTTCTCCCTTTTTAAAACTTATCTAATATTTTTCTTGAGCAGTATTATTAGCCTTATAGGTAATATGTCCCAGATTATAACTCATTGCTTAAAATATCCTAACCTCACTTCATGGACGTTTTGCCAATTACCTAAATCTGTGTCGCCTTGTTAGCAAGTTATTGTCATTAAGTACAGTTTCACCCAATCGAATTCCATATTTATCGACCCTCTGCAGCTTCCACGACCTTGTCCAGTGCTTGATCAAGCAAGGCCCCAACTGAATATTATAGCTATTTGGTGAGTGACAACTCAACGTGCTATTTCGCTGTGCTTTTCGTGAGCTCAAATATCTTGAGGCCATCAATACAGCCTCTGCATTGCCCAAATACACTTTTTTTATACACGCATAAATTTGGACCATGAGTGTTGTGTCGCTGTCTGAGCCACATACAATCGAAACATTTGCTTCCTCGTCCTTGCTGACATGTCGGAAGCCATTGACACGATTTAGCAAACTATTCTCGTCGAACATTCTCCACTGTCTGACAGATGAATGCGGGAGCACTCATCTGCTTCCATATACACCTGTCCAATTACAAATTAAAAAATAATCATAACAATAATTACTTCTCAGCCAGCTCGTCTAACATTATCTCTGGTACACCCAACCTGGGTGGGTAGAAAGGTTGCAAATGGAATTCAATCCAGCGAAAAATTAAGTGTGATGTAATACATTAGGGGAGGGCGAACGAAGTGACAGAATGCACTATGAACTGGAGCACAGTGAGAGTGGTAGATGGGGGTATAGGCCTTGGAGTGCATGTCCAAAAGTCCCCGAATATTGTAAGAGAGGTAGATGAAGTGGCGAAGTAGGCAGGTGAAATGCATGCCTTCATTGCCCAACGTAGAGCATTCAAAATTAGGGATGTAATGCTGCAATTGTATAAAACGCTGGTTAGGCCACAGCTGGAGTATTGCTTAAAATTTTGGTTACCAATTATAGGAAAGACATAATTGCTCTGAAAAGAGTGCAGAGGAGATTTACAAGAATGTTGCCAGGGCTTGAAAATTGCAGCTATGAGGAACGATGGGATAAGCTAAGATTGCTGTCCTTCGAATATTGGTGTCTGGCAGGTGGTTTAATAGAAGAGTACAAAAGTGTGAGGAGCCTGGCTAGAGTATACAGGAAGGATGTGATTCCCCAAGTGGAGAGATCAATCACCAGTGTGCAAAGTTTAACGGCTATCGTTTTGGCCCTCCGTTGCTCCGTCTTTCTGTCTGCAGACATAAACCTGTACATTTGCCTCTCTGTCTTACTATTGGCCAACTTCGAATTGCAACAAGACCCTCTGCCAATAAGAATGTCTGTCTCTGTCTTTCTCTCAATTAACGTATGCCATATTTTTCGTTATACTCTCCATTTAACGACGCATGGATAATACTTTCTCTCTGTGTCTGCGTTTGTTTACCGATGTATTTATATTCCCATCTGTCTATCTATGAATGTATGTGTATCCCTGACGACAGACTTTTCTTTCTCTGACTCAAAGCTGGATTATCTGTTCCGTATATTGTTGAGGCTATCAATAGTAATTAATGACTGTTACGTTGTGGTCAGGTTTGTGGGAATGTTAGTCAGCATGTATTTTAGTTGCACTGGTGTACAGAATTATTATGGGCATTTTAGCGGCAACGGTTCCTTGCATTGTTCCTTACTGTCATGCCCTCTCAACCTATTTCACATAGAAGTGCAAGCATTCTATTGCAGTGCCTACTTTCTTGGCACTGCCTCACATTTGCAGTGCAGTTTACTGCCTTAAACTCCTTCCAAACTACTCTTCCTGTGGCCAATTAACAAAACGAATGACACGACATCTGAACTCAAGCACTCACCTGTAATGGATATGCTGTCATTTCATAGAGAGACAGGACACACTGCCACTTAGGAACAGATAGTTTCAAAGCACAAAGTGCACAATAAAGGGTGTGCACCCCTAGCAGCGCTTTATCACATGCAGGAATCTCTCGATCTACCTCTCTGGAATTTCGGAATACTGTAGCGTGGGAAGTCGCTCCAGAGTATTACCGTCTGTGCCTGAGACATAGAATGATTTTCTGGTCTCCTTGCGTCACCTCGAACTCTGCCTAGGTATGGGATAACAAAATACAATAAAAAAACGGACTAGGCTTCTGACTCGTGCAGGTTGATTGCTTGAAGTCCACATCAGAGACCTTGAAACATGAATTAATGAACAGCCCACGTAAAAATGGGCAATTCCCTCTTTCCATTTCAAGGTTTATTGCACAGGAGGAGAAAGTTCCACCCACACTGCTCACAAACTACAGAATCAACTTGTTTGATCATTGCTGGCTTTCGCATTTTCATCAATGCTGCATGAAAGACCTCCTCCTGTGTGAAGCATGCACCACTCCATGGAGCGAGTCATCACATGATTTATTGCTTTCCCAGGATTCTCAGCCATATGACCCGCACCAGTAAGCATTTAAATGAAACTTTCCATCTCTTCAACGACCCCTTCCTCCCTAGATTTTAATATCCCCAGTCCCGAGCCTTTCTTCATTGTCCCAGGAACACCGTTATGCAGAAAATCCGGTCTATCGTGTTCCTATGCAGTGAATTTAATTTTTACCTCCCTTTTAGACACTGACCCAGCCCCCATAGTATACTGAATACATGATTTGTGCGATAGCGGCAGGGAGGCCGTATTCCACAATCGAAACTGCTCTATACTTGCATTGGACTGGCTATGAAAATTAAAACACCGACTGCCCATTTTTAAATAAGTCAAACATTTGAAAACCGGATGCAATGTCCACGTGGTAGGACCAGGCGTTCAACATAAACGCCTCTAAAATTAAGGCACTATCAACTGTTGGATAGATTGTTGCAGAGAACAAAGAAAATTCCAGCACAGGAACAGGCCCTTCGGCCCTCCAATCCAGCGCCGATCCAGATCCTCTATCTAAACATGTCGCCTATTTTCTAAGTGTCTGTATCTCTTTACTTCCTGCCCATTTATGTATCTGTCTAGATACATGTTAAAAGACGCTATCGTGCCCGCATCTACCACCTCCGCCTGCAACGCATTCGAGGCACCCACCACCCTCTGTGTAAAGAACTTTCCACGCATGCCCCCTAAACTTTTCCCCTCTCTCTTTGAACTCGTGACCCCTAGTAATTGAATCCCCCACTCTGGGAAAAAGCTTCTTGCTATCCAACCTGCCCATACCTCTCATGATCTTGTGCACCTCAATCAGGTCCCCCCTCAACCTCCGTCTTTCTAATGAAAATAATCCTAATCTACTCAACCTCTCTTCATAGCTAGCGCCCTCCATACCAGGCAACATCCTGGTGAACCTCCACTGTACCCTCTCCAAAGCATCCACATCCTTTTGGTAATGTGGCCGAACCAAAGTCCTATACAACTGTTACATGACCTGCCAACTCTTGTACTCAATACCCCGTCCGATGAAGGAAAGCATGCCGTATGCCTTCTTGACCACTCTATTGACCTGCGTTGCCACCTTCACGGAACAATGGACCTGAACACCCAAATCTCTCTGTACATCAATTTTCCCCAGGACTTTTCCATTTACTGTATAGTTCACTCTTGAATTGGATCTTCCAAAATGCATCACCTCGCATTTGCCCTAATTGAACTCCATCTGCCATTTCTCTGCCCAACTCTCCAGTCTATCTATATTCTGCTGTATTCTCAAACAGTCCCCTTCACTATCTGCTATTCCACCAATCTTAGTGTCATCTGCAAATTTGCGAATGAGACCACCTATATCTTCCTCCAAATCATTTATGTATATCACAAACAACAGTGGTCCCAGCACGGATCCCTGTGGAACACCACTGGTCACACGTCTCCAATTTCAGAAACTCCCTTCCACTGCTACTCTCTGTCTCCTGTTGCCCAGCCAGTTCTTTATCCATCTAGTTAGTACATTTTGGACCTCATGCGCCTTCACTTTCTCCATCAGCCTACCATGGGGAACCTTATCAAACGCCTTACTGAAGTCCATGTATATGACATCTACAGCCCTTCCCTCATCAATCAACTTTGTCACTTCCTCAAAGAATTCTATTAAGTTGGTAAGACATGACCTTCCCTGCACAAAACCATGTTTCCTATCACTGATAAGACCATTTTCTTCCAAATGGGAATAGATCCTATCCCTCAGTATCTTCTCCAGCAGCTTCCCTACCACTGACGTCAGGCTGACCGATCTATAATTACCTGGACAGTCCCTGCTACCCTTCTTAAACAAGGGGACAACTTTAGCTATTCTCCAGTTCTCAGGGACCTCACCCGTGTTTAAGGATGCTGCAAAGATATCTGTTAAGGCCCCAGATATTTCCTCTCTCGCTTCCCACAATAACCTGGGATAGATCCCATCCGGACCTGGGGACTTGGCCACCTTAATGCCTTTTAGAATACCCAACACTTCCTCCCTCCTTATGCCGACTTGACCGAGAGTAATCAAACATCTGTTCCTAACCTCAACTTCCTTCATGTCCCTCTCCTCGGTGAATACCGATGCAAAGTACTGATTTAGAATCTCACCTATTTTCTCTGACTCCACGCATAACTTTCCTCCTTTGTCCTTCAGTGGGACAATCCTTTCACTAGTTACCCTCTTGCTCCTTCTATATGAATTAAAGGCTTTGGGGTTTTCCTTAACCCTGTTTGCTAAAGATATTTCATGACCCCTTTTAGCCCTCTTAATTCCTCGTTTCAGATTGGTCCTACATTCCCGATATTCTTTCAAAGCTTCGTCTTTCTTCAACCGCCTAGACCTTATGTATGCTTCCTTTTTCCTCTGAGCTGGTCTCACAATTTCACCTGTCATCCATGGTTCCCTAATCTTGCCATTTCTATCCCTCATTTTCACAGGAACATGTCTCTCCTGCACGCTAATCAACATCTCTTTAAAAGCCTCCCACATATCGCATGTGGATTTACCTTCAAACAGCTGCTCCCAATCTACATTCCCCAGTGCCTGCCGCATTTTGATATAGTTGGCCTTCCCCCAATTTAACACTCTTCCTTTAGGACCACTCTCATCTTTGTCCATGAGTATTTTAAAGCTTACGGAATTGTGATCACTATTCCCAAAGTAGACCCCTACTGAAACTTCAAACACCTGGCCGGGCTCATTCCGCAACACCAGGTCCAGTATGGCCCTTTCCCTAGTTGGACTATTTACATGCTGCTCTGGAAAACCCTCCTGGATGCTCCTTACAAATTCTGCTCCATCTAGACCTCTAACACTAAGTGAATGCCAGTCAATGTTGGGAAAATTAAAATCTCCTATCACCACCACCCTGTTGCAATACATCTTTCCATAATCTGTTTACATATGTGTACCTCTATCTCACGCTCGCTGTTGGGAGGCCCGTAGTACAGCCCCAACATTGTTACCGCACCCTTCCTATTTCTGAGTTCTGCACATATTGCCTCACTGCTCGAGTCCTCCATATTGCCCTCCTTCAGCACAGCTGTGATATCCTCTTTGACCAGTAATGCAACTCCTCCACCCCTTTTACCTCCCTCTCTATCCCACCTGAAGCATCGATATCCTGGGATATTTAGTTGCCAATCATGCACTTCCCTCAACCAAGTCTCAGTAATAGCAATAACATGATACTCCCAGGTACTAATCCCAGCCCTAAGATCATCTGACTTACTTACTACACTTCTTGCATTAAAACAAATGCACCTCAGACCACCAGTCCCTTTGCGTTCATCATCTGCTCCCTGCCTACTCTTCCCCTTAGTCACGCTGACTTCATTATCTAGTTCCTTACAGGCTTTAGTTACTGCCTCCTTACTGTCCACTGACCTCCTCATTTGGTTCCCATCCCCCTGCCACATTAGTTTAAAACTTCCCCAACAGCGTTAGCAAAAGCACCCCCAAGGACATTTGTTCCTGTCCGGCCCAGGTGTAGACCGTCCAATTTGTAATAGTCCCACCTCCCCCAGAACCGGTCCGATTGTCCCAAAAATCTGAACCCCTCCTTCCTGCACCATCTCTCAAGCCATGCATTCATCCTGACTATTCTTTCATTTCTACTCTGACTATCACGTGGCACTGGTAGCAATCCTGCGATTACACCTCTGAGGTCCGACTTTTTAACTTGGCTCCTAACTCCATAAATTCTGCTTGTGGGACCTCATCCCGTTTTTTACCTATATCATTGGTGCCTCTGTGCACAATGACAACTGGCTGTTCACCCTCCCCCTTCAGAATGTTCTGCAGCCGATCTGCACCAAACCGTGGGCACTTGGCTGACAACGTGGTTGTAAAACATTATAGGCCTTTTGAGTATTGCTCACTAAGCAGATTTTCAGCATGGCAGTACATTGTTCTTGTATCCAGCGATGCTGCTCTGCACATCTATCAAAGCCTAAGAGCTGCTGCAATATGGCATCCTTTTCCGTCATTTCCATCTTTGAACAGATTAGAAGGCGTTTTCCTGAGCCCCCATCCTGCCCCACTCCTCTCCTAATTCAACAGTCCCCAAAATGTCTCAGGGCGAGATATTTTTTGTGGTGAAGCAGAATCGTGCTTGGTCACAGTTAACCGAATGTCTCGCTTTGGCAGGGCTCCGATTTTGGGAACCAGTGCTATAAACATTTCCTCAATTGAGCTCGGTCTCATTCCATATAGAGTATAGATTTTTAATACACTCCTGCCACAACTCTTTGCACGTTCCTAATGCGACCAATCTTCGTTTATTACCAAAATAAGCAGTTCACGAAAAATCTGTTTCTTCATTTTGAATAACTTAAGGCAAGGACAAGAACGTACAATGCATTGTGTCTTGTATCTTCTATTTTGATTCACCTTCGATTCTCTTCTTGATGTTGTTTGTCTACTACCACACCTTCTGCTAATAACCTTTGAATTTGAGTACCTAAAAATCCAAGCATTTGTACTTGAACGTTTGGTTTCATAGAGGGGCATTCGCTTGCTCTTGAAATTGCTGTTCCTTGAACTAACGTTTGCATATTTAGGTGCCACACAACCCTCATGGGCTTACCGCTGACATAACAATACTGAACGACCCTCCGATCTTCTATAAACTTGTCAGAGTTTCTCTCTGTCTGCCTACCAATGTGCATAACTTACAACTGATCAATATTTTCTGCCTGGCTATCCATCTGTTCATCAATATACATTTCTATGCATGTCTCCCGATCGAGGTGTTTTCATCTCTTCCTCTCTGACAATCGATGTTCTGCCGTTTTCCTTGTCTCTCTCTCGAGCTGTGGGCGTGCCTGGCTTTCTATTTTTTGCCTGCGTCTCTGTTTCCCTGGCCTTGTGTGTTTCAAAGTATATATGTCTCTCTCTTCCTCTCAGTATTGTCTCTGTGACCTTTGACCCTTTGTTGTCTCTCTGTGGCTTTTTCTGTCTGCCTGCCGACCTATGCCTGTACATTTATCTCTTTGTCTCTCTGTCTTTCAGTTTGTCTGCCTCCATCACTGTTCCTGTGGAAATGTGCATGTTGTTTCCCACGATCTCGTTTCCTGTTTAATGAGGCATATAGATCATATATTTTCTTTCTCAATAGGCGTGCATCTCTCCCTGTTCTGGTGATATATTTATATCTGCACCTCTGGATTTCAACCTAGTTCTCTACCTCCTGTCTGGATATTGATCTCTCCATCTTTCTCTATCGCAATCTCTGTCTCTCAAATTCCAGATTGAGATTAAGCATATATTTCAGACTAACAGCACACATGCATAATTTCAATATGTTGTGATCGTCAGTGAAGATACCGTGCTTGCCATTGCTTAAACCTCCAGCTGTCCAAAGACTTCTTAAGGTTATTAAAGTGCCAATGGCTCCCAGCGTTACCCTGACCACGGTAATGCAACAGTTTTCCATTTCCCTTACCATCTTGTTCCTTCTTCAGATCTGTAGGGCACAATAGGAAAACAAAAGTTCAACATTGCATTCGATTCCTTTCCGTATGGACAATTTACAGATGCTAATGAGAGCAAAACTAAACTCATAACTCAGCTTTGCCAAGTGCTCGGGTCATTTCATGTCAAGTAGAGCACTCGGAAACACAGCCTGAAGCCTGACGATGCACCATTGCAACGTATATAATGCCAAGGAACGTCAATAGTCTCAACCTTCCGAACAGTAGGGAATAATTCGGCGATTTTTTTTATCATTTTAAATGGGAAGGAGTGGTAGAGAGACGAAAACCTTCATGGAGGTAAATGCAGCTGCTGGGATGAAGGCGGCAGAAGGCACGGACTCCAATATCGGAGCTTTCACTATCGAGGATGTGCAAGAAACGAGATATGCCGTAACGACCTGTCAGGATCGAGCATTGTACAGAGATTTGGAACAACGTCATGGAAACACTTGAAATATTAACACCGAGCCTTCCTATGACGTTTATTGTTAAATATAGGTCCGCGAGTACAACCATAGAAAAAGTCCATTCAGTACACCACGTCTGTGTCAGCATTGTCAATAGGTTGGCGAATTAGCTGCTTATCCAGCTCAATCAACAGCCTTGCCATTTACATCCCTCAACTTTTTTTTTTTGTCAAATTCCTTTGGAAAAAAATACTTAGTCTGCATCTATCACCTTCAAAGCCTTTTCTTTCCAGATCATAAACACTCTGCTACTACAAAAAAAATCGCCTGACTTATGATCTTTTGCCAATTGTGTCAAATGTGCTTTATTTGCCAGTAGAAACTTTTGGACCTGATCCAGACGCCTGCAATCAACGTCAACAGCTACCACTGCATTCCATGGAGGCTTCATCAAACATGCCCTTACAGTGTGTTCTATGTATTGGCTCCCGAATATCTCAATATGGCACTTCCCTGAGTTAGGCATCAACCTGATATCCTTGGTACCTACAGTACAACCTCTACTTTTCACAACTGTGAAATATGTTATGATGTGAATCTGATGAAGCTGCATCCTAAGTATCCTGTTGCATATCGAGCATGTGGTCTCAAGCCATGGTCCATTAGCTTTTTGGAAGATAGTAGAGACCTCTTATCATTGAAGTAGGTTGGAGCAAAATGGGAGAAATACCTATGCCGCACAATGCTGTATTATGCATCCACCACTATTTTAAAGGGAATTTATACTCTCATTTGCTATGATCTAAGATGCTAAAATGCCTGACTTTCCCTATTCTTTCAACCGACTAACTTACGAAATGCATCAGGTAAGTATCGAACTTGGATATATCATTTTGTTTCCGAAAATCGCCCTGGAACCGACAGTTTCTGTCACGAAGATACGCCACCTGTCACTGGACCCAATCTCAATGGAATTGATTATCATACAACTTCCCTTCCTGGCATTCGTCTGCTGTGGTAAAAGGGCTGATAGCACAGAGCCCAAGCTAATCCTCTGGGGATCGGGGTTCGAATACCATCACAGATGATGGTGAAATTGGACATCACTTAATAAGTCTGGAATTAAACATCTAGTACTGTGATGACCGTAAAAGTATTGTCGATTGTTGTGGTAACAATCCATCTGGTTCAATTATGTTCTTCAGAGAAGGAAAGATGGTCTGGCCTACACGTGACTTGAGACCCATATCAATGTGGTTGACTCTCAGATATCCCGCTGAAATGGCCTTGCAAGCCAATTAGGTCAAGGGCAATCAGTGATAGTCAATAAATTCAGGCCTAGGCAGCGACGCCCGCATCCCACAAAAAAGCAAGAGAGAATCATACTATGACGACTGCACGCTAAATCGAATGCATCTATACAAATGTGGAGTAGTCTGCAGAATACACATTAGCCACTCCACCCCATCTCCACATGCTAGAATATTAGCATCACAAATTATATTACGATAATTAAACCCTGTCTTTAAAATAACTTGAAGGTTATTGCATCTCTCTGTAATTTCCTTGAGAATGTATTCTCCTGCCTCTTTCCCATGATTTGATGAAATATATAGTGCAGCCAGTCCTCTATTGGAACAGCCTTAGTTTGTCACAAACCGAATGAATTCTGCCATTGACCCCTCTCAACAGCACTGTATTATTATCTGCAATCAATAATGCGGCACTTTCTGCTATATATCCTTCCCCAGCATTTCTCAACAAAATTTGAGCCATGTCTCAGTCATCGTGATGGCATCAAATTACAACATCATGACTTGAGCTTGCAGCTCACAAACCTGATATCACACACTACATGCATTTGCATACTTAGAGTGATACAGCACTGCAACAGGCATTTTGACCTACTGTGTCTGTCCAAACGAACAACCACCTATTTATACAAATCCTACATACCCTACCCCATCCCCATCACTTTCCAACCACCCACCTACACTGGGGACAAGCTGTAATGGCCAGTTTACCAAGCAACCTGACGGCCTGTGGGTGTGGGAGAAAACAGGAGCGTCCGGTGGAAGAACTTGCAAGCTCCGCACAAGCAGCACCCAGAACTGAAACCGGGTCGCTGTAGCTCAGAGACTGCGGTGTTAACCACTGTGCCACCCCACAGGGCGTGCATTCGCAGTAAATACAATTTGGGCCTCATTGTAATCCTTCTCTTTCTGTCCATCCCCCGCCCACTCACCACGCCCTCCACCCAACTTCCACACCCTACCCGACCCCCCCTCTGGAATACGTTTTCAATAAAGCATTCCTTTTTCTCTGTCTCTGCCAATTCTTGGTCCACCGGAATTGTACCTTTTTAATGTAACTTCCTCGCTTCGTTCTCCATGCCAAATGAATTTCAACCCTTCCCGATATCGCTGGCAAGGGGCCCCACAAGGATATTGTTCCTGGCTCTATTCCCTGTTCTTCTGCACCCGTCTAACCTGTACAGGTTCAACCACCCCCCACATAGAGCAGTTCCCGATGTCCCGGTTATCTGCAGCCTCATCACACCGTCAGCCTCTGCATCACCTCTCCAGCCATGGATTCATATTGCCAATCCTATTTCATTCTCCCCAGGAAGTTGCATTGGGAGTCATCCCTTGATGCCAACTTTGAAGTCCCGCTTGCTGGAACATTTCCAATCTTCCTAATCTTTGCCTGCAGAATCCCATCCCTCCTTTTATTCATGTAATTGGCACAAAACTGGAGCACGTCTGCTGCCTGTTCAGTCTCCTCCCTCTGAGTGCAATGAAGCTGCTCAATGACTTCCTTGGCCCGAGCACGAGGAAGGCCGCATACCTCCGGGATTCACTTCTGCAGACGGGTAACTGCCTGCCCCTGCCCACAACTATGGCCTCTCCGACGAATATTGTTTTTGTATGCCGCTGTGTGCGTCTATTCCAGACCTGGCGCTTTGGGTTTGGCTCTGGATGCGATTCACAGAGGAACGATTACTCTTACCAGTCGTCATAGTTGGACTGCTGAGCGAGATGAACTCAGGTGAATCCTTCACTCCTTGCCTGATCGTCTCTGAATGCCTGGCCCTATACATTCCCTTGCTGCAGGCATACCCTTAGGTTTTGGGGTAACCACATACTGGAACTGGCTTTCCACGTCGATCACCACCTCGCAGGTGCATTGCCGTGAACATCAGCGGAAAACAATTACAATAGTGCCCAACAGAGTGCAGGGAAAGGATATGTCGCTAAAAGAAAAGAACAAGCTAAATACCAGTTAGGATCCATGGATGAATGAAAAAATACAGGAACAATTGAGGATGAGTATACAGGCATAAATAAACCACAGAAAAGAAGAAGTGTGCATAATAATAAAGAATACGAAGAGATTAGCAGAGAAGTAAAAACAAAAGTACAACTACGAAGGCACAGAGGAAGTATCAAATTAAATGATCAAGGAACATAAAATAAAATATGAAAATATTTTAAAGACGCCACAATGTAAAAGAACGTGCAGTTTGGTAAAGGACAATGCAGGTATATGCAGGATAATATCACAGGTAATGACAGAGAGGTGGCAGAAATGCGATAGTAATTATTTTGCGTCAACCACTACCACGGAGGTCGATCAGATAAAATTGCCACTGGTAAATCATATGAGTAATGAGATAGGGGCATTTAAAATAAAAGGGACTGTGTTGAACAAATAATCAAACTCATAAACGAGAAAGCCCCTCGTCAGAGTGTGTTGCATCCACACACATTGAACGAAACTACTGAAGAGATAACAGAGGCATTACTACACAAAATTAATAAATACTTAGGAAACAAAAGTGGACTGGCAGAGGACTAGTGCATTGCTAGTGTAATTCTTATATCTGTAAGGGGGACAGAATATGCATAGGGGATTATAGACAAGTCAGAAAATCATCGCTGGCATCAAAAAAAAGAAGCGCTACTCAGGGAGAGAATAAAGAACATCTCGAAAAGGAATATAAAATAATGCAAAGTCAGCATTGATATAAAAAGGGAAACTTGTTTGGCCAACCTTACTCAGATTTTTGAAGACCAAGGATGGAGAGTAGGCAGTGGTAATGCAGTAGATATAGTTTATCGCTTTTATTATCAAAAGGCACCTGCTAATATGCCACGTTATAAATTATTGAATGAAGTCAAAACATGTGAAATCAGCAGACGTCTGGCAGAATGGATTGCTATAATAAAATAAAAACAAGAAATGCTGGAACTACTCAACAGGTCTGGCAGCATCTGTGGAAAGAGAAGCAGAGTTAACGTTTCGGGTCAGTGACCCTTCTTCGGAACTGACAAATATTAAAAATGTCAGAGGTTATAAGCAAGTTAGGTGGGGGTGGGGCAAGAGATAACAAAGGAGAAGGTTTAGGTTGGACAAGGCCACATAGCTGACCAAAAGGTCATGGTGTAAAGGCAAACAATATGTTAAAGGTGTGTTGAAAGACAAAGCATTAGTTCAGAAAAGGTGTTAACGGACTGAATATTGAACAGCAGCAAAGTGCCAACATGAAAAAAATACAGTGAGGAAGCAAACTGAACAAACTAAGATGAAATGAAATAAATGCAAAAAAAAGGTTGTACAAAATGTAAAAAAGAAAAAAAGAAAAAAGAAAAAACAGCTAAAAATGAAAGTAAAATGGGGGGCTGTCATGCTCTGAAATTATTGAACTCAATGTTCAGTCCGGCAGGCTGTAGTGTGCCTAATCGGTCGATGAGATGCTGCTCCTCGAGCTTGCGTTGAAGTTCACTGGAACACTGCAGCAATCCCAGGACTGACATGTGAACAAGAGAGTAGGGGGCAGTGCTGAAATGGCAAGCAACGGGTCCTGCTTGTGGACTGAGCAGAGGTGTTCCGCAAAGTGGACACCCAGTCCGCACTTGGTCTCCCCAATGTAGAGGAGACCTCATTGTGAGCAGCGAATACAGTATACTACATTGAAAGAAGGACAAGTAAATCGCTGCTTCAACTGAAAGGAGTGTTTGGGGCCTGGGATAGTGAGGAGAGAGGAGGTAAATGGGCAGGTATTACACATCCTGCGATAGCAGGGGAATGTGCCATGGGACGGGGACGAGGTGGTGAGGTTTATGGAAGAGTGGACCAGTGTGTCGCGGAGGGAATGATCCCTTCGGAATGCTGACAGGGGAAGGGAGGGGAAGATACATTTCTTAGTGGCTTCACATTGAAGATGGTGGAAATGGCAGAGGATGATCCTTTGGATATGGAGGCTGATGGGGTGGAAAGTGAGGACGTGGGGAACCCTGTAACGGTTCTGGGAGGGAGGGGAAAGGTTGAGGGCAGAGGTATGGGAAATGGACCGGACACGGTTGAGGGCCCTGTCAACAACAGTGGGAGGGAATCCTCAGTTGAGGAAAAAGGAGGGTTAACCAGAATCACCGTCATGGAAGGTAACATCATCAGAGCAGATGCGTCGAAGATGGAGAAACTGGGAGAATGGAATGGAGCCCTTACAGGAGGAAGCGTGTGAAGTATTGTAATGGAGATAGCTGTGGGAGTCGGTGGTCTTATAATGGATATTAGTAGACAGCCTATCCCCAGATATGGAGACAGAGAAGTGGAGGAAGGGAAGGGAAGTGTCAGAGATGGACCATGTAAAGGTGAGTGAAGGGTGGAAATTAGAAGCAAAGTTGATAAAGTTTTCCAGTTCGGGCGGGAGCAGGAAACGGCACCAATACAGTCATCAATGTACCAGAAAAAGAGTTGGGGAAGGGGCCTGATTAGGACTGGAACTAAGAATGCTGGACATATCCCATAAAAAGACAGGCATAACTAGGACCCGTGCGGCTACCCATATTGACACCTTTTACTTGAAGGATGTGCGTGGAGTTGAAGGAGAAGTTGTTCAATGTGAGAACAAGTTCAGCCAGGCGGAGGAGGGTGGTCGTGAATCGCGAGTGGTTGGGCCTCTGTTCCAGAAAGAAGCGGAGAGCCCTCAAACTATCCTTGTGGGGGATGGAGGTGTAGAGCGATTGGACGTCCATAGTGAAGAGGAGGCGGTTGGGACCAGGAAACTGGAAATTGTCAAAATGACGTAGGGCATCAGAAGAGTCACGGATGTAAATGGGAAGAGACTGGACCAGCAGACAAAAGTTAGAGTCAAGATAGGAAGAAATAAGTTCAGTGTGGCAGGAGCAGGCTGTCACAATGGGTCTGCCAGGACAGTCCCGTTTGTGGATTTTGGGAAGGAGGTAGAAGCAGGCTGTCCGGGGTTGCGGGACTATGACGTTGGAAGCTGTAGGGGGAAGATCTCCAGAGATGAGGTCAGTGACAGTTCTTTGGACAGTGGCTTGATGTTCGGTGGTGGGGTCATGGTCCAGAGGGAGGTAGGAAGAAGTGTCATGAGTTGGCGTTGAGCTTCTGCAAGGTAGAGGTCGGTACGCCATACAACAAAAGCACCACCCTTGGCTGCAGGTTTGATGACCATGTCGGGGTTAGACCTGAGAGAACGGAGTGCCTCAAGTTCAGAGGGGGACAGGTTGGAGTGAGTGAGGGGGTAGATAAATTGAGATGACCAATCTCTCGCCGACAGCCCTATACTGGTATTGCTGCAGTGTTCCAGGGAACATGAACGCAAGATCGATGAACAGCATCTCATCTACCGATTAGACAAACTACAGCCTGCCGGACTGAGCATTGAGTTCAATAATTTTAAAGCATGACAGCCCCCTATTTTACTTTCATGTTTAGTTATATTTTCTTTTTTCTTTTTGTCTTTCTTACATTTTTTACAACCTTTTTTTGCATTTATTTCATTTTTTCTTAGTTTGTTCAGTTTGCTTACCCTCTGTGTTATCATGTTTGCACATGCTGCTGTTCAACATTCGGTCCGTTAACACCTTTTCTGTACTAATGCTTTGTCTTTCAACAGACCATGAACATATTGTTTGCCTTTGCTCCAAGACCTTTTGGTCAGCTATGTGGCCTTGTCCAATCTACACCTTCTCCTTTGTTATCTCTTGCCCCACCCCCACCTAACTTGCTTATAACCTGTGACATTTTTAATATTGTTAGTACCGAAGAAGGGTCACTGACCCAAACGTTAACTCTGCTTCTCTTTCCACAGATGCTGCCAGACCTGCTGAGTGGTTCCAGCATTTCTTGTTTTTATTTCAGAGTTCCAGCATCCGCAGTATTTTGCTTTTATACTGGAATGGATTGTTAACTGGCTTCATGAGAAAGAACAGTGAGTCGGAATAAAGGGTAATTATTTAGAGTGGCAAACGATGGCATATGGTGTTCCACAAGTATCAGTACAGGGACCACTGCTGTTTACTGTTGACTTTAACGACGTCACCTTCAAATCAAAAACCCTATTTCTATATTTTTCGCACCACACTGCCTGGTCAGGGTGTCCAGGAGGGAGGGGGCGTTGATGAGGCACGTAGCTGTGCTTGTTGATGCAATCAACATTCAGGAGGATTGCAGCAAATTACTAGTGAGCATTAATAAACCTCCATAATGGGCATATAATTGGGAAATTAATTTCAATGCAGATGTATGTGAGGTCGTAGATTTTGGTAGGAAGACACTAGGCAGAGAAGAAAAAAAGGAACTCGTAGCACAAACAGATCAATTACTCAAAGCTGCGCCACACCTCAGCCATTTCATAACAGAGGCAACGACAGCACTTGCATTTATTCCAGAGGGGTGGAATGGAACAGTAGGAAAGTTAACCTTAACCGGTATCAACCATTGGTTAGATCACAGTTAAAGAAGGTCTGGACACATTATTACAAAAAGATATCGAGTCACTGGGCAAAAAATACTGGCTAAACAGAACGTGAACGGAACTCCACTTAAATGGATTAAACTGTTTTACACATGCACACAGAGGATGTAATGGAATGGAGGAATTGGGGCAAACCTGCTCTGGGACCAAAAGAGAGGGAAAATACGTGAGGGAATAGTGCCCGATATCTAAAGATAAAAGGGGCGAGTCAGTGGCCGTCAAGGAGAGCAAATCCTCGGAAAAACTTTGCCGGAGGCCAACAGAACCGCATGGCAGTGGTCGTAATTGGGAAGTAGAGAGATCTCTGAAGTCACAGGACAGCAAGTAGATGACTGTTTTAAGGAGTTCGCTGAGGTATGGAGGACATTGGTGAAGGAGAGTTTGGTCAGAGCAGCAGAGAGGAGTGAGCGTGGGCGTCAGGCAGTAAAGTACCAAGAAAAAAGGAAAAACAATTTAGTTTACCATCCGCACAAGGTAGGTGTAAAATGTTGAGTTTATTGTAATAAGCCTCTTTCTTAAGATTTTACTTTATTTCCGTGAAGTCTATTTGTTCTATTAAATGGAGGGCTGGCAGTTGTCCGAAGTCCAGTTGAATGCATATGTAGTGACATTTTGAATCTCCAGGACAATTCCCGTGTGTTGAAGAACTATAAGTGGAGGAAGAGTTATCAGCTGGAGGAACTCGGTTCTCTATTCTGCATTTTGAGCCGCAGCATGGCGAAGAGAAAAATACAAAAATGTAGAGGAAGTAAGTGGATTTACGTATCAAGAAAGACTAAAGAGGTTGGGCTTCTTTTCACTTGAATACATGACTTCAGGGTGACCGAATAGAGGTATTTAAAATGACTTAAGGTATTGATAGACTGGTTACTAATAGAAGGCTTCCACTTGTGTGAATGAGCATAAGGAGAGGCTGTCAATAGAATATAGTTGCCAGAAAATTCAATACGGAATTCAGAAGAAACTTATTTACCGAAACAGTAATGAAAATATGGATCTTCTTGCAACAAGGATTGGTTGAAATGAGTAAAATAGAGATCTTTAGGTGAAGCTAGATGGGCAGATGGTAGAGAAGGAAAATAAATGGTTATGATCAGAGATTTAGCCGAGGATGTTCTTAGAAACGTAGAAGCAGATAATAGGAGCAGCAGTCGGCCATTTGACCCTTCGTGCCAGCCAGTCTGGTAAACATTCGCTGCACTCCCCCTAGATCAGGAACATCCTTCCTCAGATAAGGAGGGCACACAATATTTCAGGTGTGGCCTCACCAAGGCCCTGTTTAATTGCAGCAAGACATCCCTGTTCCTGTACTCGAATCCTTTCATTAAGAAGGCCAATTTACCATTTGCCACCTTTACCACCTGTTGGACCTGCATGCTTACCTTCAGCGACTGGTGTACGAGAACACCCATGTCTCGTTGCATATTCCCCTCTTTCAGTGTACAGACGTTCAGATAATAAACTGCCTTCATGTTTTTACTACTTAAGTGGATAACCACACATTTACCCAAATTATCTTGCATCTTCCATGCATTTTCCCACTCACTCAACTTGTCCAAATCACCATGAAGCTTCTCTGCATTCTCCTCACAACTCACCCTCCCACCAATTTTGTGTCATTTGCAAATTTCGTGATATTACATTTAGTACCCTCATCTAAATTATTAATGTATATCGTGAAGACCTGGAGCCTAGTACCAAGCCGTGCGGAACAGTACTTATCACTGTCTGCCATTCGGAAATATACCCATTTAGCCCTACTCTTTATTTCCTGTCTGCCAGCCTATTTTCTCTGCAATGCAATCGACTGCTACCAATCCCGTGCACTTTAATTTTACATGCCAATCTCTTGTATGGGTCTTTGTTGAAAGGCTTCTGTAAGTCCAAATAAACCACATCCACTGGCTCCCCCTCATCAACTTTACTAATTACATACTCGAAGAATTCTAGTTGATTTGTCAAGCATGATTTCCCTTTCACAAATCCATGTTGACTCCATCCGATTCTACCACTGTTCTCGAAGTGCTCTGCCATAAAATCTTTGATGATGGATTCTAGAATTTACACTGCCGACGTGAGGCTGAATCAATCCCTTGGTCCTCCTTTGCTGAGTTCTAATTGCTGAGTTCGAGTAAAGCATAACCGCAGGCACAGCATCATTGGGTCAAATTATTCTTTTCTGTGCTGCATAGCCAAGATAATGCTATGCAAATTCGATTGGTTAAACAAGCTTGGCCAGCGTTTCCCTGAGTCGCCATCCTGCGACACTGCAGGCTACCAATCCACACTTGTTTCTTTGTCTCTGAATATCGATGTTCATATTTTCCATTCCGTCTCTAAACCTATTGGTATATTTTCTTGATGGATGTATTTCTCCCTGTCTCACGATGTTTGTGTTTTTCTCTGTCTCCCGAGCTCTCTATCCGTCAATGCACAGACCGTACACTGCTTCCACTACTCCATGTCGATCTGCCTATCGACTCCTACCCGTGCCTCTTCCTTTCCCTCTGTTGCTCTGGATTTCGACGTCTGTCTTACATCTTTCTGTTTGCCTATGAACGTCTACTTTAACTTGCTGTTCTCTCTGTCAGTGTCTGTTTCTGCCTCTCGATCCAACAATGTATATCATATGTCTTCCACTCTCACTCCCTGATAAATTATTTACCGATATTCTATCTCACTAATCTACATCTTATGCTTTTCTGTCTCTTCATCCATCAAAGTGTGTGCCTTTTGCCTGGAGAGGCCTCTCTCTGTGTGACTCAAAGACCTGTCTTTGCAGTCAGTACAATGCTGAGGCTGTCAACGCTGATCCTTTATAGCTGTTACTTAGCAGACAGCCGCAAAGAAATAGTATTCACCATTCGTTAGACTTACAGCTATCATAGACTTTCTGCAGAGAGTGTGTTGACAATTGATCCGAACATCACTGCAACTATCACAGCATCGGCCAGATTCAAATAGAAGTGAAAGCATAGTGTTACTCAACCTACCTTCCTGGCATTTCTTAAGATCTGGAGGGTACAATTGGAAATCGTTAAGAGACACAGCAATGAAACAGGCCCTTCGGCCCACCGAGTCTGTGCCGACCAAGATCATTTGTACTAACCCTACAGTAATCCCATATTCCCTACCGACACTAGGGGCAATTCACAATGGTCAATTTACCGATCACCTGCAAGTCTTTGGCGGTGTGAGGAAACCGGAGCACCCGGAGGAAACCCACGCAGACACAGGGAGAACGTGCAAAGTCCACACAGGCAGTACCCAGAATCGAACCTGGGTCGCTGGAACTGTGAGGCTGCGGTGCTAACCACTGCGCCACTGTGCCGCCATGTTGTACAACAAGTTGTACAATGGGTGACAATATCAGCACGTTTTTCATTTATGGTTGATTTATTGCTAAACAGAACGTGAGGGGAACTCCGTTTAAATGAATTAAACGGTCTATAAGCATGCACAGAGAGTATGTAGGGCAATGAAGGACTTGGAGAAAACCTGCACTGGAGTCAAACGAGAGGGAGAATACGTGAGGGAAAAGTGCCCGATATTTAAATTTTAAAGTGGCGAGTCAGTGGCCGTCAAGGAGAGCAAATCCTAGGGAAAACATTGCCGGATGCTAACAGAAACGCAAGGCAGTGGTCGTAATTGGGAATCACAGAGAGCTCTGAAGTCACATGACAGCAAGTATATGACAGTTTTTAAGGAGTTCGCTGAGGTATGGAGGACATTGGGGAAGGAGAGTTGGGTCAGGACAGCAGAGAGGAGCGAGCATGGGCATCAGGCAATAATTTACAAAAATAAGGGAAAATCAACGTTCGCACAAGTTGTGCTGTAAAATGTTCGGTTTCTTGTAATAAGCCTCTTCCTTAAGATAAAATTTTATTTCCTTGAAGTCTATTTGTTCTATTAAATAGAGGCCTGGCAGTTGTCTGAGCCCAGTGGAAGGCATATGCAGTGAAGTTTTAAATCTCCAGGATGATAGAACATTTTACCGGATTTAAGTGAATTTATGTATCAAGAAAGAGTAAAGAGGTTGGGTTTCTTTTGACTTGGATACAAGACATTAGCGTGACCGAACAGAGGTCTTTAAAATTGCATAAGGTATTGATAGACTGGTTACAAAGGGAATGTTTCCTCTTGTGGGAATGAACTTAAGGAGAGTCTGTCAGTGTAACATAGTTGCGAGAAAATTCACTAGGGAATTCAGAAGAAAGTTATATACCGCAATAGTGGTGCAAATGTAGATCTTCTTGCCACAGTGATTGGGCCAAGTGAATAAAATAGATATCTTGAAGGGGAAGCTAGATAGGTATTTGGTGGAGAAGGCAAATAAATGGTTACGATCAAAGATTTGGACGAGCGTGTTCATAGAAACGTAGAAACATAGAAAATAGGAGCAGGAGTAGGCCATTTGACCCTTCTAGCCTGCTCTGCCATTCATTATGCTCATGGCGGATCATCCAAGTCTGTAACCTATCCACGTTTTCGCCACATATCCTTTGATCCCATGAAATCAAAGAGCTACATCTGACTCCTTCTTGAAAACATACAATGTTTTGGCCTCAGCTGCTTTCTGTGATAGCGAATTCCACTGCTTCACCACTCTCTGGATGAAGAAATTTCTCCTGATCTCAGTCCTGAATGGTTTACCCCGTATCCTTAGACGATGACCCATGGTTCTGGATTCCACCAACATCAAGACCATCCTGTCTGCATCTACCCGGTCAAGTCCTGTTCGAATTTTAAAGGTTCGATGAGATGCGCCCTCACTCTTCGGAACTCCAGTGAATATAATCCTAACGAACTCAATGTCTCCTCAACCCTCAGTAACGTCATCCCAGGATTCAGTCTGGTAAACCTTCGCTGCACTCCCTTTATAGCAAGAACATCCTTCCTCTGATAAGGGGGCCAAAACGGCACACAATATTCCAGGTGTTGCCTCACCAAGGCCCTGTATAATTGCTGCAAGACATCCCTGATCCTGTACTCGAATCCTATCGCTATGAAGGCCAATATAACATTTATCATTTTTACTGCCTATTGGACCTGCATGCTTACCTTCAGCGACTGGTGTACGAGAACACCCAGGTCTCGTTGCATATTCCCATTTCTCAGTGTATTGCCATTCAGATAATAATCTGCCTTCATGTTTTTGCTACTAAAGTTGATAACCACACATTTATTCATAATATGTTGCATTTGCCATGTATTTTCCCACTCACTCAACTTGTACAAATCACCATGAAGCCACTCTACATTCTCCTTACAACTCACCCTCCCACCAAATATTGTATTATCTGCAAATTTGGAGATATTGCGTTTAGTTCCTTCATCTAAATTATTAATGTATATCGTGAACAGCTGGGGCCCAGCACCAATCCCTGCGGTACAGCACTTGTTACTGGCTGCCAATCGGGAAAAGACCCATTTTCCCCCACTCTTTGTTTCCTGTCTGCCAACCAAATTTTCTATCCATCGCAATACACTGCCCCCAATCCCGTGTGCTTTAATTTTACATGCTATTCTCTTATGTGGGGCTTTGTCGAAAGCCTTCTGTATGTCCAAATAAACCACATCCACTTGCTCCCCCTCATTAACTCTACTAATTACATCCTCGAGGAATTCGAATAGATTTGTCAAGCATGATTTCCGTTTCGTAAATCCTTGTTGACTCTGTCCAATTCTGCCACTGTTCTCCAATTGCTCTGTTATAAAATATTTGATAATGGACTCCTGCCCACTATCGATGTCAGCTTAAACAGTGTATAATTCCCTGCTTTAACTCGACATCCTCCTTTTTAAATAGTGGGATTATACTAGCTACCCTCCAATCTGTAGTAACTGTTCCAGGGTCTATAGAATCTTGGAGGATGACCACCAATGCATCCCCTATTTCTCGGACCACATCCTTACGTACTTTGGGATGCAGACCACCAGGCCCTGGGGATTTATCGGCCTTCAATGCCATCGATTTCCACAACAGAATTTCTCTACTAGTACTGATTTCCTTCACCTCTTCTCTCTCACCTAAACTGTGTTATCCAACATTTCTGGTATGAGATTTGCGCCCTCTATTTTGAAAACAGAAGCAAAGTATGCATTAAGTTGGTCAGCCATTTCTTTGTTCCCCATAATATATTCCGTGTTTCTGACTGGAAGTGACCTACATTTTTCTTCACTAATATGTTATTCTCTTTACATAACTGTACAGCCGCTTACAGGCAGTTTTTATGTTCCCCACAAGCTTGCTATTGTACTCTATTTCCCCCTTCTTAATCAATCCCTTGGCCCTCCTTCGCTGATGTCGAAAGTTCTCCTTTGTGAATCCTAACGTCCTCCTTTGCTGAATGCGAATTGCTGAGTTCGAGTGAGGCCGAAAGGCTGGCCCAGCCTCACTGGGTCAAATTACGCGTTTTCTGTACTTTATGGCCTCGGTATTTATATGCAAATTCGACTGCTGAGACAAGCTGGCTGGCGGTTTCCTGAGTCGCCATTCTGCGACACTGCAGGCTATCAATCCGCACTTGTCTCTTTGTCTCTGAATATCCATGCTCATACTTTGCATTCTATCTCTAAACCTGAAGTATGTATTTCTCCCTGTCTCACGATTTTTGTATTTTTCTCTGTCACCCAAGCTCTCTGTCCATCGATGCACATATCTAACCCTGCTTCTGCTACCCCATATCTCTCTGCCTATGTACTCCTATCTGTGTCTCTTTCTCTGCCTCTGTTGCTCTGGATCCCGACGTCTGTCTTACATTATTCTGTTTGCCTAACAACGTCTATTTTATCTTGCTGGTCTCTCTATTAATATATGCTTCTGTTTCTAGATCTAGGAATGTATATCATATTTTTCCCACTCTCTCTCCCTGATAAATTATGTATCGACATCTCACTAGCTGTACATCTAATTCTTTTCGGTCTCTTCATTCATCAAAGTGTGTGCCTTTTGCCTGGAGAGACATCTCTCTGTGACTCAAAGACGAGACTTTGCAGTCAGTACAATGGTGAGGCTGTCAACGCATATCCTTTGTAGCTGGTACTTTGCTGGCATCGCAACGAATTAGCATTCGTTCGACTTACAGCTATCATAGAATTTCTGCAGACAGTGTGTTGACGATTGATCCGAGCATCACTGCAACTATCACAGCATTGGCCAGATTGAAACGGCCCAGTAAGCATAGTATTAATCCACCTACCCTCCTGGCACTTTTTATGATCTGTAGGGAACAAATGGAAATCGTTAATGATACACATAAATACATTTTCGGACTTAGAATTAACAGAACAAATTGCTAATCGACAATGCAGCAGGCAGCACATGCACAGATTGGCTCCTGCTTTCTGCGCATGCGCGCCGTCCCTCATGCCAAGACTATTTGGCGCTTGCGCAGATTACATCATCGAGTAACGCGAGCTGAGAGCCGTGTTGGGGCAAGCTGGGTGACAGCAGGGGTAGGGGAAGCGGAGAGAGGGCGGCCGAAGTCCTTGCTGGTGGTGGCAGCTGCGCTTTCAACCTTCATCCCCTCAGGCCCGCCCGCCAGCTTACACCTGCGCGCCCGCCCATTCGCTCGCACCCCCCCACCACCATCCACCCCCACCCAGCCCCGCCCGCTCGCTTGCTCCCTCCCTCCTGCCATTGTATGCTGCCATATGTTTAGGTTGCATTCGTGTGAGTATTTGAGCAGCGCCATCTTTAGTCCTGGCAGCTGTTGACGTCGAAGACTTTGACGTTTTAATGGCACAGGGTGCATTTTCGTCTCTGCCATTGTAGCCGCCACCTAGTGGTAGCGTTGCCAGCAAACGCAGCATGAACAGAACCCAAGGACCACAAGCACAACATTAGAGTGGGACTTTGATGATCAGTCGGTCCATCTAATTTCCTGTGGATCGTGCGTACATACAGTTTCAAGGTACATGGTGTACAAATAGATGTAAGAACATCTAGTACTTCAGCTATCACTGTGTAGGCCTGTCCTTTTCTCCTTCCGCAGAACGTGAGATATAAAACCGTGGGATATCATGCAACAGATTTAAAGGCAGAGTTAATTTCGTTACTGCCACAGCGATCGATTGCAAACACCTCCCATCAATTCACCAACATTCTTCTGATAGGGAGATTACATGCCATCCAGACTAAACAGTTGATTTCCATTTCGCTCCAGATGATCCTGAGCTGAATGCCGAACAGACGTGGTGGAAACTGTGGTTACTCAGCAGCCAGATATAATTAGGACCTTCACCACCATTGCACTGTGCTTCAAAATTTCATGAAAGGGGAATGCGAGATCCACATACCTCACAAATTCCAGTAACAAACTCATTTACCCTCCCCCACATCTCTACATTCTGTGATGTTGAATTATCCGAGTTTCACCTTCATTGACAGATATGGCACTTCATGGCCCCACTTATCACGTCGGTAACACCTGAACCTTTTCCCTCGCTCCGTGCACTTACAGTTATATGGTCTACAGCTTTGACCCCCCTTCACAGACATTCCACGTTTGGCTCTGGCAGTCGGTTTGCCATATTTCTACCCCACGCTTCATGTTCAACGAAGTATGAATAGTTCTGTCAGACCGTCTACCACATTAAGTGTCTTGCAACGCTTCTGTCTCATGCCAAATTTACATTTTTGAGGCCTTCTATCATTCCGTCTATTAATATATTATATTCCCTCCATGTCTCTTGAAATACATGCCCCGCTGTTCCTCAGTCGACTGACATATCTCAAAGCACGAATTCAATGCCAAGTATATTGGTCACGTTGTCAAAGTTCATCATTCATAGCTGGTATAATGTGATCAGCAGTGAAGGAATCATGCTCGCCATTCAATATATTTACAGCTCCCAAATAACCTCTTACAGATATTGCAGTGGCAACGTTTCCTAATTAAGCTGCTACTGCCCTGGACTTGCTCATTTTCCAACAGGGATACAACTATTTTCATAATGCTGTTACCGTCTTGTCCTTTCTTCACACCTGTCAGCCGAAAATAGAATCGCAAACGTTATTGTGAAAATCAAATACATTTGCGAACATATCTGAATGTCTGAATACAAAATCAAGTATATTGGTGAGGCTAGCAAAGCTCATCACTAATGACAGGCGTTTTGTGGCCTGCAGTGACAGAACCATGTTTCTCATTCATTTCACCTGCAGCTGCCTAGAGAATTCTTATGGACATTTTAGTGGCTATATTTCCCTTCATCAGTCCAACAATCTCTGAATTGCACATTTTGCCTAGGGGTGAACGATTTTCTTCGTGCACGTACCATCTTGCTCCTTCTTAAGATCTGTGGGGCACAAAAGATAATCAATCTAACCTTCTTTGCCAAATCAATTTTGTCTACAAATTTATCATCGCGCAATGACATCAAACCCAAAACTAGAGGTCAAATCTTGCCCTGTCAACTGTGCCATTCACAAACAGTTCCAATTCAGTTGTTAAAAAGCACCACTGATATATCACTAATAGACTTTCAAGTGCCAGAAAATATGACAGTAAAAGTATCAGAGCCGCAGCAAATTGTACAATTGGTGACACTATCAGCGCGGTGTTATTATATGGTGGCGTTATATTGCTAAACAGAACGTGAGGATAACTCGATTTAAATAAATTAAACTTTCATCCACATGGACACAGAATATGTAATGAAATGGAGGACTTGGGGCAAAGCTGCACTGGGATCAGAAGAGAGGGAGAAAACGTGAGGGAAAAGTGCCCGATATCAAAATATAAAAGTGGCGGATCAGTGGCCGTTCAGGAGAGCAAACCCTGGGAAAAACATTGCTGGAGGCCAACAGAAACGCATGGCAGTGGTCGTAACTGGGATGTCAAGAGTGTTCTGAAGTCACATGACAGCAAGTAGATGAGTGTTTTAAGGTGTTCGCTGTGGGTCTGGAGGACATTGCTGAAGGAGAGTTTGGTCAGAGCAGCAGAGCGTGGGCATCAGGCAGTAAAGTACAAAGAAAAAAAAAGTAAAGCATCTTAGTTTACCTTCCACCCAAGGTGCAGTGTAAAATGTTGAGTTTCTTTCAATAAGCCTCTTGCTAAGATTTTAGTCTATTTTGTGATGTCTGTTTGTTCCACTAAATAGAGGCCTGGCAGTGGTCCGAAGTCCAGTGGAATGCATATGTAGTGACATTTCCGTGTCTTGGACAACTATACGTGGAGGAAGTGTCATCAGCTGTAGGAACTCGGCTCCCAATTTTTCAATTTGAGCCGCAGCATGGTGAAGATAATAACACAATGATGTACTGGAAGTAAGTGGGCTTACATATCAGGAAAGAGTAAAAAGGTTGGGTTTCTTTTCACTTGAATACAAGGCTTCAGGGAGACCAGATAAAGGTATTAAAAGTTCCCTAAGGTACTGATAGACTGGTTACAAAGATAATGTTTCCACTTGTGGGAATGAGCATAAGGAGATTGCGCCAGTAGAACATAATTGCCAGCAAATTCAATATGGAATTCAGAAAAAACGTATTTACCGAATCAGTGGTGAAAATATCGATATTGTTCCCACAGGCATTGGGCCAAGGGAATAAGATAGATATCTTTAAGGGAAGCTGGATAGACATATGGTAGAGAAGGAAAATAAATGGTTACGATCAAAGATTTAGACAAGGATGTTCATAGAAACGTAGAAACAAAGAAAATAGGAGCAGGAGTAGGCCATTTGAACCTTCGAGCCTGCTCCGCCAATCATTATGATCATGGCTGTTCATCCATGTCAGTAACGTGTTCCCACTTTCGCCCCATATCCTTTGACCCCCTTAAACCCAAGAGTTATATCTCATTCTCGTGTGAAAAGATGAAATGTTTTGGCCTCACCCACGTCCTGTGGTAGCGAATTCCCAGCTTCACCACTCTCTGGGTGAAGACATTTCTCCTGATCTCAATCTTGAATGGTTTACCCCGTGTCCTTAAACTATGACCTCTGGTTGTGGACTCCACCTACATCGGGAATATCCATCCTCGCTGTTAAGCCCTGTTAGAATTTTAAGGGTTCTATGAGATTCCCACGTCGCTCTTCTGAACTCCAGCGAATATAATCCGAACCAGCTCAATCTCTCCTCATCCATCAGTCCCGCCATGCCAGGAATCAGTCTGGCAAACCTTCGCTGCACTCTCTCCAAAGCAAGAGCATCCTTCAACAACAATGAATAGTACAGCATAGGAACAGGCCATTCGGCCCTCCAAGCCTGCGCCAATCGTGATGCCTGGTTAAACTAACACCTTCTGCATTTCCGGGGCCCATATCCCTCTATTCCCTTCCTAGTCATGTATTTGTCAAGAGGTCTCTTAAACG
Source organism: Heterodontus francisci (assembly GCF_036365525.1). Taxonomy (NCBI): domain Eukaryota; kingdom Metazoa; phylum Chordata; class Chondrichthyes; order Heterodontiformes; family Heterodontidae; genus Heterodontus; species Heterodontus francisci. The sequence continues at coordinate 26,377,469 of NC_090409.1, read as the reverse complement.
TTGCTATCGTATCTGCTTCCACCGCCTCCCCGGCAGCAAGTTCCAGGCACTCACAACCCTCTGTGTAAACAACTTGCCTCGCACATCCCCTCTAAACTTTGCCCTTCGCACCGTAAACCTATGTCCCCTAGTAACTGATTCTTCCACCCTGGGAAAAAGCTTCTGACAATCCACTCTGACCATGCCGCTCATAACTTTGTAAACCTCTGTCATGTCGCCCCTCCACCTCCGTCGTTCCAGTGAAAACAATCCGAGATTTTCCAACCTCTCCTCATAGCTAATGCCCTCCAGACCAGGCAACATCCTGGTAAACCTCCTCTGTACCCTCTCCAAAGCCTCCACGTCGTTCTGGTAGTGCTGCGACCAGAATTGCACGCAATATTCTAATTGTGGCCTAACTAAGGTTCTGTACAGCTGCAACATGACTTGCCAATTTTTACACTCTATACCCAGACCGATGAAGGCTAGCATGCCGAAGGCCTTCCTGACTACCTTATCCACCGGCGTTGCCACTTTCAGTGATCTGTGGACCTGTGTGCCCAGATCTCTCTGCCTGTCAATACTCCGAAGAGTTCTGCCATTTACTGTATACCTCCCAGCTGCATTAGGACTTCCGAAATGCCTCATATTTGTCCGGATTAAACTCCATCTGCCATTTCTCCGCCCAAGTCTCCAACCGATCTATATCCTGCTGTATCCTTTGACAGTCCTCATCATTCTAGGCAACTCCACCGACCTTTGTGTCGTCTGCAAACTTACTAATCAGACCAGCTACATTTTCCTCCAAATCATTTATATGTACTACAAAAAGCAAAGGTCCCAGCACTGATCCCTGCAGAACACCAATAGTCATATCCCTCCATTCAGAAAGACACCCATCCACTGATACCCTCAGATAAATATACCAAAACTGCACACAATATTCCAGGTGTGGCCTCACCAAGGCCCTGTATAATTGCAGCAAGTATAATTTGCTCCTGTACTCGAATCCTTTCGTTATGTAGGCCAATATACCATTTTCCGCCTGTTGGATCTGCATGCTTACCTTCAGCGACTGGTGTACGAGGGCACCCAGTTCTCGTTGAATATTCCCCTGTCTCAGTGTTTTGCCGTTCAGCTAATAATCTGCCATCGCGTTTTTCCTACTAAACTGGATAACCGCACCTTTATGCATATTAATTGGAATCGTCCATGCATTTTCCCACTCACTCAACTTGTCCAAATCACCATGACGCCGCTCTGCATTCCCCTCACAACGCACCCTCCCACCCAATTTAGTGTCATCTGCAAATTTGGTGATATTGCATTTAATTCCCTCATGTAAACCATTATATTATATTGTGAATAACTGGGGTCCTAGCTCCCATCCTGCAGTACCCCACTTGTCACTGCCTGCCATTCGGCAAAACACCCATTTATCCCGATTCTTTGTTTCCTGTCTGCCAACCAAATTTTCTATCCATCTCAATACACTGCCCCCAATCCTGTGCACATTTATTTTTACATGCGGATCTCTTCTGTGGGACTTCGTCGAAAGCCTTCTGTAAGTCCAAATGAACCACATCCACTGGTCCCCCCTCCTCAACTCTACTAATTACATTCTCGTAATTTCGAGTAGAATTGTAGTAGATTTGTCAAGCATGATTTCCCTTTCGTAAATCCTTGTTGACTCTGTCCTATTCTACCACTGTTACACCAAGTGCTCTGGTAAAAAAATATTTGATAATGGAATCTAGAAGTTTCCCCACTACCGACGTCACGCTGACCAGTCTATAATTCCCTGCTTTCTCTCGACCTCGGTTTTTAAATAGTGGGTTACATTAGCTACTCTCCAATCTGTGGCAACAGTTCCAGAGTCTGTAGTATCTTGGAAGATGACCACCAATGCACCACTACCTCTAAGGTATGTTCTCTGGGATGCAGACCATCAGGCCCTGGGAATTTATCGCCTTCAATCTCATCAATTTCCCCAACACAATTTCTCTACTAATATTGATTTCCTCCAGTTCGTCTTCCTCTCAAAACAATGTGTTCCCCAAAATTTAAGGTATGATATTTATGCTTTCCATTGTGAAGACGAAGTATGCAATAAGCTGGTCAGCTATTTTTTTGTTGACGATAATAGATTCCCCTGTTTGTGATTGTACAGGCCATACATTTGTCTTCACTAATATATTTTTTCTCTCTTTCATAACTTTAGAAACGTTTCCAGGCAGTTTCTATGCTCCCCGCAAGCTTGCTCTCGTGCTCTATTTCCCCCTTCTTAATCAATCCCTTGGTTCTCCTTTGCGAAATTCTAAGGTCCTCCTTTGCTGAAATCTAAGGTCCTCCTTTGCTGAATTCTAATTGCTGAGATCGAGTGAAGTCTAAAAGCTGGCACAGCATCATTGGGTCAAATTACTCGTTTCTGTGCTGTATGGCCTAGTTACTTATGTGCAAATTCAGATTGATTAAACAAGCATGGCTGGCGGTTACCTGAATCGCCATCCTGCGAAACTGCAGGCTATCAATCCACATTTCTCTCTTTGTCTCTGAATATCGATGCTCATATTTTGCATTCTGTCTCTAAACATATTAGTATATTTTCTGGATGTATGTATTTCTCCCTGTCTCACGATTGTTGTATTTTTTCTGTCTCCCCTGCTCTCGGTCCGTCCATGCACAAACCGAACTTTGCTTCTTCTACCACACGCCTCTCTGCCTTTCGACTCCTATCTGTGTCTCTTTACTTCGCTCTGTAGCTCTGGATTTCGACGTCTGTCTAACATTATTCTGTCTGCCTATCAACGTCTACTTTATCTTGCTGGTCACTCCATCAGCATCTGCTTCTGCTTCTAGATCTTGCAATGTATATCATTTTCTCCCTCTCTCTCTCCACCTGTTAAATTATGCAACGATATTTCATCTCACTAGCTCTGCATCTTATTCTTTTCTGTCTCTTCATCCATAAAAGTGTGTGCCTTTTGCCTGGGGAGGAATCTCTCTCTCTGTGACTCAAAGACCTGACTTTGCAGTCAGTACAATGGTTAGGCTGTCAACGCTCATCCTTTATAGCTGGTACTTTGCAGGCAGTCGCAAATAAATAGTATTCGCCATTCGTTAGACTTACAGCTACCACAGATTTTCTGCAGAGAGTGTGTTGACGATTGATCCGAGCATCACTGCAACTATCACAGCATCGGCCTGATTCAAATAGAAGTGTAAGCATAATATTACTCCACCTACCTTCCTGGCATTTTTTAAGATCTGTCGGGCACAATAGGAAATTGTTAATGCTGCATATAAATAAATTTGCGGATTGACAATTTACAGAACCCAAAGACTACAATCACAATATTAGAGTGGAACTTTGACGACCAATCGGTCGATCTATTTTCCTGCGGATCCTGCGCAGATGCAGCTTCAAGGTACATTGTGCACAATTAAGTGGAAGAAGCTTGCAGTGGTTCAACTATCACTGCATGCGCCTGTCCTTCTCTCCTACCGCAGAACGTCAGATAAACAACAGTGGGATATCACGCAACAGGTTTAAAGGCAGATTTAATTTCGTTACTGACATAGCCATCTACTCTTGACATTTCCCATTACTTAACCTACATCCTTCTGATGGGGAGATTAAATGCAATCCAGATTAAGCATTTCATTTCCATTTCGCTGCAGCTGATTCTGAGCTGAATGCCTCACAGAATTCGTGGAACCTGTTGTTACTCAGCAGCCAGAAATAACTTGGCCTGACACCACCTTTGCAATGTGCTTGAAAATTTCATGAAAGTGGAATGCGCGATCCACATACCTCACAAGTTCCAGTAGCAAACTCATTTACTCTCCGCCACATCCCTATAATCTGTGATTTTGATTTATCTGTGTTCCACCTTCATTGAGAGATATGCCACTTCATGGCCCCACTTATCACGTCGGTAACACCTGAACCTTTGCCCTCGCTCCGTGGACTTGTAGTTAAATGGTCCACAGCTTTGAATCCCCTGCACCGACATTCCACGTTTGGCTCTGTCAATCAGTTTGCCATATTTCTTCCCCACTCTTCATGTTCAACGAGGCATGAATATCTCTGTCACACCATCAACCAAATTAAGTGTCTTGCAACCCTTCTGTCTCATGGCAAATTTACATTTTTTAGGCCTTGCATCATTCTGTCTATTAATATATTATATTCCCTCCATGTATCTTGAAATATATGCCCCTCTGTTCCTCAGTCGACTGACATATCTCAAAGCACGAATTCAACGCCTAGTATATTGGTCACGTTGTCAAAGTTCATTATTCATAGCTGGTATAATGTGATCAGCAGTGAAGGAATCATGCTCGCCATTCAATATAATTACAGCTCCCAAATAACCTCCTACAGATATTGCAGTGTCAACGTTTCCGAATTAAGCTGCTACTGCCCTGGACTTGCTCATTTTCCAACAGGAATACAACTATTTTCACAATGCTTGTCCTTTCTTAACATCTGTCGGGCGAAAAATAAAATCACAAACATTATTGTGAAAATCAAATACATTTGCGAACATATCTGAATGTCTGAATACAAAATCAAGTATATTGGTGAGGCTAGCAAAGCTCATCACGAATGACAGGCGTTTTGTGGCCTGCAGTGACAGAATCATGTTTCTCATTCATTTTATCTGCAGCTTCCCAGAGAATTCTTATGGATATTTTAGTGGCTATATTTCCCTTCATCGGTCCAGCAATCTCTGAATTGCACATTTTGCATAGGGGTGAACGATTTTCTCAGTGCACGTACCATCTTGCTCCTTCTTAAGATCTGTGAGGCACAAAAGATAATCAATATAACCTTCTTTGCCAAATCATTTTTGTCTACAGATTTAACATAGCGCAATGACATCAAACCGAAAACTGGAGATCAGATCATGCCCTGTCAACTGTGCCATTCACAATCACAGTTCCAATTCAGTAGTTGCAAAGCACCACTGATATATCACCAATAGGCTTTCAAGTGCCAGAAAATATGACAGGAAAGGTAACATAGCCGTAGCAAGTTGCACAATTGGTGACACTATCAGCGGGGTGTTATTTTATGGTGGTGATATATTGCTAAACAGAACGTGAGGGGAACTCCGTTTAAATGAATTAAACTTTCTATAAACATGGACACAGAGTATCTAATGAAATGGAGGACTTGGGGCAAACCTGCACTGGGATCAAAAGAAAGGGAGAATACGTGAGGGAAAAGTGCCCGATGTCTCAATATAAACGTGGCGAATCAGTGGCCGTTCAGGAGAGCAAATCCTATGGAAAACATTGCTGCAGGCCATCAGAAACGAATGGCAGTCGTCATAACTGGGAAGTAGAGAGAGTTCTGAAGTCACAGGACAGCAAGTAGATGAGTGTTTTAAGGTGTTTGCTGAGGTATGGAGGACATTGCTGAAGGGCAGTTTGATCGGAACAGCAGGGAGGAGCGAGCATGGGCATCAGGCAATAAAGTACAAAGAAAAAAAAATATAGCAACTTAATTTACTATCCGCACAAGGTACTGTGTAAAATGTTGAGTTTCTTGTAATAAGCCTCTTTCTAAGATTTTAGTTTATTTCATGCTGTCTGTTTGTTCTACTAAATAGAGGCCTGACAGTGGTCCTAAGTCCAGTGGAATGCATATGTAGTGACATTTTGGATCTTCAGTTCAATTTCCGTATCTTGGACAACTTTACGTGGAGGAAGTGTCATCAGCTGCAGGAACTCGGCTCCCAATTTTTCAATTTTGAGCCGTAGCATTGTGAAGAGGATAACACAACGATGTACCAGAAGTAAGTGGGTTTAAGTATCAGGAAAGAGTAAAGAGGTTGGGTTTCTTTTCACTTGAATACAAGGCTTCAGGGTGACCAGATAAAGGTTTTAAAAGTTACCTAAGGTATTGATAGACTGGTTACAAAGAGAGTGTTACCACTTGTGGGAATGAGCAGAAGGAAAGGTCGCTCGTACAAGATAATTGCCAGAAAATTCAATATGGAATTCAGAAAAAACGTATTTACTGAAACAATGGTGAAAACATCGATATTGTAGCCACAGGGCATTTCTTGTTTTTGTTTCAGATTTCCAGCATCCGCAGTATTTTGCTTTTATTTTATTGTAGCCACAGGGATTGGGTCAAGTGAATGAAATAGATATCTTTAAGGGAAGCTAGATAGACGTATGGTAGAGAAGGAAAATGAATGGTTATGATCAAAGATTTGGGCAAGGATGTTCATAGACATGTAGAAACATAGAAATTAGTAGCAGCAGTAGGCCATTTGAACCTTCGAGCCGACTCCGCCAATAATTATGATCATGGCTGTTCATCCATGTCAGTATCCTGTTCCCACTTTCACCCCATATCCTTTGATCCCTTGAAACCCAAGAGCGATATCTAACTCCTCGTGAAAAGATACAATGTTTTGGCCTCACCTGCATCCTGTGGTAGCGAATTCCACTGCTTCACCACTCTCTGGGTGAAGACATTTCTCCTGATCTCTGTCTTGAATGGTTTGCCTCGTATCCTTAGACTATGACCTCTGGTTGTGGACTCCACCTACATCGGGAACATTCTTCCTGCATCTACCCTGTAAAGTCCTGTTAGAATTTTAAGTGTTCTATGAGATTCCCCTGTCACTCTTCGGAACTGCAGCTAATATAATCCTAACCGACTCAATCTCTCCTGATACGCCAGTCCCGCCATGCCAGGGATCAGTCTGGTAATCTTTCGCTGCCCTCTCTCAATAGCACGAACATCCTTCCTCAGATAAATAGACCTAAACTGCACACAATATTCCAGGTGTGGCCTCACCAAGGCCCTGTATAATTGCAGCAAGACTTCTTTGCTCCTGTACTCGAATCCTTTCATTATGTAGGCCAATATACCATTTACCGCCTGTTGCACCTGCATGATTACCTTCAACGACTGGTGTCCCAGAACACCCACGTCTCGATGAATATTCCCCTGTCTCAGTGTATAGCCGTTCAGATAATAATCTGCCTTCGCGTTTTTGCTACTAAAATGGATCACCACATATTTATCCATATTATATGGCATCGTCCATGTATTTTCCCACTCACTCAACTTGTCCAAATCACCATGAAGGCGCTCTGCATTCTCCTCACAACGCACCCTCCCACCCAATTCAGTGTCATCTGCAAATTTGGTGATATTGCATTTAGTTCCCTCATCTAAATCATTGATGTATATTGTGAATAACTGGGGTCCTAGCTCCAATCCTGCGGTACTCCACTTGTCACTGACTGCCATTCAGAAACACACCCATTTATCCCGATTCTTTGTTTCCTGTCTGCCAACCAAATTTTCTATCCACCGCAATACATTGCCCCCAATACCATGCGCATTCATTTTTACATGCGGATCTCTTATGTGGGACTTTGTTGAATGCCTTCTGTCAATCCAAATGAACCACATCCACTGGTCCCCCCTCATCAACTCTGCTAATTACATCCTCGTAATTTCTAGTAGAATTCCAGTCGATTTGTCAAGCATGATTTACCTTTCGTAATTCCTTGCTGACTCTGTCCTATTCTACCACTGCTACTCCAAGTGCTCTGGTAAATAATCCTTGATAATGGACTATAGGATTTTCCCCACTACCAACGACAGGCTGACAGGTCTCTTATTCCCTGCTTTCTCTCGACCTCGCTTTTTAAATAGTGTGTTACATTAGCTACTCTCCAATCTGTGGGAACTGTTCCAAAGTCTATAGAATCTTGGAAGATGACCACCAATGCACCACTACTTCTAAGACTTCCTTATGTACTCTGGGATGCAAACCATCAGGCCCTGGGGATTTATCGGCCTTCAATCCCATCAATTTCCCCAACACAATTTCTCTACTGATACTGATTTTCTTCAGGTCTTCTTCCTCACAAAACACTGTGTTCCCTAAAATTTATGGTATTATATTCCTACTTTCCATTGTGAAGACAGAACCAAAGAATGCATTTAGTTGGTCAGCTATTCCTCTGTTGCCCATAACAAATTCCCCTGTTTGTGATTGCACAGGCGCTACATTTGTCTTCATTAATATTTTTTCTCTCTTTCACTCCGATAGAAACGTTTACAGACAGTTTTTATGCTGCCCGCAAGCTTGCACTCGTACTCAGTTTCCCCCTTCTTCATCAATCCCTTGGCTCTCCTTTGCGGAATTCTAAGATCCTCCTTTGCTGAAATCTAAGGTCCTCCTTTGCTGAATTCTAATTGCTGAAGCCCAAAAGGTGGCACAGCATCATTTGCTCAAATTATTCGTTTCTGTGCTGTATGGCCTAGTTATTTATGTGCAAATTCAGATTGATTAAACAAGCATGGCTGGCGGTTTCCTGAATCGCCATCCTGCGAAACTGCAGGCTATCAATCCACATTTCTCTCTTTGTCTCTGAATATCGATGGTCATATTTTGCATTCTGTCTCTAAACATAGAAGTATATTTTTCGGATGTATGTATTTCTCAATGTCTCACGATTGTTGTATTTTCTCTGTCTCCCCAGCTCTCTGTCCATCGATGCACAGACCGAACTCTGCTTCTTCTACCACCTGTCTCTCTGCCTATCGACTCCTAACTGTGTCTCTTTACTTCGCTCTGTTGCTCTGGATGTAGACGTCTATCTTTACTTTATTGTGTTTGCCCGTCAACGTCTACTTTATCTTGCTGTTCTGTCGATCAGCATCTGCTTCTGCTTCTAGATTTTGCAATGTATATCATTTTCCCCCTCCCTGTCTACCTGATAAATTATGTATCGATATTTTATCTCACTAGCTCCACAACTTATTCTTTTCTGTCCCTTCATCCATAAAAGTGTATGCCTTTTGCCTGGAGAGGTATCTCTCTCTGTGTGACTTTGCAGTCAGTACATTGGTGAGGCTGTCAACGCTCCTCCTTTATAGCTGGTACTTTGCAGGCAGTCGCAAAGAAATAGTATTTGCCATTCGTTAGACTTACAAGTACCATAGACTTTCTGCAGAGAGTGTGTTGCCGATTGATCCGAGCATCACTGCAACTAACACAGCATCGACCTGATTCAAATAGAAGTGTACGCATAGTATTACTCCCCCTACCTTCTTGGCATTTCTTAAGATCTGTAGGGCACAATTGGAAATCGTTAATGCTGCATATAAATATATCTGCGGACGGACAATTTACAGAACCCAAAGACTACAATCACAACATTACAGTGGAACTTTGAAGACCAGTCGGTCGATCTATTTTCCTGCGGATCCTGTGGAGATGCAGCTTCAAGGTACATGGTACACAATTAAGTGTACGAAGCTTGCAGTGGTTCAACTATCACTGCATGCGCCTGTCTTTCACTCCTACCGCAAAATGTCAGATAAAAAACCGTGGGATATCACGCAACAGATTTAAAGGCGGAGTTAATTTCCTTACTGCCATCGCCATCTATTCTTGTCACTTCCCATTACTTAACCTACATCCTTCTGATGGGGAGATTAAAGGCAATCCAGATTAAACATTTTATTTCCATTTCGCTGCAGCGGCTTCTGAGCTGAATGCTGCACAGAAGTCGTGGAAACTGTGGTTGCTCAGCAGCCAGAAATAATTAGGACTGTCAACACCTTTGCAATGAGCTTTAAAATTTCATGAAAGTGGAATGCGCGATCCACATACCTCCCAAGTTCCAGTAACAAACTCATTCAGTCGCTGCCACATCCCTATGTTCTGTGGTGTTGCATTCGCCGAGCTGCACCTATATTGAGAGATATGCCACTTCATGGCCACACTTATCACATCGGTCATCCCCAAACCTTTCACCTCGCTCCGTGGACCTCTATTTACATGTTCCACAGATTTGAATCCCCTTCACAGCCAATCCACGTTTGGCTCTGTCAATTGCTAATCCAAATGTCGACCCCAATCTTCATGTTCAACGAGCTATGAATCGTTCTGTCACACCGTCTACCAAATTAAGTGTCTTGCAACTCTTCTGTCTCATGACATGTTTACTTTTTTGATGCCTTGTCTCATTCTGTCCAAAAATATATTATATTTCCATCCATGTGTGTGAAATATATCTGCCTCTGTTCCTTAGTCGACTGACATATCTCAAAGCACAAAATAACCACCAAGGATATTGGTGACGTTAAAAACGCTCATCATTAATAGCCGGCATAATGTTATCAGCAGTGAAGGAGTCTTGCTCATCATTCAATATATTTACAGCTCCCAAAGAAACTCTTACAGATACAGCAGTGGCATATTTTCCGTGTTTAGCTACTAGTACCCTGGACTTGCTCATTTTCCAACAGCGATACAACTATTTTCATAATGCTGTTACCGTCTTGTCCTTTCTTAACATCTGTAGGGTGACAAATAGAATCACAAACGTTATTTTGAAAAAGAAAAACATTTGCGAACATATCTGAATATCTGAATTCAAAATCAATTTTTTTTGTGAGGCTAGCAAAGCTCATCACGTAACGACAGACATTTTGTTGCATGCAGTGGCAGATTCATGTTTCTCACTCATTTTACCTGCAGCACCCCAGAGAATTCTTACGGACATTTTATTAGCTATATTTCCCTTCATCGGTCCTACTATCTCTGACCTACTCATTTTCCAAAGGGGTGCACGATTATCTTCATGCACGTACCATCTTGCTGCTTCTTAAGATCTGTGGGGTACAAAAGAAAATCAATATAATCTTCTTTCCTAAATCATTTTTGTCTGCAAATTTAACATAGCGCAACGACATCAAACCCAAAACTAGGACTCAGGTTTTACTGGAGGTCAGATCATGCTATCTCAACTGTGCCATTCACAAATACACTTCCAATATAGCTTTGCAAAAGAACCACTCATATCTCACCAATAGGCTTTCAAGTTGCAGACCACATGACAGTAAGAAGTCACATAGTTGGGCAAGTTGTACCATAAGCGACACTATCAGTACGCTATTAGCTTATGGTCGTGATATATAGCTCATATTTCGGAGCTTGATATTGGATACGTTTTGGAAGCTTTTAGCTGTGGTGCCATTGATAACAATTACAGACACATATGGTAATGACAAGAGGAAAGTAAATTTACATGGAAACTTTAATAGGGTGAACTGCCCAAAGGCACTTAACCGGAGAGATAATAAATGAAATGAAATGTCTCAGCTGCCAAATCATGATCTAATATCTCACTATTGCCTCTATTAGAATCTAATTCGCACCCTGTTTAAACCATTAATTTTAGTCATACATCTAGACCTGCACATTGCTGATATTCTTATTATTGGAATATTGAAAACCCGTGGTTCACTCATTTGCGGGAAGTGAGACATTGAGAGCGAGTGGAGGATTGGAATGAGAGAGGAGGAGATAAGGGACATATGAAAAAAGTTTGCAAATCTCAAACTCCTATTAACATCGAACAGAATGAGACTCTACAGATGCAGCATTGCATTTACAGACAAAGATTTTATGAACAAATTATGAACATTCAATGCTTGTAAACTTAACTTAAAGCAGAAGGCATAAGGCCTACCTTTTTCTGGCACACATTGCTTGTAAATGCAGGTTACAAACAGCAACATTACGCCTTTACAAGGCTTTAATTTCTGAGGCAATCGTTTCTGAATAAGCAGAATTATCCCCAAGAGCGAATTTTGTATATCTTTTGTGAAACTATACAAGTGCGGACACCAGAAGACACTATGTGTTATATTCCTTAATGGCCCTGCAGTTATGACACATATCGGTGCATGCATCTGTGTCTCTACTCCACATGACCTGGCGACCTCATGATCTTTGTATATTTATGTCCATATATCGTACAACCGAGAAGCCGTTGGAGATCAACAGTGTGATCAACTGCATGAGAGTTTACATCTTCAGCAACGATGGTGGACACATCGTTTGCCTTTCTCCATAGTCTGACACGCTGTTTTTATGACTTTAGCAAGAGCCTTTCAGTGCAGTGGGAAGCAAGGAATTTTGTCTGGTGGGATTTAAACATGGAGTTCATGGTAAGCTGGCCACGAACCTCCGCGATGGCAATACATTCAAGGACTCTGGAAAGGAACTACGTTTGGTGATGGGGTGGTAGATTACAAGGGGGAGGGGTCAATTGATTAATTGTGGAGAGTGGGGCTGAAGCTTCTTTAAGGAGAGAGGAACAGAATCAGGGCAGACAGAGCCATTTACAATGCCAGTTAAATTTCGACCTGGAACGGTAAGTTGCATGATCTGCAGATTAGTGCCTGTAGAGTCCAAAGAGACTGAGGTGGTTCAAACGATATGCATGATCTCGGAGAGGGCATGAAGGGAAATGGAACAGATAAAAGAGAAAGGTACAAGCTCAGGGCTAAGTAGGGGAAGTGGTTCAGGAGGTTTGGATTGATGGGTACGAGGGCAGTGAACGTACTGGCGAGAAAATGAATATGGTGATCACATTAGATTCGATATATGCGCAGGGGAAACAGCTACCACACTTGCCAGAAGTGAAACATACGCATGGCATAGCACCAACCTGAACCTTAGGAACAAGTGGATGGTCATAATACCTATGTACTCCCCACATTCCTGTATGGATGTGAAAAATGGGTGACTCACATCTACCAGGAAAAAGAAGCTCAATCTGTTCCATCTTCTCTGTCTTTTGGGCACTGTGGGTATGTCCTGGTCGGACATAATCACAAATGTAGCCGTAAATTCAAAGTGTGATCTCCCACGGGTGTTGGCACTAACCAGGCAGAGGTGGCATCATTGGATCGGTATCTTCACAGGATGGAAGAATGTCGCAAGGACATTCCTTATGATGAGGTAGCCAGGGCCAGCTGACCCGTGGGGCGCCCAAAGCACCACTTCTGAAATGCTTGCAAGTGGGCTCCAAATGGAATGTAACAATTCTCGAGTGACACACACGCCAAAGTCCCCTGCACTGCACTTCCTGACTCTTCTCGCTGTTCTGTGTAGCCACCCATCTGCGATCCGAACTCTCTCTGCCAGTGGTCTGACTACGCTTGAAAGTTACAGTCCGGGAAACTCTCGTGTGTCTTCACGCTCTGCAGTGACACGAGTTGCCCTTCAATCTCAGAAATACAGAACTCGTGCCCAAACAGCTGGAGGCACCTCTGACACATGTGGTCATCTAAGGCAAATTAAGTTTTCTGAAATTCCCCCTTGGCGGCGAAATTGCAAGCAACAGATCTCAGCTCCCTAACCACGGTCTAAAAATCTCTATTTTCTCTTTTAGATTCCTGTTCGATAAATGTTAAATGTGCTTATTTTAGTTAATGTCCCGATACCGAACCTCAGTGAATATTACCAAAGCAATTATTGTCATATGGACACACTTGAAATATTTAATTTTAGGATTCCTTGTTTCAATCAGCCCATGTTTAGTTACAACATTGGAGAAATGCTCACTCACCAGTCCCCACATGCTTTCCCATCGCGGCATACATCTATTTTAATCGCTTTTTTTTTTCCCTCTGGTTCTCAGATCCCGCTCCGTTGACATCTCTGTGCTGACTCTCTGACCCAACTCCTTATAAATTTGTGGTAACCTCTCAGCTCCACTCTTATTAAATCTCAATTTCTGAATCTTTGCAGCTGCATCTTTATATTGATGGATTTGTATTAACTGCTATCGGTCCATCCATGTAATTTTCATGTGTTTTTATTTTTCATGGAATATGGGCGCTTCTGACAAGCCCAGCATTTGTTGATCATCCGTAATTGGCTTGAAAAGCCGTTGGTGAGCCGCCTTCTTGAACTGCTGCAGTCCATCTGGTGAGAGAATTCCCAGAGTGCTGTTCGGGAGGGAGTTTGAGGATTTTAATTCAGCGGCAGAATAGGAACTACCAATTTATTTTTCTATCTCCGACACAAATACCTGATTCTATGTGAATAAGAGTGTTGGACTCATCAACGATCATCATGAATAGCTGGAAAAGGAATGGTTCTCGCTTTGCATTGTACCTGCGGACATCTTCTGTATATTTCAGTGGCAACGGTTCACAGCAAAAAAAAAATTGTAACACGGCCTCGCTGTGGTTCACAAATTGCTGCAAATGACGAAGTGCCCTTACCTTCTTGGCTCTTCGTAAGTTCTGTAAGGCACAGTAGATCATCATTTTGCACGGTTTAATGGCAGCAAAGTGAACATCAGGTGTTAGCGTTCATAAGAGATTGGGACATGACTTGAGAAGCGGATCAAACAGAAGCAGAGTTTCAAATCACTGGATGCACAGTTGACCGTGAACAGTACAAATCTTTTCTCTAACAGTGCGAGGGTCTCTTTCTCTCTCTCTTTACACGCACCAAAACGTTAGGATATTGTAACTGGAGAATGCAGTCCGCATTATTGCCACGAAGAATGCTTTTGGTGCCAGTATAGATATAACTTTCAAGGGGCGGCCTGTCATCTCCACCTTAACTTTGGTGATGATCTAATAAGATACATTTTAATATATGCATTTGATTTCCGTTTTGCTCATCTCTTTTTGAACGAAGGTCCGCACTGGAAATTGTCACAATTGAATAAAAATAATCTTTAAGGACTTTCACATCATTTCCTTTAACCTTTATTCATTATTGTAATTTTAAAATGGCTCACAACCTGCAGTCACCAATTCGGGTAATATTGTTGGCTCCCCCAAATACGGCAATGCTGCATAACCAGAGCTCATCCTGTTTTAGCAAGTGTGCTAATCTGTGGCCCGACTCAACACAGTGATAACAGCAGCACTGTTTCGTTTTTTGTGTTTACCTCAAGATTTATCGTCACATGGCCAAGAGTTATAATTCCCTTCAAGGCCATTCTCCATTCTTCAGAGACACTTTGTTCCCTGAATTTGATGCACTTAGTATTCGGTTCCAGCCATCCTGTTCCGGGGATACAGGGCCTTTCGAGAGTGGTCTATCACCGGAATCCTCAAGATAATTGTATTGGACAAACTTTCAGACTGGAGGCACCACCTGCCCATTTTTAATGAGTCCACATTGGAAAGCGGGTGCAACGTCCTCGTGGCAACAGCAGGAATGGAACATCTAAATCTAAAGAGTTAAATGGAAAACAGCATTTGCCTATAACTGTGGACAGCTGATCACCAACCACAACTCCATTTTACTTCTATCCTGTTGAGTATTCCATATTAATAAGGGGTCATAGCGGTAGGGCTTTCGTCTTAGATGCACTTCTGACGCTCTGCACATTTTTCAAAGCACAAAGGAGGTGGTTCCACTTCAGATTCTGGAATCAATTTCTGCTGAATTTGACAGGTTATGACATTTATCTTGTTTGCCAACGTATCCTTTTTCCGGCCTCAATTCAGTCTTACATCCGCATTGCTTCAGACTGAGACACTGTCACTTTGCTGCATTGGGATTAAAGGTCTCCTACAGGACTCAATTATCTCAATGTTTCTCCCTTTTCCATCGCCGTCAGTGTCTGGACGACTTTTTCTTTTGGTTGTCCATTGGGGTTCGTCACTTTGTCCCTCTTTCGATGTCCAGTAGAGGTCTGACTCCCATTCGTGAGACCACAAGCACATGTGCCACCTGTTGCAGAGCTTCATTTCCTCCAAGAATCAATGGTACAGTGGGGACAGGGGTTCAAATCCCACCACAGCAGAAGGTGGAATATGAATTTAATTAATAAATCTGGAATTAAAAAGCTAGTCTAATGATGGCCTTCAAACCATTGTCGATTACTGTAAAAACCCATCTGGTTCATTAATGTCCTTTAGGGAAGGAAATCTGCTGTTTGTAACTGGTCTCGTCTGCATGTCACTCCAGGCCCACAGCAAAGTGGTTAACTCTTATAAGCCCTCTGAAATGACCTAGCAAGCCACTCAGTTGTACCTAACCGCTGCGAAGTCAGTAACAAGGAATGAAACCAGAAGAACCACCTGGCATCGACCTAGGCACCGGAAACGACATTGGTAAACCCAGCCCTGTCGACCCTGCCAAGACCTCCTTACTAACATCTGGGGGCTTGTGCCAAAGTTGGGAGAGCTATCCCACAGACTAGTCAAGCAACAGCCTGACATATTCATACTCACGGAATCATACCTGACAGACAATGTACCAGTCACTGCAATCACTATCCCTGGGTATGTCCTGTACCACTGGCAGGACAGACCCACCAGAGGTGGCGGGCCATTTGTCTACAGTAGGGAGGGAGTTGCCTTGGGAGTCCTCAATATCGACTCCGCATCCCATGAATTCTCAAAGCTTCAGATCAAACATGGGCAAGGTAACCTCTGACTGATTACCACCTACCGCCCACCCTCAGCTGTTGAATTAGTACTCCTTCATGTTGAACACCACTTGGAGGAAACACTAAGGGTGGCAAGGGCACAACGTGCACTCAGGGTGGGGGACTTCACTGTGCATCACCAAAGGTGGCTCGATAGCACCACTATTCACCGAGATGGCCGAGTCCTAAAGGACATAGCTGCTAGGCTGGGTCTGCGGTAGGTGGTGTGGAAACCAAAACGAGGGAAAAAGAGTCTTGACCTTTCCCTCACCAATCTGCCTGCCACAGACGCTTTTGTCCATGACAGCTTTGGTAGCAGTGACCACCGATCAGTCTTTGTGGAGACGAAGTCCCGCCTTCACATTGAGGATACCGTCCATCGTGTTGTGTGGTGCTATCACTGTGGTAAATGGGATAGATTTCGAACAGATCTAGCAATGCAAAACTGGACATCCATGAGGCGCTGTGGGCCATCAGCAGAAGCAGAATAGTACTCAACCACAATTTGCAACCTCATGACCTGGCATATCCCTCACTCTACCATTACCATCAAGCCAGGAGACTAAACCTGGTTCAATGCAGAGTGCAGAAGGGTATGCCAGGAGCAGCACCAGGGATACTTCAAAATGAGGTGTCAGACTGGTGAAGCTTCTGCCCAGGACTACCTGCCTGCCAAACTGCATAAGGAGCATGCAATATGCAGAGCTAAGCGATCCCATATCCAATGGTTCAGATCTAAGCTCTGCAGTCCTGCCACATCCAGTCCTGAATGGTGGTGGAGAATTACACAACTAATTGGAGGAGGTAGCTCCACAAATATCCCCATCTTCAATGATGGGGGAGTCCTGCACATCAGTGCACAAGATAAGGCTGAAGCAATTGCAACAGTCTTCAGCCAGATGTGCCGAGTTGATGACCCATCTCGGCCTCCTCCTGTAGTCCCCAGCATTACAGATGCCAGACTTCAGCCAATTCGATTTAGTATACGTGATATCAAGAAACGACTGACAGCAGTGGATACTGCAAAGGCTATGGGTCCTGATAATATTCCGGCAATAGTACTGAAAACCTGTGCTCCAGAACGTGCCACACCCCTAGGCAAGCTGTTCCAGTACAGCTACAACAATGGCATCTACCCGGCAATGTGGAAAATTACCGAGGTATGTTCTGTAAACAAAAGGCATGACAAGTCCAAAGCTTCCAATTACCGCCCGACCAGTCCACTCACAATCATCAGTAAAGAGATGGAAGGTGTCATCAACAGTGCCATCAAGCAGCACCTGCTTAGCAACAACCTGCTCAGTGATGATCAGTTTGGTTCCGCCAAAGCCACTCAGCTCCAGAACTCATTACAGCCATGGTTCAAACATGAACAAAAGAGCTGATTTCAAGAGGTGAGGTGAGAGTGACTGCCCTTGACATCAAGGCAGCATTTGCCCGAGTATGGCATTAAGGAGCCCTAGCAAAACTGGTGTCAAAGGGAATCGGGGAAAACTCTCCGCTGCTTGGGGTCATACCTTGTGCAAAGGAAGATGACTGTGGTTGTTGGAGTACAAACATTTGAGTTCCAGGACATCACTGCAGGAGTTCCTCAGGCTAGAGTACTAGGCCCAACCATCTTCAGCTGCTTCATCTGTGACCTTCCTTCTATCATACTGTCAGATGTGGGGATGTTCACTGATGATTGCACAATGTTCAGCACCATTCACGACTCCTCAAATACTGAAGCAGTCCGTGTAGAAATGCAGCAAGACCTGGAGAATATCCAGGCTTGGGCTGATAAGTGCCAAAACAATGACCAACTCCAAAAAGAGGGAATCTAACCATCTCCCCTTGACATTCAATGGCATTACCATCGATGAATTCACCACTATCAACATCCTGGGGATTACCATTGACCGGAAACTGAATGGAGTAGCCATATACATGGTGTGGCTACAAGAGCAGGTCAGAGGCTAGGAATCCTGCGGCGAGTAACTCACCTCCCGACTCCCCAACGCCTGTCCACCATCTAAAAGTCACAAGTCAGGGGTTTGATGGAATGCTCACCACTTCCCTGGATGGGTGAAGCCCCAACAACACTCAAGAAGCTCGACACCATGCAGAACAACGCAGCCCACTTGATTGGCCCACCATGGACAAACATTCACTCCCTCCACCACCGACGCACAGTGGCAGCAGTGTGTACCTTTCATGAAGGGACTTTAACATGCTCCACTGGCTGGGGAATGTCTATGATAGTTTTCGGTGGAAATTACTTTAGTCGTCAGTTCTTTAAGGATGCATACATTTTCTATTCCATGTGAGCTTTCTTAGTTGTCCATATTTTAACATGTTTCTCAATATCTGTAACTTGCAGTTGATCCAAAAAATCGGTTTATCTGTCTATCTGTCATCCAACTGTCTGTGGACTCCAGCCTTGCCTTAGGTTTTTTGCTTCTGAAACTTTCATTCATGCCTTGGTGACCTCGAGACTTTAATATTCTCATTCATTCTTAACCA